>NC_056549.1:12250219-12874148 GCF_910596095.1 Thunnus maccoyii | reverse complement strand
GAAAATTGTAGGGTAATTAGGCTTGTAAGGAAATTAGCCTCCAATTTTCAATCTGCCAATTTTCACATCACCCTATTAGAAAACAACCATCAGTAACTGTCCCATTTTACCTTACTAGGTGTCCCATTTTCCTTGAACATGTAATTGGAGTGAGGTAGGGGTTCTTGATGTGTTTGTTTTTTACTTGGCAACATATTTTCTTTATGGAAATATAGCAGAGATCCATGACAAGTTCTAAAAGTAACACCTAAGGTAGTCTGCAGAATTTTAGGTTTTCTTGATAATATATCAAAAAGTGTCCCAAATTACCTGACTTCACCCTATATACACATGTATATCCACCAGATATTATTATACTGGAGTGCAAAATCTGACTTTTTTTGCACAAATGTCACAGGAACAAGTTTCTTTTTAAGTGTATTACCTTACAGTTTCAATAAAGCAGGGGCTGTTAAGCATCCTCTGTACACACTGGGCTATTGAGGGAATAAAGAGTGTATTGAGCACATAAACAAAGAAAGGCAAATTAAAAAAGCCAAGACTGATGGTGGTAGTGGGAGGGTCCGCAGGGTGGAAGTCAAGACTCCTGCAGTGCCTGCTTTTACAGATGCAGATTGATGAGATACAGGAACAAAAAGCCAAAGGTTACTGCTCTCCTGCAAGCTTTCACCTCTAACAAGAGGATTTTCAAACAAGTTCCTGTCAATCTGTTGGTTAAGACGGAGATAACACATTCGTTTCTGGTTTGTCACAAACAAATCTTCCAGCTGTGCTTCTTTTTCACAATTGTTAAGTCAGATGATAAAATTCCACTTTAAAATCAGAGTTGGAGCTGATAAGACTGTCAGTTGATTAACTTGAAGACCTGTAAGATACCAACCCAAACCAGCCAGGGGAGCTTTCACATACAGGTAAGAATGTGGCCCCTCACACTGCAACCTGAACTTGCAGCTGCTGCATATAAATAGGCTGGTGTAGCCAGACAGCAAAAATACAGCAGAGAAGGGGCTAACGCCCATCTGCTCAAACTGCCCTGACACTTTCTGTTTCTCTCTCACTCACATTAAAGGCTGCAGTTGGCAGCAAAGCACACTCACAGCATGCAAATTCACAGCATTTACATGATGGCCATGATGTTTTTTTTTTCTCTGTGTGTTCATCTGATCTACTCTCCCTCACAATGTCTCACTCCACCACCCTTTTCCTCTCCACTAGCTCAACGGTGGCTATGTTTCTCTGACCTAAAACAATCAAACATTTGAATATAATGTAAACAACACTGCTGTCCTGAGTTATGTCTGATAGAGTCTGAAACCAGACCCTGGCTGAGACTGACCCAGAATCCTCTCTGCTGTCTCCATAGATGTTAGTTCCCAATGCTCACTGTGCTCATATCTTGTTTCCTTTGCACCATTTGGCATCCGAGAGTAAAATAAGCCAAATACTTAACAAGGAAGGATGCGAAAGTAAGATTTTGAAATAAATTAAAGTTCTGTCCACAACCCACAGGGTTAACAGTTTGAGTTCAGACAAAGCAGAAGAACTTCTTCCAGCTGCACCTGGAGAAAGCTTTAGTGCGTCTGTCAGAGGACCTCCTCTTCTTGGCTTTGCGGGTTTTGTTCTTGATGGCCGCAAAGATGGCCGCATCAAACGCCTCCTTCAAGTTCTTTTGCGTGAGTGACGAACACTCTATGTAGTCTGTGGCCCTGATCTTCTCTGCCATGCTCCGCGCCCGGGAGCTCAGAACTGGCTTGACATTAGATCGGTCCAGGTTGATGAGGACGTTCACGTCCAGTAAGAGGTCCGACTGAGTCCCAACGAGAATGATGGGCGAGGACGGGTTATAAGCCCGGATCTCTGGAACCCACTTCTTGGTGATGTTGTGAAATGAGCTGGGGTTGACCATGCTAAAGCACAGGAGAAAGACGTCTGTGTGGGCGTAGGAGAGTGCCCTGAATTCATCAAATTCTTCCTGAATGGAACACGAAGACAAGAAAATACAAGTTAGTGTCACTCAATCTGTAACCAGACATGATCAAGTAATGAGTGAAAGAGACTGACTAACTGAAATGTCAGGATAAGATCATCAATTACCGTTCAGGGTGACATATTGTTACTGAGTCACCGATAGGATAAAGTAAGGACGTGAGGGTTTGTACCTTCATAGTTCATCCCTTATAACATTTTTAAAACCAGAAAACCATCCCATATTATATTAATAATGGCAATTCATTATAATTTTGTCTAATAACTTTGGTAAAAAATAATTGATGAGTCATCTGACAGAATGAATCACCACTGAAAACAGATATAAATGATATGAACAGCCTGTTAAAACAAAACTGCAATAATTGCCTACATGATATCTTGAGGAAAACAAACAAACAAACAAACAAACAAACAAACAAACAAATTGTCTTACCTGTCCAGCAGTGTCCAGAAGCTGAACTTTGACTGGAGATCCCTCTACTTGTACCTGACCTGTAAGAATCCAGTAACCATTCAGTTTCAGTCCACTAAGTTTCAGACATATTTTTTTAACAACAGCAAAATGACATACACACATATATCAAATCAAAAACATACATATACTTTTAGAGTTAAGTCCTGATATCAAATGACAGTAATACACATTTTATTCATTGAATATTTTCAGAGAAGCATATTCAGACTTGTATAGCTAATCTTTTAACCATGATTACTTATAAGCCCATAATACAACCTGTATTATCCTCACACTGAAAGTAAACACATAATCTTTCATGCAACTTTATGCAATTTCCTCTCTTTACTTCTTAATATATCATAAAGGCAAAATGTACATTCAGGTACTAGTATATGATCACTCACCGGAGAAGACATCAAAGCCTGTTTGTTTGTACTCTGTTGGGTATCCATTTGAAGTGTAGCTCACAATCATACTAGTCTTCCCGACGGCTCCGTCTCCGATCAGCATACAGCTGATGACACCGGGCTCCAGCTCGTCCTCCCGGGTCAACCCGCAAGCGGAGGGGACTCGGGACTCGTGGTAAAAGTAATCCATGTGAGGTGGCATGTCGAGCCGCGCATTAAACTTCTGAATGCAGACTGGCCCTACTGTCCGACCTCTGCGAGACTAGATACTGAGTGAGCTGAGTAGTCGGTCTTTTACAACCTGCTGACGGGTTGCCTGTCCTGTTCTGACTGATGGTCGACATGTGCGGGGTGGGACGTTTTAGGGCATGCAGGTTGTGATTTGCATAGACACACCCACCGAGAAAAGACTATAAGACAGGTTACTGCAGGGCAAGAAAGGTAGATAGATATATACTCAATATATAAAATGTCACAATATTTATGTCTATCATGTTATTTGATGCTGCCGATGCATTAAAGGATGGGTTCACAATTTTTCAGGTATGTCTTAAATCAATAGTGCCAAAATGAACATTGAAATAGGTTTTTCTTGCCATAAACACTCTTCCTGTTCATACTGACCATTAGAAGATCCCCTCATCATGCACTTATGATATATGCTTCAGCCATCCAAATTAGTCAAATCAAGTTAACTATCTTTCAACATTACAGTCTTTTTAGTGGCAAAGTCCCTCTTTTTGTTACTATACTTCCACCACAGCTCATCAGGGAAACACAAAGAGGGAATTCGATGCTAAAAAAGACTGTAAATGTGACAAATATCCACTTGATATGACTAACTCAGACTGCTTCAGATCAACTTTTAAATGCATTTTTGCACAAAATGACTGTGTGGACACACCGTGGATTTTGGCCTCCATCACTGAATTGAAAGCACATTTGAAGGGGATCCTTTAATAGCCATTATGAACAGGAGGGATGATTACAGCGAAGAAAAACCTCTTTCTGTGTTCATTTGGGCACCTGACTGTTGTTTTAAGACAGACTTGAAAAATAATGAACCAATTCTTTAATGTGTATAAACAGTATTGTCGAGGTGCAGCTAATTTTAACAACTTTATAGGCTATATGGGTAGTTCATATATAAATTTGAGCATAAGTGTCGCACAGGAGTAAATGCACTCAGTTACATCCCACCACTGTTTATCCAACATTTATACTTCATCATTTCATAACGCCACTCACTCTAAATTTGGGCAAACTGCGCCCCCCAGTGCCACACATGAGCACTATATCAAATGTGATCACATGATTCATGTGTCACCTGATTATCTTGGTCCACCCTGCGCTGTGCACTCGGAAGCTATGCTAGCTGTTACTATGAATGATTGAAATTTCATATATTACTTTGTTTATGCCGCAGCGTATTTCTACACCTTTCTTATCAGTACAGACGCAGGTGGAGAGAGGAAAGACGCTGGTTAGCCCTTTTACGGGTGCAAGCTGTGATAGCTAGCTAGCTAGCTAGCCGTTTAGCCATGTCGTCTTAGGACCCACCAGTGTTCTGGAGAGACAATTCATTTTCGGGTTTTGAAATAAGGTAAAGTAAGATACATTAAACTATGGCTTCAATTCTCGATGAGTACGAGGACTCGCAAAACACCAGGCAAAGTGCGCAGCAGCACAGCCGCCTGTCAACTGCCAACATCGGGATAACACATTCAGGTGAGACCGGGGGGGCTCGGTTGGCTCTCCTCTCAGAAGATGCTCTGTCTGATCAGCTGCATGCAACGATTCTTACCATTATTATTAATGTGTATTAAATGCTAAAGCGTAATGCATAATGCAGCCATTTTGTTTACTTGTTCCCTAACGTTAGGCTTTGTGAATGTGAGACTTGAGGAGGAGAAACCGATATTCAACAAGCAGAGGATCGATTTTACACCGCCCGAGAGGATAAACCACTTGGCAGTCTGCAACAATCAGCTATGCATGAGTCTGGGGAAGGACACCCTGCTGAGGCAAATAACACTGTCACAAACACTGAAACATTGTGTCGATGAGTCAGAGTGTTTTGTCCGTTTTTGATTGGATTCGTTGTAGTTAATGACTGCCATTCACTGTGATTAGTACTCATCCACCGTTAACTATTGCTGTGTATTGAAACCTTGTAAAGAGTTGTTATGGTGGAAACAAGATGCTGATACAAATGTTTTCATGTTCTGTCCCATCCAGGATTGATTTGGCCAAGCCAGATCAACCTAATCAGACTGAATTAGGAAGAAAAGATGACAGTAAAGTGCACAGACTGTTCCTGGACCCCACAGGTGAGTGAAGCCACAATGTTAGTGTGTCAGTTGCTTCAGATTTAGCTCAGAAAGCATTGTCCACAGGCTCCCTGTAGGCCCTGCCCCAAGGTGCAAAACTAACTTTTTTGTCCACCGGCCAAATGGCAAATGAATGTTCAAATCTTACCAGCTACTCAAGAGATTACCGTTGTTTTTTTTGGCTGGTGAGTGAAGCAAATCTACCAGCCACTTGCATATTTTATCAGCATTTGGCTGGTTGCTGGTGCTAATTTGGTGCCCTGGTCTGCCCTTTGTCATATTATTATCCACAAGTTTGCTGTTTGTAATTTGTATTTAAATAGTAACTGCTTTTTGAATGCATAAGGACTGGTGCTAATATTCATTCTCTTGTGGTCTGCATTTATAAACTCTTGATATTCATTTTACATCCAAGTAAATGGGCTTATTTCTCTTTTACTAGTACATCGTATATAACATACATTCATTCTACTGTGTCTCAGCTTGGATAATTATAAAATTGTTTTCAAGCCATCGTTTTTATTTAATTAAAACATAAATGAGAGTGAGCAGTAACACCAGTGCCATAGGCCCTCAATTATCCGCCTGATGCATCTGCAAGATTTATAAGATTACTCTGGCAGTATCATGTTATGACTTATTAACCACAGCAGCTACATCCTCCTCCATATTTTCCCACTGCAGGCTCCCATCTGCTGATCAGCCTGAGCACCAGTGAGTGTCTGTACCTCAACAGGAACACCCAGAAGGTGCGCAGTCTGTCCCGGTGGAGAGGCCATCTCATTGAGAGCGTGGGCTGGAACAAGCTGCTTGGCAATGAGACCAATACAGGACCCATCCTGGTTGGCACCAGTCAAGGCATCATCTTTGAGGCTGAGATCTCTGCAACTGAGGGAAGTCTGTTCAACACCAATCCAGACCAATACTTCAGACAGGTCAGAGCATGTGTGATTATCCTTAACAATCAGTGTTTACTATGTTCACCAATGCAACAATTCACTTTATTGTGACATCTGTGGATTGATTTGATTTAACCAGTGTCAGTACTCAGTCGGTCATGTTCATAACTGTGTTTTTAACTGTTCTAATTGTAACAATATTCCCCAGTCATCTGAAAGTGTAAAACTTTGGCCATAAGAATGTCAGTTTTGTCTCTACATGCTATTTCTGGTGATAATTTCAGGCTCATCCATACAACCGTATTCAAAAACAGTGACCTACATGTTTTATTTCTTCCTCTTTGCATGCAATCTAAACAACACCGTATTCTTCTCCTGAGGCAGGTCCATTCCCTGGAGGAGGATGGGAAGCCAGCACCAGTCTGTTGCCTGGAGGTTGAACGGGGCCTGGAGAACAAGTACTTCATCATTGCCACCACACGTAAACGCTTGTTCCAGTTCGTGGGTAAGGTGGCTGAAGGGTCAGAGCAGCAAGGCTTCAGCTCCATCTTCAGCCAGAACCAGGACCTGCTGCCCAGTTTCCAGGAGTTCCCAGCCAACATGGGCTACAGTGAGATCACCTTCTACACCTCAAAGCTTCGCACCTCCCCTAAGGCGTTTGCCTGGATGATGGGTAACGGAGTTCTTTATGGGCAGCTGGACTATGTCAGGCCTGACTCCCTGCTTAGTGACGTTCAGGTAAATATATAATATGTGTGTGTGTCAAAGAAGTGAGACAATAATGTGTAGTTCTACCCTCACCGCACTCACCTTTGTTCTCTTTATCTTTATGTTTCCCATATTTTCTGTGTTTCTTTCCCTGCTGTCTGTCACATTCAAACAGGTATGGGAGTACACCCCGGACATTGACCTTAGTGTCAACAAGCCCATCTCCATTGTGCTGACACAGTTCCACTTCTTGCTCCTGCTTCACGACCGAGTTAAGGCCATCTGCACTCTGAATGGACAGGTGGTATATGAGGACGTGTTCCCAGATAAGTTTGGCTCCCTTAAGAAGATGATCAAGGATCCGGTTGGTGGGTTGGTCTGGATCTACACTGAGCGGGCAGTGTTTCGGTACCACATCCAGCGTGAGGCCAGGGACGTCTGGCAGATGTACATGAGCATGAATAAATTTGATCTGGCCAAGGAGTACTGTCGCGACCGGCCTGAATGCATGGACATGGTACTGGCTAAGGAGGCCGAGCACTGCTTCCAGAACAAACGATACCTTGAGAGTGCCAAGTGCTACGCGCTGACACAGAACTACTTTGAAGAGATAGCACTCAAGTTCATTGAAGCCAAACAAGAGGAGGCCTTGAAGGAGTTCTTGCTGAAGAAACTGAATAATCTCAAACAGAGTGAGAGAACGCAGATCACGTTGCTGGTCACTTGGCTAGCAGAGCTGTACCTGAACCGGCTCGGTCACTTGGAGAGCGATGGGAACACCATCATCTTCCAGGAGACCCGTGATGAGTTCCGCCGCTTCCTGAGCACCTCCAAGCACAAGGAGTGCCTGTTCAACAACCGCACCACCATATATGACCTGCTGGCCAGCCATGGCAACGTGGACGACATGGTTTACTTCTCAGTCGTCATGCAGGACTATGAGAGAGTGATATCTCATTACTGTCAACATGACGACTACAGTGCTGCTCTGGATGTGCTCTCCAAGCACTGTGATGAAAAGCTTTTTTACAAGTTCTCCCCAGTGCTCATGCAGCATATTCCCAAAAAAGTAGTAGATGCCTGGATTCAGATGGGCAAGCGGCTGGACCCAAAGAAGCTCATCCCAGCTCTGATGAACTACAGCCAAATGGGCAGCACCCAGCAGATCAGTGAAACCATCCGCTACATGGAGTTCTGTGTGTACGAGCTGAATGTGACTGAGGAGGCGATCCATAACTACCTATTGTCTCTCTATGCCAAGTACAAGTCGGAATCTCTGCTGTGGTATCTAGAGCAGGCAGGTACACACGCCTCAGAGATCCACTATGACCTGAAGTACGCTCTCAGGCTGTGTGCAGAAAATGGCTACCTCCGGGCCTGTGTCCTGGTTTATAGGATTATGGAACTGTATGAAGAGGCAGTGGATCTTGCTTTGCAAGTAAGTGATGTATGTAATTGGGTCAGTGTTATATTTGACTCAATATAGTTTAATTGTAAAACATATTCAAAACAAGCAGCCATGAAATCTGTATGGATTTATTTGTGAAAATAATCTTTTTTTTTTTTTTTAAACTAATTATAGTCATTGACAAAAGCTGACAAGTGCCACTAACTTGTAATGTGTTTACTGACCATAGGTAGATGTAGACTTGGCCAAGTCATGTGCAGACCTGCCTGAAGATGACGAGGAGATGAGAAAAAAGCTTTGGCTGAAGATCGCCCGGCATGTGGTACAGGAGGAGAAAGATGTGAAGAAAGCCATGAACTGTCTATCCAGCTGCAACCTGCTCAAAATTGAAGACATCCTGCCATTCTTCCCAGACTTTGTCACCATTGACCACTTTAAGGTTTCCTCTCTAATTACATTAATAACGGAAATACACACATCAAATAAATAAAATATTGTTCTACTTTTTTTTCCATTTAATTGACCGATCAGGTAAGTTCAGGTACCAAATTCCATTTCATTCAGTAATGATAGATTTAAAGTATGCTTAGTGTACAGTCAACATTCAAATCAACTTACCTTGTCATCTGTTTTGGTTTTCAGGAGGCTATTTGCAGCTCCCTGGAGGAGTACAACCAGCACATTGAAGAGCTGAAGCAGGAAATGGAGGAGGCCACAGAGAGTGCTAAACGCATAAGAGAAGACATCCAGGAAATGAGGAACAAGTATGGTGTGGTGGATTCCCAAGAAAAGTGTGCTGCTTGTGACTTTCCACTGCTCAACAGGCCCTTCTATCTGTTCCTGTGTGGACACATGTTCCATTATGACTGCCTGTTCCAGGTAACTGTCTGAGGCTGCTTCAGTTCAGCTTTTTCACTGATACCAATTTAAAATGGTAGTATTGAAATATCAATATATGCCACTGCAAGATGCCTATTTTTTTTTTATTTAAAACATATCAACCTCTGTTTGAAACTTTATTCAAATGGGAAATTTCAAAGATCTTATAACAACTTCAGTGTGGTAATAATTCTCATATGCCTATTTTTTCTCCACCATCTAGGAAGTGACCCCTCAACTATCAACTTATAAGCAGAGTCGTCTGGAAGAGCTGCAGAAGAAGCTGGCCACATCCACGCAGTCATCCAAGTCTCGCCACCGCCAGGCGCCCAGAGAGGACGGAGACACTTCCAGCCTGGGAAAGGGCAACGCGGGCACAAGCCGCGAGCAGATAAAATCTGACATCGATGACATCATTGCGTCAGAATGCGTGTACTGCGGCGAACTGATGATCAAGTCCATCGACAAGCCTTTCATTGATCCACTGAAATTTGAGGAGGAGAAATCCAGCTGGCTATGAATGAAGTCTCCCTTCCTCTCACTGTGAAAAGACGTGACAGCCAACCATCCATATGTCAGTGAAACTGTACCATCCGTAGGACAGACCCATTTAGTGGATACAGACATTCACCTGATTGCCTGTTGGTAGTGTCTACTACTATAAACTGTATCAGCTTCAGTTGTTCTCTACAGAGTACACTTATTTTGTTGACAGTATTTGAAGCTGATTTAAAGATCTTTGCACTTCGTACGGGAGCATCAAGTGAAAGATGCACATGAATTGACATTGTGGGCAATGATACAAGACAATATGGTAAAGTAAAGTGATGCCAGGGTTGCACAGTGCAAACACGTGCCTGAACCTCTGATTATAATGGTAGAAAATTACTTTAAAGTTCAAATTGGTTATAACTGCACTATACATCTATTAACTGCATTAGGTTATGCACTTGTTTGGTCCAAAAACATAACCTGCTCTAAGACAATATCTGCTCTCTCTAGCTCAGTTCAGTATCTCCACTCTACAGCTCTGTGTTTATCTAAAAATCAAACTGGAGAAGATTAACAAATGATTACATGTATTCACTGTTTTGCAATTCAGTTCTGTCATATTAAAGCCTGTCAGTTCTGATCACTCTGGTTGTTAAAAGTGTAATAAATATTTAACAAAGAAATGTCAGTGTTTTTTAATCAGTTGTACTAAGAAAAACAATGCACTTCATCAGTTTCTCAGGAGGGCATCTGTAGCTCCCTGGAGGAGAACAACCAGTGCATCTGGGAGATGAAACAGGAGACTGGGTAGGCAAAACATGATAGCTACATACAAGACCATACTCAAACAGCACAGGAGAAAGTGATGTGCCTGAAGGGTGTATTCTGTGCAATATAGAGGTTTAGCAAGGTGGGTGGTTTGGGTGTAAGCTGTGCTTTAACAAGAAAATCTGGTTTAGGCCACTGTGACAGCAAGATTCATTGTTTGGATCCCTACCAGCTGCATGAGTCTGAAGAAAATGGTTTCATATAATCATTACCAGTGTGGATGTCAATACATGTAAACATATAGATATGCCCGTACTTTTCTAATTTTATGGACTTTATTGTCAACACCTGAAATAAGATAATATTTTCTTTTATTACTGTCACATTTGTCCGTGGGTGTCCACTGCCTCACCTTACCATGGATGTATGGCACCTTACCTAAAACGGAGTTCCCTTCTGGTGACGTAAGACGTCGCTCGGTAATCTTCGCAGTGAGCAGACGCTATTAATCGACTTCGGAAATTCATCGATACATTTGTAATAGTTGAGCATATACACCCCAGTAGGCGATAAATTTTGACAGTGTAGCTCATTGCACGAAAGAAAGATACAGTTGGCATTTCTCGACAGAGTCTTGTCTCCGGAGACGTCAAAGGGCGAGCGTCCCTCTCTCTGGGATTGATTAAAACGCCTGCTCCTTGCTGTACCCTCGCCATGGCGTCGTGTCTCTGCTCTCTCAGTAACAGAAAGTGGCCGCCTCTCTGCTGCTGCTGCCGACTCAAAGCTCACAGACTCGCTCGGCGCCTCAAACCGCCATTTTGGAGTCAGAGAACCGAGAGTCGGCAGCGGCGACGAGAGACGGAAAAGGGGGGACACGGGGCCGAGGTGAGATACTCCTTGGTGGTTGTTATGGCGAAGGAGCAACGGGGGAAGATGGCCGGGAGGGAGAAAGAATTAAAACATGGGGATCATTCGTTCACTTGGCGACCGAGTCCCCGCTCGTGTCCGCAGCGAGGGTACTAGAGGCGCGGGCAGAGGGCCTTGCTGCCGACGCATCGCGACTAGCCAGCTAAAGAAACGCTATTAAAACCAATATATCTTAATAGATTGTTTAGGCAGGGAGGTGGTGGCCTTAAAGAGACAGGGCCGATTTGAATACTTCATATTAATGGTGTGAGAGGACGTCTGTGTCAAAGCTCCTCAGTGTTTCATACGCTAACGATAATGATGAAAAGCTACATTAACGTTAGGCAAGTTAGCAAGGAAGCAGTCGCCCTGTAACAAAGGCTAAAAGATTAGGAAAATAACTACCATCGCTCATGTGATATCTTAAATTCGGTTTACTTGAATCAGTAAGCTGTCAATGTGTATGTACAGCAGCCCCGTGACCCTTGACTATCATTGATGGTAAACTAACGGTCGTTAGCTTGCAAGCTACAACGGCTACAACCCAATGCATCATCCAAGGTTAGCTAGCAAGCAAACCCTGGCTAACGCTAGCTTGGACTTGCTAACTAGCTAGTTAACCATAACATAACGACGTGATAGCGACAAAAATATGTTGTAGGATGGCACAGCTCTCACTTTTTTCCTCATTAAAAAAAAAGATAAGGCTCTTGTTTGGCTTTAGTTCTTGTCATCACACACGCGAGGCAGTGAACTTAAAAGAAAGTCAAGTGAATATGTAACGTGATTAGTAGTACCGGTAAGTACAGAGGACATCTGACTCAAGTTTATCATGAAACTGTCAGAACAATCACCTGCGCGCCCAGAAATGTCATTTTAGCTCAAAATTTTTATAATTTGCTGAAATTATACTATTTACATTTAAATACATCCAGTCTGACCTCTTAATAAACTGAAGTGGTATGAAAATAGTATGCAGTGTAATGGCCAAACTTACATCTTCATTGTTTATGATACAAACAAGATTAGAACAAACCGAAGCTGACATGTTTTTAAAAAATAGACTTAAAGCCAGCCATTACAATTTTCTTAATAAAGTACTTGCATCATAAAGGCAAAAGGAAATTTTGTACAATTTAAATTCTTAGTAGTAGTGTGCTTTTTTTGACATGTGTGATTAATATATGTATTTGTTAAAGACAAAAGCTGGTTTCTTTAAAAATCATGAACACTCCTCACTTTGTCAGTACTGCATGATGTGACAAACTCCAAATAAACAGAACCCACAACACGCCCACAGAAAAACTTTATTGTCTTTTGGACATCTGTTTGTGACTGGGGATTTCTTCTTTTGTAGGGTTTTTGACCTTTGTCTGACCACTAATCTTGGAATCAAGAATAATGACATTCCTTACTGAGAAGGTAGGTCCACAATATACATATATCATACGTTGCACAATGACCCGTGCTGGCATCATACCTGATGCACAGCCGTTGGAGGAGAGTAGCTTGATATTCTGATTAAATGGCTATTTTGCTACCATAAGAGAATCTTAGACGTGGATGGTGATAGAGAGGTCTAGAACCACGGAAAGAGGAGAGTATCACTGTCATACCAGGCTAGCTTGGAAAATTATGATTGGGAAGATGGATACAAAATTAAGAATCTGATTCTGAGCTTCCTGTTAGCAATTTACAAATCTTTTTAAGTGGCATGAACCCTCACACTTAAAATTCTGGCTAAGATTAAGGTGAATTGCAATAAAACAGCAGAGCTCTTACTTGTCTCATAGTTTACTGCTTTATCTGACCTTGAACCATCTGCCTGTCCTTTTCTTTCTGTCTCCTCTTCCCCTCCACTTCTCTCCCTTCAGTAAAAGTTCCTGCCCAACAGGGCAGAGGTATCCGTGCTGTATGGCGTCAGGGCAGGGTGGCCGGCTGGACGCTGGAGCATCAGGGAGCTCTGGCCTGGCCAAACCTCTCTACCTGCAGCGCTTGGAAAGATCCCTGAGGCTGGACAGTTTCCTGCGCCACACGGCCGCCATCTTCAACAGAGACATAACCAGGTACATGCGGAGAGGGTTGGGGGTGGGCGCACACTTCTCGCTCTAAGACACAGATTTATTTCTGGGCACATTGGGCACTGCAGTTTAAAGATGGCACTTGTTTGGATGTGAAGAAGCCAAAATTTAATCACATTATGTCCCTCTGTCATGCAGTAGTATTTATACAATCACACTCATCACCAAAGAAGAATACTGGGCTTACAGCTAAATATTTCTCATGTTCTAGTGATGACAGTGATGAAAGTGATGACAGCGATGGTGCACTGGGGACAGGGCTTTCCCTGGACCCCTCCGCTCAACATACAGCTTTGACAGTGAAAAGTGAGTCATGTGAGCAAGGGGACGGGATGGCAGAGGGCAAGCCCCTCAATGGAGTTCTTCTGCAAGGTAAAGGTAAGATATATCCACATCTCTCCTCGTACTTCTTTCTGATCAGTGCTCTTTTTGTCACCGAGCCCGTGTCATGTTCTACAGAAACACTTATTTATGTTATTTACATGTTACTACACAAGTACACCCTTGTTGCTGCCATTCCCCTGTTGAAAGATAGTCTTTATCAGTCTGTACATGTGATGTACCTTCTCTTTGAACGCCGTAGACCAAAAGGCAGATAAAACAAGCCTCTACAATTTCTCCAAGCTAAAGAAGAACAGGAAATGGCTGAAGGTATGGAACATTTCACTGTTCTGTTCGCCCTCTTCCTTACGCACCATTACACATCCTCAGCTTCTTTTAGCTACATTCCTCCTCTGTCTCCTGCAGAGTATCCTGTTGAGTGACGACACCACAGACTCGGACACGGACTCTGATGACTCTGACTTCACTTTGTCCCGGGAGGAGCTTCACGACATGCTGAGACTACACCGCTACACCAGGCAGCATCAGAGCAAATTTCACAGTGACCGTGAGGTACACATTCACACACAGTTAAATACAGTAACCAGTGATATATAAAACCCCCCTGCAATCATTATATTGTCAATTTTTGTCTGTCTCTCCTACAGCTTCACCAGTACCAGTTCTACAGCACTGGACTTCTCTCTACTCATGATCCCTTCTATGAGCAACAGCGCCACCTATTGGGTCCAAAGAAGAAGAAAATCAAAGATGAGAAGAAATTCAAGGGTAAAGACAAAAAAAGACATGTTTAGGAATGCAGTCATGATCATGGCAGTGCAGCAAAGCAAAAAGAATCGGGTAATTACTAGAATAGCTGGCAAGATTTAAAATTCGTTGTTCCTTTTTCTTTTAGCCAAACTGAAAAAAGTAAAGAAGAAGAAGAAGCGGGGAGAGGGAGATTTTCTGGAAGAGGGACGTCCTTATGTCTCCAAGATCTTTGCAAAGTTTTCCCATGATGCTCCGCTGCCCATGGTGAAGAAGAAACATCTTACCATTGAGCAGCTGAATGCACGGAGACGCAAGGTCTGGCTCACCATCGCCAAAAAGGAGATCCCCAAGGTTAGTACGTATGTCACGACTCAGTACCATTGTTCAGGACCATTTTCCCAAGGTTTATTAGGCTAAATTGTCCTGTTTATACTTATTTTGCAGTCTTTTAAGCAGAAGACCTCTGCTAAGAACCTTGTCTTGACCAATGCTAAAAAGGTAAGTAAAGCTTATACACTGCTATTACATTTAAGATGTTTAATTGTGTAACTTTATATTGACAGTTGATAAGTTGAAACTCTCTTTATTGCTTTATTATGAGACTAAATTGTAGCTTCAGTACAACATTTTAGCTGTTGTTTGGGTTTTTTTTGCCCAGTTGGCTCACCAGTGCATGCGAGAGGTCCGGCGTGCAGCTATCCAAGCCCAGAAGAACTGTAAAGAGACGTTACCTCGGGCTCGCCGTCTCACTAAGGAGATGATGCTTTACTGGAAGAAATATGACAAAGTGGAGAAGGAGCACAGGAAGAGGGCAGAGAAGGAAGCCCTGGAACAACGTAAACTGGATGAGGAGATGAGAGAGGTAGGTGGGGAGGAAGGTGTTGTCTTTGGAGCCACCTCATTTGGCAGCAAATTATTCTATGGCAATATTTGAGTGTGTTTACATAAAAACACAAGCTTTAAATGATTGAAATGTAGGATATATTGATCATCTTTACCAATGATATAAAAGCATTTTTTTTAAATCCATGTGTCTCTGTCTCTTGCAGGCCAAACGTCAGCAGCGTAAACTGAATTTCCTCATCACCCAGACGGAGCTGTATGCACATTTCATGAGCGGTAAAGCGAGCATGGGGGGTCCAGGAGGAGATACAGCTCAGGAGGAAATACTGAAAAAGCTTGAAGACACTGGTGCGCAGAGACAGATTGACATTGGAGGAGGCGTAATGGTCAACATGGGACAGGAGGAGTACGGTAAGAACCGCTCACTCAAGTGTATTATGTAAATGGAGCAGAGTCAGTTAATAACTTGAAAATTTATGGTAGTGATAGCTGAGATTTTTATGGCTCTACTCACGTTCAGTCCAAGTTTTGAATTAGGGACTGCTGACCAAGTTGTCCTTATATTTATTGTTTCTTTTAGCTTCCCCTCTATCACTGAATTACTATTTCACTTTTTGTCCTATCGGGTGTTTTAATGCACTGTTAAGCAGTAGAAATATTTGTGCAGTGAACTAAGTCTGGAAAATATAAAGCAGGTCGTTTGGGGCCACTCTCTGTAAAACAAATCACTCATCGCTTTCAATTACAACTTTACATTTGCTCATGATGATTATCTATAATTCATTTTCTGATAATTATTATAGAATAAATGGCAGTATTCTCATAGAATTCCAATGTTTTTTGCTGATATGCCTTTGTGTGTGTGAAATTAAACTGGATTCAATGTTTTTTATACTGATTGTATGCGATTTCAGATAGTGAATACTACAAGTCCCAGGCATTGAGGAACGCTAAAGAGGCCTACAAGATTCATCAAGAAAGAGTAAGTAGATAATTCAGGCCAGACTGCACTTCCATATACACACAAACTGCTACGGTCTATACCATCTGCGTGCTAACTGTCAAATCTCTCCCTGCAGACGCGAATGTTCGACGAGGAGGCAAAGGACAGCCGCAGCGCATCTCTCAGTGCAGCTGGTGCGTCATTCTCAGGCGCCGGCTCCGGGTTCGGAGAGAGCTACAGCCTTTCCAACCCATCCATCCATGCAGGTGAAGACATTCCTCAGCCCACCATCTTCAACGGGAAACTCAAGGGTTACCAACTCAAAGGCATGAACTGGCTGGCCAACCTCTATGAACAGGTACCAGTGTCCATCTCTGAAATTAGGGGTCCATCTGGCTTCCCATGGGGAATTTAAAAAAAATCTGAAATCCTTAATGTTTCTCTTAGTTGTTGCATGTTTATATATAAAAGTTCCACTTATTTTGTGGCTAGAGGTTTAAGAGAGAATTCAGTAATATTAATATTACGGTATTACAATAACCTGGAGTTCCTTTTAGTTTCTACAGTTACTTCAGGGTGTTTTTTTTGGCATTCAAGTGATTCCACATTACATATAATGTGAACATTGACTGATTTATTCTCTCCTTGTTTCTCTCTCTTTTCTGTAGGGAATCAATGGAATCCTGGCAGATGAGATGGGACTTGGGAAGACAGTCCAGAGTATCGCCCTGTTGGCCCACCTAGCAGAGGTGAGAGAAAGAGCACCGGGCCAAAGGGTTTCACTTCCAAAAAGCTCTGTGGAATGTCCAATTGTTTTTGCTGTTGTTTCTAACGAACGAAAACATCTAAACTCCAGATTCTTTGTGCACCTGCATCCTTTAAAATAGTCCCTAGTTCATGTTTTTTTGCAGGTGTTGGAATAATTCACTGAATGAGTCATTTGACTTATTTCATTGTTGTGAATAGTTGATTCGTCGGCTCTTTAGATCTCTCGCTCTCATCGCTCCGAAGGGAGAAAAAGTTGAATTCAGGGGAAATGGGAGCTTTTCAGTGTTGAAGTATCGCTGACAGGAAGATGCATGCTGTGTTCCTCCAGGGCTTCCTGTTATTGGGTGCTCACACAAAGACCACCTGTTGCGGTGCCTGACGATGTGTTCTCTTTTTCTGTCTCCCTGTGCAGAGAGACAACATCTGGGGTCCATTTTTGATCATCTCTCCTGCATCCACGCTCAACAACTGGCACCAGGAGTTCACCC
Organism: Thunnus maccoyii; assembly: GCF_910596095.1. Classification (NCBI taxonomy): domain Eukaryota; kingdom Metazoa; phylum Chordata; class Actinopteri; order Scombriformes; family Scombridae; genus Thunnus; species Thunnus maccoyii. Next base: position 12,856,690 of record NC_056549.1, on the reverse strand, counting down.
GCTTTGTGCCCAAATTCAAGGTGAGGATCCATGACGCCGCTGAGTGAGCACGCCAGTGGAAACACCTGCGAAAAACATGTCTGCAGGAATACTAGCATCCTCATTTCTACTGTTCTCTGTAGTCTGTTTCACTCCTCTAATGAACCCAGTTGACAAACATCTGAGAGCAAGCACACTCTGGATAAAGTGTCCAGAGATGCAAACATTTCTAGAACTGCTCATTAGAGGGCAGTATTGCATTAGGACGTTTGTAGCATTGCCTGTTTTAGAGGCTTTGAAAAAATCTTTTTGCAGGCTGTGTGCATTCTTTTAAGCTAAAGACCATTTATCAAACACATCAACTACGCCTACGTGCACACAAATACGCACACACGCACTATAATATGCATAACTTCTTGTTGTGCTCAATGCTCAAGTATGCCCACTTTCTGAAAAAAAATTTATTCCAGTCTGTTTTGCTAATGAGGTGTGAAAAGACCTTATTATACAATTTTAAGATAAGTTTCCTGCACATTCAAAGCAAGACTGACTGAAAACAATGAAATACCAGCTTGTGATGAGCGATGTAATGATGTGTAAATCTTTTCACATCACACTCTACATCAACAGCTTAAGAACTGAAGCAGTGATTCATACGTGATACTATGCCTAAATATTTCCTCTGGGAACATCAGTGGTAGCTCTGCGTGAATGTAAGCAATTTGGAGGAGCTTAGTGTAGATTAGGGGAAATAGATTCACACAAGTGGTCATATCGATATTACTGATTTTCTTGATAGAGCCACTTTTTTCTCCTTGTTTTTAACTTTACTGTTTTGTCCATCAGGTGTTGCCATACTGGGGAAACCCTCATGATCGCAAAGTGATTCGGAAATTTTGGAGCCAGGTAAGGAAGAGATGACGACAAAGCTGAGGATACATTGGCATGAAAATACAGCAGTGTGTTGTTTATTCAGTCAATGTTGTACTCAGTTCTGTTCCTCTTCCGGTCTGTAACTCTTTCTCTCCCGCCGTTTGTCTACGCATGTTTAGAAAACCCTTTACACTCAAAATGCACCATTCCATGTGGTGATCACAAGCTACCAGCTAGTGGTCCAGGATGTCAAGTACTTCCAGAGGGTCAAGTGGCAGTACATGGTTCTGGATGAGGCCCAGGCACTGAAAAGCAGCACCAGGTAAAGTATTAACAGGGTGGCTGTTTCATTATGTAGTTCTGTATTCCCAAACACATTGCAGGGGTCCTGTGTGTTAAAATGTTGATACACAATACTTGACAATACTTGCTAATCATGCTGATACTTTTTCAGAGTGTAGACAACCTTAGTTTTGTTTTTCGCATGTATCAGCACCCTCACTATGAATGGACTCTAATCTATTTATTTTCTAATTTTTCCAAAGTTTTGTAGATTGATAATTGCATTTTTCCTACTGCCAATTCACCATTACTAGTTTCAGCAGATAAACAAACCATTGACAAGACTTTTCTTAATTGATTGACGAAAAACAGAGTAATCACAATTAGTTTTCAAGTCTTTGAAAGTTGATATCTATACTGTAGTGCTAACATGAACAGATCATCTTAGCTGCTGGGAGGTTAGAAAAACAAGTTCATTTTAAATGTGTTTGGTAAATTATGATGTAATATGTAATTGCCATCAGAAATGTTAAAGGACCAGTATGTAGGATTTAGTGGCATCTAGTGGTGAGGTTGCATATTGCAACCAAATGAAAACAGCTCGCCTCAACCCCTCTTCCAAGCGTTTAGGAGAACCAACTGTGGCTGTAAAACTCGCTGAACACGTGAAAGGCCCTCTCTAGATCCAGTGTTTGGTTTGTCTGTTCCGGGCTACTTTAGAAACATGGCGGTGCAACATGGTGGGCTCCGTGGAAGAGGACCCACTCGCCATGTAGATATAAAGGGCTCATTTTATCATTATTTTCAGGTGATTATCCACTAATTAAAACATACTTGTTAATATTATATTCCATTTCTGCCAAGTCCGTTCCCCTAGATGCCACTAAATTCTACACACTGCGCCTTTAAGTGCGCCGAATTTGTAACTGATTTTATACAGGCAGAACAGAGAAACTGTTCTTTGAAACATTTTGGAAATCAACAAAAAGTGGAAAACTGTGGGAAAATATAGTTGTTCATCTGTCCAACAATATAAGAATGCCTCATTTCATGGACGCTGGCCAAAATGTACAAATCTGGTCACGTAATGTTTTCAAAAACTTGGTATCTTGAAATTAATCATTGGCATGATTACAGTTAGGTAAGTATTAAATACAAATAATAAACTCATATAGTTTTTACACTTGATCTCCAGTCATTTCCCGTCATGTTTTTAGTGTTCGGTGGAAAATCCTCCTGCAGTTCCAGTGTCGAAACAGACTGCTGCTCACTGGGACGCCCATTCAGAACACGATGGCTGAGGTGAGGTGTGTGTGCATGCGTGCGTGCATGTGTGTGCGTGTGCGTGTGTGCATGCGCAATTGTACGTGTATGTACATAATAGTATGTGCAAGAACCGAACCGTTGACGACTATATGTTATTACTGTCTCTCAGCTCTGGGCCCTGCTCCACTTCATCATGCCTACATTGTTTGATTCCCATGAAGAGTTTAACGAGTGGTTCTCCAAGGACATTGAGAGCCATGCTGAAAACAAGTCTGCCATCGACGAGAGTGAGTACAACTCTTAGGTCTTGAGGAAAAAATGCACCACTCAGCTACGTTTTTTTCCTACTTTTCCAGCCAACAACATATGTTTTTTAGCTCATTTGGAAGGAAATTATATCATTTATGTGCCAACATTGACCTTTTATTCCTGCTCACTGTTGCATGTGATGTGTTTTGTAGCTAAACACAATTGTTTAATGTTTGTGTTTCAGATCAACTTTCCAGACTGCATATGATCCTTAAGCCTTTCATGCTGCGAAGGATAAAGAAGGATGTGGAAAATGAGCTCTCGGACAAGGTACAAGCGAGAACATTTTACTTATTATTAATACTTTTTGTAGTTGCGCAAACCAAGTTTCTTGTCCAGGACTGGATTGCAGTAGCTGTTCGTATATACATCACTAAGTTTGTGCGTAAAGTCCTTCCTAAGTTCTTAGTAACTACTAGCTAGTTTCAATCTACTGATTTACTATATCAGGTTGAAATGTCTAAGCTAGACATTTCTTAAAGACTTAAGTAACGTGTAAATCTGTTGCCAGGAAACATCTGTAGCACTGTCCAATAACAAGCAACCCACTATGTAAACAGGAAGTCACTGTAGCATCACAAGCTATAAAACAACATCCAAAAATAACAGTTTTAGGGGCTAAAGGATCAAATAAACTTAACTGCTAATCTTTTGGGAATGTGGCTCGACTTTAATTTAGTTTAATTTAATTTTAATTTCCATCTGCATACCTGGAGAAATATATGTGTTAGAGTAAGTAGTATTCATACAGTTTACAGTGGGAGGGAAATATCCACTTCTGCTGAGCTAATGGTCGTTATTTCATCATTCAATCTAACGTTATCAGCATAAACTTTTGTAATTCGAGGTTTAGTATGATTTTTCTGTGAAATGTAAAGTGTCAAGTCAGATATGTTGACCATATTCCATATTACCTCTTTTATTCTTCAATTTATCATATCAGCAAGCTAACGTGAGCTTTGTTGGTCGGTTCACTCAGCTAGCTAACACAACAGATCCAACATACCAACTAATTTCTATACAAGAAGTAGTTTGTGTGGTACAACGGTTTTAATTTAGTGATTCGTAAATCTTTACATAGTAAGAACTTTGTTATAACAAGGCTAAGTTTGAATTTACGAACAACTGTTGCAACTGGCTCCAGAGCAGCACATTTACATGGAACAAGATTTGAAATAGAAGTAATAGCAATCGTCAATTTCCAAATGAAATTTTCCAAAAGACAGATATATATATTTATATACAGTATATATACTTTTTTTGTAATTTGAGGGAAAGGTTCCCCAGAGTATGTCTTCAAACAGGGAAATTCCATTAGTTAGTGTGTACACATTAGAAATGAATTATATTGGGTGTTCAAAAAAGGGAAAACTACATGTAAAAAAAAAAAGCCTGTATCAGCTCATGTACTGTACTAAAAATGCAATATCGTATTTTATCATTATTATATAGCTGTACTTCTTTCCTTTTCTGGTTAAACCTGCACCCTTCCTCCATCTGTCTCCCAGCTCACTGACACCTTAAGTGTTGTAATAAGCCTGTGAGTGATGCTTGTGCTGGCAGATCCTCTTGACAGATGTTGGACTCAGGGTCTCTTGCTGTCACACCCGGTGCACACATACTCACTCATACGCTGTGGGAGTCTCGAAACACAGTCAGAGTCAGAGGAATGGCAGAGTTCACCACTCCCCCACATCTGTCTTTTTCACTTTCCTAGTTCGTACCCACATGCAGTTCTGCCAGCCCACTTCCTTCTCTTCTTTTCTCTTGTTTTGTCAGCATACTGAAAGCCAATAGTGACTGGTGAAGTTCACTCATGGTTCATGGTCGGATTTTATGGTTTGTTGTTGTTGCAGTTTCACTGCTTTCATCAAAGCATGACACTAGATAGAAACCACAGATTTGAATGTATGTTTAAAGAGTATTGGGTATGAAGCCTGCACCCATAAATTCATGCTCATTTTTGGTCCCATAGCCCATGTGTAAACACTATGTGTTCTAAAGGAGGCATACCATCATAGTAAAGCTAAATTGAGAATCTAAATATTTTTGTTCTCACTGTTGGCTCATGTTATGTATGTCAACTTTTTTATATAGTGTTATCAACTATTTTATATAGTGTATATTTGTTTTTTATTTTAATTTAATGTTCAATCTTTGAGCCCTAAACTTCATTTTAAAATAAATTAAACAATTTACTATATCATTAGCCCACTGAAATGTTTTTGTTTAAATTCTAATAATTCTGTTTGGAAGAAATGAAAAAGTAAAAATTTGTAGAGATCTGAACTCCAGCTGCACATACATGAACCTCACTGTAAATCTGTTCTTTTTTTCATATTTACCCAGCCAAGAGAAGCAAGATGATGGTTTCGGTGGAGTTTTTATTAGCACAGATTTATACACACTCGCTGTTCTCTCCCTCCGCAGATCGAGATCCTGACCTACTGCCAGCTGACCTCCCGGCAGAGGTTGCTCTACCAGGCTCTTAGGAACAAGATCTCTATTGAGGATCTGCTGCAGTCCTCCATGGGAACAGCCCAGCAGTCTCACAGCACCACTTCCTCCCTCATGAACCTGGTCATGCAGTTCAGGAAGGTAGGATCTGCTGCTTAAGCTGAATTCTACCTTCGGTTTCTAGCGCAAAAAATAGAATGAAATACAACTAGAAGAAGACGGTGTTTTTTAGTTTTGTTAATTCTGTCAATACATTTACACTGCATTTTATTGATAAGAAGAAAAATCAAGATGTTTGATTAGACAGTCCTATAGCAAACATTAACATGAGTTGGTTTCTTTGCATATTTCCTAACTACACTGTCTGCGTGTAGGTGTGTAATCACCCCGACTTGTTTGAGCGCCAGGAGACGCGCTCTCCTTTCCACATGTCCCTCAAGCCCTACATCATGTCTAAGTTCCTCTACCGTCACGGCCTCATCCACGCACACAACCAGGCCAAGAACAAGTAAGTCGTACCACACAGATACAGTATCTACACCAGCACAACAGTAGCTACAAGTATTGTTTTAAACATGTGAAATTACCTTTCTTCCCAGCAAATCTTTCCTTTTGTGGGGATCAGATGATCTTTTGCTCTGTTTCACTCGCACATGTTCAGTGGTTTAACTCAATCTCTCTCCACAGATTACTTCAAGTGCTGTTGTCTCCCTTCTCTCCAAACCACATCCAGCAGTCTCTGTTTCATAGGAAAGGTTAGCACATATCAAGCTATTACACAAAGAGCTTGAGATAATGTTTTTCATTTGACATTCAAACCTCAGTTTCACCCCAGTTTCTCTCTTCGTACTTCAATGTTTCCATCATTCTTCCTGTCTGATATTTTGTTTTTCTTTCTGCTTCGGTTTATTCTCACATTCTTCATTCTGATATTCTGTTTTTTTGTTCCAGGTGATGACAAAGGAAGCTGTTTCTCCTTCCTGCGCTTCATCGATGTCTCACCAGCCGAGATGTCCAATCTCATGCTACAAGGCACCTTAGTCAGGTGGGCTTCATTCTCAGATCTGTTACTCTCTTTGTTTCCGTTCCAAAGAAGTGAGACACTGAATGTTCAACAGCTATTGAGGTGCTATACTGTAGTTGAATCTGTACTCTGTTCTCCCTGTAGAGAAGGGGAAGTTTAATAATTAATAAAAGCCAAGTTTACACAGTAATTCTGATCATAGCAGAAATCTTTATGAAGTATTCATAACGATCCGTTTTTCCTCTCCCTTCCCTTTCACAGATGGTTAGCCCTTTTTCTTTCCCTGAAAGCTGCATACCGGCTCCACTGTCAACGCCTGTTTGGCCTTGAAGAAGAAGGGCAAGAGGAAGCCAGGGAAGAGAAGGGAGACAGCGGGAAGTTACAGCCCAGGAGTAAATGTCTGTCTCACAAAGACCTGATCCTGTGGCTGAACAGGCCTACCGCCTTCCCCAACACACACACCAGCCCTGTCCTACAGGTAAGGAAGATGTGAGCACACACACACACACACACAGACTAAGATATACAGTACGAGCAAGAGGCTCTTGAGTAGCCATCTGCAGTACTTGTGGGCGTGCAACAGACAGTAATGGTGAAACTCCAGTAGGGAGGCATGTGCTGCTGACGATGCTGAAATCGTCCCCAGAGCATCAGTCAGTGTTTGACCACACAGCGTGCTCTCTGCCCCAGGTTTCCTCACCCTCCTACGGGATCCGATGTGGAACTTAATCCCCCCCGTAGCCCTGTGACCCAGAAACACTGTCTGACTACCTCCCTCTGTTTGTCGGTCCATGCAGACCGCCATCCATCTCCACTTTACTGTAGAGGAAAGTTCTGGGAGGATATACTATCGTTTAACATATTTTAAAGATAAGTTTCAAGACTTTTTGTTTATCAGAACAGCTACGCTTCTGTTTCTACAAATTTTGTCAAGTCACACCAACTCTGTCACATCAATATGGAACCCCCCCTCTTGCTTTTATTTATTAAAATTCTAGGTCTCATTTTTAGAAAAAAAAATCTTGCATGCCCAGTGAAGCATAATCCTCAAAGGCAGCCATTCAAATCACACAGTTTTTGGCCACTGGGCTTTCAGCACTTTATAGGCTGTAATGCTGTAAGGACTGCTGGTTCACAGTTGGTGTGGATTAGATGAACAGAGGCTTTCGGTAGCACTTCTCCCTTCTGGCTTTTTGTGAAATACTGAGTGGTACATTTTTATTAATATATTTTTTTGGTCCATCAACCATTTTTTCCCAGCTTAGAAGTGTGTGTTGTCTGTGAAGTTATGTATCTCAGCGGGTAAATGTAGCAGCGCTCAGTTCTTTCTAACTGAACTCAAATGCTTTCATATGTGCAGGATTCTGCAGCTCAGACTCATAGGGTTACATTAAGAGAGCACATACAGTATTTCCTCTTATTATTGTATTATTTGGCAAAATAGAAACCTAATTGTTAATGGGGGAGACACAATACAAAGCAAAAATATGCCTGTTCAAATATGCAGTCCAGCCGGGGGAAGAAAATGGAACAGCTGCAGCCTGATGATACTCTAGTGCTGCAAGAGTGTTTTAGTCATTCTACTCAGATCTTTCACCCAGTACCAATGGGCAATATATATCATTAGATATTATCATCAGATATCATCATCTTTCACCAGTTCTTAACTTAACTTGTTGGATGGAAAATACTTAGGATTAAATCTGCCATCAGGATAATTCCATCCTCCACTTCCTCTCCTGGCCTCATCACACTGAGTCAGGAAGTTGACTAGCGTGTTAGGTTCCCCCCTAGAGCGGCTTAAGGAACGAAAGAGCAGAAAAATATAAGAAGTTCAAGTATGAGACAGAAGGCGAGAGAAACTTACAGACACCTGGAGAGCTAATATGTGTGCTGTATGACCAGGCTGACCCCAGACTCCCACTTGAGCGTCTAGAAATTACTCACCCCCACAGTTTATGCCAACTTCTTTCAACTCTTCATTTTTCTTTTGAAGCTGTGTGTTGCTGGCACACAGCGCCTCTTCTCTCTGCTTGGCTCATCTCTTCTCTGGCTGGTGGTCGTGACAGTGTGGTCAGTATTGCTTTCAGCTTTCCCTCTGCCCCTGTTTTGAGGAATAGAGAGAACCAGGAAACGTTGTAAACCTCCTCAGCCTGTCTATCAGTCTATACATGTGTTAATTCCAGTATGAAACAAATCTAGAAATCATATGTTGTGGAATCTGAAATTTTGATGCATTTTAAGAAGATAATCGTTACTGTGTATGCTTTATATATGGGATGTATGCCATACAATATGTATGTCTCTTGTCTGAATTTTGTTTATTGTATCCTCTTATTTATCCATATCCATCCATTTATCCATTTCAGTGTTTTACTTTTTAAAATATTCTGATTCCACTGGTGCATTGCTGTTGTCAACGCCTATGTTACAGCCCATCAAATCCAATGATAGAAAGACATGAGTACCCGCTAATCGGTGGTGATGTCATTTTTTAACTCTGCCATGAGATGGCACTGTGTATCCACCATTTCTTTGGTGTCTCATATAGCACAGACACAGTTACAAAACGTCATGTTAATATTTTCCTTTACCACCTACCAGATCTTTGTACTTGCATTATTCATCAATATCTCATCAGTGATCAGTATCAGCATTTGATCTGCACTATATCTCGTCCAAAAGTTCTCGGCAGAAACGATCACATGATCAGAGATCCAGTTTATCCTGTGACATGCAGTGTTCAGATCCTATAAGCTCCAGTAATCATACATTTTACATAACATTTTAAGCATTTAGCTAAAATTTTACATAACATTTGAAGCATGCAGCCACTGAAATGTAAATATACAGAGCTGTTTATAAAAACCATGAGTGCTACACTCAGTACCTCTGTAGGTTTCAGTTTGTTTACCTCTTGTTTTTGCAGCAGGAGGTGTAACTCCGATTGTGTTGTTTTTGAAATAACAAGCAATTGAACGCATTTTACCACTCAGTTCTAATCACTGTGTTTGTGAAGTTTGGGCTTTATGAAACAACACAGTAATTATTTGGTGTGTGTGTGTGTGTGTTTGTGTGTGCTTCAGGATCTGGTTTTCACAGCCCTCAGACCCGGCATGATGGGACACACAGACGTGACGATCCACAGTAGAAGTTCTGCCACCTCCACACTGCGGCCCTGCCAGCCCACACTGCCACCCAAGTTCCTACTCACCGCCACACCCAGGGTATGTGTATGTGTATGTGTATGTGTATGTGTATGTGTATGTGTGTGTGTGTGTGTGTGTGTGTGTGTGTGTGTCAGTAGCAAGTGGTTCGAGCAAGGCAGTCTTGCAATTCCTCTGTGTGTTTGCGTGGAGAGTCTGTGTGTGTGTGTGTGTGTGTGTGTGTGTGTGTGTGTGTGTGTGTGTGTGTGTGTGTGTGTGTGCATGCAGTGGCTTGTGTAAGACAGACAAGCGTTTGGGTGGTCGTGGAAAGGGAAGAGAGGGAAGCTCTGTGCACATTGCCTTTGTAGGCTTGCAACAATGAGCAACTCTTATCTGTGTGTGTGTGTGTGTGTGTGTGTGTGTGTGTGTGTGTGTGTGTGTGTGTGTGTGTGTGTGGTTGGGGAGTGGGGGTGACTACAGTGGCTTCCAGCTGCATTTAAAACAAATAGAGCCTCAAAAAAAGGGCTTCTCGCTTCTCGAACAACTGGTTGTCCACCAGTTGTTCAGCTTCCTTTTGCCCTCCTCCTATATACACATAAACACACAGAACCTGCTGATTCAGTGAAACCAGCCCTCACGCAGAGACTCACTCTATCCACAGTATATAAATCTACATGGGGAAGTTGTCCATTTTTGTGCAGTTTTTAATAAATAGAATAAATGGCTCAAAAATGTATTACTTAATAAAAAAAAAACCCTTGTCAATGTATTTGTAACATGTTATCCTAAACTACTCCTCCACACAATATCATCTTTTGTTCCAAATGTAGAAAACCTTATCTTTCTTTTTCGGTTTCCTAGGTGACAGCAGTTCCCATGGAGCGTTATTGTGACGACCGCAGCGCCGAGTACGAGTGGCGGGTGACGCGCAGCGGAGGGGGTGCAGTCTTTAAACAGTGTTTCCTCTACGGCTCCCCTGATCTTGCCTCAGACTGGCGTGAGAGGGCCAATGCCTTCTACCCACAATGCCCTGGGGGTGTGATGGCCCTCTACCCTCGCCATGGATGGTCCTACATTCGGATACCTGGTAAGGGCGTGTGTGTGTGTTGTATTCCTGTTTGCTGTTGCTATACTTTGAATTCAGTTCACACCGTGGTTTATGTGTTTTTTTTTAGCTTTCCTTGTGGATTTTGTCGTCATAAATGGAAAATACATTTTCCTAAAAGCTACCGATTCGGTCACTGACGATGATGGTTCAGTATAATCAGTTAAGTTTAAAGATTCAGTATTAAAGATTTGTTCTTACATGTACTGACATGTACTAAGGGCCCGTGGGAGAATATACAGAGGCCAGACCAGGGTCAGAGGTGCAGAACCGGGCACATCGCCCTCTTCCACCTCTGTCTGTCTGCCAGGTAGAATCACAATCTAGTGGAACCGCTGAGAGGAAGGACTTCTGCAGGAGTTCACCTTCATACCAGAAATCTCTGTTTAAGGTGTGAATACGTGATTGTGTGTTTGTGGGCCTACGTGTGCTCGCAAGCGCTTTATCAGAAGAGCTCGGCTCGTTGAGTTAAGGGTCAGCTAAAGCAGAGTGGGAGCTGATTCGCTGCCAGGATTTAGCTGACTGATGGATGGCCAGGGTGAGAGAGGCCATTACAGTTTTACAGACAACACTTCCCTTCTCACTGACCCGCTCAGCCCCTCCACCTCTGATAAACTGTCTCTGTCATGGATTATGATGACTGCTCTTTTTTTGTTTTGTGTGACAAAAGAGGTTTCTTGGCACAGAAAATGAACCTGTGTGTGTGTGTGTGTATGCTTGTTGTTGATAAGCCTGCAGTGCATTAATGTTGCAGTTTTGAGCGCTTAAAAAGACACATTGTTAATTGATATTGTATTAACTACCCCCTCTTTTACTAAAACAATATCCTTAAACATAATATATAATTCTTTAAATCACATAGACACTCTCTCAAAGGCCGCCATATTGTACTCCTTGATTATTTTCTTCTACCCATCCGTGAATGCATGTGCTTGAGTGTGTTTGTGGAAAAGTGAGAAACAAAACAAGTATTTGTGTGTCTGTGTGAGAACAGTCTGAAAGCTCTTGTGAAGTTATACGGAGGCAGACAAAGCGAGGAAGTTTAGCTACTGCTCATTGTTCAAGTGCTTAGTTAGGTAACACTAATAGATGGTCCGTCTGTGTGTGTGTGTGTGTGTGTGTGTGTGTGTGTGTGTGTACACCAGCGAAGCCATTCAGGGAACTGCGCAGCGCTCACACGGGGCCCGAGGTGTCTCTCACCTCTCCCCACACACTCTCCCACGCTCGCCGGCATTGCCTTTCCTCGCACACAGACCGGGGGCAAGCTTGGACTCTGTCTCTCCCACTGACAGACGGGACCGTACACTGATCTGAAATCAGTATCTGGCTTCGGCCTCTCAGCCCGTCTGGTCTCCCACTTCTTTCTCAGCCTCGGTAGGAAGGAAGTGACCCAACACTCCGGCACCCGTCCTCCGCTGAACACATTGTTGCCACATCAAGGCCCAGATATGTACAGTAGCCCAGCTGAAGTTTCCCACCCTCCCTCTCCTCTGCGCTCCCAGCCCCACACCTTTAGAACAAATGGCAGAGCTGAATAACTGTTTGTTTTGAGCACCATGGCGTGAGTACGGCTGCCCACTGATATCGACAGAGGAATCTAATCAGAGGGCTTATTAGGAATCAGCCCATAGAGGAGGAAAAAACAATTGAGGCAGTAGCGTCTCAGGCCTAAGATTTTTTTAGTTGTTGATGTCATTGTGATGTTGAAGAATAGACATTTTTCATTCAAAATTTGCCATCTACCCTTTCCACATTAATAATATCAATATCGCTGATGATGTGGTTCCCATCACAAAAGAAAACTCATCCTCACGCTCCAGGGATCAGAGTGCAGGGTCAGCAACAATCAGAGAAAGCAAGATGCACGCTGGCTAGTATCAGAAAAGGAATTGACTGAGCCACAAGGACGCAGCAAGAGAAGAAGGTTTTGTCTATAATTAGGGAGACATTCCAGTCTTGTTTGTTCGCTAAATTGCCGCAGCTCTGTGGTCACCTCTCTGCCACTCTCCGGAAATTTCTCATAAAGCTACATTTTGGTCACTTTGTATTCAAAAATGGGAAAAGAATTTCATGCCGAGGGATTTTTGTGTCAGGTTAAAAATCAGTACGAAAAGAATAGTTTTGAACTCGCATGCCGGAGGATTATTTGTGGAACATTCCAGTGTGACATGGAAATAACCATCCTCGCTGTCTGTGTGGCCCCTGTGTTGCTCACAGTAATTAGAAGGAACCGTTCTGCAAAATGACGGCCTTCTCACTACAGCGCCGACTCTTGACTCTTTTTCTGGCTTTATTGTGAGTTGGGAACCCACTGCGGCAGGAGTGCCTATGTATGTGTGTGTGAATGTGTATGTGAGGAAACGGTGAAAAGATGTGACTAGGGGTAAAAGAATATGTATTTACATATGTGCGGTGTGCATCATGTTTCTTAATGACTGTATTTGAATGCGTGTGTGTGTGTCTGTGTATCAATCAGACTATAAGAGAAAGAGCCCAGTCTGGTCTGGCCCAACAGCCCACATAAGGCTGTGGGAAATGCAGTTCTGCCTTCCTGTCCCTTCAAAGAAACTCTGCTCTCCAGCAAAATGGCAGGAAGCTTCCCCCGGCCCTCTGATAGACAGGCACAAAACAACACAGACGGCCAACCTCACCACATCACCGTCTGACTCTGCCCCTCTCAATCTGCATTAAACTGGCACCGGTAACCGTCTGCGGAATTCAGCTTTTTTTTTTTGAGCAGAGAAAAAACAAAACATAGCATTCAGCCAAGTGTGTAAAGGGACGGAGATGTTTTGATTTCCTTGTCCAATTTATGGCTATTAATGTGTACAGAAGAAAGAACGCTTCACTGATGCTTAAGAAACTCAGAATCACAAAGTAGACTGAAGGGGGAGACATTAGCCACATGATTATGAGATCTTTGAACATGGAAGCCAAGTAATATCTAGCTCTCTATGTTCCTAGCCATCTAGCTTTCATCTGTGGTGTATGTCAAGTCATTGCTGGCCAAGGGTAACTAGCAGTAATCTATCTTAATGACAGAGTTCACAGTGGGCCGCGGTGATGTGGTGAGTTCCCCCCGCGAAACTCAAGAGTCCTCATCAGACTGTCTGTCTCTGCTCTTGTCTAACGACTCCTAGGGAATCAAGAGAAAGTGCTCTTCTTGCATGTTTGAGGGGAGACAGTGATGTATGTGCAAACATGTTCCATATATACACACAGTCCATCACTCACTCCTCGTTACACATAGTTACACAGACTTACACATAGTTACACGGGCTTTCGGATGATCTTGTCCAGAGCTCCGGAGTTGAGGATACTGTATTATGGATGCAGACAGATTTTGGGGCATCATCTGTAAAAACTCAGCAGGCCCTAACAAGAAGCTGAAATCTCCCCGTTTTCTGTCAGCTACCTCTCGCTCTCCAGCTTCCAAAACCTCCTGCTGGCATCTGGCTCTTAGCTATCCTGATGCTGTCGTGGCGAGGAAAATTAAGTTTAAGTCTGATTTTGTCAATACATGCAGGAGAAGCAAAGTAGTGTCAGGCTAATATTTCCATCATCAGCAGTGCTGAACAAGTGTTGCCCATTGACTTATTGATTGCACAGTGTAATGTATCATTATACAGTGAGGGGCCGGCGCTCGGTTCGATCGTTGAGTCGACCTGTTCTGTGGCCCCCCATCTGTCTCTCTTTCTCACATAACCATCCATCCATCTTCTTTCATCAGCTTTTGATTTTTTTTTTTTTCTCTACCAGTCTGCTATCTCGCTCTTCTTCATTCCCTTTCTGTTCGATCGCATCTGGCCCGCTTCCCTCCCCGTCGAGGGCGGCTCCGCTCTTGGCTTCAGCAGCAGAGAGGAAGGGGGACAGGACAGGACAGAAGATTGTAGTGGCGTATTAATGAAATTAGCGCCGTAGTTGGTTTGGGAGTATCAGGCGCCAGGCACCAGGGCTGGGCCGGGGTTAATTAGCTGGCAGCAGGCCTCTAATTGGGTCAGGACCGTGTCAGGCCCCTGGCTCTGGCCCTACAGGGATTGGATTACACCGTCAGGGGACAGACAGTAGGGGGGAGGGAGAAAAAGGGTGTGTGTGTGCACGGGGGAGCGGGAGGGAGAGTTTTGTAGTAGTGAAGGAGGGATGGATCGAGAGGGAGCTGGAGGGTGCGGTGGATGTGGGAGAGAGGGGGGGGGGGAGTGAGGAGGGACAGGGGAGTGTAGCCTAATCTGCCAGCAGGAGGTAAGGATAGGAGGAGATGGGGAGGGCTGGCTGGCTTGGTGAATACCGCTGTTAGACTGGATTGGTTTGAGGCAGGAGGGGGTGTTGCTGTGAAAGGGGGGCAGGGCAGGTGGTGAAGCTTGATATGTGTATCCATAGCAACGGTAGAGTGGTGTGACACCACATGGGATTTGCCTGTGTTTTGGGGTGTGGTCTTAACACAGTCCTTGTCCTCGTCAGTCCACAATTACAAAGTTGTTTTATATCCATTTCACCGTATTTTAATCTAAATTTCTATTTTGCATGTATGCCAGGAGGTTCCTTTTTGTATTGCCATCAGCTAGGTAATAGTAAAAGGATCTTGAAGGCCAGTTGATGTAAAGCGCCACATGAGTTAGATGTATAGACATATCCGTTTTAATCCTCTTAGCCTTTCATAACTCATGTTACATGCATGGTTACTGCATCCAGTTTGCTCATGTTTATGACCAGTGGTCATGCATTTCACTGCAGCCACATGTAGCTTATAATGTAAGCCATAAGTGTCATGTTGGAATGAGACAGACCACCAAAGCCCTCCCAAATCGCAATTATTCATTTTCTTGGCTCAGCTTTATAGGGTATGGCAGTGATATTTAGAAATAGGGATTTTCTGTATGCAGCACTAAATGTTTTGAACTCGGCCACCTCTCTCTGTAAGCCACATCGCTGGGCTTTAGGGAGTTTGGATATTTGCAGGGGTGGGAATTTTTTTTTTTTCCTCGCAATCTCGTC
This sequence comes from Thunnus maccoyii, assembly GCF_910596095.1. Taxonomy (NCBI): domain Eukaryota; kingdom Metazoa; phylum Chordata; class Actinopteri; order Scombriformes; family Scombridae; genus Thunnus; species Thunnus maccoyii. The sequence goes on along the minus strand of NC_056549.1, from coordinate 12,841,257 downwards.
ATTTCTGTTGGACATCTGTTTCCCCGCTTATCTTTGATTATTTAGCATCTATTTCGTACAGATAATGTCCCTGCCACTGAGCCTCAGCTATATTAGTGATCATATGGTGCCCTCAGCTAGAACACAAAGCAAAATATAATATCCAACTGCTTAATATGGGATTTTTCAGATTTACAGATTATACCTTTCAAGAATTAGTTTAAATAAATGCAACATTTAAGCCTGTTGGGCAGCAAAAAATCTTCAGATGGGGGCTTTAACCCATCTTCAAGCATGACATCGGAGTCTGGAGGCTTAAATATAATCTGCTAAACAGAAACAGATTGGTGGCAGAGGTTGAGCAATGTTGCCTTATATGAGCATCTGCAACTTTGCCAAGTGGTGGTTTGCATCTGGGTGGTTGGCAGTGTGGCCCGCAGCACTGGTTGGTGCCCTTGACTGAGCAGCGCCCTGGTTAGACTGGCACCTGCGGTGAGGAGGCCCCCGTCTGATCTAAACCACAACATCACCGCCGCCGCCACCGGGCTAATACTGCCTCACTGTAGCCGGAGCCACCACAGACCCCCTTCAATCTTCCGCTGTCCCCCTCTGTCTGGACCTTTTTTCTTTTCTGTCTGTGTCTAATCCTCTGCGTGTCTCACTCTCTCTTCCTTTTACTTTTCAATCCATCCACTTTCTCGACGCCACTGGCAATTAAAGGGATACAGTGTTTGTATGTCTGAGGGCTTCGGGTGCACTGGCCTGCTTCAGATTTAGTTCACTGTCTCTTGCTTTTAGTGTATCATCAATATCCTCTATTATCACCTTATGTATGTATTAGCCCAATTTATCTCAGTTATATTTCATAACTGGGACAGTAAAATAAGGAATGACAACAAAAGTGGAAAACACTGATATTCTTCCCACAATACAACAGTTGTCTGGAGGGGAAAATGAATCATAACTTCAAATTCAGAGCCCACCCTTGTCAAGATCTCGGCCTGTGTGTGATCAAGACCAAATGTATCTGGCAGGCTGACACCACTCCACAGTGACCTGTACGTGAGCTCTCCAAAACCTCCCCAGAGTGTTTCCTCTGTTCATCTGTTCTATTAGTTCCTCTTTAACACCTCGACAGGGCCTGACCTTGTTTGGGGGGCTATACTAGAGGGTCACAGGTCAGGGTTCAGCCTGAGTACACATTAGCATAAAATGCTACTGGTTTAAAAAGTCGAGAAGGATCCAGTTGGTTTTGTTGGATTATGGAGCGTATGGAGCGCTTCCAGAAATGATTTCATATCAGTGTTTTACAGATATCGTGGTAGGACACTGTTGTATGCATGTATTATTACAGCTTTAGTTTAAAGTTTCTGATCTTGTGTTTTGGATTATTGGAGTGTGATTTTAACGCAGTTGGTTACATTACATTGACAAAGCAAGGAAATAAGACTTGGAAATATTTATAAGCCCAGGTTTTCGCTTGTACAAAAGGCCTTGGGAACAAGTGTCCAACTCGAGTGCAAGACGGCTGAGCCCGACTCTCCCATAGGGACTCTCTTGTAACCCTGGACTGACCCTGTCACCTGACCCTGGACCTGGCCTTAGGTTCCCCCACTAAGGGTCACGACCCTTTGGTCAAACACCATAGTGTGCCTGTCACTCGGATCGATGGCAGCCATGGCCTTTTTCTCATTCTGCCATTGTGCCAGATGACGTTAATTCCTCATCAGCTGGACGTGGAGAGTAGCACTTCAACAGCAGACCCAGGGTCAGATTGCTCCCCATTTGCTCCGTGCGGTCAATCATCTCAGGGCCGCAGAGCACCTGATGTGGTGTTGGCAGCAATGTGACCAAGACCAACTGGCAGGCCTGTTTGTTCGTCTTTTGTGCCATTGCGTAAATCACTTTTTCTCACACTTTCTGTGTTTTGTTCTCCCCCTCCCCTGTTCATTCTCTCTCTCTCTGCTCTCATCAGCTGTCCAGTCAATAAGGGCACATACTTTATTTAAACAATCACCAGATCAGGGACAGATTTAGGAGGATTGATCCCCAAGGTGATCTGTTATCCAAGAGAATACAGAGTCTTATCGAAGACTTATATTGATTAGTGAAGTGGGCTGCTAGTTGCATGAAAAGGCTTTGATTGTTGTCTTCACTTGAGAAAAAGTCATTATTGTGTAAGTTTACATATTTGGATACAACTACCGAGAAAATATATTTAAATCGTATACTGACTGTGTAAAATGGGTGAATAATTGATCTCTAGCTGTCCAGGTAGTTTGGGTTTTCACTCTTTGTCTTCCTCTCTCTCAGATAAGGAGAGCCTGATCACGGAAAGTGGCAAGCTCCACACCTTGGATATCCTGTTGAGTCGTCTAAAGGCCCAGGGACACAGAGTCCTCATCTACTCCCAAATGACTCGCATGATAGACCTGCTCGAGGTATAAATACACACACACAAACACACACACACACACACACACACACAGAGGACATTCTCATTCATATTGTAAAACCTTGATCCTGATCTTGAAAACACACCTTTATTCCGTCAGTTGGATATATGTCAGTGCTTCCAAGCCAGCGGTTTAACCGATAGGCTTCCAACGGTGAAGTATTGAGCTCCTGTACCTCTAATCAGCCTGCCTGTCCCTCGTTAGTGCACTCATTAGACAGCTAATTAACAGGTCAGGGCTAATTAGTGGGGTCTCATCTGTAGGGGAGGCAGCCAGATGGGAGGGACGACTAGAAGAAGTGAGGAGAGAGGAGAGGTGGAGGGGAAGAGGGGGAGATTGGGAGTGGCAAGGGCCTTGGGGTTAGAGGAGAAAGAAATTCTGCAGGAAATCAAAGACAAAGGTAGTTGAAGGGACAAGAAAAGAAAGGTTAACGTAAAACTTATTTTTCTGCTTGGAGCTTAAAGCCAGGAATGAGAACTGACAGGTCATTTTTAGCAGGCGATGGTCAACAGCAAGACTCTTATTACTCTTATCTATACAGGATAAATGCTCTAAGCTGCTTGGTTTGGGCACTGAGTCAACGCAGCTTTATCATCATATAATTTAGGTAATTTATAACAAGAACTGTTAAGGTTCATACTGAAGAAAACCATCGCACCCAACTCAGACACTTAATCTGTGTTTTAAGCTTATCGGCTAGCTGTAATCTATTCCACGTTCAGCAGCAATCAGAGTTAAAGTTCAAATGATAAAATCTGCGTCACCGCGCTCTCCATAGGAAAACAATGTTGCAAAGCCATTCTGCCGGCGATCATGTGCCGACAGCCTCAGTGCAATACTCTATTGTTGCCTCCATATTTGTTGCAAACATCACTATGGAGCCAAAAGCCTCTGGCATGATGTCACTGGGAATTCCTTCCCTGTTCACACAGCGCAGTGTTGTTTCCACAGCCAAATCTTTTGATGGCAGATGGACCCAACCCAGGTGGTTAAGGACTGTCTTCCTGTGTGTCTGGAAACAGTGGGAATGCCTTGTGTCAGAGGCCGTAGAAAAAACAGCGCTGGCGAGAGTGCTTGCACTGCAGTGCCATGTGTATTGCAGAAGTGCGTGTTTATAAGTGACCTCATACAGTTATGGGTGGCTGTGACAGCATCTCCTCCGCTAATGGGCGAAATGATTGAAATCATACACTCACCCACTCTGACTTCAGTTTTCCTTCACCGCATTATCTTTCTCATTGGTCCGAGATGAAAACTCTGCAGATGGAGTTGATTTCCTGAACACAGACTAACAGAAAGAGCGAAGGAGAAGCTGATGCTAATCTGTGTCATTAGCGTCATTGTTTTCGTCGCCAGTCGGCTGCCGGTTCTCCTGGTGACATCACGCTGTTGGGTGATGGATCGTTGAGGTCCGGGTGGCCTGAAGAAAAATAACATTGTTGGCTTTTTGTGGCAGCAGCCGAGATTGGAGCGGGACCGCCAAGACACTGCCCCTCTACATGAGTTGTGTGTCTGTGGCTGCTCAGACGGCACTTAGCTGAACTTGGAAGTCTGTGGCTTCGAGTTGGCAGGAATGCCCGAGCTGAGTCTTTGGTAACGCAGCCAGAAATCAAGAGAAGATTGTATCGAGGAATAAAGACTACAGATATACAGCTCTGGCTAAATTTTCCTGTCAGTTCCTCTTTCATATTATTAACCGACATAATGTGGGATACAGTGACCCATTACTCAATACAAAACATGGATTCAGTTTAGATTTTGGATCCAGTTTATGATGCAAACTGACTGTTTTATTATACATTTCTGCCACACTGTGATTGTAAATACAATAGAAGTGACTTAAAGATCCCTTCCAGACATGTTTTAAGATGTATATAAAACACTCTACTTTGAATAATAATTTGTGTCTTATATGGTTTTTCCACAAAAAAAGCTCATGAAAATCCTTCTCCCTCATTAAAACTCTAGAATCTATGAATATGCAAATATTTTTCATCTCAAAAGGACGACCATTCTCAGTGTTTGTGAGCTGGAGGCTTCAAGTTTCCACATCACACTCGTGTAAGCTGCATACTGGAACGCGACTGGCTCTAAACTAGTTGTGATGTCACAAATCATGCTCATGGATACGCCCCTTAAACTCATTTTCAATGAGCGCTGAGAAACTTTCCACTTTCAGTAGATGAATGTGAAAACAGCCTTCTAGTGTCAAACTCTGCACATACATCATTCTGAAAAGTCAAGCTCATTAACTTTGAGGCTTTGATGGATAGATGGATGGATGGATGGATAGATAGATGGATGGATGGATGGATAGTGTTGCAAGTTTTGGATATGTTGGTACTCTATGTTTCGTGACACTTGAAGCACTTGTAACATACTGGTGTGACTTCCAACTCAGATTTCTGTCACAAGGCTGGCAATCTTTGCTGTTAGCCAGTCGAAAAGTATTTTTAGTTCCTCTACTTGATGTTCTTTTCTGTTAGTAGTAAGCATTGCAGTCGGGAACAGGCTGTGACCTTGCACAGCGTGTTCCCAATTGAGCACTGCAATAAATACACAATGTATTCGTGCACTTCTGAGAGTTCTTTTTTTTCTTGACTGCGGGGACTTGTTATTGTTTGGGAAGTTCAGAACAACCTGGCTGCCACTGGCTGTGTTTTTGTAAGAAATGCTTTTGGGCACATCAATGTGCCAACTCCAGAGTACAAACGTAGTTTGAGGCGAGACAGAAATATTAGACAGGAAACAAGAAATGTCATCATGCTTTTAAACAGATTATGCTTTTAGTTCACTCGGATATCACAACCACAAAGAATTTTCTTACTAAATATGATTCCTAATAGGCTGCTGACAGTTGGTTGAACAAGATGAACTTTTTGTCCAGTGAAAAGTTCACTCGTATTTATAACATTAGCAGTGAAAAATATTACAAAATCTGTGAAAAACTGCAGAAATATAACAGTGTCACTTATGATTAACACAAGCTCATACAAAAAAAAAAATAGAAAATTGACAGCTGTTGACGTATAGATTTCAGTGTTGGAGAAAGTCCATACTGTAACATCCAGTATTACATAGCAGGACCAGAAAGGGCTCAACAAGCAACATGACAGTTAGCGATCTCAGGTGATCTTTTTCTTAAACTCTCTTCAGATAACTTTAGACGTAGATTAATTTTTATCATTAAGGAAGGCTGAATAAGGCTTTCCCGTAACAGTATCTGCAACATCCTGTTGGCAAGATATCAAACCCCAATTCAACAAGGTTAGCAGCATTTTGGCGAGCACCGGGCTAATGGTCCCTAATGTAGTGTTCACTCAGAACAGATGGGGCGGTTGGGAACAGAGCCAGACGTACTGAGAGGAGGGCAGGCCCTGCCGGGACAGAGGCCCCGGGTGTCATGACTGGGCTTTGAGGGGTCACAGAAAACATAGTGTCAGATCATTAGTATCATTGGTAATGATTGTGTGAGGTGAGTTTTGATGTGTAACAGCAATTGTAAGTGGCTCATTGGTTCAGGGGTTCAGGGCAGGGATAAAGAGAGATCAACATGTCACCTCATCACTGCTGTTGCTCTGACACCTGCACCTTAGGGGCCCCTCCCATCAGACCTAACACCCCCCCTCCACACACACACATACACACACACACACACTCACAGAGAACAGTTTAGGGGATGGGGGGGATAGAATATTAATTTCTGCATTTCTCAGTGTCTCTCTGGGCTTAGGATTGAAGTTTCAACTTCACAAAATGAACTTAAGAAATGTGAGATTTTTCTATATTGGACACAAAGTTGCAGCCAGACAGAAATTCTTTAATTTAAGATTAGTATTTGTTGACCCTTGGAATTTTAAAAACCTGCAGGGCTTATCTGATCCTTAGAGAAAGACTTACTCAGCATTGCATATTTGAGAACTTATTAAATTCAGTATATAGTTGCTGATGACTATTCCCTAAAGAGGCAGGAAAACAGTCCCACATTCCGATTTCCTCAGATTAAGATGACAAGAGTCTGCACATTTCAAAATCAGTGGTAAAACTGACCCGGGAAGGTTCAGCAGCAGAAATTCATTGATTCAAAAAGCTACATTCACGAATTCCATGCGGGGCTGGATCCGGTTCACTTTTTGTTCAAGCATCTTGAAAAGTAACAATCGCAATTCCTTTGGTATTTAGCAACTGTTCGCACTTATTACTTCCCTGATTCTATGTGACAGCTTTGTCGAAGGAAATGTTTATGTTTTTTGAGCAAATGCACTTAACTGATGGTGTACTAAGGCTAGCTCTGGCACAGACCAAAATAAATGAGGAGATGAGGAGGATAATGTAACTAAAACCCACATTGTGAAATTACTGTTCTGTACTTTTGGCATCCATCTTTTTTTTTTTGGGTCCCGTTTTCCAGGAGTACATGGTTTACCGCAAGCACACCTATATGCGACTCGACGGATCCTCCAAGATTTCTGAACGCAGAGACATGGTGGCTGACTTCCAGAGCCGGTGAGTAAGGATGATCTCAAGTGTGCGTGAGTGTGTTTTGCCAATAACTGACTATAAATCTGCCCTTTTTGTATATTGCCTCAATCAGTGAACAGTTTAATCTTAACATGGGCATGTACAAAACGAATGGTTTTGTGTATGTGTGTGTGCGTTTCCTCGTGAGTCCACATGCTCTGGTTTACATTAGTGCACAGCTCTGTGGCGCCGGTATTTCTCTGGTTCTTGTTGTGGGGGGGGGGGGGGGGGTGTAGGTAAGAGCGTCTTTTGGTTTATTGAAAGTGCTTTATTGTATGGAACTCTGCTATCAAGTACTTGGTTCAATTTCCATGCCTCTCTTCTTGTGAGGTTTTAACAGTCTGTAGCACACAGGCCCAGTTTTGCTGCCAGGCTGTTTTCAGGATTGGTTTCAGTTTGACATTGTTAAGAATGGTTCTTAATTTACATTGTAACTTAATTTTGTGCCATGATATTTGAGTATTTGCACTGCAGTTGTAAATGATATCTTTCTTTCTTATTTTGTGCATCGCTCCCCCTCCTCCTCCTCTTCCCCCTCTTCCCCCTCTTCTATCCATAGGACGGATATCTTTGTCTTTCTGCTGAGCACGAGGGCCGGAGGTCTGGGCATTAACCTGACTGCTGCTGACACTGTGAGTCACCAACACACTGAAGGAAAAACACTTAATTGATTGACTATATCAAGTATAAGAAACACTAATATTTTTAAATGTATCATACTGAACTTGCTCTGTGTGTGTTTCAGAAAAGGGTATAGATGATGTAAGAGCATTACTATGTTGACATTATGATACTATTGTATGGTTGCATGTGTTTTTGAAGGGGGGGGTAGACATCTTTCAGCATAATCTCCCTCTGTGTCCCTACAGCCTTAACCCTAACCCTATAGTTCAAGTGGGATTAGCTTTAATGACAATGATTCTATAGAGATGGTCAACACAGGACATCTGTCATGTCAAAGGGGGGGTTCACTTGGGATAACACATCGCCATATTTAGAGAGAAAAGAGTGTTGCTTCATGTATGTGCTGTCATCACATCATCACCAATAATAATACAGCAGGATTAAAAGTTGCAACTGGACCAAAGGTGATCTTGATCTCGTGTGGATCGTACTTTATTTTAGAAAAAATCATTTTTGTCTTCATACTCTTTTCTCTCTCTTCCTCCAGGTTATCTTCTATGACAGCGACTGGAACCCCACGGTGGACCAGCAGGCCATGGACAGGGCTCACAGACTGGGTCAGACCAAGCAGGTCACCGTCTATCGCCTCATCTGCCAGGGCACCATCGAGGAGAGGATCCTGCAGCGGGCCAAAGAGAAGAGCGAGGTCTGAAATTCAATCACTCACACGTACAACACATGAAATATGACAAAATAAGTCTAAAAGAACTACAGAGAAGTAAAATATATATCGATTTAAGGTAGAGTCATAGAGTCGATCATTCAAAAAGGTTGTTGATATTTGAACTAAATACCCCAACAAATACAGCCCTCCCACAGTTTTGATTAAATCAAGAAATTAGTATTAATCAATTTAAAGTATAGCTCTAGATTCCTGAGGAGTTTTCCTTTGAAATATATCCCCCCAATGAGGGTCTCTTTTTTTAAATGTTGCTTTTAAAAAATATATTAACAGCATTAACTCATTTTTTGAAGTTATTTGGCACCTGAACACATCACAGACACACTATTATACTCCCATTAATCTGAACTCAATTTGAGAGTTTTTAAAAAGCTTCTATTCCACAAAATCAATACATAAACAAAACACAAGCAGGAATAGAAATATGAATTGACGACAGAGTTGATTAATTCTGTGTTGTTCCTGTGTAATAAGATCCAACGGGTGGTGATCTCTGGAGGCAACTTCAAACCAGACACACTCAAACCCAAAGAGGTGGTCAGCCTGCTATTGGACGATGACGAGCTGGAGAAGAAATGTGAGTATTTGAAAACAAAGGCATGATTTAGATCAGTGCACCTATTACAAGAAGTAAGTATGAAGGAACATTTTAAAAATCATTGTGTGTTCTCCCGCAGTGCGTCAGAGACAGGAGGAGAAGAGGCAGCAGGAGGAGAGCAGCAAGGTGAAAGAGCGCAAGAGAAAGAGGGAGAAGTACGCCGAGAAGGTATGATCAGCAGAAAGCTAAAGGACTGTCTTGTGCATAAGTGGAGATTTTGTGCTGCTGATGGTGGAAGCTATAGAAAAGGTCACAGGGTCACTAAAGACATTTAGATTTATTCTTAAGGGATCATAATTATCCACAGCAAGTTTCATGGGAATCTGACCATCCGTTTGAGATATCTTGTCAGGGACTAAATAGTGTTAGCTGTAAGGTCAAAGGTTGACTGGAATCATTAGAAATCATCCTCTGGGGGATCATATCCATACCAGATTTCATGGCAATCTGGCCAGTAGTTGTTGAGTTATCTTCCTCTGGACTCAAGCGTCGGGCAGGATGTGAGATATAACTACAACCTAGGAAAGGAATGGGAATATATTAATCACTGTCCGCTTACCGTCTCCTTTACCATGTTTCTGCTTCTAACCCGCAGAAGAAGAACGAGGAGTCGGAGAACAAGAGGAGAAAGGAGGTGAACTTGGTCATCTCTCACGCGCCTTCAGCCGACAACTCCAACCTGTCTGCGGACGGAGATGACTCCTTCATCAGCGTGGAGATGGACTCGGCCATGCCCAGTCCCTTTAGTGAGGTGAGGGGAATCAAAGAACAAGATTTGTCCTTTTTTATGGAAGTGAAGGAGAAGAGAAATGGAAGTGGAAGAGTGTGTGTGTGATTTATGATGGCAGGATAGTTAGTGACTGCTCCATTATGTCACTTTGACCTGCATCCACCAACTCACTCTCTTATTCTGCATCTTTTGCTTTGAAATTCTGTCGCCTTTCCCCACCTTCCTTTTCTCATCCTTTGTCCCTTCTTAATATCTGTTCCTTTGTTTTGTTTATTGATTATCCTCTTTCCATGTGTTCCTTTCTTCTTTCTTTCTATCCTTCTGTCTCTCCGGTTTCTTCTTTACTTACCTCATCTCTCACTTTTTTTCCCTCCTTATCTATTCAATCCTTCTCTTCCTCTACCTCCCATCCTCCTTGCTTTCCTTCTCCTTTTTTGTTCCTTTCACTTTCCCTCTACGGTTCCCCTCTATTTTACCGGCCTGGTTCCCTTGTTTCCCTGTGGTGCTGACTCCCAGCCTGTGTGTGTGTCTGTGTGTGCTCCTGTACACGGCCAGATCTCCCTGAGCAGCGAACTCCAGCCCGGCTCATTGCCGCCGGACGCTGACGCGGACGAGAGCAGCAGCGACATGCTGGTCATTGTGGATGACCCGGTTTCGTCTGCGCCGCAGTCCCGTGCCACCAACTCCCCCGCTTCTGTGTCCGGATCGGTCTCTGACAACATGAACGGTGAGAGATCAAACGAGTTTTAGCTGGTCATTGCCCTTTGTGTGATTATTTATTTATTTAATGCTTATTTGTATAGGGTCAAGTTTATAGCATGAACTAACACCACATACTACAGAATTTATAACCTAAGCTAGTTTGCAATGCCCGTCCCTAGATTGGCCTTTAAAAATACATAAAACTCTTCAATGAAATGCATAAAGAACTGCAGAAAAACTCATCAATATACACACATTAAAACACAAAACATCATAAATGGACAAGCACCAAATCACTCATGACCACATTACTGATCCCTCTTTAAAAACTGTTTTAATTTGAGTTTAAAATGATCCCGTTAATCATCCATTTTGGGTTCTGTGGGTAAAGAGTTCCACATATTGATCCAAACAAACAAAAAACCAAAAAAAACATCTCTCCAAGTGAGGATTTACAAAAGGGCACCATACAATTCCCAGTAAACGGGCCTCACGTTAGAGATAGAAACACTGAGAGGTATCACCAGGTCACTGAGCACCTGAGGAACCTGGTCATTTAGGCTTTTATAGATTAGTTATAGAAGTGTTAATCGCTCGATTATATATCATCATAAGAGGCTTGATTTTTGTAGATGCTGCTTGTGACCAAAAAGTAACACAATACTGTGATGAATAAATGTGAAAAGATCAGTAAAACTATTTGCAGCATAAAACAGTAAACGGTCTCTAATGAGTCTAAATGCATGTAAATTACCTTTTGCAACCTTGCTCACCATTTTAACATGCTTCTCAAAGTAGCATGGGAGTTCTCAGACTGGCATCAGTGGACCATTATATGTATTTAGGTTTACCATTACATTATATTAGGATCATTATGGACTTTAATTAAAAAATCAAATATTGCCTTGAAAGTATCTTCTGATGATATGTAAGAGCTAAAGGTTTTACTCAGCCAACTTTACTACAGCTACTTTGTAAAACTTAACTAATCTGCTTTAAGAAGCTGCTAAACAGCACCAAGATTGTGTGTCCCATTGTCTAATTCCAGTTTGATTACACTATTTTAAAATAATAATTTTAAATATAGATGTAATCAGTGTGTAAAATGTGTTCTGCTCATCAGCCCACCCTGCTACCTTATGATGTACACTGTCAAAATGTTCATTTTTGATGTTTTCTTAGCTGAGTGTAATCTCGGTACATTCAATCTGTGCAGCTGCCCTCCGTTCTTAAAGCTCCAAACGTGCCAAACAAAACCTATGTGCGTTCTCTATGAGACAGTATTATCACATTACAGCGATGTTGGAAAAGGAAATAAGTGTGATTTACATGAGGGTCATCGCTGTACACGGAAGTCTGGCTGTTCTCTTCAGGACATGTGTTTTAATAGGCTTGTGTCCATTAAGATAAGTTGTCTGTTACCTCATATGTATCATGCAGCTGATTATTTAGATTCATGAGGATTTTATTGGCTGTAATGTTCTGGATCCAGATAGTGAATATATAGTTCATATTACTTCTACGGTATATCTGTACTTTGGATGCATCGCAATTCATTGAAACCCATTTGGGATTTTGGCTGCCATGCTAAGAGGCGCCTGCCAGAGAGATTATGAATGGCCTCTGCTAACCAGGCCCAGTGAGCTGGGAGGAAGTTTCAGAGATGCTTTAATGAGAAGTTTAGATGATGGAGTGAAGGTTGGAGTGAGGGAGCGATTGGTGAAACTTAGACAAACGAGTGAAAGGGGAGGAAGAGTGACATTAAAGAGGCGAGGGTAGGAGTCAGAGATTTATGGAGGGTTTTTATCTGTGGCTGGGTGTTAATGATAGGCTAGGCTCATACCCCCCACAGAGAGGGCTTGTGTACCACAGTGTTTGGATGGAAACATGCTAAGAAAACGCAGACCAGTGGAGAGACTTAAGCACATTATCAGCGAGGCAGACACAAGCTCTAATTCTGCAAGCGTTATGGAAAATGGGAGCACTGTTTCTGTTTTTGCTTGAGTCTGTACTTAGGCTAATGATGGGTAATGATGAATGTGTAATAATTCTTCTAGATTACAGTAAAAATAACCACATCAGTATCTTTTGAGGACTGGGGTTAAGACCAAGCCAGACAGAATATCTCTCTGCCAGAACTTTTTATTAGTACTGTTTATTCCTTCCTAACTTAATTTCTATCCTGTCTGTATGTAATATGTTCATGTACGCATTCAAAGAAGAGCCAATACAAAGGCAATTATAACAAAAAAAATATAAAAAGAAAAGCATTTGTCTGACTTTTGTTTTTCCTTCCTTCATCAGGCGTCTCAGCCTCGGACACAATCAGTCCCGGCAGAGGCAGGTCCGGGCGGAGTCGAGGACGCCCTAAAGGATCAGGAGGTGGAGCCAAGTCAGGAGGGAAAGGACGTGGGCGCAAGTCAACAGCGGGTAGTGCGGCAGCTATGGCAGGAGCAATGGCTGGTGCAGCAGCTGCATCAGCAGCAGCATATGCTGCTTATGGCTACAGTGTTTCTAAAGGTTAGTAAATACTGATCTCCAACTAATGCATGCATGCACAGACATGGTGGTCCATGTCTGTACTGTTGTGTTGTTTCATGCCCTTTATTTACAAGTTGTCACACTTCCTCTTTGGCATGGTTTCATCTTTAAAAGCAAGTAGGGATACACTGATGCAAACATCTGGATTATCAGAGCTGATACTGATCTAATTAAGCAGATCAGCTATCAGCCAGATGTGACAGATCAACAATTAAGTAAAGTTTCGTGGCATTATAAATTTAATTGCCTTCACTATCAGTCACGGTTTTTAGTACCACAGGAACTCTTGCCTAGCATTACTTTACAAAAAAATATTCAAAAGAGTGAGGTATACATATTTTAAATTTTGGGAAAAGAGGCGTCATATTGGATCAGGAAAAAAAGAGCGATTATATACCTAAAGTTTAGGTTTCGGAGTCAGGATCAGGTGAGAAAAAGTCAGATTGGTACATCTCTAAATTGAAGTTCCCTTCTCTAGTTGGTTCACATATTTGGGAAAACATTTTCCGATAAACTCACTTGATACTTGATACTTTAAGGAAATGGAAATGATTCTCAAAGTTTCTTCTGCAGTGATTGTGTTGCTCTGGCTAATGGCTCCAAATTCAAGTGAAATATTTTCAAAATTTCACACTGATGTAAAACATTTTTATAGTCTTGATAAGGAATGTATTGCCCAGTGTCACAGTTTAACCATCTTCATGTCTGTCTCTTTGTCCAGCTGGCCTCTCTGCATCCAGCCCCCTGCAGCCTTCCCTGGGCCGGTCTGGTACCAGCCCCGCCTTCAACCCCAGCAGAAGCTCGTCTCCTCAGGCCAAAGGAGGCACCTCCACCCCGAGCCCCCACAAACAGCTGACCCACAGCCACCACCACAGCAGCCACGGTGCAGTCAGGAAGGGGAAGGGCCCTGGCGGTCCTGGGGCTCGATGACGCACTCATACATTCTGAACACGCATGAATGTGCACTCACACACGCACAACTGTCTCACTATAGAACACACACACACACACACACACACACACATACACACACAGATAACTGACCTACTCTCACTGTGATCCCCACAGATGTCCTAAGCCTAAACTAATAAGTAGGGAGTACAGTATTTATAGTAAGTGAGGCTCACTACCTGGAGGACCATGCTCTTGCCTGCTGACTCAGCAACTAAAAGGACCCTTTTCACACCTACACACACACACACACACACACACACACACACACACACACACACACACACACAGTCATTTTAAGGTACAGCCCCTACCAGCCTCCATATTTTTCGTGTTAGTTTTTTTATTTTAATATGTCCAAGTCGGTGGACAAAATCTGCCTTGAGTATTTTTATTTGCATCGTGACGAGTATTTCCAAGTGCTTTTTGAGAAGACAAACTACTTTTCTACTCATGACAGGAAACTCTTTTGATTTGCTACCTAGCTACAACAAAGACGTGAACCAACACGTGTAGCTTAAAGGGCTTTGAAATCCTTGTGTTTGCCGGGGTAGTGAGGCAAAGAAGTTTCTGTCAAATGCACTGAGCCACGTCTTTTGTTTTTTTTTTTTTGTTTGTTTTTTTTTTTCTTTGCGTGTGTGTTATTGTCATACATGTACATTAGGTTATTTAATTGTTCTGTAGATATGCTCAGTGCAAACTGGTGGATGATTCTGCATTTCACAGAGCTTAAATGTGAACCTTACCATACCAACCCATACTTTACCAAACAATACGTCTACAGCTTTTGTACTAAAGCTCTTATTTTTATAATAAAAAGATGTGAGTACCCGTACCAACATGGCAGGTCTTAACATTTTTTGAAAAAAATGTATTCCAGTACAGCAGGAAATGAAAATTGATTATATATATTTTGTCTAATGGGAAAACGAATGGATGATGTAAAAAATTATATTCCAAAATGAGGGTTACTGGCTGATACGGCAATGCTGCTAAATTAAATTTATGAATTCATTCATGATTTGGTTGTCTAATATTTAAGTTATTTCAGTTTTTTTTAAAAAAAAAAGGCAATTCATCATAATTGTGAATGGGATATTCACCTGTAAAACAGTGTAAATTGTACTGAAGCCATTTCTATTTTTCAGAAACCGTTTTCGTGCTGAGGAGTCTGTGGTTCTCTTTGATGTCATTGATGTTTTAGAAAAGGTTTGCATCGGTGTCCTGAGTTGAGCACTACATCTGTTATAGGTTTGTTTGTTTTGTGTTTATAGTGTGATTAAAATATGATGTTCTATATTGATGTACATAATGATGAGAGCAACATTTCCTCTGGCTTTTCCCCCCATTTGCCTGTCTATTTTTATAGGTTGTGTGTACATATGAATAAATGCATCTGCCATTTTACTAACAGGAGGAGCCAACTGAAAATAAATGAGTGCTAAATCAGCTGTCCTGTTTGTTTGTAATGATTTTTGCTCACTTAAAGCGACAGTACGTAACATTTGACAGACAAAATAACACATTCTTCCTACAAATTTAGTGTTGAATTCTTATTTTTATATATATATATATAAAATATATATATATATTTATAAAATAAAAGAAACCCTCAATTCATCAGGACTTTTGCTGCTACAGTCTTGCGTGGTCTGGTATGACCAGTAGCTTATGGTGGCCAATGTTAGCAAACTTATGATAGACATTGCTGTTACAGACAGTCCAGATTCAGTTTGCTGACTATGACTTTTCTCTACTTGTGACACTGTTACTCTGAGTTTCAAAATTTGCCATTATCCCGTAAATGTTACTTGTAGCCACAGTGGCCAATATTCAGGAAAAGTTACATAGTCTTGCTTTAAATCTGCATTGTTGTTCAGCACAGTAGTATGCTAGGGGATAAGTAAACTTGGTGCAATCATATTAATCAACAAAGGATGGGTAAAATAATGGAAACATAAACAATATGTGATTATAAAGAACTTAATAATGAGCAAGGCCACACTTGGCTACGGTTTAACTTAAAGGACCAGTGTGTAGGATTTAGTGGCATCTAGCGGTGAGGTTGCAGATTACAACAAACTGAATACACCTCCCCTCATTCTCCCCCTCCAGGCATGTAGGAGAACCTACAGAGGCTGCAAAACTCGCTAAAAAATGCAAAAGGCCCTCTCTAGAGCCAGTGTTTGGTTTGTCCGTTCTGGGCTACTGTACAAACATAGTGATGCAACATGGCAGCCTCCGTGGAAGAGGACCCGCTCCCTATGTAGATATAAAGGGCTCATTCTAACATAATAAAAACACAATGATTCTTATTTTCAGGTGATTATACACTAATTAAAACATATTTATGAATATTATATTACATTTCTCCCAAGTCCGCTCCTCTAGATGTCTCTAAATTCTACACACTGCACTTTTAAAGAACTGATTACTTCTGAAAATGGGTTGATGGAGATTTTAGAGGCCATATCATGAGTTTGACATAGTCCTGATATTCATGAAGCTGTGGTGACCAGTCCTGTAAAACGGCTTCTTATTCCTTGGCTCTATAGAGCAGTCACCAGAGGTAATAACAAGATGGATGCTCATATATCACAGGAGAAAATGATATCTGCCAGCTGAAGAGCACCCTTCAGCATGCAGTGCAAGGGTAAGAAACAGTTTATCAGACCATATCACTTTCCTCTATTGCTCAGGGGTTCTTACCACAAGTTATGTAACTTTGTGCGGTGGCTTCAGAAATGGCCCTGCTATAAATATCACCTCTATAAAGCTCAAAAACTGTTTTTGTTGAGACTATCACAGAGGTATTGAATCAACTTTGGCTTTTTTTTTAAAACCATAACTTTGCTGTCTTTGGCAACTATCCTGTAAAGACTGCTTATCCTTGTTGGCGAGATTCAAGTCTCAGACGTCTCCCCTCTGACACCTGCAATCACAGAGTTTTAGAAACATGCTTGTTGAGACTCAACAGTCACTGAAACCTGAAGGCCATACTGAATCCCTTCACCGAATATGCCAACTACAACCACATATTTTGCTTCGCACTCAGTTTTTGCAAAACACTACACACAGTTACAGTGGTGGAAAGTAACTAAGTACATTTAGTCAAGTACTGTACTTAAGTCAATTATGAGGTACTTTTATTCGACAGCTTTAGTTACTTTTCAGATGAAGATTTGACACAATGGATAATATAACAAGTTTTTAAAATACAACACATTGTTAAAGATTAAACCAGTGGTTTCCAACCTTTTTGGCTTTTGACATCTTACCAAAAGCAGTGTGTAGTCGGGGTCACATTTCAGATATCTATGAGTTTTTAACAGCTCCTCCAAATCTTGATTTTTCCCTCTAAACTTCTCACAAGGTTTCATTTCAATAAATGTTCAAATGATCCAGTATTTCACTAAAAATAGATTAGGGAAAAAGTCCAAAAACTGAAAATAGATTTGGGTATTTGAACTTTGTTCTTTCTTCTTTCCTCTCCCATTAATCATCTCAAGACCCCCCAGATTTATCTGGTGACCCTTTGGTGGGGTCCAACCACTAGGTTGGGAACCACTGAACCAAACTAGCTAACTGTACATAAAGTAGTTGAAACTAGCTCCACCTCCAGCAGCTACAACAGTAACATGCTGCTCTAACACTGATGCTTCACTATTAATAATGTAATGATGTCATATATAATAATATATCAATCAGAGGGACCAAACCACTACTTTCACTGCAATACTTTAACTACATTTTGCTTCTGATACTTATGTACTTTTACTTAAGTAGGATTTTCATGTAGGACTTTTACTTACAATGGAGTATTTTCACATTATTACATTGAGATGTTTACTTAAGTAAAGGATCTGCATACTTCTTCCACCACCTGTGGTTTTCTATTTTAGGCAACATTCAAAAACATAATCCTATTTGGAATACCTCCCTGTCCAGTCCTAATTTCATTTATGGTGCTCCAACATTCAAAAATTAAATGTTTTTCCAGAAAAAAATGATTTGGCTACTGTGGATAATCCACAGACCTCACTGTGGACAGTTTTTATTGGAACTACTTTCTACTTAAAAATAGTCCCTAGGAAAATTGTTGACAGTGAGGTCTCAGGAACTGGGACATTGTTCTTGGAAAACATGTTGCTGTCGAGTTTTCCAGATGTAATTTTTCAGTCCTTTATTCAGCTGCATTATATTGTAATGAAAGCAGAAATTTTAGAGGAAGACATTAAAATTCCTGGCACTGTAAACAGCCGTAGGGATAGGGAAGTTTTTTTTTTCTTTTAAATTTTAGGTGAACTGACCCTTTAACAGATACATTGTACATCTAAACCTTTGCACCCCACACACAACCCAACCGAGGTAATCTATTTCAAATTTTCTGGGTGGCAAAGGTCTGAGACATCAATATTTTGAAGTGCACCTGAATTGACAGCAGTATATTTTCACATGGATTGGTGCAGGGCCAGTGAGATTTCATCTAGATGAGTGCCTCAGCGTGTTCTTCCTGGTGCACTCTGACATGACCACGGAGCAGACTGTAAACACAGGACTTCCAGGTCTGGGCTTGTTCCCGGCCAGCAGTTATATAAGCCTGTGCACCTAGATAGACTCTTGACTTGAATCCCATCCAAGGTACAAGCTGCTCCGGCCAATGTTTGGGAGTGTCCAATGTATGTTTGTATATATGTAGTCCAGGGACCTGTTCCAAAAAGCTGGTTTATTGAGTTATCTGGATAATACTGCTGAATAAAACCCAGTTAAAGTGGAACTGATGGGAAAAGGAAGGTAATCTAGGTACGTGTAACTCTGTAAGCCTGTTTCTTGGAACAAGCCCCAGGCATGTACAGTATGGCTATCAAATGTGGCATGTGTACACAGCTGACATATCCACATCTCCACTGATATTTTATGTAGAACTGTGTTTTACTTTGTGACCCGTCAAAAGAAAACAGTGTCTCCTTTCACTGCAAGTTATATAAGTTTGTGTTGTTGTTTCCTTCTCAGATTGTTTAATTTCAAGCATTTTTAAAGATATAGAGGTCAAAATGTTCAGTTTTACCCCCCCCCCCGCCCCGCCCCCTTAATCTTGTGACACTTCAGATATATCTTGATTGTTAACAGGATGATTTTGGCCATGCGATTTTGTAAGTCTGCCATTACAGCTTTTCCACAGATGGATGTGAATACACAATACTCCCCCATCTTCCAGATGAAAAAAAAAAGGTTTTATACTGCATGCATCTTCAGAGATTCAAGGCGTGTAATTTAACAAGCCATATCCAAGCGTTGATACAATCAGCACAAGATGTTGGCTGGCATTAGATTACAGAAAAGGAGGACACATCCCACTTACTCACATGAGTTAAGACAAACAACAAAAGTGATTTTTATCTTTTATTTGCCTTTACAGTGAATGGAAAAGTTACTACAAGCAACTTTTTAAAAAGAACAGGTCTGCACCATAAAAATCATCACAGCAGCCGTTTGGTGAATTGCGAATAGGTTGAACTGCTACAATTAATTTCTATACCGTCTGAATGGACTGGACGGAATTTGAACTGTGCAAATTAAAAAAAAAAAAAAAAAAAAGGTCAATGTGCATTTTATGAAACAGAACTGCACAGATGTTTACAGGCAACAATTCATTGATATTGCAACTCATGTAAAAAAAAGCACCAGGCTTTACATTACAATGTAAACATGAGGTCATGCTTCAGGAAAAAAAACAAAACTAACTCCACTTAAGTGTCACACTTCCCTTTTGTTATCACTTCAGTATAGGGGTATAACGGTACACTGGGTTCACAGTTCGGCACAGCGGGGGGGTGGGGATGTAACATTTTGGTCTTACATTTTGACAAATGTAAAGATCCAACAATGACTCATTGATTGTAACTTTTACTGACAGTTTAGTTTTGCTGCAGTGTAAAAAGGAAAATGACCTGTTTCTTGCAAGGAGTCAGGAAACCTGCTATATGCCGATTTATGGTCCAATTGTATCTGAAGTAGTTGAAACTAGCTCCACCTCCAGCAGCTACAACAGTAACATGCTGCTTACCGAACCGTGATCATTTGGGACGAATTCACGTACCGTTACACCCCTACTTCAGTAGCATTATAACACTGCATGGTAGTTATGAATATATTTTTAACATCATAATGTAGAGTTGGACCGCATGACTGATGAAAAGCTTCAGTGTTGTGGGTGTGTGTTTGTGTGTTTTGCGCATGTATCCACTATTAGCTAGTGAGACAAAGGGTACAAGCCACTGGGCTACCAACAGAAACAGATAGACCACCATGGTCATGGCTGCTGCCTCGATGGAGAACAGGTGATGGTCCTCCACCTGTGGGCAGCTGCTCCTCATGAACTCTGCCAGCCGGAGCAGGTACTCCAGGTTGTGGCCCGTCTTCCCTCTGCACATAACGATCTGGGCAGCAATCTCCGCTGGGCTGGCCTTCCCCAGGTAGAGAGCGTTGTCAGCGGTGGCGATGTACACCAGCGCCTGAACTGGAGACTGATCCTCCCCCTCGGGGAAGAAATCAACCATCTCGGTGATGTAGCCACCGCAGACCGTCTCACGCACATTCAGGTACTGCAGGGACTTCTCCACTTGAGCGCCCGTCACCTCGAACGCCACACCCCAAGTGCTGGCCTGTGACAAGAAAAAATAAAAAAAAACTTGTTAAGACATATGATTCAGAGGGGAGAGATAACAATGAACCCTTGAAGCTTGGAAACTCCAGTAAACCAATAGGAAGTAGGGCTTTCCACTTACGTCATCATCCTTGATTAGAGTCACCACTCTTCCGGGCTGCAGAGAGAAGAAGAAGAGAAATAAGTCTTGCGTCATGGACAACGCCTGGTAGTCAGGCCACAACCAGCAGCATCACAGCGGCTGGTTTGCCAACAACACAAGCAAATCATCATGTGCCAAAGTAAGCAAATACACTCTGAATCTTACCGTCTCGTCGTTTCCGCGGTGGAAGTTATCTCCGTGCCAGAAGCGTCTCTTGTAGCCTTGAATGTAACCGACTTTGCTCCTCTTGTACTCGAAGTCAGGTTTCCACACCAGTGACCCGTACCCGAAGATCCACAGGCTTCTCTTCTCGGGGATTATGTCAGACTTCATTTTGTTCGGTAGTGTTTGACGACGTTGAGATGAATTTATGGATCACTTTTTTCCCTCTCTCTCTCTTTCAACCACTGTTGAGCTAAGGCGACTAGCTAGCTAGCGTCAGCTTCCTCCGGTCCAGTAGTAGAGGCACCGGTTGGCTCGCCGGTATACCGCGGACGGTATTGGAGCCCAACTGCTTGGCAGTTGCGAAGATGGAGTTTCGCGGTTGATTTTTCTGTGCACGATGCATTGCCATTGCATTAGTGGTGCCGCATTATGCCTTAAAAATCCATGGCAGCCGCCTTGGCTTTCAGATCAATTAAAAATGTCAAAAACCGCTTTGGCCAGCTGCTCCGCCAGCCAGTGAAAACTCGACTTTAAGACTAACGAATGAAACGATCGAGGCCTGATCAGATAATTTTAGCGTTTCAAACACCTTACTGTTAGCCCGGCCTTTGTCCTCAAGCGGCAGTGATTTGAAGTGTTTCCTCGATAACATGGCGAAGCTGTGCTCATCTATTTATACAGCCAGGGCAATTGGGCGTATCCACTTCTGTATTTTTGACCAATAGGAATTAAGGTACGTTTTTTTACCCAATAAGATGTTGGTGCGCTGAATAAGGCAGGACTTTCAAGCCAAACTCGTTACACTATTGGCTAAAATTTTATGTGAGCCGCACACTCCTACCCTAACAGGATTGGCCGATGAACTGTCACTTCAATTGACTCAATTTATGATTGGTCGCCCGTGTTGTCATTCTCCGAAGATATTTCAATGTGGTTCACTGTTCTGGCTGATGCAACTTCCCACAGCATTACAGAGCAGCTGCAACAGGGCAACAAACCAAGACGTTGCATCAGATGGGATACAGGGCAGGGTCCTAAATAGGACGGTGTCAGATGTGTGTGTATAATATGTGTCAAAATTATATTTAAGTTAAACTCAAAATAAATTAAATGACCAAACACAGTCATGAAATGTGAGTCTGTTGATTAGCACCCTACATGGATGTTTACATGAGCCAGGGATTGAGAGGGCTTTAATCTAGTGACGTAGCTCAAAGATCAAATACCAAGACAAAGGTCACCTACCACTGAGGATCCCTCACTTCACTCCTAAATCATTTCCTCCAGTTATTTTTACTGTCAAATTTATTCTTTATAATGTACAAATACAGGTTGGACATTGTAATGTTTTTATACCTACAGCAGGAAGGGTAACTTTGACAGGCCACATATGATGGTCACCACTGGGTCAGCTATCATTTCAAATCTAAAACTAAATCCACCTTTGTAACCACACATGGCAGTGCCTTTTTATATACTGTACTCAACAAGCATCCTACTTGGACAGCCAAATCAAGGTTAATAAAAGGAACGCAGGATTTCTGTCTTTCTCTCGGGATAGCACGGGGCAGACGTGGTCTGCTGGTCCCTGTTCCTTCCACTCCCTCGCGCAATGTGTATAGCATTCTTACATTCTTGAAGGTCCGATACTCCCCTCTTCATGACAGGGCCTCAAGATCAAGGAGCGCACTGTAACGCTTAAAGATATCTATTTGATTTGACTAATTTGGATGGCGTTTTAAAGTTTATCTGAAGCTAATATGAAGCTTCAGATAAACTTTTAAATACATATTTTACACAGAAGGAGGCTTGTGGATTTTGGCCCTGATCACTTTCGTTGTAAGTGCATCATGAAGGGATCTTTCATTGGCCAGGAGGAATGATTACAGCAAGAAAAAACATGTGTCACTGTCATTTGGACACGTGACTATTGTTTTAAGACAGAGGTTGATATGGTGCTTTAGTAGTGCGTATCTCCAACAAGGTTTATTGTTTTACCACAAGCCCGTTGACAGATAAGCACGGAGCTTTCAAGGCCCCTGGAGCCTCGACACCAGGTTTAGATCGTGAACAACCCACGTGCATTTGTGAATCAAAACCGCCAAAACGCTAACCGCAGTGGAGACCCAACAAACACACAGGAAGATGATCAAGATTGGTGGATCCGATATGATAGCAGAGGCTCATCTGTGCTCAATTAATAGATTATCTATAAATAGCTGGCATTATCTGCCTTGATAAGAGGGCAGACAACTGTATCAGCTCTTCATAAAGCTAAAGCACCATACAATGCTGGCCTTTCGGGCAACCCCGTGTCATGCACAAGCTCCCATCCCATCATGCTTTGGCCTTTGATGTCCATCCATTCCTCAAGCCTGCAGCTACAGTATCACAGGGCCACTAAAGGCCTCACTGCCAGCACTGCCTGTTAGCTAGTGCACTGCTTCTTCACTTGTGAATTTATGAATGACCCACCTGTCTATTTGTCTTTGCAGTCTAACAGATGTATTCGAAATAGGTCATTTCAAGGCCACAACCTTCACTTGTGTGGAATTTACCCTACAGTGCATTCCCAGTGTTCCAGCTCAGAAGACATGAAGTATATCCAGAAAAACAAGATACTGGCATGTTTACTGTAACATTCCTGCAGCAGTGAGGGGTGGGGGTTGTCCTATAAGTATGATGACGAAATAAACATTAAGATCCTACAGAATACAACTGCACACAGATCTTTTAGAAATGTCTCAAATTGTTCCAGTAGGTTTGTCTGAATAATTGGATGTTTAATGATTTTTTAAAATTTATGGATGAATGCAACATCATATTAATCAGAATAAGCATGTTTGCATATTTTAAATCTCAATAAAGTTGTCTAATTATGTAGCTCTAGACTTGAGTGTGCCTGAGGTGTAATTTTGGCATGTACTGGCCACTTATGTCCTGTGTGTGGGTTTCTTACTGACACCTAGTGTTAATTAATGAGACGGCTAAAAGCCCAGGAGGAGGCAAGCTTACACAACACTGCATAACAGCATCACACCATGTATCAGTATAACCTGAATACACATATATGTCCAAAATCATGCGTGGTCAAGAGCCAAATTAAGCTTTACAAAATATGTATGAAGACGTGAAAGAAAGCCGGAGCCAGAGCAAAGTAGCAGTTTTAGACTCTTGTTTTGTCGAGGAACTCCTCATTTGCATAAAGTGATAAAAAGATTGGAATTTCAAATCTGCTTCTTGATTCTCTTCTTATGACATCATTTCACAGATTTTTCCTTTTCCTACTTGACAATAAATGGTGCTGATTGGAGTGTTTGTCTGCTCTCTCACGTGTTTTGAGGTGGTTTCCTGAAAACTCAAAGTCATCTGCGTGAGCAAGTGCAGACAGAAGAAAACGATGTGTGAGAAAACCAGTTGGCCTGCGCCGGCATGTTCTGAATTTTTTAATCAGAGAGGAAACAGGAACTGATGTCACTGGGTCACAAACAGGATGCTGTGATTATAACACAATGAAAATGCCTGGCCATGCTATGGGGACCCAGAGGCCAAAGAGCGGAGCCCTTAGCATGTGTGATCAAGTGTGAATGAGGGTGTGTGTCTGCTTATAGGTGTGAGTATGATCATGGTGGGAAGAAACTTCAAGTGCTATCAGGGAGGGTCAGGTAACAGACCAAAGCTGAGGGGGGGGGGCTTTAACTTGATGATTAACTGTTGTCATAACAAGTATGTTTTTCTTGAGCCAGACCGGAAGCTGTGCTGCTCCTAGGGCCAACGTATTTTACGTACACGCACGCACCCACACACACACACATACTAGCCCTTAGATGAGGATGCCTAGGTCAACAGGCTAACAGGATGTGTGTGAGGGAAAAGCCATCCAGATTCTCTGCTGAGTGTTGATTGCTGCTGATTAGGGGGTGTTGACTGTTGCAGGATTTCTGTTAATTGGAGTCAGGAGAGGTTTTGATAATGTGGATGACACATTGGCTAGATGAAAAAAAAAAATGGATTTGCAAACACACAATTGCAAAGTCTAAGACTGATCAGAGTGTATTAGGAGGAAACTGTATGGAACAATTTCCAAAAGACAAGAAGGGCAAAGGGCAGTAAGACTGACCAGATTGCTCTGACAAGTCAACTTTTGTAAAATAGACATCTTTTTATTTATGTGGATTCATAGCAGATCCGCTGGCTCCCATCTGGTTTCCCCTCCCCTCCGGTGCCAGGCCCTCTCCCTAGCTTTGTTTGCAGGAGTGGGTGGTACAGAACTGGGCATTGAAATATTGCTCTTAACCCTGAAGGGGAGGCAGGCAGTTGGGGAGCCTGTAAGTGCTCGAGTGTGCATGTGTGTTTTTATGGGAGGAGGTCTGTGCACTCTGTGTCATGCACACGGGTGAGAGGCCTGGCATATGCTGTTGTTTTTATGGCACTACAGACTCACTCCTTGCTCCCCCACGGCATCTGTTTGGTTGGGCTGTGTGTGTGCGTGGTCGGGTGTGTGCGAGCATTATGAGGGGTGGTGGTGGTGGTTGGGGGGGGGCGTTCCCCTTTGCCCTGTGCCTGGCTTTGTTTCGCCATTTCCAGCTTGAGGGGGTGGTATCTGTGGAAACGGATTTGAATTTCAAGCCAATTTAGGGCCAGAGAGAGAGAGAGAGCGAGGGGCGGGTGAGTGGGGTGGGAGCCAAAGGCGTTTCCAGGAATTACTCAAAGTAGTGATGCTGTAGTCGAGGGGCTTTATATTTCTACCTAATGTCCAAAACATTACATGTGATGTGTGAATGTAGGAGAGCAGCTGGATTTCATATTCAGAAGCTTGGTCACAATTTAATTGATCTATTTATGCAATATGGGTTTACAGTTTAAGCCTCAACACTCACTTTTAAATTGAGCCTAGATTTTAAAACAAATAAACAAATGAATACAAGACACATCTGATCATCATTTGTACTCAGTTTCATTGTTTAAAGTCTGTGTAAAGGAAAATCAGAGATTTCTTTTGAAACACATTATACGTGTTGGAAAATTGCTGAAAACATGTGAGAAGACTGTGAACTATGAAGTACTGAATTGGGGAGTTAGACTGTCAAACTGTTTTTCACCATTTTTGTGTTCAGGATTTGCTGGGCGTGGCTAAAACGGCTGCACCATGACGTAGAGAGGTGACTAACGTGTCTCTTGATAACGGCACTGCCCATGCACCAAGCTTTGCAAATATAAATGCACAGTCTCCCACGCCCCTCTGGTATCTGCCCTGAGTATGTAGCACCCCGGTAGCTTGATGGCACTATCGGGGACGCTGCTGTTAAGCCATGTTTTTGTAAAAATCATGAAGATGTAGTCCATAATCCCTTCATGAGTGGTGATCTGCAGTTGCAGTTCATCTATATTGTCCACCAGAGACCATGCGTTGGCGAGGAAAATACTAGATTGAGATAGCCGTTGAGGAGTTAGCCTCAGCTTAGACACCGATGTCATAGTATTAACTGTAACTGGTGAATGGGGCCGTTTTCGGTCAACGGTAGCGCTCAAGGAGTTATTTCAAACCCAGCTGAAGCATCCGTCTACAGGTAGAGTCGGTGTTAAGGCTCCGGTCCACCAAGAGGATATCTCCATATCACGCTGCTCGTGCAGCACTGCTGTGGGAGCCGCACCTGTGTAGCGACTCTCGCTGCCTCAGGCTGTGTTGTGGATGCTCCTCAGGTGCCTTCACTGTTACTACAGACATACTCCTGCGGCTACTACATCCAGCCCCTCGCCAGCACTTTTCAAAGAGTAGAGCAAGTAATGTTGACACCGAACTCCATTGAAAAAAATGACAATTTAACATAACATGATTGGTGATGGATTGCTTGTTAACTACTCATTTAAGTTACATTTTTACTGAAAAAAGTCCACATTTACCTTCAAAATAGGTGCCAAATTAAACAGTAGCTCCTAGTGTTACTGTATTTCTGAAATATCATCAATGTTGCTTGTCTTACACCTACAAACAAGGCCTATTTTAAATTGTATATTTTTTTAAGGGAGTCTGGCATGAGCATTGTTAAGTTGAGAGGCTCAGAGGCTGTTCAGTTGGGGGCACGGTTTCAGCGGACATGCCCCCAGCATTTCAGGGCTCAGAATATTGCTTGTTTTTCTACGACTTTGAAACCTAACTTTATATACCTGGCAATGTTTTTTAATCAGTCAAATTTGGCCGGGTGGTTAATAACAAATTTTTCTGTGGTGTGAAAAATTCAGAACAAATATTTATTATTGCTTTACACAGACTTTTTAAAACACCTAAAAAATAATTTCCTTTCCCATTCACTGACAGCAAAGTAAAAACTGTTTTCAAGGAAGTTTTATTCTTCAGAAGTTTGGTCCTTATAAATATGCATTATATACAAAATAATATTATAAA
The DNA here is from genome assembly GCF_910596095.1 of Thunnus maccoyii. Classification (NCBI taxonomy): domain Eukaryota; kingdom Metazoa; phylum Chordata; class Actinopteri; order Scombriformes; family Scombridae; genus Thunnus; species Thunnus maccoyii. Next base: position 12,814,033 of record NC_056549.1, on the reverse strand, counting down.
ACATATAAAGAACAATGTGTCATATTTAAATTAAACTCTGGAAATAATCATTTTAAAAAAATTACATTATTGGTTCTGTAGTTTTGAAATTTATTATAGGCAGGCAGTGGTATGACAGTCTTTCCTCCTTGTCTCGAGTCTCTTTGTTTTCCTCAGTTGGGTTGCATAAAAACACTTTTCTATGCACACTTTTCCTTTCTCTTGGATCTTGCTGGCACAGCACTGACTATTGCGCTCCTGTGGTTTTCTCTTCAAATCCCAGTTGATTAAAAAGTATTTTCCCCGCTGTTTTTTTTTTTTTTTTTTGTAGTGCAAATGATCCAAGAACAGACAAGGGCACAAATTTAGCATTCAAAACCCCCACTTTTAAGGCTTCTAGTGAATTTGGGCTGCATACAATCTTCACCGTTGCATGGAAAAGTCCAACCAGTCATTTTCACGTGATTGACAGTTGAAGATTATTTTTTAGACATTCATAACTCTCAGTGTTTGTGAGGTTGGATTTTGACGGTGGGTGAGTTCACTCGTCTCGACCCTGAGTCTTGCATAGCAGGCGAAGCTGGCAGGAGTGAGTGTAAGGGGGATTTGGAGGGGGTCAAATCTTAGGCACCTTTTTTAGTGATTGGTTGGCTGTCAAAGTCATCATGATTATCACACAAGGCCAGGTCAGAAACGAGGGGCAATGATCCACCTTCACCTCCTTTTACTGTCCAGGATGGCTGAGATTACAAATTAATATTTTGCCGATGCTCTGTCAGTCTCCACACCTTGTGTAGTCAGTCTTTTCGCCAGTCCGTTTAACCATTGTCACAACTGAGAGAGGTCCTTCACTGTACATGTTTTGCATACAAACACTCGGTCAACATAAAGTTTCTCAGTTCTGTTCTTTTTGCAGAGCAGAAGTTCTGCCCTCTCCAGTTCTCAAGTGTTCCAGAGCAGCAGTGGACATCTAAAACAATCTCCAGTCTCTTCTCAGTATTTGTAAACAATCCAGAATATTATATTCTGCCTCGATTGTGTCTTTTTCCTCGTTCCATCACTTTCAGACCCCTCACAGTTTATACCTGTGGGAACAGGAGAGGAAAAATTGGAATTAAAAAACAAAACAAATTAAAATAACACAATTACCCCGAGGCTAAAAACTCTCTTAAGTGTTTCTGCAGTGCTGCTTGATGTGTTACACCTCATATGCTACAGTATCACCATCATATTTTGCTTGGAAATAAACATCTGAGAAATTCCACTAAATGCCACAGCAGTAAAACATAGCACCTCTGAGACCAAACTGAGCCAAACATGTGTGAGGAATCAGTACAAGTTCAGTCTTTAGGTCATCACATGGCCAAGATAAAGAATAGCCAGCGTAATTTACAGAAACCAATAATGCACTTGATTGGGCTATCCCCAGCTCAAGTCCAAATACCAGAATGCAGTCTTTCTACAAATAGCACTATTCCCTGTCATAAATGTTGGTGCAGTGGTGAGGGATTGCACGCTTGGGACGGCATGATGCATTTAAAAAGAGGGGATCTATGGAAATGCTGATGAAGATGTGATTTTTTTTTGGCTTACCTCAGTCGCTATGACGCATTCCCTCCTCTCCTCCCCTATAACAAATACCGACTGGTACATGGAGTCTCTTGAGGAACATATCGTTGATATCCTACACTCTGGCTTTTCACTGCAAACACAAATCACACTTTGTGTTAACACAAACTAGAAGCACATGGCAGAGCTATGCATTGCACGCAGTATACATTGAGGCAGCAGAGAGGATGGGGGGGGGGGGGGGGGGGGGGGTGTAGCAAAGCAATTGTCAAATATATGTAAACTCTGCATTAGTGAAGAACAATGTCTGGTTTCCAAGGTTGAAAAAACAAATGGGGCTCATCGTTTGGTTAAAACAACTCAACTGAGGCAGTGCGTGATTGAGGACATCCATTAATAGTGATTTCCACTCAGCAGGGCTCCATATACACTACTGTATGAGCACAATAAATAGTGAACTATGAAAATGTCCTAGTAATTTTAACAAACATTATATTCAAATTATATTTTAGTAGCATAAGCAGGGGGTTAGATTAGCATGATCCAAAGTAAACTGAAATACATTGTGAATATGGTTCGTCTTACCTGTACACTCTACTCAAGGGCATTTTGTCTTCTAAACACTTGTCGTAAATAAGACTTTTGTCTTCTTGTGACTTCTCATCCTTGAACTCCTTTGATTTAGAGTTGTAAGAGTCCAAGTGATAGTTTTTATGGATAAAGTTTGATTTCTCTGAATCACAGTCTACCTCCAGGCCAATTTTCTGATTGGTGTTTTTCAGCTGGGACGCTGGGATCAGGTTATCCCTCTGAACGTTGGACAAGTTGTTCATAGTCTCTGTGTCTCCCCTCTCTCTCTGGGCCTGCCTGTGGATGTGCCTCAAAGCCAAGCCCACCATACACAGCAGCATGAGCAACGCCACCAGCCCCACAGCCAGAGAAACTGCCGCCCACTGGAAGCCATCTTGAATCTCTCCCACTGGTGAAGTCACGGCGGCGAAGAACTCGCAGTTCTGCCCGGCGAAGCCAGAAGGGCAGATACAGGTGGCTGGGGGATTGCCTGGCCCACCGCCACCAGAGCAAAGACCTCCATTGAGGCAGGGATGCAGGGAGCACTCGTCCAGGACTCTGTCGCAGTTGCGTCCACCGTAGCCTGTGGGACAGGCGCAGGTGTAGTCGTTGATTCGGTCTAGGCAGGTGCCTCCGTTGATGCACGGGTTGCCGGCGCACTCATTGATGTTGATCTCGCAGCGCTGGCCGGTAAATCCTGCGCGGCAGCTGCACACACGCATGCCGCCATGGATCAGGCACAGACCACCTACAGAAGAAGAGATGAGGACAGTTAGTATCAGCATAAGCAGAAAAGCTAACGTTAGCATCCAGAATGAGGCATTTCAACAATCAAGGCATTTCAATATCAGAACGAACATGATCTCGATAGACGTTCCCATGAGGCCCCCCTCAGTTCACACATCTCCATCAAATCGAGTGTGACCACAACACTGTGTATTGTTCTCTCAACATAGAACAATCCCAGAGCCCTGAATGTTTACAAGAAGACAGAAATCGAGCTACGCTGGATATTTGTCCCCTTTCATCAACAACCGCAGTGAGCTGTGGTGACATTTACAAGCCGCTGCTCTGAGCTGCCGAGTGTTTATATGGAGGACAATAGACACCAAGTTCCCACCAATTCCTGTTGTTCCACACTGCTTCCAGTTGCAGGAATTTGAGGGGGGAAGTTCAGAAAGGGGGGCAAAGAGGGGAGGAAGACTGTACCATTAGCACAGGGAAGCGACGTGCACTTGTCCACTCTCTTCTCGCAGTTGAGTCCAGTGTAGCCGCGGGGACACTCGCACATGTAGCTGCGGCCATTGTCCTTCTCCCAGCATTTGCCTTTGTGGAAGCAGGGGGAATCGGCACACGTCAGCAGGCTGTGCTCACAGTGGGAACCCTCGAAACCCTGGGGACATGAGCACGTGTAGCCGCTCTCTAGATTCTGGGGGAAATGGATAGAGAGGAAGTTAGTTGTACAGTCATAACCTAAGAATATTTAAATATAACACCTATAATAACCTATTTCCAACTTACTGTGCATATCCCGCCATTCCTGCAGGGATTGCTGTCACACTCCTGCATCTCCAGCTCACAGTTGACCCCTGTGAAACCTGGCAGGCATGTACACGTATAACTGCCCTGGCCTGTGTTCATACAGGTGGCGCCATTCACGCAGGGATGGTGATGGGTGCAGAAGTTCAGGTCTGGGGGGGGAGAGAAGAGTGTTTGTTTACAAGGAGTCTGCAGGGGAAAAAAAAAGCTATCTGTCCCGGATGTGTATAAAGCTATGAATGGAACACTTCAGAGGAAACCTAATTTACTAATGCTTTCAAGTTAATTCAAATGAAAACACTGTACAAGTAATACGAGAACGTCATTTAAAAAGGAACAGCAGCAGTGGTCCAAGTTGTCTGGTGTACCTTGGTCACATAATAGGCCTCCCCAGCCCTCTTGACAGTTACACTGCCATGGCAGCTGGCAGGTACCGTGCTTGCAGGCCGGGTACTTCTTACACTCATCACAGAATGTGCCCTGCCAGCCGTCTCTGCACCTAGAAAAGTGACAAAATATATTCTTTGATTAATCACTTACTCCTCATATTGTACGTCTTGTAATTTCCATTACATATCACATATTGAACTTGCACCAAAAGCTGTTTTATTTCCAGTTCAGTTTCATTTCTATTAAACATGCAATCAGTACTGACATGGAAGACAAATATGCTTTGTAGCCCCGTCAGGGATTTGCTGGCTACTATATAAAGAAATCAGTCATCAATCATCCAACTAGACATTAATAGTGGCCTCACAGTGGGATGCGATAATTAAATGCTCATATAAATCCATCACAGAAATCTGAAGAATTACAAAGTCGGCTACATGTGGGGCTAAGAATTATATGTCACGATGGTAATTTATTTTGAAAAAGGGCACATATGATACATGCAATGTAAAATCATGCAAACACTGTCAATTATGTGTTTTCCCCCAAACTTATTACATCATTACATGTTCGTTATTGCAGAAAACCATGTTAAATAATGGCACTGCCTACATTACAAATAATGAGAATGCAGTTTTTACAGAAAGGGATTTATGTACAAGGCCGTATGCACAATATAAATATAAATAATGATAATATAATAATACAAATGTGAAATATTGCTTTAAAGATGTTTTGGCAGCAAACCAACTGCTGAGACTTTTTTTCTTTTCTTATGCTTCCCATGAATATCCATTTCTCAGCGCAGTGTGCAGCAACCTTGTCAATCCGTGAGATTGTTGGACTTAAGATGTACTTTTAAGGTTCCAACATTTTTTTTTTTTTGCTGAGTGAGCAGAGACATGGGAGCAGCGTTAGTGTTGGGTATCTGAAGGGTTTAACCTCAATTTGGGTCATTTCTAGTGGTGGGAATGATGGATTTGTGTCTGAAAAAGAGGGCAAAATAGGATTCAGGAGGAATTTCTCCCAGCGAGCGTGTGTGTGTGTGTGTGTATGTGAATGATCCTCTCTGGTGAGTGAGTGAGTGAGTGAAGGAGAATGAGACAGGCTAGTGACAAGAAGGGGACATGGGAAGCAGAGAAGCCAGAGAGTGACGCAGGGAGACGAGAAAAGGGAACGGAATGAGACTTTTGTTGATTTTGTGAACTTCACCCTCTCTTAATGAATGATATGGATGCAAGAATAGCTGATGTGAATCTTCTAATGATGAAATATCGCCCTCTGATTAGCTGTATACACACATCATCATTTGGTGATGTTAAACCAACAATGAACTATTTCACTTCATAAATTTGAATACTTACACACACTCGCCAGGTTTGGAGCAGTTTCCGTTCCTCTCGCTGCAACCCTCCAGACAGATAGCTAAAATAAGAATAGAAAACACAAATATAAGTGCGCTGCTCTTTTGCTGGTGCTCCCTCACAGGTGTTTCAGCATGACTGACACTGAATATTAATAAGTTACAGTTTCACAACCTTGAAAGTGTTACAAAAAGAACATTTCAGAGCCACATGCAACATATAGGCCTAATTAAGTCTGTTAAAAATTAAGTCTATAAATAATACTGGATGAGCAACAGCAGAATCATAGGTACAGAAACTGTGGACCTATAGGTTGAGGTAACTGAACCCTCAATCTGTCTCAACTTTCCTCAGAAGCCTTCATCTGATCTAAACCTGTCCACCACACCCCCAGCTGCCACGCGAGGGAGGGTGGTGGGGGGATCGGTTGAGGGTTTGTTTGTCCTGTTTTAAGTGTACCGGTCTTGCATGTCTCTGATTCGCAGAACAACATATCAGGCGGCTGACGGTAAGCGGCCGGTTTAGTCCAGAACAGATGCTTGCTCTCAATAGCAGACAGCTGTCACTATTGTTGTTTATGGTCTGCCAGAACCATATTTGCAGCTGCTACTACCGCGCGCCCAACAATGGAAGGGACTAAACATCGGTGGCGCGTGGCGGATAATAATGCCGCGATTAACCTTGGCGCGTGCAGTCGCTCGGGCTCCTCCTATGAGTGCACGCGCACCCCCCCCACCCCCCCTCTCCACGCCTGCAGATTATGATACCGAGCACGCGCGGTACAGTACTTTCTGAAGGTATAAAAATATGGTTTTGTCAAATGAACATTATATATTGTGACTCCATTTGGACACAAATAGGACAAAAATACCAGGTGCATGCACACCTGTGTGAACTAATTTGAATATTGACAAGCTAAAGGCATTCGTCATTCATCCTTTACAGCTGAGCCATTCCCACTTTAATATTCATTTTACTATTACAAGACTATGTTTATCAGAAATGTACAATGTGTGGCTGCAATGTGCTTCCTACAACCTTCTTAAATGTAAGGCCCATATGACCAGGCTTGTTTAAACTGATGTATGGGAGCGTGAGAGAGAGGGGGGTAATTATGGTGTGTGAAAGATGCCCAATCTATCTTTCTTGTGTATATTTTCTGTAGTCACTGTCGATTGATGCTTCTGTAATTGCAACACGTGAGCCCATCTGGTTAGAATTTGGCGCCACTGTCAAAATAGCACATGCCAATTTCTCTTTCACCACCGTGTGACATGGATGACAGATCCGTTGTCACCCATGTGGTCACATATTCAGCACATGGTAACTATTACTCTCATGGTGCCTCATTCCAATCTACTCTTTGATTAATTTGTTTTGGTGAAAAGGGCCCTTTGGTATTGTGGAGCCAAATGGCATCGGGCCTCCTCATAGGCCCATTCAGAGCTTTCCAAAACATGGGAGTGTTGGTCTACGATTTTGGCCAAGTGGATTTGCACAAGTATAATGTGCCTGTTGTCATGCTAAGACGTCTGTCCCTCAACCAATATGCAATGATGGTTCACCAACCCACAACCAATTACGCACCAGAATTATATGATTAAATCCAATAACGAAAATGTCCCGGAAAATTCATTCTGCACCAAAATTGCATATCCCCAGATATCATTACATCATGTCTGGTTATCATGCTTAACATCTTGTGGCTTTCAGATTAGATTTGACATATTACTGATATCTGTAACTAGTTAATGCTCACAAATGTTTTCTGTTTTTAGCAATAAATCATAATGATGAAGGGCAAAGGTCACACACCATGAGGAGACAGAATCATCAGAGCCTCTGATAAGTAAGCACTGGTCACCAAATCCTACCAAGGATTGTTATCGCACCAATAATCTGTATCACCCTCTCATGTTCAAAAAAACACACAACCATACGCTCATAGGAACCACAGTACAACAAAACTCCAGTTTCAACAGACAGACATTGAGGCCAACATGCTATAAAGAGCAGGAACTACTGATAGACATTGAATCAGCCAGGTGTGAATAGTGGAGGATTGATTGCTTACGTTCTTCGCAGTATTTCCCCTTCCATCCAGGCAGACAGGACAACTGCCCTTCTCGAGTGCAGGTGTAGTGGCCAAAACGGTCGTCCCTGGGCGTGCATTTTTTGGAACAACTTTCTCCGTAGTAACTTTCATTGCAGATGAACCGGTAAGAATACTTAAGCTCCGTCTGCTTCCCGGACTGTGTATCCTGAGACCAATCAGTCCCTACACCCAGCTGTCTTTGGATGGCAAAAAAGCTAATCAAAAGTTCTGAGTTGTTGGTATCTGAAAGAGGAAAAGAGGGGGACAGAAGGAGGAAGAAGTCAGAATTAATGTGGGATATGTAAGCTTACAACCTATTTGTACTCTAGGATTATTAAGGTTTTATGTCAAGAACTGTGTCATGAATGGTTGCAGGTTCAAAAGTCATCTGCTTTCACTTTAATAATCTGCCCAGTAACAAGCTGCATCCCTTATCAAATCCCATACAGCTTAGATGAAAGATAAACTCAGGTTGAAATTTCCTCTTTCTTTCCGTCAGCAAAAACATTCCCAGGCCCAGTCCCCTCTTCCAAAGGGCGGAACAGAGTAAGGTGTAAAATACAGGAAGATGTAGTCAGGGGTTTTTGGCAGGCACTGTGTATTCTCACCAAAGCCCACAGCTCTTTCCCACGCCAAAAATAAACCAGAGGAAGTTCAATTGTATTGGGTATAAGAATGAAAAAGGTGTTCTGAAGTTCATAACAAAGAGGTGAATAGGCGTGAAAATGTGTGAAATTATGAACAATTAACAAGAGGTGGAAAGGAACATGTTGCGTGACTAAGCTGCATTTGATAGCTCAATCTTTGCTGTTTTCTGCATGTAATTGTGCAAAATGGTAAACTAGTAGGAGAGCCTCATGTGTTAAATGTACAGGCAGAGCTCCCTCCTGTGGTAAAGAAATGTTGCACTTACCTACAGGTAGATTTCCATAAGGTGAATGCCAGGCTTCAATTATTAAAGAAAACGACCCCTAAAGAGAAGACACATGCATTTAATTAACATCCAGAAGACTTTTTTTTTTTTTTTTACAGAGCTCATCATTTAATGTGTAAAACATAGCTATTTTCTTTTCTCTGCTGTATTTGATAGGCTGCTGACTACTGTGGTAAACAGCTACTGCAATTACACTAAATGCTTCATGAAGAAATATAAAGTGATCACTGCGTGGCCCTCTGGATTTTGAAATGAACGACGTTGTAGCAGTCCAATCTGTTTGACGCCAGGGTATTACCTAATGATATGGATTAGATGAGCTGACCAATAACCGGTGCGCTCCCAAAATGCATAGCACCTCTGTGAAAACAACATAATAGCGGGTCGCTGTAATAAAAACAAATAAAGTGGATGTGGTGCTCCACGCTCTTACCGGCCATCCAAAGTTGAACGGTATTTGAATCGGTCTAGGTAAAGTGCCACTGTCCTTGGCGCTGAAAGAGTTTGTCCCCAGCACTGGTGTCATTGTAGTTCCAAAGATGCAGTCACCTGGCGAGACCACAGCCTGATAGTTCTTCAAGCAAATTCTGAAATAAGTCCTACAGTTGGGTTTGCACGCGTTCCCATTTGCCAGCAAACCCTTGTGATTTTTAAATTCGTGGAGATCAAGCTCAAAAACACCGGATCCAAATACCTAAAAGAGAAGGAAATATGATTTAAGAAAACGTCGCTGTGGTTACATATAGGTTATTCTTAAAAAGAAAAAAAAAAACATGAAACAAGTGGCTTTCCATTTGTCTCAGGACCACCGGGGCAGATGTAATATCCTCCTTCATACCTGTGTTATCAACGTGGTGCTGAATGCGATGGTAAAGGTGAACCAGGCTGCCATCCTTCTCGCTTCTCCAGGGCAGCCGCGTCACCAGCCAATAAAGCAGCAAAGCCTTGCTATTCCAAAGTATTTACACCAAGGTAAACAAATGGAGAGACACAGAGAGTGAGAGAGAGAGAGAGAGAAAAAAATCTCTAAAACATGTATAAATCCTTCTTCACTCCCAGGGAGTTCTCCGTAGCTCCTTGTAGGTGTGCGTCAAAAAAGCGTCCAGAGAAAGCGTTCCCAATCTCCCAAGTTATCCAAAGGCGAGGGAAGACCAATATCCAAGCCCTGCTTCTTTCTGTCAGCAGGCGTCCCCTCCTTGCAAGGTACTGTACTCCACAATGGTCACTTCGCTGTGTGTGCGCGGCTCAGAGCTTGTTTTGGTGCTGAACTTGGTGCGTCAGTGCGCCTCGGATGTTCATCACTCGTCTTATTACTAGTGAATGAACCGTAGTGTGTCTCCTCCCAGATATATAGACTTGCACTGCGCTGCTCATTACATAAACTGCCAATCACTCCACTGACACCGCCCACTTTACATATTCAACCCCCTTCCCTTCCAGCCCAACAACAATTATCCAGATTTAATACCCACTGGCACTGTGCGAACTGACCACCATGGATACTGGGCGATTATTAACAAGCCCCAACATCTGTTGACTTATTTTTAGCGCACAATACGCCGGACGCACATTTACACATTGTGGACATTGGGTAAGGACAATGAAGGAGAGCCGAAAGTTTGAGAATAGAAAGATAGAATTCAATTACTGTCTTACTCCATGCACCCCTTTTGCCCTTGTTTCCGCTCAATTGCTCGCTTAATTAGCCCTACAGCTTGGAGCGGGGCGCACTATTTCCTTTCAGACCCCCTCACTCTCTGTGAGGTCAGATGTGTCTCTCCCTCGGGTTGTATCACAAACAGTGAAATTAGAATTAAAGGATAAATGACGAATATTTGTTTTATTGCTGTTAATGCTGGATTTCCTTTTTCCTCGCTGTTTCTTTTCTTTTTTTTCTTTTTTTTTTATTATTAAAAAAAGCATTTAGAAGCAAAACGGATCCAGAGCATTTACCACCACCTACCTAATCTACAGAGCAAATATACCAACAGAATATGTATTTTTACATTATAAAATACATTATATTCTACATTTATATCTTATTAAATTCTTAACACTCATATAAATACATGCATTTACTTGTAGTCATGCATACATACACAGAGCTACTCCCTTTCCGTTTTTTCCCCACTAAACGTGTTATTTTGGGTGTGTTTCATCTGGTTGGTGGCGTGTGCTCCTTCATGCCCACCCATGCGTTTTACGGTTTAGTGGCAGCGTGCCTCCTATTGTTGAGGCGCGTGTCCCTCTCTCGCCCTCATGCGGGTGTAATGTGCGGGACGGGAGACATAACTATTCAGCTGTATGCAAATGAGCTCTCCCTCTCCTTCTCTCTCTCTCTCTCTCTCTCTCTCTCTCTCTCTCTCTCTCTCTCTCTCTCTCTCTCTCTCTCTCTCTGTGTGTGTGTGTGTGTGTGTATGAGTGTGTGTGTGTGAGAGAGAGACGCGTGCATTATCACCTGCATCCGTAAAATTGGTTTATTCTTCCTCGTGGCCTTTAACAGCTAATAGGAATGACACAGGACCCGTGCTCAGCGAGGTTCCCAGGATCGGGATAAAAGATTTAATTAATGACAGTGATGATGCGCGAGACTAATAAACTGATCACTTCTCCCTCTCTGAAAAATAACTTTACACACTCTAATAACAAGAGGATGCTGTTGTTGCAGCTACTATATACAAAAATGATTAATAGCCTAAATTAAGTCCCTCTATATATGATACCTTCTTGAATAAATTGATTTTTAGCTTACTCACAATGAATATCTGTATAGCCCAAAAGTAAATAGTTCATAAAGCAAATAAAGTGAACACAATTACAGAAATTCACATAGCCAAATTAAATAACTGTTGAATTGCATGAATATCTGGCAAAGAATTGCATTTCCTCTGTGTTTTCTAGTATACTTGGGTTGTTTTTGATCATCTGATTGGTTGTATTTGTTATTCCATCCCTGTGTCTCTCATTTACCATCTGGTGGGAGACTGGCAGCCCGACGCACCGTTTTCTGTCGTCTGTTCATGGAAAGGACTGGCCAATTTTCTCCAACCTGTTCATCTAAATTCTGTCTGGCATCGGTTGTGCATTTGTGAAAGGGAACTACAGTAATGCTGTAATAACATTTAGAGGGGTGTGTTATTTCCCATGTTGTAGACACTATGGCAGTATCACAAAAACAGTTGCCCTTTACGCCGCAGGACACAGCATCATAAAATATAATGAAGCGAATGAAGCGAATATTACTGTAATTTTTATTAGTTTGCAGCTGTTGAACTGGGCAAATGTGAATCTAATTTATATTTCCAATGAGAGTAAAGTAGCATAAAATGATTTGAAGCTATCCTCCTAGGGAGATTAAATTTTCATCATACACACAAACATCACTATTCCATCCAAGTGAAAGAATGAAAACAACCATTTATTTTATTTGCCACTTACATTGTTATTGTGTCATTGACTAATTTGCGGTTTCAATTTTGATAGCTACATTGTGATTAGAGTGAAATTGAGTTTGTCAGCTCACATGGCTTTCCTTAGAATAAAAAAAGTGCTCCTAACAGAAACCAGAGGTTTCAACAAGATTACAAACTCTTTCCCCACTCATGGCGAGCCATAAATTAATAGATGACTTCATGCTTATAAAGCTATAAATTATTGTTTCTGAAGGGACAACAGGTTATTACGCCTTTTTTGTCACTTGAACTCTACATGATCTCTCAATGTTTGCATTTCATCTTCTGTTTTTCTATGGTAGCTGTGCGTTGCTGAGAGTGAAAATGGAGAGCATCTATATTTATTCAGTGTTTATATGAGGCAGACATGGTGGATTGGTTGAATGCTTGTCATATTGACACACCTGTTGTGTCTCCAGTGAGTCCACAGAGACACAATGGCTCTGGCTCAGTGAGGCTGTATGCCATGTGGCCCTTTTTTTTCCTGTCTATACACTCTCAGCTGCTAATTCTGTTACTCGTTGACATTAAAGTGTTGATGATTCCTTGCAAAATTATAAAACAATCTTCGGGTGTTGTTAAAAGTGCATTACGAAGATGGGATCATCGACAACCTAGTAGTAATAGCTGTTTTATGTGCTCACATGTGTTTTATTCATCTGCACTTAATCTGTTTGGTTTTTTTTCTGGATGGTTGAACTAAGCTGCGATTCCAAGTTTGTCCTGATTATTGTATTGCCGTTCTTGCCAATAATGGTATCTAATGGTGAATATTACCCGTCTTATCTCCCTTTATAGCCATATGTCCCCAGTCCTGCTAACATGAAACTGCCATAAAAAGTGTGACAAGTGCAGTTTATAGTAGGTTGAACGCAGCTGATAATACACAAAAGTCTCTCCGCTACGAAGTGAAAGTGAACAACATGTGAGCTGTATGTTCTGTTCCATGCAGCTGAAACCGACCATACATGCTGGCTATAATTCATCATAATGCTGTCAATGTCAGATGGGCTTTTATTATACTGCATATTGACTTAACCGCTTGTTCTTTGTAAACTGTGTGCTCTGTCAAAAATAAATATAGATGGTTTAGGGTTGAGTAGATGAGAATCAAAAGCAATAAAAGCACAATTTATAAAAATTTAAACCCATGTCGCATGATGTCTATAGTCTCAAACATGTCCAATAGAGGAGCTGAGGGAGAGCTGAGCTGCTGTCAACGAATGCTTTCTGTGGTTTTATTTATAACATCCCTCACTGAAAACGCATTGTATTATTACACTCTTATGCAATGCCAGGCAGCAACTGGAGCCTACAACAAACCAACTGCTCTGGTACAGCTCATACCGAGGCTATTTGGACCCATTCACTAAACCACAAGCTGGGACCCTGCATACATTAAGATGTTGCATCAAAGGTCTCTGCTTTCCAGCAACACAGCAGGGTCTGACTGACCAGACTTAAGTTCATGCTCGAGCCTTCATCTAAAAGCTTTGATGTTTGCATGTGTGTGTGAGTACAAGCTATGTATGTGGGTGTCATGGAAGACGAAGAAAGCATCTATCCTCATATCTCCTCTGCTTCCCCCCGTCGACTTCTGCTCTTCAGAGAGCAAACCCATGGGTTCGCAGGTCCACTTTAGATTGTTCTGTCTGTTTGACAGATGCTTTTCCAGTTGTTTGTGGCTTTGAGGGACGCTGTGTCCCACAGTTCCTGTTCTCACCATTCTGGCCAGTTCACATGAATAAACTGTGATCTTCTGACAAGGAAGTGTAAACAGGTTGATTGGTCAGAGAGCGGACGCGAGAATATCTATTGTTGTCGATGGAATGTGGAGAATGCTGCTGTATTAAATATGAAGCAAGAATGCCGCCATGACGTCAGCTTCTTCTTTTATCACCTGTTTTTTATGAGTTACTTGAAAACAAAGAGCTTCTGTATGAATTAACACAACTAAATTGTAACTTCAAATTTATAACATTTTAGACAACTTGTAGACAAGTATGCTTTCTCATAATCTCGTCAATATCAATCTCAACTCTGGTCCATCTACTTTGCAATTTCTCCTGATCTGTTCTGATTACCAGCTGACCTTTTCAAAGACCTGCTGGCTACAATATAAAGATTGTTAACAGTAGTTAGATCACGATACAAACCCAAACTGTGTTTTTTTTAACACACCTTGTAACAAATCTGAAGGAGGATTTTTCAACCAGCAACATTTTTGGTTCAGTCTCAATATAATAATGCCTTTCATCTTTAAATGCAGTGCAAGCTTCAGCCTACGGCTTGGCTCACAAGGTCAGGGCAGCTTGGGTCAAAGTTCAACTAATTTAAACTTACAGCGCGTTCCCACTTCAAAAATCAGCTTTACAAATGTTAGGAGGAAGGAAATACATTGAGCACATCTGTCAGGTCTCAAAGATTCATACAGTGCATTTTGGTGAGAGCCAGTGAACGTAAACATGACTTTGTTTGTATCTTTATCAGCAATGTGACACGAAACACTTCATTACAAAGAGATCAAACTACATCTAGTGTCCTCATAGCAAAATGAAATCAAAGAGCTTATTTGTCAAAAAGTTTTAGTATATTCATTTAAGCAAATGTTTGTATAACTCTTTGTTGATGATACATACATAATCCAAATTTATTTCTCCAGACATAATCAAACTCTTTTTCACAAAGCCAAATCGGTTTTAAGGCTTTCAGACTGCAGACAGTGAGGAAAAGAAAAGAACAGATAACACATGGATTCATTTAAAGCTTTGACACTTTTCACATGTCTTAACTGCGGATATGACTGGGATGCATGTTAGAGAAAAGTAACAGTTACAGGAGTACATCAGGTGAAACAGATTTAGACTTCACATTGTGCATATATGACAGCAGATTTTGTTGGTGCTATATAATATATGTCTTTGCGGTCAGTCACATTTATCTGATCCCGTTAAGCTGACTGATGGGCCACCTGTTATATTGATCAGGAGGCCCCGGCCATATTTGCTCTCCTCTGTCACTGCTCAATGCAGCTTGTGTTTGAAGTCCAGCTGGACTTTATCGTAAAAGTATTATAAAGCTTGATTTAAGGAGGGAGGCCAATATGTTGCAGCAGATTGACAGTGACGTCGGCAGTAAGACCAGAGGAGGAAAGTAGATTTACGACCCGCTCTTCAGAGCTACAGGTTCAGTTCCCGGCTGTACGCTGGATCCCTCGGAGCCACACCTGAAAGAGCTCCCTCAAGGAAGTGACTTACATAAAAGAAAGTCAGGGGAAAATCAGTCATCAGATTTGAGTCTCTCTGCGTTTCTCATTTGTTCCAGTTGCAGGTGAAGGAAATGACCCAAAGAGGTCAAGCAGTTAAAATTTGTCGGTCTCTTTGATGAAAGAATGAATGTATGTGTAAGTTAAATATTGTAAAGCATTCCAAAATCTTAAGTCCTTCATTCTGTGTTTGATCTTTGAAAAACATGTTTCTAGTTTTCTGTCATTGGGACCAAAGTGAACAAAAATACGACCCTTTGAATTTAAGAAACTGGAATATAGTGTATACAAATCCACAAATTAATGAAAATACAGATACAAAAGTAAATATTTTAATTTCAATACATGCTGCCAAACAATTATAACCACTAATGCATGAGTAAAATGACGTCCTACATACAATAGCGTAGAAGAATTTACAAGTTTATTCATTTCTTTATGACATTTCGGCTTCACCGGAGCATAACGCCCCTTAAATCTCATCTGTCTGCCTCGATCATGTTTTCCCTCATGTTCTGTTTTGGAACTTCTTTTCCTTTCTCTGACTTTTTGATGTTTACTACAAACAGCAGTGTACCAGTACTGACCTGGCCTTTTGACGAGTACACTGGCAACATGAACCAATGAGGCTGTTGTGCTGTCCTACAAACTGCAGGGGAAGGTGGTGGTGTTGTTGTCGTCGTCATCGTCATCAAACCTCACCTTTTCTGAGAACACCGTGATCTGTAGCAGGGGGTCAGGGTCAACTTTATTCATGAGGGTTGCAAATTATTTTTTTTAAATATTGAAGTTATCTTGTAGTTTGATCATATAAAGCATCATAAGGGTTAGGTAAGAATTAAATCTGTCTTAGTTGAGGCTTAGTTTTGGCTGACTATAATGGATTGGATTTGAGTGTAACTAAAGAGGGGCTTTGCAGAACTCATTCAGTCCACTCTTAGTGAAAATCAAACCAAAAACTCAGCACTTATGATTTTAGAGAATATTAAATTGACTTTCCCCATTTGGGGATTTTAAATAAGACTTAAAACTACATGGAAAAAAACTAAAAAAAAAAGAAAAAAAGACTTCTCTGAAAATTGGTCGAAGTGGGCTGAGTGAGTGAGTTGGAAAACCCCTTCAAATTGAATGCAGTATGTGGGCAAGTTAATGGTATTTGGGTGGGAATGTATTACGAAACCCAGGTTGAAAAGATTCATGTCTCATACTGTTATTTACTGACATGATCTCAGAGTATATAGATTGTATACATTTGCTGCCTTCACCACACTTTGACTGTTGTAGCCATGGAAACACAGGCTATATAGGCTAAATATAGTGACAGCAGCTCCCCGAAGTTAGTAAAAGCATTGACTATCATTCACTGTGAACAGAGAGCCTTCGTTATTCATTCAGATGAGTGGAAGGACTCACACCACTCTCTGATAATGAACGCTTTAGAATGAATTTATAAAACATGTCCAGCATCAAAACCATGGATTAGTGAGAGAAAATAAAATAAAATAATAGGTTACCTACGTCAATACCAAACTCAACCATAGTTTGTTGGAAACTACACTGGTCTTCAAGGAAATCATCCTTTCTGGAAGTGATAAAAAATAACATCATTAGGCAGTGATATGATTCATTTCGGCATGTCTAAAGCAAATTCATGTGTGTTTATTTGTATAGTGTTTAGCTCACATGGTAGTCTTTCAAGAGTACACGCATCACAGACATTGAAAAACCAAATCAAACCACCCATAAGATGAGCAGTGAGAGAATCCACTACACAAATCCCTCCTCGGGCATAAATGTCCCAGTGGATTGGTGCCACAAATACGAGTGTTTGGGAGTGAGAGTGAAGTGGGTGTCCACAGTCTCTCCAAAGCCTTAACCACAATGAGATTAGTGTCAGTCGGCAGCATTAATCCCAATAGTCTCCCAGCAGCACAGGGCCCACCGTAGGCCGAGTAAAACACCACAGGGAGACTGAAGGGAATGGGCTGTAGCGATTTAATAATGGATTAATCAGATACAGCTAGAGGAGGAGATGTCTTTTTGCATAATATGTAAAGCAAAACAAATGTGGGGATGTCACTGATACAATAATGTCAGATGATATCAGGGAGGAAGGTCTGGTAAAGTGCTGGTTTTTAATTAGGTCCAGTTTTTAGGGGTACGACCTTAAAATAGGCTTAGCGAATCCCCTTGACACAAACACAGTGAACACCCAGAAATGATGGTGTCGAGATGTTTTTTAAAAGATTTTGTCCATACGATTACATCATTTTCCCTTTATATTGATCTCTGTCATCTGCTCCGTCTCTTTGTAACTTTATTATATAATACTGTATATTATTATTGGATCGTTTCTAGATTTTCTGCTCATGAAAAATGCTTTCAGCTTCAGCCAGCGTTGGTGACCCACAACTTGGAAACACACCTATCTGTTTTTTTTTTTTCAGAGATTAAAAGTGCACTGCTCTTTTGCCTCTCTGTGTTGCAAAAATCTCTGCTCTACCCACTGATTCCCCACCAGAGACATCCCCTGGCTCCTGTCCCCTCCCTTCCCCTCCGACGTTGGTACGATCCAAAAGCCCAGCGGTTTGTTTGCTTGGGAAAGGAGAATATCCTCTGAGGTCAAGTCAAACAGGATGTGCTAGAGTGTGGTCCTTCGCTCCTATTGGCTCTTTGTAATAACGCTCTCGGTGGGGCTAACACACACACACACATACACACACACACAATCGTATGAACATATGCACGTCGCATGTGCACATATACATCTGAAATGCCATACCTAACAACCACAAACCTAGTTTTGTGAAATGCCTATGTGACAGGCTATCCAGTTGTATTTATCTTAAAAGAGGAGTTTGTGATTAAAGCAGCGTGCTCGGAGCAGGCTTGTTTAAATAAGACGTTGTGTTGGGAAAATGTCAAACACTAAAACTAATAAACAGAAACTGCTGCGGATGAAGACGCCACATAGTGAGAACAAGAGTGGGACAGCACAATCAGAGGAATCGCTGCATCAGCAACTGGTCGTGGCTTACTTGATATTACAGATTTTTTTTTTCTTCGACAATCCTATAAATATTTGTACCGTTTATCTAGGCAAACATGAGACTTTCGTTTTTTTTATGAAACAACCTCTGAACTTTAATTGCCACAAAACCCAGAAATTATTTTTCCACCTTAGGCTGAGCGCCAAATAATGTAAGAGAAAGAAAGAACAAGCAAATTAAAGTTCTTGTTTATTTTTGGCAACAGTGTGGTCGGCAGTTTTTGTCAAACAGTTGCACAATGGACATATTTTTCTGATGAGGCCTTTTCTCTGCAATTATCATGGGGACTATCTGCAGTCTTTTATTAATGCTTTCCCATCTCGAAGGTTTCTATGAATCATGGTCACGGACCGCCTGCTACCACGCTACACACCTACGCCTGCTATTGTTATTATTAGACATATTTCTATTATTATTATTTTTATTGTTATTATTCTTCTTCTTGTTGTTATTGTGCTTCTCTGTGTCTCTCTCTCCCCTCTCCCCCTCTCCTCCCTCCTTCTCTCTTAACCCAACCGGTCAAGGCAGATGGCCGCCCACCTAGGGCCTGGTTCTGCTTAAGGTTTCTTCCCGTTAAAAGGGAGTTTTCCCTTGCCGCTGTTGCCAAGTGCTTGCTCATAGGGGATTGTTGGGTTTCTGTAAATTAAATATTATGGTCTAGACCTGCTTTGTGTGAAAAGTTCCCTGAGATAACTTCTGCTGTGACCAATCAATACATGTTGTTTCAGTCACAACAACTTGTAAATGCAAAATGCCTTCAGGCCATTTGGTGAAAGTCTGCGGTGCAGTGCTGAGATGTTATTATTCCCATCAAAGGTTTCATCAAATTCTATCAGTGGCTGCACAAAAACAAATGTACAAAGTAAAAGAATGAGTAAACAGACATAAGAATAACCAGAAGGAGCCCAATCTGGAGTCCCCATAACTAGTTTAATTACCCTGATGTCATATTGTGTTTACATGCACACAGAAACGGGTCTGACATGGGTTGAGCTGTTGATGGATGTTGAAACCCATCTGACATGTTTCCTTTATATACTGTATTGTTGATCTTCATCATGGAAACTGATCCACTGCAGGACATGAAAACCAATGACTGAAAGGATAACGTGCATGCCTGTCTCAGCATATTGAATAATGAAAACACGCATGTTCACAAGTTTTTCACAATCAGGAAATGAAGTATCATTAATGAGATATGTGAACAGTGTTGAACAGTAACCACGTATACATGTGACTGAAGAGACAGTGCTGTTATTTACCCGGTGCCTGTTTTGTGCGGCAGTCAGCCTGGAGCCGCAGACAGGCATCGCCTGAAGGCAAAATAGTGGTGACATGGGGCCTGTCACTGAACTTACTGCAACCTATGACACGGGTTTGGTGGGTAAATGATCAAATGTAAATTTACAGTAATCTAATCGCATAAGAAATCTCTGATGGAATCCATTACATACTGGAAAAAATAAGATCATTTAACTTCTTAATGATTCAAAAACATGTTTTTGATATCACAACTAATACAAGTCTATAAATGAAGTAAATTACCTATTTAACTTCTATCTTCTCTATAATTAATTTAGACTCAAGGAGGTTTAACAGTCACAATTAAGTGGCAGATTATGAGCAGAATAGCAGACAAATATTTTAGTATTACACTCCTGACAATGACCACCACTAGTAAGATATATATGATGTAAACAAACACGTTGGCTGTGGCTGCTCTTGTTCTTTGGTGTGAATTTTACTGTGGAAATCAACACTTTCAGATGTGAACACAACCGCTGTTATTGTGTGTTGTCATTAAGCTCAGGTAAACTGGAGATGACGCAATCATCACTTGTTTCCATTTGCTGTCCCACATCTACTGCGTTCTGCTTGAGCTCAACACATGACATCATTGAAAGGTTAATTATGTCATTTAAAGGTTACGGGCATTTTTAGAGTTGTGCGTTACTGACATCACATGTGGACAGGATGACAAAGCTAAACGAGTTCTCCCAAGTGGAGAGCATGAAAATGTGTCCCTTTTTTCAAAGGAAGGGGGATATTGTATTTGCATCTATTAGAACATCCTAATAGGAGACCAATGGCTCGGAAAATTGAATCAATTAGGAAGAAGAGGTCAGAGGAAATGACCTCAGGGTCAGTGACCTCTAGCCACAGGAAGGACTCTGTCATGGTGGTGTCCACTGGATCAGACAATCTTGTTAACTTATATCAGCTGAAAGAAGCGGATCTTAATGAAAAGCTCATATTAACTTTCATTTAGAGGATAAAAGATGGCCCAGCCTTCCTAATGAATCCTAACAACCCACATATCACTCTTTTTTCCATAAATACATTACTTGCATGCTGACACACAGAAGGAGCATCAGATTGTGGCTCTCAACCTTGAGCTGCCTGCTAGTGTGACCATGGTGCAATGCGAACCCTTATAGTAGAATGGAAAAAAGGGTAAAACATGTAAGTGTTCCCCCACTGGCAGGGGCTGGGGTGACTGGTCTGCTGTTGAAGGACTCAGCAGCCCTGCTTAGCGCTGATTAGCTCAGGGCCTGATGAAGTTCATAGTTAGACCTTCTGCATTACTTTCCTGACTGAGGAAGACTGGAGAGAAAGATCTGAGGAAAAATCACAGTGGGCAAATGTTAAAAAAAAAAAAAAAAGTTTCCTCGATGTTGAGTAACTAACAGCAGGGTTGAGGAGGAGAGGATGATATGAAGGAAGTATGTAAGGAAAACTGTCTTGAGTTAGAGGATGAGAGTAATGATATTTCTGTTTATCTGCGGAGATGGTCCTGAGGTATTTTTGGATGGCCGCTGTTTTTTCCTCCGTAAATTCCAGGTTCCGGCTGTTTTTCCTTCTCCTTGTTCCCAGCCTGTGAATGCAGCACCGCTTCCTCTCCCTCCTTCCTATTCTGAGCCTCTGATTGCATGGAGGTGGGGGTGGTTAACAGGATAGCGTATGTGTGTGTATATGTGTGTGAGAGCAGGAGGGAGCTTGTGCGTGTGCGCTGAGAATCTGGAGGAAGGAATGTTGCAATATGTATTTTTTCTGTCACTCGGTTTAAAGTAATGAAAGCTTGTGTGTTTGAGTGTTTCGGGTGTTGGGTGTGGAGGATGTAACCATTAAAGAGATCAGCGTGTCAACTGTTCCCCAAGTGCTGCTTTCTCCGATCCAGCTGGCGATGGGAGGTGTGTGTGTGTTGTGAGTGTGTGCGCGCGTGTGTGTGTGTGGTGCACTCTATGCCCTACACGCTCCTCTCAGCACGGAACAGACAGATGGATCTTTGCTTTGGCCAGTGTTTGTCTGAGTCTGGCTGCTGATCTAACTGTACGGTCCTGCTGCAGGCCAAATTACTCTGCATCTTTCCCTGTAAATTAACTCACTTTTATCTTAACGAGCAGAGAGCTGCAAGAGTTATATATTATCAAAGTAAATTTTCTGGAACTGCATTTAAGCACCCTGATATTTGCTTTGCACATATTTCATGTGGTTGCATGGGAAGCAGCGAACATCACATAAACAACATGCTGCATTGGTTTTGTTGCTATTCGGTTGCCATGCAATCACACGTGCTGATGCAACATTAATCTTTGTCAAGCATTTCATTTGACATTTCGAAACAAGGTTGTTGGACTCGCGTCTTATCAGCTGATGTCTTCATTTCATGCTTTTTATTAGCTTATAAACTCTGCACTCTTGGAGAGGAAGGCCCAAGGAGAAAAAAAAGGAAGGTGAATATATTTGGCTGTAAGATTAAAGAACCAAAAAATTGAACATTTTTACACATCTAATTTCTATAGCTCATACAGTCATTGCTGTGTGACCTTGGATCTTGATTGCTCAGTGTTGTAAACACTTAAAAAGATCTGTCAAAGTTGTTCGCAGAAACACATTTCTGGTCCACAGCTGTTGGCTTGTTGGGGATTCTTCAGTATCAGTCCAGAAAGAACAATAAACAAGTATTTCTCCCATCGCACAGCTTAACCATACATGACTCATATTGTACGTAACGCAGGACAAAGTACAAGTGATTTTTATCTGAGTTTCAGGGACATAAATCTGACATGTAGGCGCATTCATTCCACAATCGAACTTGTAGTCAGAACGAATTAATTTTTGTTAATCTGCGATTGTTTGTGTGAGCTCAGTCATGCTGTGCTTTATCTTTTGTTCTTTCAAATCCAAGTTTTCTATTTTATGATTAGTAGGTTTTATAAGCTTCATCACATTTAAAATGAAATAATTTCTACTCGCGTGAACCGCTTTTGGAGTAGGTTACGTAGTAGGTCAAAGGGGAAAGACAGAAAGTCGTGTGTGTGTGTGTGTGTGTGTGTCCTTTGGTCCTCTGGATGAACAGCTCAGTGTTGATATAAAAACAGAGGCACACTGCAGCTTGCTCCTCTGTTTATTGCACAACAAGTCACCTAAACCACCGCCATATTGGATTTTTCCTCTGTCTGCAGTTTTTAGTGTAATAACCACGTTTAGTTGTTTCATAGGATGTAAATGTACAGACATGCACATGAGCACACTCACACAAGGTGTGTGTGGAGCTACTCTGTTAGGGTTGTGTCTCTTGCAGGGGTATTCCATTTATTTTTCTTATCTCTCTAAACTGCACTGAGTGTTTTATGTGTATTTATCGGATTTATAGTTTGATGAATCTTTCCAGCACTTCCAGAAAGGATGATTTCCCTGAAGACTAGTGTTGTTGTATGTCTGATAAACAGTACAGTGGTGTTTCCCCACCTCTGCTTTTTATGATCATTTGGCTTTCCTGTACAGGAAAGGGTACGGTGAATTTGTAAAACTATTGTTTGTATCTTTCCCATATATCTCGCACTGTAACTCTTATATTTGCTTTGTCTGCTTCCTCTCAGGGACTTTTCAGGGATATTTGGACCGACAGCAGAGACGCTTGAATTCTTTCTCATTCCAGTTATATCTAGACGGGAGATAGACACTGTAGCATTTTCTGGGGATTATGAAAAATGTTTCTTCCCTAGACAGGCAAGAATTTTCTGCTTCAAATGATGTATTCTTATCCTTTTTCCCTATCGGACGGTTGTCTGGAATTTGCAGCTGAAAGCATAGTGATAGGGGTGGTGTTATCTGTGTTTAGACTACAAATGTTTATGAGGGATATATTTCGGAGTGTTGCAAAAAACAGACCTTGTGTACGTGTGTGTTTGTGTACGCTTTAATGTATGTAAATGTGCATGAAGGCCAGAGTGACACTGTCAGGTTAGGCGAGGATAATTAGGCAACTCACTACATCTAAGGTTTGTTTTACAGGGATAGAAGGAATTTGTCTCTTCCTGGACTCATACATCAATGTGGCAGATATTTCCTAAAGGATGGATCATGAAGCGTTTCAAACAGATTCACAAACCACCTTAATTGCTGTTTGTTTTGTCTCCCTCCCCCCCCGACTCTTGGTCTTGCGTCAAACATCTGAGAAGCATTTTCAAGAACAAAAAGGAACTCATATTGCCGCTGCATATTTGGCTCTCAGACACACGGGGAACTGCGTATTGTTTCCAAGCTTTTATCCATCCACCATTTGATCTCCGCTCCCATCCACAGTCCAAGCTCTCTCATTTTTAACTGAATAGCGAATCCCATTCATACTACTCATGGTGTTTTTCCATGCCTGAGATGGGTATTGGGTGCTGATAGGATATCAAGCACACCTAAGTGCTTCCCTTTCCTCCCTCTCTTTATTTTCTTTCCTTTTCTCATCGGCCTCTGCCTCTCTATCAGGCCCCCCACACATGCTCTGTGTCACGTCCTGTAGCGAACAACACCCCTATACCTTCCCTGGAAGGCACGGTGATCGCTGCCATAGATCAATCCTCTACATGTGTACAGCACTGATGGGAAACTTGGAGAAAGATTTACTGTGGACGTTTTTTGGAAGACAGCAAGATTCGTCATGTTTTAACCCCCCCCCCCCCCCCCCCCCCCCTCCATCTTCATGCGCTGGCTCACTCTCCACCTTTTTCTCTGTCGTTCAGACATACAGACACATTCTTTCTTTCCTGCTTTCCCATCCCCCCACGAGCCCTGGACGAAATTGTTGTATAGATTTGAAGCATTTGAAGCTCACTCTCATTCCAACTCAATCTATGTGTTTATTGACCAGCAGCCATCTTTCAGCCCTCATCATCATCAGGTAGGACTGTGTTCGTCGATGTTGTCTTGGTAACAACACGGGTTGCCAAGAGTGGTCTGACCGCTGCTGACAAAGAGCAAGACCCACAAAGTTTTGTGTTTTAAAACGCCCACAACTCTAAAACAATTTGTGTTATCATAGAAGATTTGACACAGAAAGTATCCAAACTCCCTATAATTTGAAGAAACTGAAGCAACACTCGACTTGCAATATTTTGGTGCATGATTTTCGAGGTTGCACAGGCCAAGGCTAAAATGAACTTTGTCATCACTCAAGCTCAAATGGCAGATTATCCATGAGCTGTCTTTTTTGAAATTCTGGCAGATTCTGTGTGAGACGCAAACCGCGAGGGCTTTGCCAACGTTGTACGAGCAGGACAAGCTCCATGCTGACTGGCATCTTGAGGAGAAATGACCTCACGCTGAAATGACTCAACATTTTGTCTCAAGCAATACACTATGAAATAATGTCCCCGAATGATGCGGTGATGCATGTGATTAACATTGCTTTACATAGAATCAAGGGGGAGAAATTAGCTCATTGTTCAGTGGAAACCATACTGAGTAATTTGACCATATGTGAGTTAGGAGTGTAGTTTATAGCTGCTGCCAGCCCCTCGCCCTCTCTGTGGCAGCGGTGATTCATGTGATTGAGAAGAGTGTGGGAGGGGAAGTGGGGTGGAAGGGGAGGAAGAGAGGCAGGAAGTAGGGGGGAAAAGCTGGTCTATCAACGAGGCCTGATAATGGAGACCCACAGGAAACCGCTGAGGAGGATTTTCCACGATGTCGCACAGGAGCCCTGGCACTAGAACACACACACGCACGCACACACACACACACACACACATTAATTTACTCCTTCCCCACCCCCATCCTACCTCTAATCCCACACAAACAGGGCCACCCACACCCACATGGGTGTAATACAGCAGTGTCCCCTCAGCCAAAAGTAGCCTTGCATCAGCCATCTCAATCAGTGTTTTAAGTTGATCGGCAGATCTGTCAGCATATTCTCCTTATCTCCTATTCTGGCTGCACCTGCTCCAGTGGGGCACCGTGCCAGCTCCCATCCCGGGCCTGTCATTGGCTGGCAGTTCTCAGGACCACAGGGCATGTTGGCCAATAAACAAGATGAAAAGCAAGTGTACACAGAGATAGACGTGGCCCTCATACTCCTCTTAATCTGAAACTAGAGGCTCAGGACGCACGAGCTGAGCTGCACCGCGTGTCTGATGTGACATCAAAACATATTCTTCAAATATGAGACTTAGCCAACTAAGCACACTAAGAGAAAGGTGTCCAAAAGGAACTTGGCTCCCCTCCAGATCTGCCTGAAAGGAGAGTGAGGAAGCATGTGTGTTAATGTGTGTGTGTCAAACATGTTTGTCCCATACTCGGACAGGGAGGGGTCCTTGTTTTCCTTCTGCTCTTCCCTTTGGTTACACTGTTGTTTCCCAGATACCCCCCCCCCCTCCGTATACAACACATCCCATTAGAAAGGCTACTGCTGCTGAGACTTCTTACACACAAACACACTCTGGTGAGCACACACACACACACACACACACCATGGACCCAGGAGGAAAATCAATGCTGAAGACCTTGTTTCTCTTCCTATGGTGCAGTCGTTAGGGAAATGGAGAGGCAGTTCCATCTGCGTACTCCTGCTGCTAGGCCCTCCGACACTGTTTAGCTGCTGCTTTCCCAACCAGTGATCATGGCTAAAGCATCAACTGCAGTATATAGATATATTTCCCCCTCATTAACATAAACAGCTGCTTTTTGAAAAGCTGCCAGATGGAGATTTAACTGTAACAACTCCCTGGTCGTTACCTTATTGATATTTAATGTCTTTTTTGATAGATGGGACATTTTCCCTTTCATTTTCTCATCAGCTGTCATGCTGTTATGTTAGCCTTTGGGGGTTTTATGATCATTTGTATTGTATGTGAGCTGTTGTTTTCTCTGTTTCTGTATGTATATGACTTGACGTGGTGCACAGCTCGTCCCCCCCCCCCCCCCGTTTCAGAAGCTCACCATTCTCAGGACGTCCTGTAGAGTAGCCTCCCCTTCCCCCTCCTCCGAAAAAGAAAAACACACACAAACAGACACAAACATGCACACATACTTCATCCCAGCGACCCCCCTCCTTCTCTCTCACAGCTCCAGCTCCTTATCTTCAGCGTCCAGGCAGCTGCGTGTTTGTCTGTATGTGTGTGTGTGTGTGTGTGTGTGTGTGAGTGAGAGAGAGAGAGAGGGGAGACAGAAGGAGTGTGTGTGTGTGTGCATCCATGTGTGTAAGCGCTCTTGTGTGTAAGGCAGAGAAATAGGTGTGAAGTACAGTCACCGAGGTTGCCTTTCAAGTTCTCCTTCCTCCTGTGACTGTGGTCAGTAGTCTGAGTTGGGAGGGGACAGGATTAACAGCTGCACAGGCCCGGTGAGTCTGTCGGCCTCAGATGAAGGAAGGACTATGAGCTGCTCCAGACAAACGTCTACTCCGGTGAACCGTATCATAACCAGAGTTCATCCTAGGACTTTGTCTGCTGAAGCAGAAGAGTCCTGAATGATGTCATTTTGGAGAAAAATGAAAGAACTGACCATAAAGAATCATCATTGGGCCTTGAAGACTTGATCATATATTAGAAAGATCCAAGACAAGCATTTCTAAATGAAATCCTTAATGATGTTTCATGGCTCTTAGTGTATTTTGTCTTCCTCCTTGAATGTACTTATCTCATTTGGGTCTCATGTGACTTATATGCCAGAGTATCATTAGAAATCTTTCAATTTTGGACGACTGGGAACCTAAGAGATTAAGTCGTACGTCAGGAACAGCAAAATACACGGTCCGCTTCCAGCCGAGGACCTTTTGTTGCAAATCATTCCCCATCTCTGTCCCCTCATTTCCTGCCACCTCTCTCTACTGTCCGCTGTCTGATAAAGACACAAAATGTGCCCTGAAAATTGTTTGAATTCTACAATTACCAAAGCGATATCTGAATTTTGCTACAGATACCAAAGCAGACATTTCTTAAATACATTGCCTTGAGGAATATAGACGTGTTTTTTAGTTTGACTTTTTTGCCAAATATGCTTCACTTTCTTGTCAAGAGTTAGTTGGGAACAATGATACCTCAACTAAATTGGTCTGTTCAATAAGCCACAAGAGGCGCATGATTAGCTTAGCTCAATATCAAGTGAGTTTTAGAGGTTTGTTGCCTTTGGACAGTATCAGGCCAACCATTTCCCCCTGTTTGCGGTCTGTATGCTAAGCTACGCTAACTGTTTCTCAGCTCTGGCTTCATATTTGGTGTCTGTTTTCTGTCTTTTGAGCTGGAAAAGTTCTCATTTACTTAATATCTGGCAGTAGACTTTGCAAATAAATGCTAATTGCCCCTACACAGCAGGCGATTAAGTAACCATATAAAAAGGCTGTTTTTGGCTGTATACAGTACAGTCAGACTTGGCATAATCTACAGTCCATTAGTTTCAGTGCACCTCCAGCATGCTTTCGACACAAGGGGCGAAGCAAACCAGGGAATTCCTGCAGTATTTTCCTATCCTTTTGAAGCAGACGGGAGACCGTGCCTTTGCAGTTGTAGCCTGCAAACTCTGAATGAGGTGCCTCTGCATATTAGGCTGGCCCCCATGATGCCTGTTTTTAAGTCGCGTCTTAAAACACATCTTTATTCCTCGGCTTTTATCTCAGTATGAGAGATGCTTTTCTTTGTCTTTTTTGTCTGTTAAACTGGTTTTTGAGTTTTTATTTTGTTGTTTTATGGCGTTTGCTATTTTGATTGTACAGCACTTTGGTCAGCTGTTGTTGTTTTTAAATGTGCTTTATAAATAAATTTTGACTCGACTCGACTATCTGTGTGTGCTTGTAGTGCATTAAAACATCGACTCCAGCTGTTTACAGGCAGAGCGAGAGGTTCAAAATGGATTTATGGGCCTTAAGACAGATCGGGTGGCCAGAGAGGGAGTTCTGCTGTTGAAATGAAGGAGAAACAGCTGTCCTCACTGCTGCCAGTATAGAAATGCGATGCTCCAGTGTGATTTGTTGGGTTCTGATCTAATACGTAAAGGAACACAAGTCCAATGTGTGAAAGACATGATGTTATCAAATTGGTTCTACCATGTTTGTCACACTCTCCTGTGTTTATGCCTTTGTGTATCCTTCTCTGCATACATCTCCAGTTATTTCTACATGTCTGTCTCTCTGTTTGCTGGGTTGTTTGGGTTTGCATGTCTTTGATTTGGTAAATTGGTGCATTTGACATTCTGTTTTTCAAGCTGCGAGGTTGTGCGTGTACTTGGGTTGTTGCAAGTTTGTGCTGCGGTGCAGGGTCGCTCGTCCGTGTTATCTGTCACTTTGTGTCTTGCTGTGATTTCGGATTGTTTGTCTGTGTTTTTGTCTTGATTATTATGGGATGCAGCTTGCTGCTGAGCCACTTCCTGTTTATTGCCCTCATCCTGGCCCCGGGATCATCACTGACATCACAAGGTTGTTTACGGTGTGGGAACCAAGGTAAGCTATATTTACCAGGAGTGTGAAGCCATCTCTTAACCTCTGACCTTATAAAAGTCAACTGTAGTATTTTTTTATATTGAATGGGGGCTGTGGGAGAGGAAAAGCATATATTCAGCGGATATGTTTTTATGAGTGCACTCCTCATCCCAGCATACAGTAGCAGTAGATTTAAACACTTGTCGGCCTTTAACCTGTTTCTCTTTGGATCAGAAAACAATGACTAAAACAAATAGTTTGTTCCGTTTATTCATTCATGCCTTTCTTCAACTTGCAGCCAAGTGACGGCATGTCAATCTGTTGAATTTCGGGAACATAGTAAATTTTACGAAAATGTCCCAGAGCAACATATTTTACATGTCTGAATCCTGTTCAGACAATGTCTCTGTCTGGTGTCTGCAACCCGCTCGTAAACTTAAGTGCAACATATAAACAATTAGCTTGCCTACTTAGCACACTTAAGTAGTTTATAGACCTTTTGACCACATTAGGTGATGACATATTTACTATATTTTCTATCATATCTAATTTTCTATCGTATCTACAGCTCTAAAATTGAAAGCTACATAAGTTATAAAGTTGAAAGCTGACACTTTGCATAAGAAGCCCACTAGTCACTGTAAAACCCAGCTTGTAAATAGTATTTTGATAGGGGTCGGTCACTTCAGACCCTGGAATCTGTGTAAGTGTTCTTCAAAAATGCAGAGGGAGGTGGAAGCAATTTTACAGCTCAAGTGTGTCAGGACACAAACATACATGTACGTCTACAACTAGCTGCCCATCCAAAGAGAAATATAATTGATCATTTAAACTGTCATGTTGAATTTTTAGTGCAATTAACCAACTTAAAGGAATAGTGAAACTGTGGGAAATGCATTTATTCTTTTCTTGCTGAGTCAGATGAGAAGGTTGACACCACTCTCATGCCTGTATGGTAAATATGAAGCTACTGCCAGCTCATAGCTTAGCACAAAGAATAGAAAAAAGTCCATAGGTAACAAAATCCACCCAAGCTCACCAATTAACATGTTATATCTCGTTTTAACAACATTTTGTGGTTTTATGGGGGGATATGTGCTGGACTATTTCTTGGCTGGGTGCATTAACTTCTTGGAATCATTGATGGCTGCTTGGCAGCAATGCAGCACAAAACCCCCAGTAAAACCACAACATGCTGTTTTTACAGTTTAGGTTTTGTACTGTTTAAACAAAGAAGATATAATCGGTTAATTAGTGAGCTTGAGAGGAGCTGGTGGGTGGATTTTGTTACCTTTGGATAGATCTGAGCCCACTGTTCCCCTGTTCCCAGTGTTTGTGCTAAGCTAAGCTAACCAGCTGCTGGTCATAACGTCATATTTATTGTGCAGATGTGGAAATAGTATCGATTTTATCATCAAGCTCTCAGCAAGAAATTTTGAACTGTTCTTCAAAACATGGCAGATAAATCGGTCTCTGATATGCGATAATACTGAATCAGCAGTTAAATGATTAGATAAAAAAAAGACAAAATGTTTGATTGCAAATAGAAAGGAAAGCCAACACAGCTGAATATAGGATGACAGTGGAGTGCGGGAGAGAAAAGAGACAGTAATGAGAGAAAGTTTGGCAGGGCAGCGTTAATTCTGAGGCTCCAGCAGAGTGAGTCACAGTGCAGGGTGGAGACCGTTTGCTGCTTCAGTGCCAATCAGGTCGGGCAATGTGCTGCCAACTCCTGTTAAAACAAAACAGAGGAGTGGGGTGCAGGCAGCCCCCTATTATCCTCCTCCTCCTCCTGTTCCTCCTTCGATGTCCTGCTTTCATTCCTCACCCCATTTCCTTTAAGATCGCAGCCAGCCTCCTCTTTCATCTCTTGCCTCGTCCTGATCCCATCCACCTCTACTGTTCACCCTGACGTCTGTGTGTAATGTGCGAGGAGGAACAACAAATCCCTCTTTAGCTGGCTAATTGATCTTTGGAAGATTTGTTCTGGATGAGAATGTGGTTATATTTTTATGCGGTGATGGGCTAATGCTGTTTTATTACCTCAGCAGAGCTGCCCTTTTAATATCAGTCATCCTTGAATTTAAAGATTTAATGTTCAACAAATCAAAATATCATGTCACCCTCTCGCATTTCTTGACCGTGCCACCCTCATTACCCATATTATTGTCCTAATCAGCATGTTTCGTTGTCTGCCCCTGAAGCGTAGCTTTCATGCGATGGCCGCCAAACTCACAGAGCCTGTTCTCTGCCTGTTGTTCAGGTCACTCTCACTGTGGAAAAGTAAATCACTCCAAATGTCATCAGATCATCATTTATATCTATGTCTCCAATGCATGTTAGGGTGCCAAATCCTCCCTGAGAGAGCCATGAACCCACAGCGCCACGGTTTCTTTGTATTCTTTATGATCTTTCTACAAGATCACCACAGATTGTACTGTTGTTTTATGCAAACACTCCAGGTACACAAGGGCATATAAAATGGCTATTGTGTGAAGCAAGCAGCATATGCTACACTAGAGGTATAATGTTACTGGCAAGGCTATTAAAGCAGTACAATAGCATATTGCTTATTGCCTAATGCTTTTTACCATCCTACTCTGTGGTTTGACGTGGTTCAGTTGCTGGGTTTCACCAGATCTTTATTAAAATGAATTAGCTTAACCGGAGATAAGGGGTCAATAAATTCAGATAACATTGGCCTCAAGTGCCTTCTGAAATGTTGGACCATAAGGTGATGTGGCTTCTTGTATAGTTTCTATAAAATAATGGAATGCATACATGATTAAACGCAATCTAACATTAAAGTAAAACCTGCAATGAACCTGCTCTTACTGATCTAATCATTTTTGCATAATATACAACATATTTAGTATTGCTTGTATAGTCACTGGTATTCTTAAAGTTTCCAAAGAAACACCAAATATGGTATTGTAAAATCTATCAGACCAATTAGTCAGTTAATTTAATTTTGAGTCACTTAACAATGATGGTTTATCACAACTTGTGATTGTACTCACCAATTCTACCATTATTGCTGAGATCTGGGAATATGGCAAGACTGCTCTAATAAAGTCTGACAGGGCATGAAAAACACTGGGTCAGACAATCAGCGAAAGCCAAGAGTTTAGTCAGATCATCTTAATGATTACTAAAACCAAATGTGATCACATCAAGTGTCTTTTAACTATGATGGATGTTGTGTAGAGTTTGGCCAATGACTTTATTGTTCGCCTTTGTTTTTCTCTTCCAAATAAGCTTAAAAGAGAAGAAATCAGTATCAAAACCTATTTTAATCACTCATTTTCAAATCCTTACTGTTTGAACGTCAGTAGCCAACAGTTTTCCTGGAGGCCGCCCTGGTCCCTCCCTGCTGGGGTTTGCTGATTTCTGCCAACCAGTAGAACAGCAGCTGACGACTTTGCTATTGCTCTTTTAAGGTCGCTTTAGGGAAGTAAAGCATTGCGTGCCAATACCACATCTTCTATTACAACAGCTGATTAGTCTGATTAATTTGTATACAAAGAGCGGGAAGGGGCAACAATGTAGTAATGAGCAGGGGAATGAAGTGAAACGGACTGTGGACGGCAGTTAGGGGGGCGGCCCTGTGACAATGCAAGAAGTCGAAGCTGTAGTTTACTACAGTTCACCTGGCAGACTGAGTGCCCTGTCTTTACTCCCAGCTGGTTGATGTGACTGGCTGTTGGGACGCCTGATTTTGAAGGCACGCCTCCTCCTCCGTCTAACTAATCAGCTTCAAGAGTTGTAGCTTACTGTAGGTCGCCATGGCTGCAAAAGCTCCTAGTAGCATAGGTTTCCTCTCCCCTCTTACCTTCCCTGACATCCCTCTCTCTCTCTCTCTCTCTCTCCCTCTCTCTCTCTCTCTCTCTCCCTCCCTGCTCTCGGCCTTATACCACCAAGCCTGGGAGCGGAATTCTGGGAACATTTTTCCATGTGAAACAGCGAGGGTCAGCGCAGGGGTGTGACGCCACGGCATTGTTCCCGCTGCGAGGAGAGGAACCGTGCGCCGTGAGGCCAATTCCTGTTCGCTCCAAAAAAACAGCCACTTTCTCACACCGCTTTCCTTCCTCCGCCAGACAGCTCAAAACAATCCCAGAGTGTTTGTGGGTACGAGGTACAGCAACGCAGGCCAGAGAACAAGCGAAACAGAGGGAGCGGGAGATGCAGAAAAATTAAATTAAAAGAGGAGGAGAAAGAGGGCCCTTTTTTTTCTGTTCTGTTGGTTTATCCAGACTGTTTATGGGCCATTGAAAACAAACAAAGGGGGAAAAAAAAAAGATCCCACTGTGCCCAACTGACACTCACTCAAACAAACGCCGGGCTGACATTATATCACTCTAAGTGGGCCTGAACAGCCTGCTGTTAGCCTGCCCGCCTGGGTCTCAGCATAATCTGTTTTGTTATAAAAACAATGAAACATTCTTGTCATAAAAAAATGGTTGCTGCTCCCTTCATCATGAGTTTTTCATTTTTCCTGTCACCCACATTCTCATAAAAATTCATCTGTGTCTATTCAAATTGTTCCTTTGGGTACATTTTTTATTAAGTTTAGAGAGTTTGTGCATGCATGGGAGTGTGTAAAAGCATATATAAATGAAGCTTTCCAGAGCATCTTCATATTTTTGGTGCTGGCCCCTTTGACTTGTGACCAAACCCATTTTTGCCTCATTTTACCATAAATAGTCCCGTGAGAGCCAAACTAGTGGTTGTAATCATATCTTAGAGACATTACCATAACCCATGAGCCCTATTTCTGTCAACAGCAAAGCTACTATTAAAATTGTTGGGGATGATACACTGACAAAAGGATGCATTTCTGTTAACATATATAATTAGTTATTTCCTATGATTTGGTACATTGCAGCATCGGGTTTCTTTTTTCAGGCTTCCCCAGAGTTTTAGCGAAGCCAGTGAGACGTCTAGCACAGTTTAGGTCGGAATGAGCAGTTGCCCCGTCTTTGGTTGCAAACCTCCTCAGGTCAGAAGTTTAATAAGTTCCAAATGTGTGTCTGGGTGTGCATATGTGCTCTGTGTATTTAATAGGGGACGCAGCCTTGCATACGTGCACCTCTCGGCACTGAGTCAAAGTAACCCCCCTCCTCTCTATTCTCATCCCTAACCCCAGCCGTCCCGTCTCACGACCCCCTCGAGAGCTGTGATGGTCCCATTGTTTTATTCTCCTATGTGATCTGCACGTATGGACACCTCATGAGTCACATTCTTCCCTACCTTATCATACTTCATTCACTGTATGGGGCTGATACTGGCAGGAGTCCCTAACACTGTATTCGATGTATTCTTTCCTGCAGACTCCAAGGAGGAAACATGATAGGAAGGATGAGCCATCCAAATCCCTCTCATGCGTAAAACAGGAGGCATTCCTATTTTGGTGCTCAGTTTCCTTTTAATCCATTCTTGAAGGTTTATTTGACTTTTTTTTTTTTTTTAACATGCTCCCTGTTTACCTTTTGGTTTTTTTTTTCATGACTGTGTTTTTTTTCCTACCTGTTTTGTTCAAAATGGAAACTGAGAGTATTGAGGAGGAGAGAAAATAGCCACGGCTGCTCTCTAGAGTTTCCTGCCTGTTGTCAGGCTTGTCTGCGTGCGTGCCCTGTCCTCCGTCCTCCTTGGCCTGCTTGTCCTCCCCCTCCCCTCCTGTCTGAGGATGCGTGTGTGTGTGTGTGTGTGTGTGTGTGTGTGTGTGTGTGTGCGTGGGCTGGATGTCTGGGAAAGCCTCTGACACAGCTGAGGAGATGAGCAACAGGCCTAATATAGTTTGCAACTGTGTGTGTGTGGGTTTGTGTATTTGTGTATGTGCGAGTGTGATGTGTATCATTAAGGAAGCACCTGTCCCGTGTGACCGTCAGTTCTGTTGCGTTTATCTGACCCCTCTCACATCAGGTGGCTTCCTGGTTTGCGTCAGATGCTGCTCCCCAAGGCCTGCTGGGATTGGTTGATGTTAGCTCCTCCTGTTCCTTTGCTGGTGTTCATTGATCTTTAGAGGTTTGTTGCCTCCCTCACACTTCTTCCAAGGCCCAATGTTACAGCCCAGAGGCTTTTTTTCATTCATCCTTCAAAAAATTTGAAACTGTTACATAAGCTAAACCCAGAATTTTTTATTGTTTGAAAACAAATTCAACAAAATGGTTTGAATATACAATTGATTTCTACATTAAACTGATATAATATACACAATTTTATAAATTACTGGTCCCCACATATGCCCATATTTTCTGAATTTGTGTTTCTTATGATGATCTTAGGCAAACTGTATGACAAGAATATAAATTTTCTCCCACTACAGTCACTTTAAAACCCACTTAAGACACAGCAGAGACTTCCTTGACCCTTGAGTCGCTGAATCTTTACAACCTCCATCAAAGTCTGTCCTGTCTTCACCTGGTAAACAGGACACTCATCTCCTCTTCCCATCCGTCTGTTGATTACCCTTGAGGTCTATCCCGCTGGCTTGTTATTATGCCTTTCTGATCCTGTGGAGAATCGTTTCCCATAGGCCATGTAATGATTTTTGAAAGTCTTCTGGACCATCTAACAAGAATTTTTCTTGTTTCTTTTCGTTTGAAACAAATTTCTAAAATTGCAAATGCAGTTGTAAGCATGTCTCTGATGAAGCGAGTGAGTGCAATCTTTCCTTCACACTCTTTCTTGTAAATCTGTTGTGTCATTCACCATGTGCGCTGTTTCTCAGCCTCTTTTCTCTATTCTTTCTTTCTGTCTGTGTCTCTGTCTTGTCATTGTATCGGTCCCGCCATGAAAGCCACCACAGTTCTTTAAATTAGTTCTGCTTACAGCAAACTTACCCTGTTTTTTAACCTCCAGCCAGCAAGGTTTTGAACTCTGTTTGTTCACCAGCAGGAGTCTTTTCCTTGATCCCTTCAAAGGCGGCCTACTGTATTCTCTGATCCAAGCCCAGGACCAGAACAGCTGGGTTACTGCACAGATCATTTGGGGAATTAAATGATGGCGGGAGCACAGAAACAGCAAACAGAAGACCTCCTCCAACTTACCCTTTCCTCCTCCTTCCAACCTCCAACCATCAGACACAATTAGGTACTTGTTTGCTGGTGTTTCCTGCAGAAACAGGAGGATTGTCTGCTTAGCAATGCCATACATTATTGATCCTCATAATGAAATTCTCTTTCATTATGAGGATCCTTTTACTTTTGTTCGTTTGGGCAAAGAGTACAGTTAACACTTCCTTGTAGTTGCTCGAGAACACTTAAATTATGCAAATGACTGCAAACTCACTCCTTTTCCTTGGAGAGCAATCGGTTGCAGGTACTGAAGTTTCTTTTGTGGAACAAACTTAAAAAACTGAATTCTACAGTGGCTACATCAGCTGTTTACTTTACACAGTAACCTCTGCCTTCATGTTCTCTTACATTTGAGTTGTTCAAAGAGCTTCAGGCCCTTTGTGATGCATACTTTCCAAGCAGGCTCTGTAGCTTGAAACAGACACCGTGTTAACGTCAAGGTCAGAGGAGAGAGGTGCAGATGTGAGGAAGCAGACAGTAATAATAATTTGGTTGAAAAAGCACTTTTTTCTTCACTGTCCTTGTCCAGGCAAGGACAAATACCTCCCCCTTCACCAACTAGCAATGTATAAAAAGCCACTGTGACACTGTATTTTGACAATAACTGTTCAGTGACAATCCCACATTGCTAAATTATTCCAACTGTTATTCCTTAAGAGCATCCTGACTGCTGCTCTGACTTGATAAATGGACCCAAAGGGCAGCTAACCTAAGTGAATTTATGAGTGGCAGTAATCGAATATGGCTTAAAGGAAGTGATTCAATTACTTTTGTGTGTGACACAGCGTGCCCTCTCCCTTTTTTTTCAGTCAGTCTAATGGTATGGTGCCTGTAAAGAATGCAGTCTGAATAGCACTCTGTCATTGCACTTAAGGAAGACAGCAGGATCTATATTTGGGAACTGCAGAGTGCTTTTCAATAGTCTAAAGTGCCTTCAACCTTGTCTCTCCCTTTAACGATGTGTGAATGTTAATTTCTTGTGTGTATTGATCAAATACTGGCACATTTTCTATGTTTATATTACCCTTATAAGTATAAGACTTGAAGTGAATTAGTTGCAGCACGTGTGACTCAAGGCTTTGTTGACAAGGATATCACTCATTGAAATTGCCAACCGATAATGGTTGATGCAGCAGAAATATACTGAATTTATACACATATGCAAAATGTATATACTGATATATAGTGCAGCCTCACTGATGCACTAATATGGCTGTAGACGTCTAGTCCTAGTAAGTACTTTTTGAGCATTTCAGCCTTTATTTTACAGCAAGATAGTAAGGTGGTGACTAGAAATCAGGGCAGGTAGGGGTGAGACAACATATAACAGGGATACCCAGCTGGACCGGGGACATTTAGATTATACAGTCAGCATCTTAGACCCCTTCAGCCACCAGGATACCCTGTACATTATAAACCAAACAATATTTTTACATCTTACATCAACAACTTGAAAACATAGTGTAGTGTATGTTGCAAGCATACTAATTAATTTTTTTTTTTTTTTTTTTTTTTTTTAAATATTTACCATATATTGTCAATCTGAATTCAGTGATTTACAGTGATTTACAGTGATGTAGGTGATAAGTGAACAGATTTGTTTTTAAATCAATCCTTGAAGGAGAATTAACAATACATTATAAATAATATATTGGCACATATTGCAAAATAGATGTTGAAATATTTATATTTTTAAATGTTAATATATTTTCAATATATATTTTCATGTATGTAAATGC
Source organism: Thunnus maccoyii (assembly GCF_910596095.1). Classification (NCBI taxonomy): domain Eukaryota; kingdom Metazoa; phylum Chordata; class Actinopteri; order Scombriformes; family Scombridae; genus Thunnus; species Thunnus maccoyii. Next base: position 12,776,327 of record NC_056549.1, on the reverse strand, counting down.
ATTTTGCTCCATATGAGAATATGTAACACATTTATGTAGTAATTTAGCTCAAAGCTAAGTAAACAGTAAGTTGTAAGCTATATGAAGGAATCTTCATATAGCTTATAACATATAACAGCTTATAATATTGTGTCCACACAGCTAAAAGTACTGTAATTACACATTACATTGCACCATTGCATTTTAGAAACCACATTTCTTAAATTGTATCATATATTTGCACAGAATGGTTTCAGTTTAAAGGAATCGTTCAACATTTTGGAAATACCCTTTTTTGGTCAAGAAAACTGACAAAACCAAGCGAGCTGATTTCCCCTGCCAAAATGTCAAACTAATCCATTATTTACAGTGCAACTGTGCAACTCAATCTTCATTTTTCCTTTCACTGAAGTTGTGCAATCTAGACTTGAGAGATTCCCAGCCTTTTAAAAATGAAAGGGCATTTATCACATGTACAATACAGGTACTGTACATGTACATGAATATAATGCAGTATTATAATACTGTCCCCAGACAGCCTGTTGTAGTAGATAACAGACATGACAGTACTGCATGTTTAGAGCAGAGCCCGAGCAGAGCCTTATCACATCTAGATAGATTCTGATGTTGTCACTAAAGTCTGGTTTGTAACGAAGACTCAGAAAATCTCCCACTGCAATCACAGCAGCCCTGAGCTTTGTCAACAATCAGAAACGTCGCTTGAATTGGCCATGTTGCTTTCTGTTTCTCATCAACAACACGGATGTCGTGCACGACAACAAGCAGGTTGCCTCTTTCTTGTAAACTGGCCTGTTTTCTGGCATTTTCCACAGCGGCATCCATGTTGTTATCTAGCAGGTGTTTGAAACCCCCCACCTCCTCCTTCTTTGACCTCCTGTGACACCATCTGAAACAAGTAACTGTTAAAGGTGGCTTGGTCCCTTATGGTAACCCCCCCCCCCAAAGCTGAAGAAAAAATAATGAGCCTAATTGACTTAGGGGTAATTTTCGAGCAATTTCCTTTTTAATGGGCAACGGTTTGATGCCATTTGTTTGGTAAATGGCATGTGCCCTTAATGGTCTCTCTGTGAATGAACCCTCCCCCTTTCTCTCAAGTCCCAAGTGATCTTCAGATCCTGAGAGGGCCTAAGTTAAAAATAAGTCTAATTTCAAGCTGGGCAGTATACCCAACTGGGACAACAACAAATGTCACAGTGACTGCTAATTGTGCTCATAGAGATGTTTCTGGATCAGGTTTCAATGCAAGCTGATTAGGAGTCAAGATGGTTACCCTGGCTTTTAAGCATTCACCTCTACATCTGATGCTTTGTATTGTCTTAATTTCAGACGAGGCGAGGATTGGACCTCCTCCGATTGATCTCCTAACCCAGTTGTTATTGTCTTCTGTGACATTCGGTGCAGGGATTTGGAGGTGTTTATACATATGTGGGTTCGGCTGTGGAGGTTTTCTCATCGGGGGCTCGGTTCCCAAGGATATTTACTCCCCGAGGCAGAAGAGTGACATTGGCCAGAGTTTGATTTGGTGGGAGAAACACAGTCCCTACATCATACAGTGGAACACATGGCCTCTCATACACACCCAGTCACACACACACAGCCATCTGGGCAAGGCAAACGTCAATTATATCCAATTCACCTCATGTCACTCAGGAATTGAAGTCATAATGTTGTATGTTTAAAACAATGATGTATACTGTAGTGGGGACAAATGAGCAATAAATTTATTCAGCTTGCCTGCAGAAGATGAAGACACATCATCTCTAACACTAAAGGAAATACATGAAAATGTGATGATTATTGGCCCATGTAGATGAATGGCACGTCAGTCTTCGGCCTTGTTTCTGTCTGTACCTTAGTGGGTTAGCTGTATTTGCTGATTAAGTTGCTCACTTATCTCAAAAATGATCCAGCTGTGTGAGAAATACTTTGCCAGTTTCATGATGTCAGAGTTATGTATGCAGAGGTAAACGCGCGTTTCCTTGAGTGTTCTGGGAAACGTTTAAGAGGAGCCAAAACTTTTGGAGCTGTTGAGACCTACACGCCTCATGTTCATGGGTAACTCGGTGACTCAAATGAATGGGAATTGTATCAGGGGAGATCAAACAAACCTGTAACCACCGGGGGTTGTGTGATGAATGTCACTGAAGTGCAGTTTCCTTAGAAATGAGCTGGAGGGTTTCAATGGAGAGGTGATGTCATTTGAACTCCACAGACTTACACTGCTTTTTTTTTTATGTGGATATTAATCTTTGAAAATAAATTAAATTCTTAAGCCTTGCTTTAACTTGAACGTCTATGTATTTCTTTCCTCAATAGATCAAAATCAAGATAAAGCTGAGGCTCAGAAGCTCCATATATTTTCATTATGCACTATTCAACTTTTTATACAGAAATACATTGTGTTTTTATACAGGAAACAGGAACTCTGGACACTGAATAAAAGGTGCTTTGTCCTTGTAACACGTGTGTGCCAGTGTGCAGTTTGTCATTGTAATCCTTTAAATTAGATTAAATTCAAATTTAATCCCAACATTTTTTGACTTTGGAACTCTCTCTTTTGAATTTATGATATAGGAAAATAAAACTACCCTGACTTCCATTTTTATTATGATCTATTGGAGAAAACAACATTCATTCATAGCTTTTATAGAAGGGAAAATCATTATGGAATATCAGTGAATGTATGATAAATGTGAATAAATTAACAATAATTACGTGTTATGAGACAAAGTGATCATCTCAGTTAGGTAGACCCACACACATTTATCATTACAAGCTCCCATCTTTGCGTCACTCCACACCTTTTTTCCCTGTTTCTTCCTTCTTCCAGCCGCAGTTTCAACATCACAGCTGCCATCCTGCACCAACTTGCACACTGCGTCTCATATGAGGCTCACTATGTCATTTCTATCTGATTGATCATAGATCAGTGTCAGGGTACTTTCCTTATTATCTGTTCTGTTACAGTCCCACACAGCGTACGGACACTCTACTTATCTCTTGTCCTGCATGTGGGATCTTGTTTTGCAGCATTCTTATCTGTGCCTCTCAAACCATGTACTGCACAGATCTTTATTCTGCACATAGCTTGAGGGATTCTGTGGAGTTTAGGGTATTTCTCCGAGGACAAATTCAATTAAGTGCATGGATGGCGCTGTGTATTTTGACTTAATTCAAGCAATGCATGTCCCCTGGAGAGCTGGCATGACAAAAAGATTGATAGTTTGTTTATTAATTGTATATAAATCTGTTTGCTGCAGTAATACTTAAAAAAAAAAAAAAAAAAAAACCCCAAAAAAACTAGAATAGTATTATAAGCCAATCTGCCAATGGAGATTCAAACATAGAAACTCTGGAAACTAATGTCCATCATTTTCCATCATCATAATGTCCGTCATTGATTTGTGATACGTGAGCAGGATTTGCAAGGCTTGCAGTGGAAAAGTGGTGCAGTATGTCACAGCCAAAATGAAAAAGTGTAAATAAGTCGTGTGTGGCAGCAGACCATCGTCTGCAGTCCCATAGTGCTGACTCTGGCTTGAATCAGCCAAAGTCAAAGCGAGAAGTCCCCTTCCTGTCTCACAGTGTGCTTTTTGTGGCAGTATTTCACACACTAATGTGGATGACATCGTCTTCTAATCATTCAGGATCATTATAGCTCAGAACTGGAGTCTGTTTGAGTCGATTCCAAAATGTCACAAACAAAGCCATGCCATTTTTTCCTCTCGCTCAGTCTTTTTTTTTTTTTTTTTTTTTTTTCTTTTTTATGTGTGAAATCAACAGGAGGCTTTCAGACATTCCAGAGGCTGGAAGAATGACAGCTCGCCTGGTGATTGTCTGGATCTGGGTTTTGAGTGGAAGAGAGAGAAAAACATAGCAGGCCAAAGAGCAACAAGGGAAGAACCTCCAGAATACAGATTTCTCATTAGATGGTGAGCGAAGGAGAAAGAAAAGCTTGCTGCCGTCTGAAAAATTCACAGTCACATGCAAAATAAATCAAACTAAAGTTGGCCTTAAAGGTGCTGATAGGTTAAACATTACTCCTCAGAGTTGAATTAATAAAATTATTTCTTGGAAAGAATTTGTGAATGTTATTTCTCCTGTTAAACAATAAGTGGTTTTACAAACAAATGATACGCACTCGCTCTGTGTAGAAGGCTTTAGAACAATTCAAACAGCTCTTTCAGCTTGAATCTATTATAACCGGCCAATACGTTTCACACGCTTGAAGAAATATAAAAGGAATTTCCCCATAGGCAAACACAGATGTGGAGGATCATCTCAAATATTCATATTCATATTTTTAGGAGCTGCTTGGAAGTTGTGAGTTGATGTTTATGTCTAACAGACACTATTTCCAAACCATGACACTCTGGATGAGACCCTGAATCCTGGCACTGCTGTGCTCTGACCCTTAAATACTCACTCATATGTGTGGCTGATAGAAATAAAATGAAAATAGCTTTGACATACTGTTATTTAAAGAGCACAGCTGCCATGAGTTGACTGTATGGACTGTATCATTGTATGGATGGTCATTTTTTGTGCCTGTTTATTGAGAACAGTTGAAATAGTTTACATTGTCCCTTATCGAAATATCGCATGCACATTTTAGAAATGCTCTCATAAACTGTTTTTTGCCACTTGCGTTGCCTCATGCATTGTTGTTCTTATCTTCCTGACACCATGCCCCTGAAACAAACAGACCATGGCACAATGAGAAATAAAAAAAAGAGAGAGAGAGAGAGGAAACAGTTGTGATCTTTGGATGCCCTTGAAAACCGTGTTGTATTGCTGTTTTTGAGCATATATTACAGTGTGCGCATGTGTCTGTGTATGTCTACGTGTGTACTGTACACCAGCCTCTCCTGGCAAGAGTAGAAAAACTCAGCCTGTTGACGGTGATGACAAGATGACAGGTCAAAGTGGAGTTTATTTTTCCACTATTTTATCGTAAATACAGCTTGGGGCTGCAGAGAATGCGCTCTGCTCTTGCTTAGAAAGTGAAAACATAGTTCAGCACCTGGAAGGAAAGCGGGAGGAGGGGATGGTGGTGGTGGGGGGGGGGGAGGCGGATGAAGCATGAAAATGTTCCGTTCCATCAAACAGCCACGATGCAAATCCTCAGTCAATTTCAGCGTTTTTTGGCAAATATCAGCCTGCAGCACCGACGATTGTATTTCAGCTTACTGGGCAATCTCTTTGAGGTGGATTAAAATCTTAACGTTATATACACATCAAAAATAACTTTCCCTTAAACACCTTTTATTGCGCTTCCTGTCTCCTTCCAGAAACACTGAGGTTCTTAAGCTCATTTATTCCCAGGTTCATTCTCTTCTTTGCTGGGACTGAAACACATTATTCTTTCTTTCAGGTGGCTCTCCTTCTGTTTAAACCATTAGTCTAGAAATCTGGTGAGTACAATAAGCGAAGGGGGGACACAATGGTGCCGACATATGCAGACAATAATGGAGTGAGTTTATATAGAGCTTTCCCAGCCCCTTGAAACACTTAATATTGTAAAAGAGGGAGAACTCACACATGGTAAGCTTAGCACAAATCATTTCAGGTGGCTTATATAGCTAGACATACGGCATTATTTGATGTTACAAAGACTAATGCTGATGTCTGGAAATCATAAGCCTTTTAAAGCTGTTTAAATGTTACAGCACAGGTCAATATTCTCTACTGGATGAGGCCACTTCCTTTAAGTCAGTGATTTCTTTTTGGGGGAAGTAGGAAATTGTAGTTTTGTTGAGTTCAGTGGTCATACAGTTAAGAAAAATTGGCTTCTTTTCCCCCTTAGAAGCTTTGAAATGAAAAGCACTAACTTGATGTTTACACCCCACACAGAAGTGCTGCAGAGGTTGAGGTGTTACCTGTGCCTGACCTGACTGACCTGCCCAGCAGTAATTTGATGCGGCAGCACGCTGTTCAGCTCTCATCGCTTGTTAAGCAACCTGGGCAGATAAGAGACGCAGCAACTCAGGCATCAAAAGCTGTCTTAAATAACAAGCTGAGCAAGGAAAAATGGTTTGCGTTTAGGAGGCCCCGAGAGGTCAATCAGTCATAAGAGAGACTGAGGAACATTTGGAGAAGGACCAGTCAACATGTTTGAGTTTCTGAAGTGCTTTTAAAATTTGTCATCTCCGATGAAAAGACAGAAAACACCTGATTTTTCTTCATCCTCAAGTGGATCCAGCGACTTTTTTCTTAGTTTTCCACTTCTGTGTTGTGTCTCTTGTCTGTTTCAAAACAATGTAGAAGACATTTTTAAGAGCAAATTGGACACAGTTCTGGAGACTCCCTATGCAAAGTGGAGCAGTGGTATCTTCTCAATGTCAGGGCTTTTTAGACACGCTAGCAATGTGGCTCTAGGGATGGTTTGTTGATTTGTTGGTCAGTCAGTTGCACAGTTTGTTCCGCACTAAAATATTAACAGTTGGATGGATTTCCATGAAATTTGGTTCAGACATTCATGGTTACCAGATGATGAATCCTAATGACTTTGGGGATCCTTGACTTTTCCTGTTGCTCCATCATTAGGTTGACATATTTAGTTTTTAGTGAATGAATTGCCATCAAATCTGGTACAGATTTTAATGCGTCCCTCAGGGTGAAGTGTAATCAATTTTATGATCCCCTGACTTTTCATCTAGCACCATCATCAGGTCAGAATTTGTCCACTACTTTGGTCTATGACCAAATACCTGCAAAACTAATGGCCTTCCCATGAATTCCCATCCCCATTCTCATCAGCTGTACATTAAATGTTTATTGCTAATTAGCAAATGGTAGCAGGCTTACACACTAAACTAAGACTGTGAACTTGATAAACATGATACCTGCTTAACATCAGCATCTTAGCGTTGTATGTGTGTTAGCATGCTGTAGACTGCATGGCTGTGAACCACTAGTCTTGTTGGTCTGAAGCATCATAGTGCAAAAGTTGTTCAGCTAAATGAGGTCAAATGAGCAAAAAACAAAACAGATACTTTTCTGCTAGAACTCAAAGACAAAAATATTCCACCTGGTAACTTTAGTTGGGTCCTAAGAAGCACAATAAAAGCTCTCAATAGGTTATAATTGCTGTATATAATTCATGCCAAAACCATGTCTAATAAAACTTAATGATGAGCAGGAAAATGAGAAAGTTCAAACTCTTTTATTTTTTCTTGATAGACGGATGGAAGCAGCAAAGTGAAAACAAGTGTTTCCACTCCATTTCAATCTAGGCTAACTAGCAACGCTAAAAGTATTTTCCAAAATGTGTGTTTTCTTTAAACTGTTCGCCCAGGATGATCCCCTTCTTTCTCAGGTACTTTCCTTACTCATGATCGGGCGTTTTCAGTGGCGGGTAAATAAAAAACAGATGCCGGCTCACACACAGGAAGTGTTTTTAAAGGTTTGGATCTAACAGTTTGTGACACGCTGTGTCAATGCACCAGGCCAGCCAAGCCAGTTCTGTGCATTTGTTGGAGAATGATAAGGGGTGTAGTCAGTGACATTGCATATATCTTCACCTGTGTCCAATATAAGGTTGACGTTTTTGATGAGAGCATCAAGCTGCAAACAATCCGTGACCAAAACCAGGCAGCGGAACAAAAGGAGCCAAGCTTCGAATGATTGGTTTTGCTGGAAAGAGGAAATACTGCAGGTATAGCTCAAGTTATTAAAATGTGCACACAAGGTTTTTAAAGTTTATTAAAGCAGATCTGTGGGAAAGAAATGCTTGTACAATGTTTCCATGATTGAATTGTGTTACTTTTTATGTGGGATTCAGCGTGTGTGCGAATGTGTGCGTGTGCTGAGAAAGATGTTTGTGATGTCTATATCTGTTAGTCTGTTTGTGTATGTAACTCTGTTTGTCACTACAAATGTGTGTATTTGACTGAGCTTTTATGTTTGGTTTTTGAAGAGGTCAGATTACAATTTGGGTGTTCTTCACTGGCCACAGAGAATGCTGCTATCATCAAACAGAGATACACATTGTTCTCATTTAGCTTTGCATGGGAGAGTAGAGGCTTGGCAGAAAGCAGTGGAGGCCCTTTTTTGTTGATACAAAAAGATCATTTAATTTAACATAAGTGATGTTTAACTGGAAACATTTGACAGAAGACTCATAAGAGTCATAAGTGATGAGTTGAATGATAAACATTACAACAACAATATATATCTTTTTTTTTTTTTAAATTTGTGCACTTTGCCCTAGTCTGCATACTAAATGGTGATTCACAGCTTTGTCCAATTTGATTCGCTGACTTCTGATCTAATCAAGAATCAATTTATTTTCAACAATTGTTAGTCAGTGTTTGACTCACAGCTGTTTGTAAACATGTTTTCCCCATCTTTATCACATAATTAGTGACAGGAGGAATAGTCTAAAAGCTGACATCTATATTTAATTCCAATTTGCTGTTTAAAGAAATACTACTTTAATGAATTGACTGTTGCTCAAAACAAGAATTTGCATGTAATTTATTTCCTAGATAAAACAGAAGCTATAACTAATAGTCTGACATGGATATCAATGCTAATGGCAGGACATCCTGGTGGCCTAATGGGTGTAAGATGCACACCATGCAATCACAAAATCTCAGGGCTCTGTGGGGGTCATACCATCTGTTGCAGGACTCCTTGTTCTTCTTGTCATTGAAGATAGTTCTTTATGACTCTGGCTGTAAGTTCACTTACATGCTGCAGAATGAATCTGGCATTGATCAAATCAAAAAGAGAACAATAAAGAATGATCAACACTAAAGCAGCAGAGTATGGGTGTAGTTGTAAAAAGGCGGGATCCATTTCCCACAATGCCATGTGATAACGACTTTCCTTAGACCCTGCCTGACTGGTAAACGCCCTCGTCTTTCAAACATCATCTCAATAGTTTGTAACACCAGCTTTTTGTCAAAAATTGGAGGTCTTACTGGATGTCCAATCTGGCTGTGAGGTTGCAGATTGCAACAGATTGAATACCTCCCCCCCCACTTCCAAGTGAGTAGGAGAACCTGCAGTGGACGTGAAACTGGCAAAAAATGGGAAAGGCCCTCTCTACTGTTAAAATTATGTGAACTGTAGAAACATGGTGGTGCAACGTGGCAGGCTCCGTGGAAGAGGATCCACTCCCTATACAGAGCTCATTTTAAGGTAACGAAAACACGACGACTCTTATTTTCAGGTGATTATACACTAATGGAAACATACTTATGAATATTATATTCCATTTCTGCCAAGTCTGTTCTGCTAAGTCTGTTCTGCTAGATGCCACTAAATTCTACACACTGCACCTTTAAGACATTATCAGAGTTACTTTTTTTTTTTTTTTTTTTTTTTGGAAAAGCTCCTCCAGAGTCCAGGAAGACATTATACAGCTGTTTTTACTGGCTGAATAGTACCCCTGATGACGAGTAAACTGACCTTTATGAGTAAAACCGGTGGACTGCCCCATTAATCTTTTACTATCTCTCTGCTCTTTCCATCTGTATTCGACGTCTTTATTCATGTTTTTCACTGATAGAGCATGAAAACTGATACAAAAATATTAAAAAAGGAAATGGTAAACCTTGGCAATAATTTAGGATTATCTCCCTGATTTCTTTCCCCTCTCGCTGGTTACCTTCTACCGCTCCATTATTCTCTACAGATTTGGCACATATTAACTATTGAATTGTGATTATTGCCCAGTGCTGTCTAGCCTCTTGCCATCGTTTCTGGGTGAAATACTGTAGCGCGGCCCCATACGTCACGCTGTTATTCTAACAAGAAGGTGATCCACTCATTCACATACGCAGGCACGCACGTGTGGAGGCTGAGATTACAAATGAGCGGCATAATCCTTCTGTGATCACAGTTCTCTGAATGTATTTGTGACAGAGTGTTTAGAGTCTTAAGTAACAGTGAGCGATGTAGTGTAGTCTGCCTTTTCTCTCCACAGACAGCTGGCACACAGGCCTTCCTGTAACTCTCTCAAGAAGGATGCTCCTGTGTTGTTGCTCTAAGCATTTATGGCAAATATACCAAATACTTTGATTTTCAAGACATTGAGCTGAAAGATATTTTAGTATACATTACGTGCACTTGGAAATGTATCTCCACACACAGTTCTGGTCTGGATATTTAGCTGTATTTACAACAAAAAAACCTTACAACAAAAGGATGAGAGTCAAGTTGAGTGTTTGCCAATATGCAGAGTAGTGGTCCATTAAATTGGTTGCAGAGAGTGACAGCCACTACAGGGCCAATGAGTGTAATTGAGTGGAAAAGCTGTTTGTGGTGTGCTGACAGGTGAGAACAGCAGGAGTTTATCTCTCACTCGGGGCTCGATTCTTTTAACGGGTATTAGTGCCCCACTGCTACACCTGTTCCTGCAGTGGAAAACAACTACAACCAAGTGTTTGCAAAATACTGACTCATACACTGTTCTGTTTGTGGTGCAGCTGAACCTCTCAGTATTGTTATGGGCACAATGTCTATCCTTTTTAGAAACATATTCATAACAGAAACAAAAAATTATTTTCTTTTTTCTTTTTTTTTTTTTAAAGAATGACTTGCTGCCCAGAGGGTAGAAACAGATCACTGCCTGTTGACTGCTGAGTGCTGTCTCAAGGGCCCACATTTACGCTGCTGATGAAAAACGTAGCCTTTAATGCAGTAAGCAGATTTTACACATCATGCACAAACAAAATAAATCTAAACTAAGTGGCTGACCAGCTCTATTCATATAGCATCTATATCACAAACATGCTGCAGGAATGGAATAGTTCGACATTTTGGGGAATTTCTTTTACCAGGTCGTCTGCCTTGGATTAAATAAAGAAGATATTACGTGTCAAGTAGATACTGTTCACTTTGGACAGAGCCAGGCTAACTGTTTCCCCCTGTTTCCAGTCTTTGTGCTAAGCTATGCTAACCAGCCACTGGATGTAGCTTCGTATTTAACTAATTTAATGAAAATCTATATCTTAATCAATCTTCTCATCTAACTCTCTATGAGAAAGAAAATGTCAAACTGTTTGTTCAATGCATCTCGCTCAAACTGATATCTAAACACAGTAAGAGCTTTTTGCCTCCGTTGAATGTGAGGCCAATGATGCCGGCCAAGAGGAAGAACAGCAGGGTAGATGGAGTTGATGGCAGAGGGGAATATTGTTGAAAGGATGTAAAACAGGGTACAGAAAGATCTCTGAGCTGATGGAATAATAGAGGTAGCTAATTCCAAACATCCATGTCATGGCGAAATGTTCAAACGTTGTCTATCATCAAGTCCCACTCTCTCCACTCTGTAAACATGGCCTTGCCAAAAAATGTCTCTTTGACTCAGCAGCACATATTCCAAGGAGTGCACCGAAATTGTTTGGTACTCTTTATTGTCCAACTGGCAGACAACATTTGGCACTCCAGATCCACAATAGCACAATCTGTCCTATCCCAGTAAACCACATAGAGGTCACAGTGAGGGCACGGCGGGCCAAAAGACACGGGCTGCTTTCTCACTTATCATCTTTGCAATACACCCACCATTTTCCGTTATAGTGTGATTTAAAGCTATTGTGTGGGAATGAGCTTTTACTGGTTACAATAATGTCATTATATGATTTGCAGCTCGAGTGAAACTATGGCGCACTTACTAGCGCTCCCATTCCCGCGATGTGGAACTGTTGTGCTTGGATTCACAGGGGAGCTGTTTACTGTGGCACCACTCATTCTAGCCATTGTTTCTGCACTCTTAATGACAGACTCAGTCACAATGGAAATCAAAATGGAGACTCTGTGCCAATGTGATTTGCATGCAAAGTGCAAGTTCATGGGGCCAGAGGTGAGGAATGGGGCTCGAAGAGGATTTTAAAAAAGTCATAAAAGCTGATTAGAAACAGAAAGAAAAATTAGATTTGAGTAGATTCAGAGGGATTTGGTGCATTATTACATGTAACATATTGTATAAATATTGTAAAATGACATTCACCTCCATAGCTTTGAATTGCGTATCATTTATTTATAGATCACAAAATATTTTTCCACTCTTTCATTAAATATGTATTAACAGATGTATACGTTCTTTCACTGAGTGATGACCATAATTATCCAGAGCAGTGATGTCTGGATTCTCTGAGTAATCTGCTCTGTTCGGTCTCTGGGATATTAACATGGTCTTATAAGTGAATCAGTCAGCACATCTGCAAATTAATGAGGCATGCTGTGTACAACTTCATAGTTTCCTTACAGATGCAGACAATCTGGAGTGATTTACAATGTAAATTTGTCACTAATGGTGATGGAGAGCTTTGTCTTACAAGAAGCAGAACTGACATTTCTATATATTGTTTCAAAGCGTGAGGCGGGTTGTCAAACTTGGAACATGCGTCTTTGAATTATTATGTATAAGAGCTCAGCCGCTGCAGTGCCAATCAAAGTTTCACTGAAGTTTACACACTGTCACCCCTCGTATTAAGTAATAACTACATTTCAATCACGGTTGTTTGCCTGTCATGCCAAGGCCAAGTATTGCAGTCTGAGGTGTGACTTTCGGCGGGGAGTTCCTCTATTTTAAGGCTATTAAAAACACTGGTCTGACAGGCAGGTTTTCCCTTTAGGGCTTGTCAGTTACCCAGCCCAATCATGTTCTCCAACTGCTGATGGAGCGCCAAAACTTACAGAAAACAAGTGGTGATTTTGTGAGACAGGTTCCAGTGACCCTCTGTCCTGTGTTTCCTGGTAAAACAGTGTTTGGTTTTCACCCAGACTGAGTTTCAAGACAGGCAGAGCAAGGAGGAGGTGCAAATGCTAGCCAGCAGATAAAGACTTGTGCCAAGGCCTGAACAAATAAACAAGGGGATGATTATTTCAGCACACACGACTCGGCTAATTCAGAGTGAATTAAGAGTGCCCCAGCTCACAGCGACGATAAGCCAAACCCCTGTCGCTCTCGGCCCTCGCCTCTGTTTTCTTAACTAATGCCCTCCTCACTCCCTCCCTGGGCCTACTTAATCAGTTTAAGATCTGCGTCGGATCTGCTCACCATTCAGGAATGGAAATGTCAAAGCAAATTATGTGAATGAGCCAATTCACACATCCTATGCGTGTTTTCAGAGCAGATCAGTGTGTTGGATCTTGTGTATTTACTGTAGCTTTCTGCTATGCTTTTACTTCAGTTGCTAATAGACAAAACTGAAACAGGAGCTGATCACACACTGACTTGCACTTTCGAATTGAGAGTTCCTCTCCTCTCCTTCAACTACAGACAGTATGAGAAATGTGTGTTTTTTTTGTGGATTTACACGAATCCAAACTCCTCACTGTCAAAGTGACATTATGCTTTGTACATATCCCTGGCAAGCAGGATCAGGATTTACTTTGTGAGATGATATATCTCAGCCAAGCCTTTCTTTCACAATATTCTGTAAATAATGATTCACTTAATGACTACAGCAAACAACTACTCTCCGCAGTAATCCTATTAATCCTCCTCTTTTTGTGCAAGCTCCTCTTATTTTGAGACTCATTCCAACTGGATGGTTTGCAGATGTTTCCTCGCCGAGACTCATCAGTGAACTTCACCCCGGCTCAGTGCTGCACCAGGGCTTGGATTACACTCTTTTGGTTTTTCTCATGGTGAGATGGAGCTGAAGGTAGATAAAAGACGGAGTGTTATTGTATGATTAGAGCCGGAGCAGCTCCTTAATGACCCCCTCTTCTCTCCCTCCCCCTTCCAGATCAGTCATCGGTCGTCTGGTCTCTCTGGCCAGCATCACGTAGACCACAGACCTCTGGTCCCCATTAGTGCCACCCCCCACCCCCCCACCCCCCAGCTTGTACAGTATCTCTGAGTCCGATGGTTAAAAGACCCAGGCGGGTTCCGTTCCACATTAGTTTTGGCCTTAGCTGCATGTTTGTGGCGCTGCCCTGCAGCACTCCATGATGATTGAGCGGTGCTGAGTTTCCCCTGCTTTGATGCTCAAAAAGTTCCCCTGATAGAGAAGGGATACTGCGACATTTAGTACTGACCATTTGTGCTGCAGTCTTAGATAGATGGAGATACAAATATAGTTTGTTGGAAGAGTAAGAATGTTGTACGTGCTTAAACATTAACAAGGTTGGTGAATTTTTGTGTGTCTTTGTGTGTATGTGTGTGTCTTTCTCTCATGGTCCAAAGGCACTGAGTCAGAGGAAATAGAGCACGGGGGAAATGAGACTGTTAGTCAGGTCCTGTTCCTCCTGTCGATGTTGTCACCATGACCAACAAGAAGCAAACAGGAACACATGACTTCATCACTTTTGCACGTGAACTTCCACACCTTGACAGGATCTGAATCGATATCACGGCCTATATCTACAGTAGACATGATTATTTCTTGTCTTATTAGTTTCCACTTGTTATTCATTATTTAAAAAACAGGAATACAGCTGTAAAGACAGCCATATGAGACACTTTATTGGTTAATAACACTTTATGGAGACTGTGAATGTTGTGTTAAGATTATTTTTTCAACACTTTGCATTTGTAATAAAATCAAAATGGGGAATGTTGTAATTATAGATCCTAAAGCCATAGGGACCCCCCTGAAACAATGAAAGTTCAAAGATTATTATTCCCTATAGTTTGTGTGTACCAAATAAAATGTTTTTTGTTAAGCATGATTAATTTGTGAGCATAATCAAGGGAAAAATGGAAAGAAATACATGCAGCACAAAATCAATATTTATTCAGTTCACTGGAATTTTAGTGTTCCAAGAATAAAACTGGAATTGCTCTTGGCAGCACTAAACACTCATGTTCATTATTTTTGTGAGCTTTCATACTTCTGTCAGGATATTATGTTCACATTGTAACTTACATTTATTTGAAATGTAGATGGCAAATACTACTGAAATATATCTTGTGTGTATTTTTTACAGTCTTCCTGATGTGCCTTATCAGTTTAGGACATTTAAGTGTTTTTTTTTTCTGGTTATTCCACTGGCAGGAGACAGTATCTATGGCCGAGACAAGTAGGTATCTTATCAGCTGCCTTTGGCATGCATGTCTGGTTGTTGGTCAAGTGGAAAACCTCATCATGTGTGGTATCCAGTGCTGGTGACGTTTCTGTCCCTTTTCCTCTCTGTCTCTGCATGTCTCTCTTTCCACAGTATCTCTACCTGAGCTTCTGAGCGGAACAGGTGGTTTTTTCTTTTTTACTTCCAAGGAACCTTTTGTCCTTTGTTCACCTTTCTTCATAATTTCTCAGTCACAGATACAGTCGATTCCTTTAGGGGATGTTTTTCTTTGAAAATCTTTACTTATACTTACAGATCATATGAAGGAGCAAATGGTGTTAACTTGTGCTGTGTCTAATATGCAAATGACATTTTCCTGCAACCACTTCTGCTGACATTTTTCCAATTCAACAAGTAGGATCGGCCAATATTCACAAATGTGCATATTCTAATTGTCCAATTGCATAACAACAGTGTCTGTGATTGTTGTCAGTACTGGCCCTGTCTCTGTTGGTCAAAATAATACAACAACCAATCAGAAAGCTCTCCCTATCTCTTTCCATCTCTGGAAATCTGCTGAGTGACAGTGGCCATGGCAACAGCCCGGCTCTTTGCGGCTTCCTTGTACCCCCGCTGTGCAGCATTTGATGGCAGTTAAACGTGTTGTGGAGTAATTGGGTTGTGGATCAGATGAGATATGTCCCCTAAGGTGTGACAGAATGTGAGAAATGGAGCAGGTGGTAGGGGCCCAGAGGCTCGCAACACTCAGCCAATAGTTGTTTCCTTATCAGGTGTAAAACCACTCCGCTCTGTCATCCTGTCTGTGTAACAGCACCGAATGTGCACGCGTCTGGACAATAAAATGAGGTTAAGCTGTTGAATACAGGTGTAATACACAATATACTGTGGCACAATTTATTGCGATACAAAAATGTGATATACATATTGCAATATTAACTAAATGTAACCAGTTATGACTCCAAAAAAGTACACATTATGGTTTGCAGGCACTAAAATGCCAGAGGGTGTAATTAATGTCATTGTTGGCTGTCAGAGGTCTCAATTGTCACACTCCAGACATCTAATAAAAATGTCACACTCCAGACATCTAAAATCAGTTTGTGCAGAGATATTAAAATTGGAGTTTGTAGCCTGCTAAATTGTTAAAAGACGATTGCTCCAGCCTAGACTTCTGCACTTTATATCTGCTCGTAAAAACAGTTTTACTAAGTCCTATAACAGAATATTGAGCTACAGTTTATTCTTGACCATGGAAACAGCAGCTGAAAAAACACTCTAAGCTCAAGGTCTATTTACTTGTTTGTTCTGAAGCTTTTGACCGTATCACATAGCCTTCATCTGCAGATGAAGTTTGCTGAGTTTCCACTGTTTATTCTGAGAACTAATAGGACTTTTTGTCTATACTGGCTTGAAACTTGAAAACACAGTGCTTGCACATTGTGGACCTAAGGAGGGAAAAATAAGGAATTTTGTACTGTTGAGTCACTGTTTGTTCTCTTCTAGTATGTTGAAGTTTGAACTGTAAGTCGACTGTATTGCTATATTCCTCCTATGGGAATTTTACCATGCAAGTGTGGTTCTTTACATTTCATGTATGAATCAAAGTTACCAATGAGATCACAAGCCACTTTCAGTTTACTCTATGCAATGTATAGGTCAAACTTAGCAGCCACTAGTATCCCTAAAACGCATAAGTGCCACACCTGATACAACGATTGACAGAAGTGATCCAGTGGATCTACATTTCCTGTGTCCTGGCAAGTGAAGAGTGCTGTAACTGAGCAGCATAAGCCTATCAATGTGTGTAGAGACGACATCAGACGGATGCCATGTGAAAGGAACGCGCTGTCACATTACACTTGTACCAACATCTATGAACAGCACCAAGGCCATGCCAGACATGATCAGGTGTCACTGTGGCAGCAGAGGCCGTCCAGGTGCGTGACATCACCCGGTATCAAAGCCCAGAGGGGCGATGCCAGCCGTACTGCGATGTGGCACAGCGGGAAGCATGAAGGGCAGGGCCAGGAAGTGTATCAGAAGTTTTTCTCTTCTTTTTGTTTAAAAAAAAGAGTTATATAACACTCATGTTAGAAATTCAGGGGAGGTTATTTGTCCTGCAGGTTTTTACATTGATACTAGATATTTTGAGAGTAGTTCAAAGGTTTTGAATCATTTGTAGAAGTTGATGTCAGATGTCACTTGTAAATTGCAAAATTGCATGGTAGCAATGACATGCAGGGGTGGAAGGAAGCTAAGTACATTTACTCAAATACTGTACAAGTTTAAGGTACTTTTCTTGAGTTATTCCATTCTATACTACTTCTACTCCACTCCACTTCATAAGCAAATATTGTCTTTTTTACTTCACTACATGTAGTAAAATATAAAGTGATGTTATACTGTGGAGAGGTTACAGATCAAACAATCCAGCAGTATATAAAGTAGCTAACATTGGCTCCACATTAACCAAATATACTATCAAAATAGAATTATGTCAAGGGGCCATTCTGCATAATGAGAATTTTTTCTCTAGAGACTGTAAATCAATTGTTGCTGACAATTCTTCTTTGCTTTTACTTACGGAAAATTTTGAATGCAGAACTTTTACCTGGACTGGAACAGTTTTATAATGCAGTATCAGTGCTTTAACTTAAGTAAAAGATCTGAATACTCTGAATACTACTGATAACATGACATGTCATAGCAGAATGTGTGTTAGATCCCAGTGGGGACCCTCAAGGGATTGCAATTAAAATGGTTGTGAGATTATTAACAAAACAAGAAAGAAGGAAAACATTACTAATGCACAAAATTATGTTTCTTTTTTCAGCATTTCCTCAAATTTTTTGCATTCTTCCTGGGAAATGCTAGACAGTTTTACTGTTTCAGGACTCCAAAAATTATGTTCCAAGTGAGCAGGGAACCGTTTGGTCGAGCTGCTAACAGCTTGTAGTGATATGCAACCTGTGGTGAGGGGTCATGAGCAGGCGTCGCTGGCTACAGAATCACTAGCCAAAAATGTTGAGAATTATTGTATTAGATAAAGAAACAGCATCTTAAAGTGAAGATAGCCTCATAAAAACAGCCAAGAAAAAAAAGAGAAAAGTCAAGTAATGGCACCTTTTACATTTACATCACATAAAACATTTGTCGACACTGGCTTAGCAGGGATGTTGAAGGTTAAAGCATACAAAGGCTTTGCTTAAGCCTTTGGAACCATGAACCTAAATTGATAAACAAAAGACTCCCAGTTCCTGTGCTTAGCACCATAAATCTAGAGTGTCCAGAGCATGAGGGAAGTATGTTTAAATCATCAGTGAAGTGCTGTTGCTCATTCATTGGGAAAAATGCATTTCCATAATACCGTTAAGGATAAACATAACTACCGGACTGATTGGGATACAATGGTGTGAAACTGTACCCTGGTGCAGGACATCTAGCCAGCATAGCAACAACACAGCGCAGCGTGCCAGTCAGAGGGATTAAGTTGTTTTGAAGCCACAGTTGATTGTACAGCAGATAGTGAGAAGGAGGGAGCCGGCCCATACAGCCAGATAATGGTGTGAGATAGCCTCCCACAAAGCCGAATAGCCAAGAGCTCGGCTATACTGGGAAGTGTGTTTGTGTTTGTGTGTTTGTGTGCATATACTTTATGAAGAACAGAGTATGTGTGCTGATGTTTGCGCTTCCATCTGTTTGTATACACATTGTAATCTGAATCAACCGCGAAACCTGAGCAGGCTCGCCCACCACGTGTTTAATTATTCAAGGTGCTTTGGCTGAAAACTCGATCACCTGGAGGATCCGTTCTACGACCGCCATGTGCGCCCCCGCTCTCTGCAGCCCTGTGAGAGAGGGTAGGAGAGATAGAAAAGGAGACCACTGGAAAGGAAAGGAGATACCACACTTGCTCTCTGTGGTATGTTCACTTAAACAGACAGAATGAATTATCCAAAGATGGTGTATAATACCTAAGGAGCTGTCTGCAAATCTGCAAAGCTGTCGTTGTCGTGTAGAGGAATTATTGGACACACTGAGAGATTGCGAGGGGATTACATACTGTAATGTCAGCCCTGCAACATTCTCCATTTTCTTTATATTTTCTTAACTTTTCTAACGTTAAGAAAATAGATCGTTTTTCTAAAGATTGGTTTGTCCCTTATGATTTGAACCAAAACAAACGTCAGCCTCTTCCTAATCACCCACCATTCACCAGCAGCTGCCTTGATTTCATCCAACTTAATTTGCAGAGGAAAGCAAATTGTGGGCATTTGACCATCTGGTCCTACGCCTATCCCCCAAAATAGAGCCTTTTCCTGCCCAGTCAGAGGTCCCAATTTTATTAACAGCATTGGGTAAAAGACACCCGGGAATTAACCCTCTCCCTAAGTATACCATGGGGGCAAGAGCCTCAGCTCTGGAGGGGAAGTCAAGCCATGAAAATAGTGATTTGTCGGTGTTGTAGCTGTGAAAGGCGTCTTCCCAGGGAGCGGAGTTGCTCTATAAGCCTCCAACTGGCAGGGAATTACTTGGTTCAGTAGAGCAGGGTGCCGAGGCTGTTCAACATCCCTGTACCATCCAGGCCTGCAGGGTCATGAAGCCTCATGTGGGCCAAAAGGGCCCAGAGCTACTTATTCTGGTTCCTGTCAGCCCAGCCAGCTCCCACCATGGTTTTGATGAAATTCTGTGGTGAACTGTTCTGTGGTGAAGTAGAATTTAGGCAAAGTGTGTGCATACACTGTACAATATTATCATAATATTAGGTATGTCTGGCAATTCACGGTTTTCTTTTCCCATTTTCCTTTAGACAGCATCCCAGGGGCAAAGAGAAAATGTACAATTATTATGAGCCAATATCCTGCGGTATGATGTACTATTATTTAATGACTTCATTGAAACAATGTGTATGACACAATGATGTAGTGCTCATAAGAGACATATCCTAAAAACATGTTACATTGTTTGCTCGCAATAAACTGAACCTCATGTGCTTGAACGGGCCCCTCAGCCCCCATATAAACCCCCGAGGCAGCAACACAAACATCGGTGAGCCTGTGATTATCTGGCCAGCTTAATGAATATTCACACTCAGCAGACTGACTGTGAAGCTGAGATAGCAGCTGGGGCCCGGGGCCTGGGGCCCAGACACCCTACAACTGCTCATTGGAACAGCCACTCTTCATCTGGATGAGGAGATGGCCGCTACAGCCAAGCTCCCCAACTGTTGCCAGGACAGGACTAGACTTGTCACACTGAAAGGACAGGGAGGACAAGACAGAGATCGGTTGGACATTTTGGATGATCAAGCAAAAAAGGAATCCCTTGAACAACAACCAACAAATGACAGTTTATGGTGGTCACCAGTTTTACAGGTATTCAGTGATAGTTTGAATGAATATTTAGTTTTAACCTGCAATTTTATGAGTAGGCCAATTCCTAAATTCCTGCTTGATATTATTTTTTGCTTAAAATTAGTTTGTGGGTAGGAAAAAGCCCAAACCAATATTCAATTATCATATCACGAATATGACAAAAAACATTAAGTTTCTCTGCACTCTTCACTTGATGAAATGATATCAGTGTCATTTCCCGTCTCAGTCCCATAGTCAGAACAGTACAAAGATTATCTAGTTTTGCAGTCAGTAATTTGATCTTTGTTACTTGCTCCAATGGTATTGCACAAACTCAGTTCACAGGAATATACAACAACTATTTGTTTTATGTAAGATCAATTTTATTCCCCCAAACAGTCACGGTTTCCACTTTACCACTTTGAGTCTCCAAACCCCACTGATGTTTGGCACAGAACAGAGCATCTGCATATACAGCTTTGTTAGATTTTTTTTTATTTTTATTTTTTTACCTCTGTTAAAAACAGACAACAGAAGTGGGCGCAAGCAGTTTCCTTGTGTGATTCCATAGGAAATATTGGCAAAAAACCAAAACAACAACAATAAAAAACACCTTTCATATCCTGTTGCTCCACTGATCTTAAATGTGTATTAATAAAATGCTTATAGTGTGTCTAATCTACTGCATATGCATGTGAAGATATGCGTAATACTAAATTAGAATTAAATGAAACTCACTTGTCAGAGAATTATATGGAGAATAGGAAGTGTGCAAATGAACCCAAAATTGGAATCAATAAAATAATTTTCCATCTTTGGGTATACATCT
The DNA here is from genome assembly GCF_910596095.1 of Thunnus maccoyii. Classification (NCBI taxonomy): domain Eukaryota; kingdom Metazoa; phylum Chordata; class Actinopteri; order Scombriformes; family Scombridae; genus Thunnus; species Thunnus maccoyii. The sequence goes on along the minus strand of NC_056549.1, from coordinate 12,755,153 downwards.
ACTTTTTTGTTTTGTTTTTTTCAAAGTTGTTTTTAAAATGTTATTCTCTGATTATATCCAAATTTTAACTGACATGGAACAAAGAGAGATGTTTGTAGGTCATAAAGGACGGTTAGAGAAGCTTACTGTATCTTACTTACTGTTTGTGACTATCACTTTTTAGTCAAATAATGACCAGTGAGGCAGACATAATGAAACACCTGTCACATCTCTCATGATAATTATATAAAATGGCATGACCAACCAAACTGCAGTGATCACTCGAGGCTTTAATTGCTACCTGGAAAAACACACAGGTGTGCTTTAACGGCACACTTAAGTCATAAAACAACTGTTTCTGCAGGTCTCAGCCTCTCATAATAGACTTTCTTAGATGTTTAATCAGTGTCTTGTACTGATAGTCACCCTATAAACAGTTACAGGCCATATGGTCACAAGCTTTTTTGCATTAGAACAAGACTAAAATATGACTTGTTTATTGTACTGCTTCTCAATGGTGTTTTTATAGAAACCACAAGTGTGAGGTCAAGCAAAAGTTTATAAGCTTACTAGTTTAATAGACTGTAGATGTGTGATATAACATGTTCCTGTAAGTGCTCAGTAAGGGGAGGAAGTAAAGTTTAATCCAGAATGTGATGCCAGAACCTCTATCCTGACATGCTAAAACCTCAGAAAAGAAATCTGACATTACATTTTTAAATTAGCCATGGGCTGAACATGCCCTGTCTTGATAAAAGTATGGATCATTTTAAAATATCCTTAAAACCTCTGCTTTGTGTTTTATCTTCAGCTGTTTGTCTGTGATTTGTCCAAGGTGTAGAAAATCGATTGATGGATGCTATACTTCACTAGTCAATACAGGGCTATTTTGAGTGCACATAAATAATTAATTAAGCATTTTAAATTACTTTAATTATGCTATATCAAATGCAAAGACCCCTCCCTTTTATAGTATGTAAAACACATACATAATGATAAAGCATGTGTTATTTTGACACCTTTGTGCAAGTATTTTGTCTGTGTTGAATTGTACATCAAACTCTTTACTAAAGCTTTATTTATGAGGCCATTAGTTGCTGTTGTTTCCGCACGCCGTTCTGTTTATCACTGTAAGTGAAGCGCCCCTGGTTTCTCTCTTTCTTCTAATGATGGGATCCTTTGCCCCAGTACCAAACAAAGCAGTAAATATGTTTGATCCCTGAGAAAGGGAAGAGGCTTTGATCACTCTTCCTGGAACACAAGGCATACCTAGTTACACAGAATCAGGGTGTTTTTTCCTCACTGACGGAGGGATAGCAGTGCAGAGGTTACAAACATCAAGTCAGAAAACAACTCCAACAGTGTCCTACTGTAAATAATATGCTGTCAATATGTTGTATATGCTAAATTTAATTTTGGATGACAAAAAAAGGTTCAGTTTCATCATGGGGGACAAAAGGGATAAAATCTACATGTGGAATTTAGATCTAACCACCAAAAAGTTTTCATTTATTGTAAAATTTGACCACTATCATTGGGCGCAATATTGAAAAGGAGATTATGTAATGATAATATCCTCTTAATCTAAAACCCGTGCAATAATTTCATCCACAGTCTTCTGCTGGCTAAAATAGAAAATGAAGAAAGCCACGCTTTGTTCTCAGTTACGTTCTATAGACACATAAATATGGGTCTTAAAAGTAAATTTAAAAAACCCAGATGCCGTTTTGGTTTTATACTGATATTTAACTCAAGTTTAAGATCGAAAAGCTTTTTCTGAAAAACCACCAAAGGCTGCTGCTAGGAGCTGCAAATACTTTAATAGAAGAACCAAAACAATAAAGGACATTATAATGAGAACAGAGATGAAAGCAAGCTGTAATTTTAGACAAAGATATCTCATATAATGCAAAGTGTAAGGGTATGAAAAATCAGAATGATAGATGGATAAATTAGGATCTTGTAACATAATAATAGAAAACATTTCAGCAAGTTCCTTTTAACATACAGTACAACTCACAAGCTTGATGTTTTCTGGTAAGTGCACAGAGTTAGCAAGCTAAAATTATGAATGTCTACTTCTAACATGCTTGTTTTAGCTGACCTGCAGGCTGCATGAGGTGGTTCGTTTGACAGACCACTGCAAAGGGTCAAATATCAGTTGGAGTAACCAGGTCATACAGTACAACCTGTAATGAACATCCCCGAGGATGCTTGTGTAGTCCTCTCCAATTACAGTACATACAGTATAGTAATGTAGCATACACATACACACACACACACACACACACACATACACACACACACACTTGCAGACAAACAAGGCCTCATCCCAGAGGAGCAGTAGAGGATCAGAGAGCAGAGACAAGAGGATATCCATTAGGAAGTCTCTGTAATTGGGATGTAGTGGGGGGCAAAGACTCATGCAGAGCAGTAGTGCAGGAAACATTAGTTTTAAGACAAAATAAGTGTTTGCATTCCCTACACGTATCAGATTTGACATAGTTGTCTTCATACTGACCACAGTATTAATCTTTCTGAATACTCCTCTCATATATAATAAAACATTGGGTGGAGGATCTACAGATGTTGCCTTTATATTCCTTCTTACACAACTGGGGCTCTTAGATGGTAAAGAGAGATGTGTGGGAGTGACAGCAGTAAACTGACTCATCTTGAGCTGTCGTGTTATCCAACTCAGCTGTCGCCAAAGCCTGGTTTTTATACTTGTTGGACTACTGCTGCTGTGCTGGTACTTCACACCATGCACACTTACTATGGAGTGGGGGGAGAAGAGGACTGCTATGTGACAAAAGACATGCAACATTTTTTTTTTCTACTCTGTTCAATTTGGAGAGCGCCACAACAAATACAAAAACGACTCGTGAATGGTTTGCGGCTTTAACGAGTAATACTGACACTAAATCACACCTCTGTCCTTAGTTCAAACCATTATCTGTTAGCTATCTGCAGTCCACTGGGGAATCCAGAAGGGGTTCAAGTGATGTATTGTTATAAAACACTACTGTATCATAATGTCTGCCATACTCTGCCAAGTTATGACGTGTTATTTCCAGGGGAGCAAAGGTTGAACACTCTTCACTTTTTTTTTTTTATATTTGTCTTTCTCCATCTCTTCCTATTTCTCTTAGTTTTGTTTCCCTTTTTTTGTATCTATTCATCTCTCTCTTTGTCTCCTGTCTTTGTCCATTTAACTGTGGCGGTCATTATTCTCTTTTCCGTCTTTTTTTATCGCTCCCCTGTCTTCTCTCCATCCATCCATCCTCCCTGCTGTTTGACAGGGTGTGTGTGTTGTTTTTATCAGAGTGACATCGGGTCTCTTCCCAGGGCACGTCCCGGGAACAGCGAGTTCAGCCTGATGGCTCCCCTGGGTCCTGCCCCTTTATGAGCCTCCATGTTCCCTCTGTAAATTATAACCTGTCCCGTGCACACGCAAACACTCATGGGCATACACACACACACATACACACACTCACCCACCCATGCACAAATACAAACATACACTCCTAAACATGTAGTACATGTATGCAAGCAGCAGCAAACCCTCACTCTGCACGTGTAGATACACACACACACACACACACACACACACACGCGCACACACACACACACAGTGCATGTTTATTCAGGTATATCCTTCCTGACTCTGCCAGTAAACCTGTGGTAGTCATATCTCTGCAATAGAAAGACAGAAAGTAAAGTCTGCATGTCTATGTTGGCATGGTTTTATGAGATTCTTTGGAGACATGTTATGACTTTCTGAGAGGGTGAAAATGAAAGACGCGCAGAGCCACGTCAGTGAAATGAAAGAGAAAGAGATCCACATCAATACCAAGAGAGTCAGATTGAAAGAGAGAGATTATTTGTCCAAAGAAGACACTGTAAGAAAAGGGCTAGAGAGGTGAGGAGTGTGAACGACAGAGAGAAAAAGAGAAAGAGAGATTGCCACCGGCTCTGTGATAGCAGTGCTCTAATTAATAGGTTGTAAAAGCAGATGAGCATGGAGGATGCAGAATGTCAGTGTCATTGCACACACACACACACACACACACACACACACACACACACACACACACACACACACACACACATATGCACTTAGCAAGCCTGCCAATTAGAGATAAACAGTACTTTATCTTTAACCAGCCTTTACCACAGACACTCTGCGGTAAAGGTGTAGTCATCCTTCTTTTTGATTTTATGTGAATACAGTGTAACACATCTATGTGCTTCAAAACCCCCCATGATTGTGAATGGAATGTCTGTACAGCTCACAACTTAGTGATACTTATGAATCAGTTAGGTTATTACTTAACAGACATGCTGCCTAACATTTGTATGTGATGATGGATTGGCTGTCTACACTGTATACTCTCTAATAGCCCATTAGCCCAGATTCAAATCCTTGCTAATAAACAAACATACAAGTGGATAAGACTGCAGGCCTGCAGTTGATCTATGGTGCTGTCGGACTATTTTATGTCTGTACTGTGACCCTTGGCAGCTTCCCTGCTGTTCAGTTTATACACATGTATCTCCCTTACCTCTCTACAAACATATTTATAGTCCTCCACAACTGTTTTTCAGCAGTATTAACCCCCAAACTGGACCCTGGGCCCCAAATATCAGTCTAATCCTATCAGTTCTAAAGTTGAATCTTAATTTATTATTATTTCTGTGTGTGCCTGTAACGTCCTCCTTCATTGTCACGTACACTTCCACTCTTTGTCATTTAATATAAGAGTTTTACTCACAAGCACCTTGACAACAGGGGAGAGTGGTACTCATTTCCTGCTACCGTGACATCTTTCAACTCATTGTCCCTTGTAATGGTTTTCTTCCTATGTATCAAATCGCCAGTTCTTTGTTTCCATTGCTGACAAAGTGTTTTGATTGTGCTCCTCTGGCCTGTGGAGTTCCTCAAGGGTCAGTCCTGGGACCTGTTTCATTCTCCCTTTACATGCTCTCTTTTCAGCACATTATCTGTCTCTTATGACTGCTATACTCAAGATGTTACGCTATATTTAATTGTGAAACCTTGAGAAAGTCTGGCCAATTTAAATATTTTTCAAAAGTACATTAGTGCCTGGATGTCTCAGAGTTTCCTGCACTTAAATCACAACAAAACTGAAGTTCTGGTATTTGCCTTGAAGCAGACGTCAAAGGCAAGTTTTAGTTCTCTGGCTTCTAACTCAAAGTTGGTTTCCACAACTTTGCTTGGCTTTGGAACATCTCAAGTCAGTAATTCAGTCCTGTTAGTTTCAGTTAAGAACCATTATCAAATCTTTCCAACAGTTCAAACTAATCATGCATCGTTTTGTCTCCTCATGTCTTGACTATTGTAATGCACTGTGTTATAAGTTTAAATCAAGAAGGTGTACATGATTACAATTAGTTTAAAATTTTGCTGCACAATCCCTAACTTAGACTCTACAGCGTTCCCATATTACCTTGGTGCTGTTCAGCACTTGTGGTAACTGAGCTTTTGCTTGTCTTCGATATAAATATCGCTAAATAAATCAAGTTGAATACTTTCTTATTTACTCAGACCTTCTTTGACTTATACTTATGTGTTTCTGTTTATTCTGTTGTCTTACAGACATCTGTACATTTACTGAGAAAGTCATATTCCTGGTAGTCCCATTTGATAATACTGATTATATTCGGATCAGCTACACTTTGCTTGTTGAAAAGGTCAACTGCAGATGTTTCCATTAGCTGGTCCTCACAGTGTTTCTCCTGCCTACACATTGTCAGATTTACACACAAACACTTGCACACACCTTAATAATGAAACTTGATAGGGACCTGCGTGCATAATTCTTACAACCCCACCTTCTCTTCAGTTCTGCCGCCAGTATAGATTATAGAGGTGTGTGTGATCTTAACAATAACCGATTACTCATGACAAGGAAACAGAACATTATTTAGTGTGTGTGAGTAAGAGGGGTTTGAAGGAGTGATGGTGGGGGTCGAAGGAGGAAAATGATACTGCAGTAATCCACCTCTCCTTTCACCTCCATCCTTCTCCTTTTCTATTGACAGCCACCGCTCTTTTTTTCCCTCCCTCCTTTTATGCATCTCCCGCTCATACCACACAAACTGGTGTCCAATTCTTTCTGTTACTTCCACCATAACCCCCTGCTCCTTTTCTTTCTCTCCCTGTTTCTTCTGTCTCAAATAATCAGATAATCTTTCAGAGCTTTTTCTGAACATTATTTGGTGTTTCTAGCTGGCTTCCATAGCTTGTTAAACACATTTCTCATGTCAAAACCTTTATATTTACAATATATCAGCTGTTTAGGAGAGAGCAAACCTCTGCCCTGCATTTAGCTTGACCATCATACTTTCCAGTTATCCAGTTTTGTCTAAAATGGTTAAGTTTCAACTGAATGCTGTTGGAAACATTTCAAGTCATGATGTAATCCTTCGACACAAACTTTGTGGAGTTGTGAGGTTCACACATGAGAGCATTGATATGCAACTTCCAGTTTTAAAATGTTTTTTTTGTTTTGTTTCATGCATATTTCCTTTTAAGCATCTTTGTGAGCCTCACCACCACTCTCCGTACCCATAATGCCGATGTCAAAACATATTTTTGACATATCTCTGTGTTTCCATAGTAACAGATTGTGGTGCTAGAGGAAAGACAGCTTGACAGTATCATCCTTTTCTCTTCTCTGCCATTATATATCTATCTAAAGGCCATGATCATTCAAATTCCAGTCGTACACCCACAGAGGCCTTGTGGATGCATTTTAAGGACTTTTTGATGGTCATTGACCCCTACTGGTCACCTCCAGAACAGCATCTTATTGTAGATTCTGCAAGGTTAACGACTCATGCCACAACAGAAAATATTCACATGATTGTGTCAATCATGCATGTGTGCAAAATGTGTTTTTATCTGTGTAAGTCATGGTTAAGTTAACTATCTTTTTCCCTGTTTTCAGATGTAAACTCATAAATGTGTGTTTTTATGAGCTGCTTGTGGATTCAACTTGAGATGAGGAAGAAAGGACAGTTTTCTCTCCTGCCTGGTCCTTTGTCCAGATCTGCTTTCAGATCTGCTTTCAGCTTCATCCCTCCCTCTCTCTCCCTCTCTCTTCGGCCCACTCAAACTCCTACGCACCACTTATCTACCTCTCACCTACATCCTCCTCTCTCTTCTTTTGCCACTCTTTCTAACTCTCGCTCTCTCTGTTAACGCACCCACTTTTCTAAACCCCTCTCACCAGCCAATCATTAATGCTTCTATGCCAACATGCAGAACAACAGTGTCCTGTTATAACTTCATATCTCAAAACAAAGGAAATAGAAATAGGGAAAACGATAGAAACTGAATTTTTGATGATTTACAATGACCTAGGTTGGTTATAGAAATGCAGGTGACAGTATCAGTTCAGTGTTTTCATTTTACGTGAAAATAACAAAGAATAAGGAAATGAGAAAAACTAGGATTCAAAAAAATCCTTAATAAGATTATAATTAGACTGAGAGATGTTTCATTTTCAGTTTGCATAGAAACCTTATAAAATAGCATTTTTCTTACACATATCATCCAGTGAGCATTTGCTCCAGTATCAGGCCTATATTCACACCAATAGAGATAGCTGTGTGCATAAATTCATATAATTTGCATGCGGGCACACACATACGCACACACATGCACACACACACACACACACACACGGGAGGGTAAGGCTGTGGAGTGGGTCCCATTTACACACGACTGTAAATTACCCAACACTTCTCAATCAATTATTCATAATCCGTAATTAATTATGAAACGATCAGTAATCCAACACCAGTCCACTCGGCTTGTGGTTGCCTAGTAACCGTGACCCATATTAAATGCCACCATTGTTGCCCGTAACCAGAGCGCCAATTTTTTTTTTCCCATAGGGCTTCAGGCCTAGGGGTATTATAGTGGAGAGTAAATAACACGTGCGTGTGTGTACATGCAGAATGAATGCGTGGATGCCCGGGTGTACGCGTGTGGCCATATCATAGTGGTTGCTTTGAAGGTTGATCACACAGGGTAAACAAGCAAGGCTGGTTAATAATGCAGTATTTTGGCTCATGCCGGGAATGAGTTGTGGCCTGCTAGAGACCACTAATGGGACACGCCACGGGGAGCACGAGCAAAGAGCACAGCGCTCACAGCCAGACAATGATGCTATAACACGTCTGTGGGGACACATAACCGCACAGCGCACTACTTTGTTGGCACTTGTTCTGGAACTGCATCAGCAAGTTCCCATATGGTGCTCTGGAGGCTGGAATGAATGATTTATAAAAGAGATTTCGGTGTTGAGTGGCCATTTTTGAGGAGGAGAGTGTACAGTAGATCACTTTCCCTGCACTTTACCGCAACAGCACATTGAAAATAGTCCTCTTCTTTCTTTCTCTATCTCTATTCCCTCTTTTTATTGCTCTCTCCAGTGATAGCTCTTGTGTCCCATCGTATTCCAAAAGCACCACTACTGTCTTTTTAAATAGAACTTCCACATCCTCCTTCCACACCAGGACATAAACACAGCCTGTAAATATAGAATATGGTGTTTTTAACTCTCAAACAGTGTCAGTGACATGTGAAAATATCCTTCGATCCGGGGAACATCCTGCCTCTAGCGAGAAAACACAGTGTTTGTTTGTTTGTGTGTGCCTTCTCCTGCAAGAGGTAGCCTTTTTTCTTTTACAAAGCATCAATCTGTTTGGGCCTGTATGGGAGGTGAAAGGACACGAAGGTGGGAACAGTAAGGAAAAAGTCAATGACACAGGAGAGATAGAGAAGCAGAGAGGAAAAACTGAAAGAGAGAGAAGTGTGAAGAATGGAGAGAGGGAGGGGTGGGGTGGAGGTGAGGGGAAGCGGTGAGCACCGTGTGACCAGACTGCGGTTCCTTCCTCGCCAGCCTGAGAACCAGGAAGTAGAGCTGCTTGTCCCTGCATTATTGGGACTAACAGGAAATGCAGAGGTCTTCAGGAGGGGTAAAGTGTGTGTTTAGACGGTAGCTTGTTGTTGTTCCAGATAATAATCATGATTACTCCAAATTCCACTGAGGCTTATTATGAATGTGAATTAATATCCAATGAAATCTCATACATTGCAGCAACATAGCCCACGACACTTTTTGTAGGTACACAAATTAAATCCCTTTACAGTATTTCATATGGCAATAATAGATTGTCATAGGTTTACGTACTATCCACAAAATTACAACTGATTCAGCTGTTACCTCTCTTTAATCTTGTAGTGTGATTGTTATTTAAGGACTTTTAATATTTGTAGCAACACTAGCAGCATGGCTTTATGAATGGCAATTACAATTACTTTGGTCATCCTCAGAACTTTCTTTTATCACCACCAGCTGGTCCAGGTTTTCACTTGAGCCGGTGTAATACTGTGTAATACTGTCTAATGTAGCATAATGACTTTGGTGACACCCTGACTTTTCATATAGCAAAATTATCAGGTCAAATTATTAATTTGTACAATAATACAATGGTTTATGATCAAATACTTGCAAAACTGAAAACATTCCCATTAGCCCCAGCATTACTTTGTGTTTAGTGCTAATTTGCAAATGTTGGCATGCCAAGGTGCTACACTGATGATGACAGTTGTAAACATGATACTTGCTAAACATCAACCTGATTTTGTGAGGGAGGACTTGCTAGCTACTGCTACTAATTGTAGCTTTTGCTGATCTTGAGACAGCAGGAAGAGGCAGAGTTAGGTGACCTTTCAACCTGCTGGGCATCTTTTTTTCGTAAGAATGTGGTCACACTGTATGAATTGCTTTTACACCTGGTTGAGATCTGCTCATATTGTTTTCTAGATGCATTTCCACCTTTTTTACACATTTCCCCCCATAGATATCAGACACAGATTGTATGTTAATGCCAGGTGTAAATGCCATTGTAAATATTAATATGCTAGTGCAGGGGCAGCTGTGTTGTTATTGTCCTTTCAGCAGGATTAAGCATATCCAAGAGTTTGTTTTCTGTCCCAGTTTCATAGTGTGACCCAACAAATGTTTTTGTTCATTCTGACATGTCTTTGATTCAGATCCATTCAGCCATGTTCCCAGTGAGTTTCCCTACTTTGATGAGAGCATACAGAAATTAGGCTGCAACACATCACTGGGGATATGGCTACGCCAAGAATGTCGCAACCATCAGTCTCTGTGTGGATTCAGGGTCTGCTCTGATTGTTGCTCTTCTCCTGGGCTGGGTCTTTTTTGTCTCTGCATACATGTTCATTCCCTCAGCACATTTCCAGCTGAATAAATGGATGACATCTAGAGGGAGATGTTAGATCAGTGAATATGGCCTTCAATGTGGGCTTCTTGCAAGCCAAGAGATCATCAAAATAATCACTGTTGCCTGTGCAAACAGTGTGCAGGTGCTCAGGCACAACACAAGATGAGACAGGGCCCCCCACGCCAGCTCGCAAGGGCCAGGGAGCAGCAGGTTGCCTTGGGAACCCTCGGCTCCCTCTTTCTTGTCATTACTCCTTTGCACACTCCCCCTTTTTAATCTGCACCATGCTTTCTGTGACAACCCCCATCCCCCTTGATATATACACACAATACATGCATGCACACACACAAGTAGGGATGCAGAAATATGGGTATATGCACGTGCACGCACACACACACATGCATGAAATGCATGAACAACAGGCAGATAAAGATAACCATGCTATTATATCCATCACTGAGCCCATAAACCCTCTATCAATCTGTCTGTGCCTACGGTCTATTTGGATTTCTGGCAGGAATTAAATAAAGCTATTGTAAACGAGTATTCCTCACACATACTTAATTCATCATACATTACAAAATACAGCTTTGAATCAGCTTTACAGATACATTTTCTATTATAAGAGCATTCTTTTTGATATGGTTGTATTCTCATCCATGGTTGTATTATTATCTTCTTTTGTATCCTAAGAGGGTAAGACAGACCCCTTGTCTTTCTTGCTCTCAACCTTCATTTTAGTATAATCAAAGCCTCCTTGAACAACCCCCAACCCCTTAGGCCTCAGTACCCCCCCCCACACCTTTGTCAAGGCACACATTTACTTATGTATACATAATATATACAACACTCAGGTTGCCCAGCTGAGGATGTGACCTGTGTTTAGTGCAAAGCTCGCTCTGATTGCCCATTCAAAAGCAGAGGGAGAGCGGGGTGAAATGATGTTGGCAACCTCCGGTAAGTGCCCTGGCTCATCACCAAGCGAAATGACTGCACTTGAGCTTCTCAAGCTGAAATTGTTCACATAGTAAATCTTCATGAAATAATGAATAGCAACCCCTTATTGTTCCAGGGTATGGCCGTAAATCAAAGCATGAGTGTAAGATTTGGACAAAGTGTGTGTTTATCTTTTGATAGAAATGTTCATTTTATGTACTGTGAATGTAGGCTTGGAATATTCCGGTGATATATCAGCAATGTTCTGCAGCCTTCGGTATGATGCATTTTATGTAGGTTAGTTCGGGCCTTGATTAAATATGGTTTTGCCTGCAGTATATCAAATAATATTAAGTGCGTTTATGATATGCTTGGCTCCAGGCAAAGACAGCATTTTGGACTGTATAGGTGTTGTGCTTAACACTGGAACTCTACTGCCTCTCAGTGGGCAGTGGCTGACTCAGGAGAAGATTGCTTTGATCCTACATCTGGAACTGGTAGCAGCTTTGACAGATCATAAATGTTAAAAAAAATGACAGAACGAATATATGAAAAATGCTTTGATTTTGACCAGAAAAGTGTATTATCATAATTATTAATATGACCCTTACTCTCTGGTCTCTACGTAATACAGCTTTTGGTTTTTGGAGCACACATACACACACCGCACTGTACTATGTGCATTTGTTTCTCAGAGCAAATATCAAATTTAGTTTAGTTCAGGAGTTTTTCATGTCTTTGTTTCCAAAAATCAGGTTTTTGGTATTCAGATGGAGCCATTCAATTACCTGAAATAATGACTAGTTTTGTTTGTATTTCAGAATCGTTTTGTGTGCCAGCAAAAGGCAATCTAGTTGAGGCAAAATTCAAAATTCTAATGCAGGGAGTTGGCTGCTTCAACACACAACGCTCCTGGTTATCTGGCTGACACTACCCCCCCCCCCCCCCCCACACACACACACACACATACTCAAACACATACAGTCATTTTGGGTCATGGGAACGCGACGGTGCGCTCACACTGTGTTTATTCTGTATGGTTTCCTATTTGAATGTGTCCTTCTCACGGGACTGTTAATGGCTTCCCCTTTCCCAGGGCAGGGCAGCGCGATCAGACCTTATCCAGGTCATGCCAGGAGGGCAGGAGGTACCAGGAAGCATGAGGTAAGTCCAGGACCCTCCGTCTTCCTCAAGGACTCCTTCTTTCAAAGCTTATCCAGGAATTGAAAGAGCAGACCTGCCTCGAGAAATATGAACTGTGATTCTTGAGCACTTGTTAGAGAGGGTTTTGTAGCTTGTTGTTGTTGGCGCTGTATGCCCTCATACATTATGTCTGTGTTTTTGCTGAGATAGCTTGGCAGACTATTCAAAATGGAATATCTCAGGGTATGCATGGATGTGGGACATCAGTGAATGTACAGTATAACATGTTTTGAATTGATAAAAGAATTAAAGACATCTCTTTTTGTAGGCACATCAGGTTTGGTACAATTTTGATGCAGATAAATGCTGAATAATTTTAGTGTAAGAGTCACCTCACACAGCCTACAGAAGATTTATTGACTGAGGTTTGCTGTGGCGAGAGGCCTTATCCCTTCAAATGTCTAGCCTGAAGGTAAAAGGATATATCTTACGAGAGAGCTGCAGGGAAATTGGCTCTCCAAAAGAATGCAAATGTGACATTTTGGGTTGAATAATCTTCAGTGGTCTGGACAAATGTTGACATTTTGTGAAAGTGATCCAACTTCAGAGACTGACAGTAAGCTGCGTTCTATCCCGCTTTAGTTTTAGCTGGAACTTTTAACATGCAAGAAAAAAGAGGTAAAACTCAATTTTGTGGAATACAAATTAGGAGGCATGTAGATTATAGTGGAGCAGTTAGTGGAGCTTCTTGCCACATGGGGGAGCTATTGCTGGATGATTGTCACTTTTGTCAAACAATGTTGTCTGCACAGCTTCCAGAGCAGCAGATATCACACAACTGAGAAACATGTTTAGATAACTCGTGACTTTATAATTTATGAGTCGTAGTTGTAAGAGGCAAAAAGGACAAGAAAAGACCAACATACAGGAAAGGTCATTCAAATGTATCTAGAAAATATCGATCCTTCATATATACACACACCCACATCTGCTCACATAGCTCACAGCACACTCTGTACACACACTTAACATAGAACGCCTGAGGCAGGTATCCAGCAAGGTTGCATAAAGGAATGATAATGACAGTAGACGCCATAGATTAGAATATCTCACACACTCTAGTTGCCAGCAAATGGACTGGTATGTTAACTTCAATATTTGCATCTGCCCCCAGGGTTCAGAGGTGCCCAAGGTTGAAATGGGAGAGAAATGAAACATGATAGGCACTTTAACAAGAGAAGTGAGGTGAAAAACTGCCACTGGTATCTCATTAAAAAGCCATTGTTTAGTATGGACTATATTAAGGCTAGTATTGATTTGACTGAGCCGTGCATCTGGATCGATCCACTCGGCGAGGGGCCTGCCGGGTAATATCCCTGCCCTGTCTGTGCTGAGAGTAAAGGTCATACCCCCTCCTACTTTTGTTCTTTCCCTCCTGCCATCCATCTATTTTTTTCATTTACACCTGTCTGAATCCAAATATCTTCATATCGGTCTCATTCAGATTGCAGCAGAGTATTCACAGCTGCCTCTTATTCTCCGCAGAAAGAGATCCTGGCTGTCTCATTGATTGTGCTGACCAGATAATCTACAGTGTTATATTGTTTTTCGTATTCAGCAATTAGGAGTCTCTTCACACTCGGTAAGTTTCAGATCAAATGTTAAATGGTGAGCCTTTTGCAAGATGATGGTTATGTGAGTGATCCAGCAACTGATAGACATGCTCTTTTCTCCAAACCTCTTAAATCTTGCTCATTAATCTTGTTAAAGCAGCTATGTGTAGTCAATATTTTTACAATAACAATGAATCAAATGTTTGACAAACCCTCAGAGAATTATCACAGACTCTGCAGTTCTTCTCAACTCTATGAAGCTTTATAGCGTCTCTCAGCTCCTTGTTTTGGTCTTCCAGCCTGTAACTCACCGTTTTGGTTCATTCTCACTGTTCTTATCAGCGTTGGTTTCGGTCATGGCACATGGCAGCTGTATTCAGTGAGAAAATTCTAAAAATCCAAAAATTGTTCGGGAGTCCTGATATTTCCCTCAGGAGTTGGTAGAGACCAGAAGCTAGAGGAGGGCGAACATTGCACTTATTTGTCAGGAGACCAGAGACAACTCCATATGAATGCTAATGGACTGGATGTATAGATATACAACAAATAGCCATATCAACTTAATAATGTAACATGTCAGTGTTGCGTTCACAACTTGTTTTTGCTGCCTCCAAGTGGCCTGAAAACCAGTTATTGCAGGCTTAAACAAATTATGTTAAGCCCTTATTTATACTTTTCATGAGTGCATCTCCCAAAGGAAATACAGTTTCCGCACAGAAATGTAACAGTATTACTCATCCAGAAGGCAAGCAATGCACTTTAGAGCATTGGTCCTCTGTGTGTGATAAAATAAGAGGAGGGGGGGAGACATCTTCATTAGATTCCCTGGCTTGCTCCTTGCCTCTGATTTCCACTTTGTGGTGTGTGACTGCAAGGCTCCGGCCCAGCTAAGCCATTAACATAACTGACATGGTGCTATACTGACTTGGCTACTAATGAAATGTCGATACAGAGCACCATCTACCCTAATCAAATGTTAATTGAGGCAGAGATGGATAGGAGCTGCAAGGTTTGGTCATTATACGTCTTCCTCCCCCTGTCTTTCTTGCCTTTCTTTGTGCCTGTGTGGGAGAATGCAAAAAGTATCAGTTGAGTCTATATTGAGATTTTAATACTTCTTCTAACACTCCCACATCCAACAAGCTATGTCAAAGGTAGAGTGTTTATCACACATGACATCAAGTCCTTGAAAACTTGTGCCTCAAAAGCCTGTTTCTCAAACATTTCTGAAGACATCACACTATCACAGAGGTGGTTCGCTTCATGATGTTTTTAAGCTCTCCTCTGATTTGCATCTTCCTAGTGCAGTGCAGAGCACAGCCTGCTGTGCTTAACCTATTGTGAGACACTGTTGAAACAAAAGATGCAGGGGTTAGCGCATAGAGGTCGACACCATCTACATAAAAAATGAGAGACATAAAAAATGATCAGACAGGCTGGCAGTAAGTCCTCGTGGGTGAGTAGTTCACCTCTAGATATAATCTTCATGAAAGCCCCTGGTAGATGGCAGTGCCCTTTAAGACAATAAACAGAACCACAACTATATTCATCTTCCTCCTCATGAGTGCTTCCACATTAACTCCGGCTCCAGGCATAGAAATAAACTCACTTCTGTCTCTGGATAGCAAGGATAAAGATAAATAGCAGAGCACACTGGGGTCATTAGTGGTATGGAGGAGAAATGGAAAAGGTTAATAATTCTTGCTTGTGTTAATTGGCTATCAGCATTAATGAGATGCAGTGGCTGAAGAGAGGAGGAGGAGGAGGAGGCAGGAGGGTGGGTTTAAGCGTTGGGTGCAAAATGTCACGAGCAAGTTCATCTCACTTCTAGAATGGAAATATCGGCTCACTTTTTTGTGTACACATGAGTAATGGTGTGCATGTGTGTATGTGTGTGTGTGCAGACACCTGCGTGTGTGTCCTCACAGCCTGCGGTCTGTGTGCAGATTCATATCTAGTGAGAAATTAGATACTCTGTCTTGTTAACATCGACCTTTAGTCTAATTACTATAACTGCTAATTATGACCTCCCTCCCTCTCTCCTCTGTCCTGCATTCAACACACACATACACACATTTGACACCATTGCCAACGGGTATAAAGTAATGCAGGTCTTATATGCTGCCTGAGGAATGAGGTGTGTGCATTAACTGATGTCACGTGCTGCAGCCGAGGGAATCATAATAGTCACAACATACAGTAACACTTATTGAATTGTTATTTGTCACTGTTAAAAAATGTGCCGGCAAACGTTTTGACCACAGCCAACATCACATCACATGAAAAACTGCAATTTAGTGGAGGGAGAGAGAGAGAGAAAAGAGAGAGAGAGTGAGTGTTCATCATGTCCATTTTTATTTTTGCCCATGAAATGTTATTTGTGCTACACCTGGGAAACCTTATAATTTAGTATATGTAACAGTTTTGTGTGTTTATCACCATATAGGCATGAATAAATATAGCAGCTGCTGCACTAAATCATTTGTATATTGCCATATGTTTTTCAGTATTGCTTTTGCATTCGTAATCAGGTTTCCCTGGTTTGCTACATATTTCTTGAAATGTAGTGTAAAGTTTTCATTATCACTTTATCACAATACAGCTCTTTCTGTAGGTAGAGAGTATACATATAGGGGGGATTGATTTTGCTTAGGACCTTGAACAAATGCTTGGGCCAGCACTGACATTACAACGTGTGCACCTTTTTTGTCTGAAATGAATCATATTGCAGACCTTGTGTCTGCTTCAGCAGCCAGTACAGTGTGATGTAGTTCTAGGCAGAGTCAGTGGGGGGCAGTGAATATCAGCATGTTAGTACTATTTTACTGGAAGTGTGAGATTGTGAGAGCATTAAATGGAAATAGAGGAGTGAATGGTGTTTCCTTTTCTTCCAGCTCTGGGGTTGAATGGTGGCAGGTCATTTACAGTAGATTTAAATTTGACGGCCAGTTTGATGGTGACAAGTCTGGTCTCTGGGGCCCTTTAGCTTCACAAAAGATGGTGTGATGAAATAGCAGAGGAGCGAATTGAGAGTGGGTAGAGACAATCTGGCAGCTATGTCTCCTGTGGAGTGCTGGAGAATACATGAGGATACAACCTGGATAATCCAGAGTGTGTGTGTGTGTGTTTGTTGTGTATTGTTCATGTGCATTTTTGTCCTGTCTGTTTTGATTTGTGCGGAACTCTGACCTCTATCAATCACTGTTGAGCCTGCCAGTTTGGGTTGAATGGCCAGAACACAGCTGTGCGAGCCCAGCTGTCTGGTACAGTAGGTGACACACAAACACACACCCAACACACACACACACACACACACACACACACACACACACACACACACACACACACACACACACACACGTACACGTACACACATGGCCTCACAGAGACCGACAGCAAACCCATAAATCAGCCCCTTTCGCACTCCTGAAGGACAAAGAGGATAAAATAAAACCTTTCACTCATATTTTTCCCTCACTTGTCACATTCTGTGTTGTGTAAGAAACATAAATTTGTTTACTTGTTCTGGCTGATTTACAGAGGAGCACAACATAACATCACATGAATCATTTTCATCTTTTATTCCCCCTGCAGTGGCTGCTGCTGACAACTCTGTGGGTACATTGTGGGGAGGTGTTAACGGCGCAGGCTTTCTGCTGCCGAGACACTACTGAAGAAGGATTTAGATAGAATGTGCACTAATGTGTGCTATCACTGGAGAGGAAGATACTGACTCTGTAGTCTGGGGGTTGAATCTAAAGATAGAGTCTCTCTAATGGGACTACACTGCTATTTGCTGCAGGAAATATCAGCTTTCAAATGTATTGTTCAAAACCTTTTTGTGAATTCTTGTGGAGGTTAATCACTTGAAAAGCTGTGGTCAGGCATGATAACAAAGCATTAATCATTTTTTTCCCTATTTTATTTCCAACATGTTTTCGGCCCTCTGACCTTTCCCATTGTGTCTGTTTTTTAATTCTGTCTGCAGGGACATAACAAAGTTTCATTTCATAACCTCATGTTGAATTAAATGTATGGGATGAAAAACAGCCATCAGGAGCTTTGTCACTACATTTGGAAAGAATAAGTAGACTTTTCTCTCAGTTTCTGTTTGGATTTTGCTGAGAATTTTTGGTACACCAATTAGCATTATTTGATTTGATAGAAAGTGTGTTTTGATTTGGAGGCAAATATACCATCAAGATCAAACCATAATTAATGCCTCAACTGTATCTTATTAACACAAAATTAAAGAAGTTGAGATACACTTTAGAGAACAAAAATTATGGAAATTTTATTTGGGCCTTGTAAAAAGTGTCTTCATGGCTGGATGGAGTCTTCTTAACCTCTGCACAAGTTTGACACTTGGTTTGGTGTCCAAGAGCAGTCTTTTTAGAGCATCAACTAAATGTGATGTAAATGCAACACATCTTGGTGGAGATGGTAGATGTGCTCTGGGAAAGCAAACCAGTCAAATCGAGATTATTATTCAATAAAAGAGCTAAGGAGTTGGTGGCTGGGGAGCTACTGAGAGGACATAATGGAGAAAAAAATAATAGGTTGCAGAAAGAAAGGGATTCTACTATCTATATCCACCCAAGGCTCTTCAAAATACCTGTCTAAGGGGACACTTTAAGCATCTAAAAATAGAAAATCATCAAGCCTATGGCCTCCTATCCTTCCTCCCCAAGCCTCAAGAGACTGTATCTTAGACAGCAATGGTAATTGGTTCTGAGAGTTTGTGCACCAGCACTTTTAAATGAATTCTTAATTTGTGAGGCAAACATTTGTGGTGCCCCTCGAGGTAAGTGAACACATATGTACATGCATACATCCATACATCCATGCATCCATCCATCCATATATATATATATATATATTTATATATGTATATATATATATATGCAATACAAGGTCAAGGAAAAAATCCAGTTATGATGCATAAACAGATATAATTTTCTAAACAATTTCAGTGCAAATTTAGGAGTAATCGCATTTAATTGACTTAAATTCCCCCATACTAATCAGCTCTGACAATCCTTCTGTACATCACTCCATCCATTCCATTTTTTGTTGCCTAATTCTGCTCTGACTCTGGGGACCAACATCTGTAGAGTGCAGGCCATATTGATTTTGGTTTCAACACATGTATGTACAATGATAAGGAGGAACCAGCCTAAGGAGAGATTTATATATAAAAGCCAACCATGATGTAGAACTGGCTTGGAAATACTTTCATGATGCTTCTACTAATATTATAAATAAACATGCTCCCTTCCGCAAATTTAGATTGAAGGGCTGAAACAATCCTTGGTTTTCCCCTTAGTTGTCCAGTCTAATAAAAGAAAGGGATGTTGCTTGGGCTAAGGCCAGAAAATCCACATCCCAGGCTGAATGGCTAATTTTTAGACAGCTCCAAAATCTCTTTACCTCTCTCATCTAAAAGGCTAAATCTGAGTTCGACCTTTCTAAAATGTATGCGGGCATACAGAGATGGCCACTTAGCAGCAGCATACAGAGTACAGTGGTGTACGAGATTGCCACAGCCAGTAATAAAACATAAAGCACAGTGATATACAGTATCTGACTTCTTTAGGCACTGGTCAGGTGCATTCATAAAGAGCAGATTACCGTAGTCCACTAAAGATAAACAAGTTGCTGAAATCAAGTGTTTCCTTGCCTGGAGGGAGAACAGGTTTTATTCCTAAAAAAGAAACTTATTTTAAGTTTCTGCTTGGTAACAAGGTGTTCAATGTGTGATTTGAATGATAAGTTCTGATCAATAATAATACCTAAATACCTATATGTTGTGACCATTTCAATTTCAATCCCTTGAGCAGTTGAGCTCTTAGGAAGATTAGATGGCAACTCTTTGCCATTTGACAATAGCATAAATTTCAATTTGTCTGCTTTTCTTACCAACTTAAGTTGAGTCAAATGGGACTGAACAACATCAGAGGCAGATTGCAGGAGTTCAAGGGTTTGTACTACTGAAGGGGATGAGCAGTAGATAACTGTATCATCTGCATAAAAATGCAACGCAGCATTTGATAAATTATCACAAAGATTATTTACATATATGGAGAACAGCAGTGGTCCTAGTATGAAACCCTGGGGCACACCTTTTGACACAGGGAGGAAGGAAGAGGAAGACCCAGCAAACTGGACACATTGTGTTCAAGCTCACAAGCAGTTTGAAAACCAACTTACAACATGCCCAGATAAGCCAATATTGTAAAGTCTGTCTGTCAAAGTGACATGGTCAACTGTGTCAAAAGCCTTGGACAAATCAATAAAAAGAGCTGCACAATATTTTTTTGCAGTCCACCTCAATAATGTAACTCACCCCTTCAATAGCAGCGGTTATTGTGCTGTGTTGTTTTCTAAAACCTGACTGATGTTGTGATAAAATACCATTTGTGTCTAAAAATTCTTTAAGTTGTTCACTAACAAGGGCTTTAGCTAAAACACATAATTTAGAGATCAGCCTGTAGTAATTGACAACTGAGGGATCCCCTCCTTTCAGCAAAAGGAGAACATAGGCAAATTTCCACATGTTAGGAATCTCATTGTTAAGGGTAAGATTAAAAATATGAGTCAGAGGTTCTGCTATAAAGTCTACAGCTAATTTGAGAAAGTAAGGATCAAGCTTGCTGGGACCTGTGGATTTGTTACGATCCAGTTGCTTTAAGGCTCTATGGACCTCTATCACATAAAGAAGACTAAGATTGAAGGGTTGAACCATTGCATTAATAGGGGGTGGTTAAGAGTGAACCCTCTGCTCATTAGGCTGTTTTGGATCTGGACATGAAGACTCAATTAAACCTGAAGAAACAAAATCTTAGTATATGAGTCTTTTAAAATGCAGGCTGGCAACTCCTTCGTGGTTACACTCCTGAATTAAGATTTTATTACTCTCCAAAATTTCGTAGGATCTTTTAAGTTACTAGTAGTTTTAGAAAGGTCGTACTCAGATTTAGCCTTTTTGATGACAAATCATGATGACAGGTAAAAAAATTTGGAGCTGTCTAAAAATTAGCCATTCAGCCTGGGATGTGGAATTTCTGGCCTTAGCCCAGGAAACATCCCTTTCTTTTATTAGACTGGACAACTGAGGGGAAAACCAAGGATTGTTTCAGCCCCTCAATCTAAATTTGCGGAAGGGAGTATGTTTATCTATAATATTAGTAGAAGCATCATGAAAATATTTCCAAGCCAGTTCTACATCATTAATGAGAGAGATCTTGTTCCAGTCAAATCATGAAGTAAAGCTTGTTCACAGAAATGCTTAAAATCTCATTTAAGAAAAATTTGTGGTCTTAATTTTGGGAGCTTAGCTTGTCTGACTGTACAACAGTGGTTTCTCATATCATTTGCAAAAATACCAATATCTGATTATTTATGAGGAGCCTTTGTTAAAGATAAATTGAGAGGATTTCTCTGGGCATTTAAGATTTGGATAAGTTGAACTATTAAGAAGTTTCAACGTCCAGGCAAGAAGTTCAAATTGTCTGCTGAGAGATACTGATGATGGTAGATGCCACCACCTTTTCTGGGATGGTCACAAAGAAAAACATTATAACCCTTAATTGCAATGTCTTTGTCTGTGATAGATTTGTTTAGCCAAGTTTCAGACAAGACAAGAATATCGGTATCAGATGATTTTTCCCCAGATTTTTACTAGATCCAATTTAAGAAGTAGACTTCTGACATTTGGGTGAATAACACCCAGCCCAGATTTAGCTTTGGAATCACAAGGGGTACTCAAACAGTAAAAATCTGGGTCAGGGTTAGGTTGAACATTTCGTGATAGTAGAAACATTTTATTCTAACTGAGTTTTGTGCTGGCACTGATTGATTATTCCTAAGCCCTGATCTACTTGGGGGATAAAAGTAGAATGAAAACAACCAGTCATATGGACTAAATAGGGTAATATAACAGAGTAGAGTCATGAGATCCTCAGTAATTTGTGTGATCCAATTGAGAGAGTTCCTAAAAGATTTCAAATCCCAGTTTGTGCCTTTTCGAAAGAATGAAAGATGAGGCACATTATGGTCCACACACCTTTCGTGCACCTCGTGTAGTTACAGTAAAGTCAATAAAAGCAAAAGAGGTGCTGAAGGAAACACGCTGATTGGCATGTGGCAGGGAGCAAGAATATTGACAAAATCCAGGTCAGTGCAGTAATAATCCGATCCAAGTTTTTTCAGATTCGAGTCAGATTATGACATTGTGTGATGTTTCACGTAAACAGGAAATCAAACCTATTGAAGTAATGCTGTGGATAAATTAATTAAAATCAGGACCAGCCTAGATCTAAAACAATAGGAATACAATTTAAAACACCAGTATCAGAGCCAAGGAAGAAGCATGTTCCTTTTTTCATGAGAAATTTGGGCCAATCAAAATCAAGCGGTGTGTTGGCAAAGAATCTTTGTGTGGGGGCTCTCCTGCCTTAACCTCGGGCTTTGCTGGTCTCAGCTGCCTCCAGCTGCCTCTCTGTCATCAAAGGTGAAATTCAGATACATCAGCCATTCAGCCCACAGCACAGCCAGCCACAGGAGAAGAAAGATTTGTGTTTGGGAGAATGTGGTTCAGAGTATTTAGAGACTGTTGATACACCTCTGTAGATACACAGACATTTGATACCTAGCCTAAACTTTTGTGATTACTGGGGTTGGGTTAGAGAAGGCATGGGCTGGGTTAGCAATGAAGCAGAACAAGCAGAGCAGAGCAGAGGATTAAATACAAGGACAACTTTATAAATTGTCATTACATGTAAACACCAGATAAAGTGTAATCCACACCCTAGGATTATCATACATAAACAAAATCGTGTACCATTGGAATACTACAGTACAACAACTTTTCAGTGGTAGAATGTTTGGTCGACAATATGCCACAGACATCACACCAGCATACTGTTGTGATAATTGCCAATTGTGGGTCATTTTGACTTCAGATACACTGACATACTTTGTAGCAAATTAAAGAGCAAATTAAGGAACTACACTAACCAAACTTTGCTTCTACATAGTCAGTTTGCTCTCCACTTGGCTAGATAACTAGGCTAGAGTCCAGTAAATTGCTAATGGTAATGAAGTTGAACTGGCCTTCAAAAGGACATTTAATTATTGTGGAGGCCAAGTCACACCAGCATTTAAAACTGCAAAATTTCATGGGAAAATCAATTAATTTCAATTTTGATGAACTTTGACATGCAAATTTGCACTGTTGACCATCTGTCTTGACAGTGCTGACCTCTGAGGTAATGGAGTGCCAGAGAGTCCAAAATGGAAGAAACTATTGTAGCTTATTAGCTATGTTGCACCAACCACTTTTATTTATCCTCTTCTGTTAAATATAAGGTGGAATAGGTTAGGAGGAGGGTATGATGGTACAAATACGTCTTTTGAATGTGAACTCATTGTTAAGTTAGTGACTGACCTAATGCTAGTTAACGGACTGTTAGCAATCTCATTAGCGAATTTTGTTAATGAATGATGTCGATCATAATAACAAACTGCCGGGTGGGAGTAAACGGCATGGTGCAGAGAAAATAGAAGCTATTGTGACTGACTAGCGCTATAGCATATTCCCAGCTGGCTAGTGCATTAGCAGTAAGCAGTAGTTCACCAACTAGCCTTGCAAGTAGTCCCTATGTGACCAAGCTACTAGAACCAAAATGGCACAGCCCGTGGGAAACACACATGAATGGTTTGCATGATTCATATATCATAATATGAGTCATGATTACACTGTTAGCAAGAAATTGATTCTTATGTCAGTGTTACAAATGATCTGGTGGCATTAAAATGCAAAGCTGATTGCACCATACTGTTGCAAAATACAGTATCTGATATAGAGTTGTTAATAAACTGGAATAAATATATGGGAAAATGAATTGACACTTTTTTGAAAGCAACCAATATGAGGTGACACTTTCTGACATCACGGCAGATTCCTGAGACGCATTCATTTCCGAGTGTGCATTTTTCATCTGTGAGAGGATAAATGTTTGTATGATGTGCATCCTGGTACACAACAGTAGGATATGATTGCTCTTCCCAGCAATGTTTCCTACCTCCACTGTGACATCAATTGTAAATGGACACAGTGGGTATGAGATCTGTAGATTACAAACAGCTTCCTTCCTGACAATTAGAATTCAGAACAACACAATCTGTCAGGAAAATAAGCCAGGTGTCAGAGAGGCTCCCAGCAGGACTGAAGTGCTGAGAGACAGAGGGAATATCTGCAGTGCAGTTCTCCGGTATTTCTAATAATCAATTTAGCCAAGTCTGCTGCTGAAGGAGGCAACAGATTAAAGAGAATCAAAGTGCTCTTTAACCCTTCAGGCAGATTGTCTGTCTGCCAGTCTGGATCAGTACTTATTAGTTTCCAACATGGTGAGAAGGTCGTCAAACACACACTAACACACACCCCATACACACACTTACATTTCTCAGTATCTTGAGTGTCTGCTCTCTCTGACTGTACAGTGTATAGAGACCTGTATTGCATTATTGCTCCAGCACTAATGGAACAACATCATATTTCTGAAATTTTTCTGCAATTCTCTTGTCATCCTTTCTTATTCCCATAATTGGCATTGCCTGAGGTAGAGGGGAAAGGTGAGAGAAAGAAGAGAGACTGACTAGTGAGAGAAGCATTGTCAAATGGGCTCAGCATCAACTGCATGTATACATACATAAAAATAAACCTCAATTTTAGATCGGCACCTCAACCTGAAAGCCTTGTCTGAAAGGATTTTCTTTACAGTGTTCCGCAAGCTCAGAATCCTCAAGTGTAAAGTAAATGAAAATGGGGGTGGGAGAATGGATTTCACTCAGCCTCATTATACCGGATACAGTAGGGCCTTTGTCAAACAGTGCAAAGTTTTCTGTTGATAGATGTTTTTCTGCCAGTAGAGATTCTGACAAAAATGTTGCAATTAAAGATTAAAGCGCTCTTTTGTGATATTTTCCTCTGCAACAGATGAAAGACTCTTATAGGGCACCATCTTTTCAGCATGGCATGCTTTCTAAGGAGGATATGAATGGTTCAAAGTGCCGTTATTTCTCTTCCTGTACATGGGGCGGTGTTAGAATTGAGGCCATTTGCCACTTTTTTACCACTTTATTACCCATAGTATTACCCTTTTAAACCAGAAAACCTTTAGCATCTGACTTTTATTACAAACACAAAAATGAAGATTCACTGAATTGAAAACCATTTTCTCTCAAACTTACATTTACATATCTTTTTATTTTACATCAGTACTATGCTGCAGCACGCTATATGCTATAGACTACTTGGCTGTTTATCTCTAGGGGTTATCACAGTACAAGTTCTGTTTTACATTTCCAGAATATAGAAAATACAGATGATCTCCAAGTGAACTATGCTCCCTCAAGCCTCATTAGCCTCTTTGTTTTGACAGCCAACAGTTCAATGGATTGTGGGAAAACAGAAGCTTTGATGTGAGGTAGTAATTGTGTTTGTAAAGTTTTTGGTTCAAAGACAAATTATTTATGAGGTGACTTATGACATAAGGATTTTTAGGATCCAACTAGTGGGTGAAGTATTAAAAATGAACAATTGGCATACATGTTAACAATGTGTTACAGCTCATTATTATTTATCTTTATTGTAGCAACAAAACAACAGCTCTTGACAATGTTGCATGTCATAGAAATAGTATTCAGCTTGAACATTAAAAGATGTTTCATAACTCACCAAAACCAGATTAAGTCTTGAGTTATGCTACAGCATGAACTAGAATGCAAATGCTATTTAAAACTATGCTCCAAGAACATTCACACTTACTGTGATGATGTTGTGCCTTCCCTCTCACAGTTATATTTTCTATTCAAGTGCTCAAGTACTCCCTTGGTGTACTGCTGAGAAAACCAACTCTGACTTGGAACAGAAATGTTTTTTTTTTTTTTTTTTTTTTACTGACTGCTCAATTGAAGTCTCGGTCTCAGAATTGCAGCATTGGCCATTTTTCAGAAACCAACCACATAAACAAAAAGTGAGAGGGGACATATGTATGTGTGAGTATATTCATGGTCAAATCGACAGCATAAATATCACATTTTACTGTCGATTGATATCGTTTCACATCCAGTATACAGCACTACATGTCATGCAACAGCTACCTATTTGTTGCAGTGTCTGTTTCAGTTACGAGTGAGTTAAAATGCAGCATTTATTTTTAACAGAGATAAAAATCACAGGTCTACAACTGCTATGGCTACAAATACTGTCGTTTGTGGTTGTATTCTGCTTGATTTTTTAGTTTGTTACTATACAACTTGTCCTTATTATCCTAATGTTTTATCTGCATCTTTTATAAGCAAGAAAACAGTGGTATTATGTATCTTATACACAGTACCAGTCAAAAGTGTGAACACGCTTTCTCACTCAAGTGAATGGGAAAGTGTGTCCAAACTTTTGACTTGTACTGTGCATGTATACATTTTATTAACACATCTATATGTAGCCTACAATATATGTAGTACATACAGATAAACAGTAATCATAGCTTTGTAGTTATACAAAAACATTTTGAAAGTCTATAAAGTCTATAGAGGAATCAGATCCACAGTCAAAAATCTGTATAGACTCAGATTGACATCAACACATTGCGTACATCCTTCATACATATTTGTAATCAGAGAATAATACTCACAGTCAAACAGATTGGAGAATCATATCCATGTCTTAAAGTGACATGATGCAAAAATCTTCCCAGCTTGTGATTTTAAAAAAAATCAAATCACGAAGAAGTTATAGAGGGATTCCTTCCTATGTTGACTTTCAGAGACCAATCTAAATATTGAAGAGCTTCATATTGGTGCTGTTAACTGCCTGCCACAAAGTGAGACTTGGTTTAATGTGAGACACCCATCTGACACTGAGTAGGCGTTTATTTACCCAGATACTATTTCCATGCATGTTATTTAACTCCATGATTAATATTTGCCTGATATGTTAAGCACACTTTTATCATTCACTTTTACATAAATGATTACTGAACAGCTGCGTTGGTAATTTGTCTTAAAACAGTGTGCCAACAAAGCTTTACTGACACTGCTGGATGGTGTAAACAAGAAAGCATGAAACATATTGTGAGCTACACTCTCTAAGTCCTCCACTGTGAAATGCCTACTGTAATACTTTAGTGTGAATGGCAAAGCCAAATGACATGAGGACTACAAGGTAAGATTGGCTGTGAAGTCTTTGCACTGTGGGCTAATTTGTGTCCTATGATTTAGAGGTAAGAACTCCCCAACCAACTGCCTGAAACTTACAAGCAGATAAACAAACCTATTTAGATACCTAAGAGAAAAACAGAGTCTGTGCCTTCACCTTGCCGGTACAGAAGCAGGGAAAACATATTCAGTTTGCTTCTGGCAGTACACTGCTGTGCTGTTTATATAAAAATGAAGTGAGTTTTTAGGATAGTATTTCTGTATGTAAATTCTCCATGGAATTTAAGCTTTATAATGTTTATATAACTCTAAAAAAAAAGAGAGATACAGTCAATCTTATTCCCTACAGTTAAAAATCCTGGCACCAACCGCTTACAGGCACAGTTGCTTGACTCCACAAAAGGGTTACAACCTTTCAGCTGAATCACAAACATCACAGGACTTCTTACAGTAATCCACTTCTGTCGCTACAAACTATTGAACTTCAAGACTCTTGATATAAGAAGAAGAAAAAAAATGGTGGAGCTAGATTCACAAAGACCGAACAATAAGGCTATACAGTGCTCTTAATTTACTGAAATCTGTATGAGTCTTGTGTATTTTTGTGCCTCTGCCTAAAATGTGTTTTCATACATAGAAAGCATATTTATGTACTGTATATATTTTTAGAAATACATTTTTATGATCATCAAAATGGACAAAGCTATTGTAGCTTATTATTTGGGTTGTAGCACCATCTCTATTTAACTTTCCTCTGTTGCACTATAAACTGCTCCATAAAAGAGGCATATGGTTTTTAGACAGTTTAGAGAGAAATTAATGGCACAAATATGTGTCATGTATAAACTGCATTATTGTCCTGTTAGCAATTGAGCTAATGCGTTTGCTAGCTTTGAGAACTTTTTCCCTCTTCAATAATGGCCCAGTAAAGAGAAAATAAAAAGAAGCTTGGATACTTACTGTGACTGACTACTGATAGCATGTTCCCAATTCAATAGCGTGGTTTGTCAGCCATTAGCTTGCTAGCTGTAGTTACCAACTTGCCCTTTGAGTATCTCCTTCTTCACAAGTTTTTGTTGTGCCACTTTCTGGTGTGACCAACCCTTAAACCACATGATGACAAAAACTGTCTTTATGATTTTCTACATTTGTTTTTGTTTTTTTTTGTTTCAAATGTTCTTGTTTGAGCCTAGCAACCCATACAGTAAACATAGACTGTATAAAAATATGGATGTAGTTACCGTGACGTCACCCGTTGGTTTCTGAAGAGCGGTTTTGAAGCTCAGAGTGGGCTGCTCCGGCCGTCGCCATCTTGGCAATGCGTGACTCTGCGTAACTCTCAAAAATGGGCAAAGAGGCAGGCCACCTAGGGGCTGGAGGACCTGTCACTCTATGCAGCCATGTCCTTCATTATGCATAACTTTACGGCTTAATAAAATTTAAACAGGTGACTTATATAAAAATTTACCCCCTGTACAGTTGTCATGAAAGAGGAAATTAGCTATAGAGACCACATCCGTTTTTTGTACCAGGCTGTAAACATGTTTATTTCTGCTGTAAATTTGGGCATTTTAACATGGGGGTCTATGGGGATTGACTCGCTTTTAGAGCCAGCCTCAAGTGGTCATTCAAGGAACTGCAGTTTTTGGCACTTCCGCATTGGCTTCATTTTTCAGCCCCGGAAGTTGCCACTTGACAGTAACCTGTACCTGTAACACCATATGTCAGAGCAATTTGATGTAGTATTTCTCTACCATGGTCCTCAAGAGTTCAAGCTACATAAATAATTAGTTGGTGGACCATTGAAAAGCAAACAGCAGTGGATGGTTGGTGTCCACTCTGCTCATTAGGAGGACCGACACAGTCGAAAGAGGTGACCCTTGACGGCTTTACTTTAAAGAAGGGACGCCAGTCAGAACAAAAACAAGGTCCTCATTACTGACTCTGTTGTTACAAAGCAACTTATTTTTTCTATGGTTCCTAAAAGCCAGGAAAGGCCGGGCAAGTTTTGATTATCCAGTCAGTGGTGAAGAGAGCAAAGCCAAAGGAACAAAGAATCAGCAGAGTCTGATCTGTAGGCAAAGGGGGCTCAAGATGAGCTGTTTGAGATAAGATCAAGCACAGATGTGTGTGTTATTTTACTGTAGATAGAGGCGAGAGAGAGATAAAGAAAGAGAACAGATTCAACTAGAAAGAGAGATATTGTTGACAGAGACTGAGAAGACATAGGAAGAGAGAAAAAGATGAGGAAATTAAGTTTGTCAAATGTGTAACCACTTTTTATCCCTCCTTTCCTCTAGCAGAATGACCTGTTGCTATGGTAACAACACAGACCATATGTGTGAATATAAATAAATTTCAGCCTGTAATTACTGTTGAAAACTAAATTGCCATCAGATTCTTTTATGCCTCCTCCAGACAAGACCTCTACACATTTGATGAATCCTAATTTAAAGCCTACTACACTACAAATCTTTCATTTTTTACTTACATTTTCATTGGGTTTTAAACACTTAAACACACTAACACTATCCACAGGATTTTGCTGCCTTTCTACAAGCTGAGTGTAAAAAGTAATAAGCCTGTTGTAACAACTGCTGTGCAGAAAAATATTGTGTAAACCCACAGAAGATTTTCAAGGATACCAAATATGTCAGACTGAATTTTGGTGAAATCTGTAGAAAATTATGCACAAGATATTTCCATTTGATGCAGACATATACATGGAGGCCTGGGTTTGAAAACTTCATGGAGTAGTTAACATTTCACTACAAGAATCAAAGAAATATACGTATTTATGAGTTGTTGTAGGTCAACGTAAAGGGACCCTGTGGAGTTTTTGAGCACTAGTGGCACCAAGGAGCAAAGTTTTTATTAATGGGTCCCTGTTTCATTTGTATTGTGCATGGCCACAAGGATGCATGCGCATGAACATATGGGTGGCATGATTCACCATTGGTTTCACACTATTCTGCTGAATGACAGTTGGTGGTGATGAAGTGCCAACACATGCAGCAATTTACTAAAAAATGGCAGTAAAGAAGAATATCAAAAAATTGGCTTTGCAAATGTTTCATGAGGAAGAAAATGCTTTATTTTTAAAATTTTTTATTTTATTTTATTAATTTATTCGACAGGGACAGTGCATATTGACAACATTTCTGAAAATATGCCAGAGTTAGCCAGAAAGGCTAATTTTCATCTGTAAACCCTGGGCAGGCAAAAAGTTGGAAGCACAAATGTTATGAATAAAAGCATTGAAAATACAGTCAACAATAAAACTGTGAGAATATGCTTTTACAAACAAGCCTGCACTGCATGGAGACAAGGAAGACAGCTCTTGAGATACACAAAATCAACAATAGCATGACAATAATCAGCACGTTCAACAGATAGCATGACAGCACATTCAACAAATAGCACGACACCACAATGTCAGGACTAGTGAAGTGTGGATATTACGTACAGAGTCTATGATAAACAAGAGTAGCTCTTACACAAAGCATAATAATGACAAGTGAGACAACAAACAACACGAAAAACACCTCACTGTCCTAGTGTTCACAAGTTTGATTTATAATGAACCAGGCTCTTAATGTTGTGACGAATGAGTGGTAGTTGGCACTGTTTCTTATGTGTTTCGGTAAGGTGTTACAATCCTGAGAGGCTCTGACAGAAAAAGCAGATTGGCCAAAACTACTTTGTCTTCTTGGAATAAGACAATCTCCTCCAGTTGTTGCTCTAGTAGTTCAGCAAAAATTAAATAAAAAGTTTTGTTGGACGTCAAGGGTACACAATTTGTTTTGGTGGGAAAAACTGAATGTAAACAAAACTTTTGTTTTAATAAAAACAAACTCCACAGGGCTCTTTTGAAACCACCTGTACAGCTGTGTTGTTCTCCTTCACGCTTTGTGTCATTTTCTGGGTATTTGTCTATTTTTGTGTTTCATGGATGAAGCTATTTTTCTGGCACTAGTATAGGGAGAACCTCTTTTTTTATCCCACCTACAAAGCTCTGATTAGACAGTTGCTTTTGTGTTTGGATTGCACATAAACATCTGAGATGTGGGCAGCTGTTCAGAGGTCTGGAATCGACAAAAAAAAAGGGACAAAATGGAAACAAAAAAGAAAGGGGGGTAAAGAGTAAATACAAAGGAATTGATAGGATGAAAATAACACCTTAGTCTCCACATGCTAACATAAAACTTCTTTATACGTTGGGGATTTTAAGAGATAGTTAGCCACAAGCTTTGCCCCGAGTCAGAAGTTGATGCTGCCCCACTTACTCTGTTTGATGTTGCTGTGCTCTCCATCTGAGCTCGCGATTCAATAATCCCAGAAACTCACCTGGGAAATGTAGCTACGTCTTCATACTTATCAGCAGTCTTGGTCCAGTTCAACTGTGGAGTCTGCTCTGACCTTTCTAAAGCACTGTGTTAAGGAGGCTGGCTGGGTTGCAGGCAGCATAGTGGGTCTCAGAGGGGAAAACAACAACTTGGCATGGAACAGTGTGTACCCACAGCAGCATATTGAATGTGTCAAGAATGAACGGACTCTAACCAGTCCTCTGTGTCGCTCTCACTGTTTCCTTCCCTCCCACAACCTACCTTGTTGCTTAATCCTCTCTGTCTTTTTCTCAACCTCAGTCTCTCCTAATTTCTCCTTTTCTTTCTCTCAAAACCAATATTGCATAGCTTTATTTGGAAGAGAATGTAATAAAGTCCTGTGTACAAAGTCAGTGGGAGGAGAGAGGGTTATGTAAGTAGGAGGAAGAACTCTTTATCATGTTGATTTCATGGTGACACTGCAGAAATGCTGTATGGCCCTAAGGATTCAATTTAGTTAGTGTTTTGGCTGCTTGTTTGCACTTTGCTTATTTTTTAGGAACAGCATGAATTGTTTTACATCATTTCAATATCATAGCATCTTATTGGATGTGCTGGAAACTGCTGGGCAACAACAAAGAGGAGATTAAATCCATATATCAGGAGTAAATTATATGCAGTTTAGTTTGCTGATTGGTTCTACACAAATGTTTGAAAAAACACTGGGAGTATTTAAAGCTTTGTCTTTGTGCATTTTTAGGTAACTTTAATTTTAATCTACTACAGATGCACAATGTAGCATAAAAGACTCATGAATTTGCCTGACAAGTAGGGTTTGACAGGTTGTATGATGAAGCCTTTTGTGCATTTCAATAATTAATAGCCTGTGTCTTGTCTTATTACACAGATGTATAAGAACAGCTTTATTAATGTTAGTATGCTGAAATGATGAAACATCAGAAATGACCACTGTATGCTCTGTCCAAAAGACAACATGATGATGGATGAAACCATTTTTTTCACTTTTTGTCTACAGGACTAAAGGCTTTTTATGTTTGTGTGTGTTTGTATCTACTGTTGTTGTATCTACTAATCACTTTCTTTTGATTTATCAAATATCTTGATAATTCTATATATGTTTTTTTCATCATCATCATTTCAATTTTGTTACTTACAAACCTCATGCATGGAGACTCAAAGTATGTATTTTGTATTTCGTTGCTCTGTTTTCTAGAAATTATATTTACTAGTTTGTTTAACCACTTACATTTTGACATTTTGATGAATTCAATTCAATTCAGTGTATTTTTGGGTATGTAATTGCCTCCCTACATACAGTCTGCCATTTCCACACTTGCAATAGCCTTAACACACACAAGGGATTCAAAAGAAATGTAATCTAGCATTACTTTTCTTATTTATTAACCTCTGATCACATCATTGTAATCAGAGCTATAATAAGTTACTGCTATTGAAAACACAACATTTCCGGGGGGGAACTTGGAGTAGAGCTGTTGCTCCTTTGCATCAAAAGAAGCCAGTTGAAGTGGTTTGGGAACCTGGTCCTGGATAAGTGGTGGAAAATGGTTGGATGGACATTTCATACTGTAGCTGCTTCACATTAAAAGCATTGCACTGGTGATTTATTGTGTCACTTACTGTGAAGCACTCACAGGAAACACAATGTGTTCCACCACTATTACTTTTTACTATTTACTATTATTGACCACAATCGTTCATCCAAAATACTTCTACAAATAAGATAATGGTCATTTTCAACATTTCCTTGTCATTTTTAATATTTACAAGAGAGTAATGGAACAAGAAGGAGATGCCACTGTGAGCTGTTAGATCAAAAGCTGCTTTACTAAAAAAATGTGAGTTGAGTTGCGTTGTAAATATTTGACTATTTGTTTTGGACCCCCTCGAAAACAAGATGATACATCTTAAGGGGTTTATCCTGACATAATACATTTTCTCAAGTAAAAAGATACAACAGTTGTTCTGTTGTATTTCATACAAACTAGCTGCTAAATTAGTGTTTGCTGTAGAATTAAACTGCACTTGGTGATACCACGAGTAACTATGGGTGTCACTAAATCATTACCGAAATCTTAAGGATTACGACTTTAAATCTTAATAAAGTTAACATATCACTCCTTGTGCCTCAAGTCACTGTGCTTTTCAATAACCAGGACAACATTGTTTCCCTCATCTTAACCAAATGCTACTAGTGTATATTCTATTGCAAATGAAATACATTGTCAGTGAACATTTTATTGATATGCTCAGTATCAACATTTTGCAACTTTTCAGATATGTTAATGAACAATTTTTCTTCATTATCTTGATTAAAAAACATAACCCATGCAGCATTACATTTCCTTCAAAATGTATTTGTTCATGCAAATAAGTATGTAACTTCTAGGAGACAGTGCTGCAGTACAAGTTATAACAACATGTCGATGCACTAAAATAAACAGTTCATTCTATTTATATAGACTGTTGTCTGGTGACTCAATGCAAACCCACAGCACCAATAATTGCGATGTATTGTGCCGTGCTGTTCCCACCAGTGTCAGGCAAAACAGAAAAAAAACCCTTAAAGCTGATGAATGCATCAAAGCCAAACAACACCACATCTACTTCTATAGAGAATATATTGTTGTGCAGGGGAACCACAGATTAAGACCAGGGATGTCCATGAAGCCTGAGCACAGTGTGTTGGTACACCTATACAATTTCCATATAGATTGCCTGTCTATCATTTCCATTTTGATATTGCAGGAGAAGCAGGAATGATAGAGTAGACTGTAAAAAGAGTAGGGGGTGGAAAGACTTATATGGAGAGATGATATGTGTTGGTATGAGATGGAGGTGCAAGAGAGAAAGAGTGAGCAAGCATATGTACTCAGAGTACTAGGAGGCTACAGTTGCACATTTCACACAGTTCCTCAGATATTCTTCCTCAGTACAAATTCAAACTGAATGGCAAAAAAAGAGGAACCACTTTTATAAATACAGGTATCAAAGCCCTCGATGACCCTGTACATCTTGGGGCAGAAAAACCTCAGAGAGCACAAGCGTGATAGCTGCTTATCTGTCACTGAGTTCACAGACGGCATGACTATTGACTGTAAACTGAACATGAAGATGGAAATGTATATTATGTGGGGGAATTTTTTTTTTTTTTTAAGTCGAATTGAAATTGAAATTCTCCTCACCTTTTGTGTAGTGAAATATATACTATAATGATACTACAGCCATTGTGCATAATTTTACAGTTTTCAAGACCATAAAACCACCTTTGAACATATTTGTGGAAACAGCATCTAAGCTAAGCTAAGCTAAGCTAAGCTAAGGATTGTCTGTTTCTTTGGACATGCTGTCAACCTTGGTGGTGTGCTGTTGACGGGAGCACGTCATAGCCCTGTAGCCTATGAACACTGATTTACTTTTTCAACAAATACACAGTATATAACAATATAATATTGTTGGTTATATATTGTTAGTAATTATTTGTCCATTCACAACATTCAACATACAGGAAGACTCATTGTACTGTTAAATTTGTATTTCACGTGAAAAGCTAGTAAGCTAGGCTAACTTTGTTTTTCCCATGGATGTCTGCAGGAGAACTGGCCAAAAAAAATCGACTTCCATCTGTAAAGAAATTACCCAGATGTTGCTCATACTAAGGCATTTTTTGGCCCATAAAGCATGCACACTAGAGACTTCCACTGTTGGCTCTCTGCTCACTTGAATGGGGATAAAATAATTTAATTGTGTGGCTCTTCTAGACTTTCCAAATGTTATTGGACTGAATGGATGAAATTCTAGTAATAAAATGAGTAATTTTGTGAGGGTTGTGATGCTTATTTGTTCACTGTTTTACATCCACTCCTTTTTCAATGATTGTGTGCAGGAAAAATGTTTTTTGGGCCAGTGTGCATCACATGACAGACCCAGAAGTTGTAATTACACAGTTTGGCCACTATGTCAAATTGGCTTCACAACCTGGCACTGTTCCTGGGGGCTTGGTTTTTCCTGGGTCCAGATATGATCA
The DNA here is from genome assembly GCF_910596095.1 of Thunnus maccoyii. Taxonomy (NCBI): domain Eukaryota; kingdom Metazoa; phylum Chordata; class Actinopteri; order Scombriformes; family Scombridae; genus Thunnus; species Thunnus maccoyii. Next base: position 12,719,583 of record NC_056549.1, on the reverse strand, counting down.
TGGCAAAATTCATAGAAACATGTAGTCCTGTAACCCAAGTACTCCGCACATTACCCCGTGATTTGAATCAGGAGTTACGTTAATAAGAACGTTGCCCCCCCAGCTGGTTAAATGCCATTGGTGCTGTTGGAGGTAAAGTGATAGAAACTATTGTTAGTGCTGGCCCTTGCAGATATTGTAACAATCAAATTACATAAATTATGTATGAGCCAGAACCACAATAATGAAAAAGACACTATCAGTAAATAAATAAAGTGTCTTTTGGTGTCTTTTATAATTTTGACCGAATAAGAAGATGAGTCAAAACAATCACCAAAGATAGGCTATATATACTGATTTCTTAGATAAATGCTAATATTATCATGTCACAAGTGAAACCCCATCTGTCATTATATAGTGCAGTTTCTTGTAATCTCACATAACACTCACTAGAATAACAACCTCTTTTCATTAGATTGAAACCCATAATGTGGCTTTTACATATGTCGTTTTTCACAGATACTCTCTGAACTCTGTACAGCTTGATAGTGAAAGTAAAACATGTTGGTTCATGTGTGTCATTCATGAAAGGGCACCTTGTCCCTAGAACCAATAGCCTCATTAAGAATCCAGCAATGACCTTCTATCACCCCAATTATTGCATACATTAATCCCATCACTCATCTGCTGAAAATCCAAATGCACGCCCTCACACATACACACACACCAAAGCTCCCCCGCATTGATGGCTTGCTGATTGTTTCTGCTGTGCAAAAATCAATCAGGGCACTGGGTTTATTGTAGCTTCCACTAAATATGCACTTAGTTAAAGAATCAGTTTGCTAATTAATGGTTTTCTGACTGTCACATGTACCCATGAGCAAATATACATGGCCATCAGTGTACATAACATACCCTCTCAATGTCTGTACTGGACCAACCTACCAAAATTAGCTGTAGCTCTGCCCTTGATTCAGTTTATTTGTGCCATGCATCTCTACCAGTCTAGTCTCACTGCTTTTTATCTCTATTTCCTGCCACTCAAACTCCTGTTGAAAGTTGTGTGCTGCTTCACACCCAGTAAAAGCAGTGACAAGTGTGAGTGAGGATGTGCCCAAGGTGAAAAAAGTAATCTAGGTGTCTTTTCCCTGCACTTTTAGTTCATAAAACCTTCTCCCCTCTCTGATTCACATCTTTCTCGACAAGCATGAAGAAGACAGATTTTCAGCCCCAAAAAGATGAGGAGGAGAGAGATTTTCTCTTTATAGGGTTTCAGAGTGCACAGTGGATGTGTTAGCTGCCAAATACTTAAGAGTAAATGGATCAAATTCTTATCTTGAAGGTTGGATAATTGTTAACACTCCCCACTCAATCTCTTGGGGTCACTCCTCAGTGGGCCTGTTGGAGATAATTGGCCTTCCTCTGTCTAATGAAGAACCAAACAGAAGAGAATGAGGAGCTGTAGGTGCAAATACACAGTGATACAGTAACACTGTAAATACATAATAAACACATAGTCATTCATCCACAAACAGTTTTCAAAGATTAAAAGAATTTAATGGGGTTAAGGTTTTGTTAATTTTTCGCTGACATTATGCAGAATTTGTAAAAACGTCCTTTGGAAGCATTCTCATTATACTGTACCTCTTTTGTTGTATTTGGCTTTGTAGTTAGCTTTAATGATGTATTACAAAAAGTTTCTCTGTCATTTCTTTAACATAAAGAGGAAATGATGCACTAATGGAGATATAATTTGAAAGAAGATAACAGAAGCTGCAAATTTTGTTATAATGGTCTTCATCACACAATACAATATAATTAACCCATTTTACCGATAAGGATATAAATTCAACTTATTATTCCTTCTGTGTTTGAGCAAAGAGATGAAATAGAATAAAGTGACCTGGTTATCATGTACTAGAAAGCTCTCCTATGTCCGTGGGGACAGACAAGACGGTGTGTCGGTTTGCAGAAAGAAAAGTCACGTAAAAGGTCATCGCTTCACTGCACCCACTGGAGAGAACACATCTCAGAACCACTGCTAACAACCTAAAGAGAGATATCAGGAAGAACTGCAGCAAGAGCCTGAGTGAATGTAGACAGCAGCTGTCTGGTGACAGGTTTTTTAAGGAGCTCTCTCTCAAAGTGCTGCTTTTACTTGCTTTTAGAGCCACTATTATGACTTCACACCATTAACATTAATTGCTTAATTTGTCTTCTTTCTTGTTGGAGACTAAGTAGCTGAAAAGGTCATCTGTCGGAGCGTGAATGAACAATTTAATTTATGGAAAAGATCTTGCACATTTTAAAAGTAATGCTGTTCATCTTGAGCCTGATTTTGCATTACCGCTTTCCAATAAGGGATCCATTACAATGGATTTATATGTGGCAACTTTTGGTTTCAGTAATGGTAAATAAATGACTCATATGTTCTGTTGATCAGTTATAAGGCATTAATATGAGCAGCTTTCAGACAAGTTGGCCAGGTTGTGAAAAATCAGCAGCTGTGAACAGTAAATGTTCACAGGTTTCTGATCAGATCAGATTAGACAACGCAGTATTTTTGCTTTTCGAGATGGTCATTAGGCATTCATAGAGTCATACATTTTCGCTGCAACTTTTCCAAGAGACAGTGAAATCAATATCATGATTAATCGTCACATTTACTGTAGTGATTATTAATGAAACAATATCTTATTTAATACACCTATGCACATGATTCTCTGTCCTCACAGTGGAGCTCTTTTTAGTTTTTTGTGCCAAAAAATCATGGATTTTGACCAAGTAGCAACTACCACGGCTGTTTAATGTTACTTGATTATGATACCTGCCCTATTAGCACAATTTATCTAAAGTACAGTACTTCAAAAGTTTGGACACACCTCTCTATTCCCTTGAATAAGAAAGTGTGTCCAAACTTTTGACTGTGCCCAAGTGTGCACCACTTGGTAGTGGTGCGCTCTTTTAGAGAATGCTTGTGTAACCACCTGCTTGAAACGTTATGACTCGATTGAATTGGTGTTATCAGTAGTTATCAGCCTCATAGATATGGGTTAGCAGGAGCCTGCTACACATGCTAGTAGGTTCAGAGGGGCGTTATCCATCGGTAAGGTGGTCAACTTTGAATTACAGACGCCATCTAATGATGTAGTTCAGATGATGTCAATATAAGATAACTTGATAAGATGATTTTTCACTTGTTAGGAGGAGGCTGGTTGGGCGGATGGCTAAAAAGTCAGCTGGCAACCTGCATGCTGCACCCAAGAGATAACAGTTCTGACAATTTTACTGCATTTTACTGCATTCATAACTGACAGTTGCCACATTTCAAGTGATCATTTTAACCCAAACCATGATCTATTCTTAACCCTAACCAAGTGGTTTTTTCTGCCTAAACCTAAACACACTTTAACCACAGTGTTGTCACATCATAAAACATGATTATTTTGTAGCGTAATGTAACATAGCGGAATATTATTGGAAGGTGCCATGGTCCTATTCCAATGGGTTGATATGCACCTACCAGCAGGTGTAGCAGGCCCCTTCGAACCCATATCTATGAGGCTGATAAACACTGGTAATGCCCATTCAATCGTATGATAACATCTGAAATGGGTGCACCAAGAGACTGCTGCATCTGAAACAATCTGCCCCAGCCTCCAGACTGTGGTCAGGAAGTACAGGGGAGACTGCTTTATAGAACCAGGGCTAAGTTGTCCAGGTTAACCCCATCAGTGTTCTCAGCTGCTAATTAACAAAACTAGGGAACTTCACTTGGTTGTTGAAGTGCTGTAGCATGTATTTTCTGACAAACTGTTCAGACTTAACATTCACTGTTACATTCACTGCAGTGCTTAGTGCTAACTTGACTCTGCTGTGAAGTCCAGCACATCTGCCGTCTTTCTGTCTCTCCTACAGACTCGCCACACACACTCCACCCTGAATGCTCCCAAACCTAATTTCCATTAAGCTTTGCTTCGTCCTGTTTCGTGTTGTGCCCATACGACCGTCACAGCAACTTTTTTTCAGCACAAGCTTGTTCTCATCTATAGCCGCCCCTGGCAGCATTTCTCCAACACTTGATTACTTTTGTCTACACTGGACAAGTATAGTTAATTACATGACTTTAAACTGCAGTTGGAACAATGCCGACTTCTGAGATAAACCCACACAGCAAACCCTGACTGGTTGTATACCTAGTGGACTAGATTTGTTGTTGTACTTTAATGGGATATATGTAAGGCACCCTGTATGTAGGAATGAATTTATCGAACATATGGATATGACTAAAATTAGATCTGTTAGAGAGTCATGTTAGCTTTGGTTACTTTTCGATCAATTTCCCAGCCTACATGGCAGACTACATGTTGGGTGTTTTTGTCTGGATGTCATGAGATGTCCCAGATGCTGTGCTGTTTTGCCACCCTACATGGGATAAAAAGAACAATAGCTACATCTGACATTTTGCTCCCCGTGCCCCACGTCTGTCAGGTCAGACCATTATTGGGCTGATATTGTGTAGTCTGATCCTGGCATAAAGACAAATCAAAAGGGTAAATACCAGCTGCCCAAAAGCAAAACCCATCATCTTAAATGATTAAATGGTTTATTAACATTTATAAAATGATGTCATTATAAATGGCTTCTTATTTGAAAGTAACATCTTTTTTACTGTGACCTGTAAAAGAGATGAGGCGAGAAAAGCTGAAAGAAAAATTTCCATCAACAGTCAATTATTTGGTTATACAAAATCTCCACTGAATCAACAGCGTCTGTTCCTGTATTTACTCATTTTGCCTAATATGGTGTATCCAGGGTTGAGGCATGAAAATATGAACAGATTTCCTGCAAACAAGGCTATCTGAAACCATTCCTCTCTGTCACTCTTTCTCTCTAATTACAAACACAGGTAACAGGTAATAAACCTTGCAAATTTGTGAGGTCTTGTACACAAACCCATTGTCTCACCTGTTTTCATCTTGGCATTCGGCACATCCCCTCATGTATGTAACTAAATACTCACTCGACTGTAGCGCCAAAACTTACAGAATGTGATAGGCGGAGATGAGAAACACGAAGAAAAACAAAACATTAAGCATTCATCTTCTGATCCCAATTTGTCATGGTAAGAGGGAGTGCAGGAAGAAAGGGAGTGCTGGCAGCAGACTGTAAAGTGAAAGGGTGATAGGAAGTGTGAGGGATCTGTTCAGCTGTGACATGTTGACTAGTTGTGTCAGAAATCGCAGCTGCTGGTCCTAATTACCAAACTGTTACAGCGAAACATGCAAGGAACTTTAGGGAGTAGGAAAGACATGTATATGTGTGTGTGTGAGGGAGAGAAAAAGAGTATCTGGTGAATAGATGGAGCGTAGAGATCCATTATTCACATCAAGCTGCCTTTATAAAAACAACTCTGATTCTCTTGAAGAAAAATACAATTATTCATTCATCCAAAATTCAACAAAGCTGCTGACCTGTGCGGAGCGGCTATGATTTTCGGGGCTTCGTAAAGCACCAAACAGCTTTTTGTGTTAAGGAAGCTGTGCCAAAAAACATATTTCTTCCAGTGTGAATGCAATATGCGTAGATTTCATATCAGAGAGTTCATAGGTTGATGGCGATATGATTCCACACATGATTACCTTTGGCTGTTTGAGAACTGCAGAGCCTAAAAGCAAGAGTGGCCTATCACCACAGATCAAGGAGAAGCAGTGAGGGGTGGTCTCCACTGAAGCCAAAGTGTTGGTGGCTGATAAGGTGACAATGTTGTGGTGCCCTCAGGAAGTTCCCCTCTCTGCCTCTTTTCCTTATACTCACACACACTCTCTCTCTCTCTCTCACACACACACACGCTCAATGTTTCTGCTTATCTCAGAGGAACGAGAGGCCCCTCTCCACCCGCACAATCGTTCTGCCTTTCCCTCCTCTTTATCTCCTCACAGTCATTTATTTGGGAGATGGAATCAGAGCAGCTCCCACTGCTAACATGCTGTAGCTCTGGAGACAAATGAAAGGAGGTGCTAGGAAGAGAGGGGAGAGGAAGGAATGGAGCAGGTGGAAGCCGTCGGGAGATTTGCGGGCGAGAAAAGGAGGTCAAAGCTAGGGATGGCTTTGAGTGAGGGGTGAAAAGAATAAAATGAGATATGAATGTAGGGAGAAAAAGAGGAAAAAAGTGGATGAGAGAGGATACAGAAATGGGGATACTATTATTGGCATCTTTTTTCCTTCATTGCTTTATCCACAATTTAATTTAGCACTGAGAAGATGGGAGACACCATGCAGGGTAAAAAAAAAAAGAGCTGAGGATGAGGAGGGAAAATAGCAACGCAGAGGACCGAAGCTTGATAAGAAGATGAACAGAGCTGTAGGATTAAACTTCAGGAAAGGTGGCTGACAGAGTAAAACTAAGGCGAGAAAAAGCAGTGTAATAGTGGAGTCACACCAGAAAACAACAGCACAAGTGAGAAGACACCAATGTTGAATCTTTCTTCAGGTTCACAAAGGGTGCAGATGTGGAATTGGCTTGAAAAAATGCAATATAAGAAGTTGAATCTGAGGAGAGTTGGGCTTTCTCCAGGAAATATAATGTAGACTGATATCACAGTTGGCTGTCGTTTTTTCTTTATTTAGCGTATAATTTTTTGGCAGACCTCCCTTAGGCAGCTTTAGAGGCCAGATGAAATGATGAAGATATTTTGATAAACTAAGAGGTTAATCCCCTAAACAGAGTAGCTGTCATCCATCATCTGCCTCGCTTAAGTGTTCTTGATTAAGATACTGAATCCCTGGAATATCACAACTCATATATCTTAATGCATAATAAATATACAATAACTCATACTGACCCTTTAATCAGCCCCTCAGTTCAGCCTCTGTCTGAAACATGCTGTTTTAGCTCCTGTCTCTTTAAGGACCCCTTCCCGATGAGCACACTCTGTTCTGTTCTGTACAATGCAAACAACACATGGAAAAACCTTAGCAACAACCTTAGCAACATATACAATGGAACAGATGGCTGTTTATGGGCAGCTCGTCAGCAAAGGTGGAAAAAACCTTCGCAAAGGAAGTGTTCAGAGCAGGTTGAAGCCCTGACTTTTGACCTGCAAGGAGTAGTTCTACATATGTTCTCTTGAATCTCCAATCTCAAGTTACAGCAAGGAAGAAATCTGTCATCACAGCAGTATATAAATATCAGAAAATCAAACAAACCATAACAATATATTGGCTGTAATTGCCTGCAGACATTAAATGCTGGACTCTTAAGAGATTTCAGACAACCTCATTAGTTATTTATTGACATTGTGGTGAACAGTATTTTGGGATATATGCTTATTTGCTTTCTTACCAAAACTTAGATGGAAAGTTTGACACCACTCTCACACTTGTACAGTGAGCCAGGCCAAGAAATAGTCCAGCACATAACCCTCCAAAAATCATAACTCGTTTTTACACTTCAGTTCTTGTACAGGTTAAATAAACAAGATATTGTGTTAATTAGTGAGCTTTAGAGGTGTTGGCAGATAGATTTTGTTACCTTTGGACAGAGCCAGTTTAGCTTTTCTTCCCAGTTTCCAGCCTTTGTGTTAAAGCAAGCTGACATTAGCTTCATATACTGTACGGACATAGGAGTGGTGTCAATCTTCTTATCTAAATCTAGACAAGAAAGCAAATAAGCCTGTTTCCAGAAATGCTGAACTATTTCTCAAACAAAACTTGCTTGTTGTGCATGTGAGATCTTGCAGGCAGCTTCAATGTACAGTAAGACTCAATAAGACTTGCACATACTGCTGCATCTGGTTGTATGCAACAGTATGTGCAACTGATTTTTGGCATGTGCTGCACCAGCTCAAGCCTAAGAAAATATTTTTGAGATTACAAGATTTTTTGAGAGAAAGGTTAACTTGAAATGAAAGATTGAAAGATAATTCATACATATCAGTGTGCCATATGCAAACTGCTATACTAAACATGCTTTTTTTTGTCTAGTAGCCATGATTTATTCTTATTCAAATAGGGGAAAGCTGAACCTTCTTCTCGCTCAGAGGATTATTTTACTCAAATGTCTCTCTGGTGCTCCAAAGCAAAACTATGACTAAGATGATGAGTTTTCTGAAATTAGAGAAGATCAAATGCACAGTGGGGGGGGTCTATTAATTCTATAAACCATGGGATCATGTTCTATCATAAGGTTCTCCCTCCCTCACAAGTGTGCAAATTTTGTTTTCAGTTCAGCTTTCAGATGTGTTTTATTTTGGGCAAGTGTTTTAGATAGATGGTTATTTTTATTTATTTAAAAAAATTAAAGGAATTATATTATTATTCTCTTTTTCCCTGTTTTCCATTATAATTATGGCTCCAAATGCTTCATGTGTCGCGGGCTGGCAGAAGTTAAGAGGAAAGATTTGGTAGATAGTGGGACGATGGTGGAAAAATAAAGGGAAAAATGTTTTTTTCATGCAAATATCCTTTTATCTTTGCAAATGACTTTCTGAGATGATATTCTGTCACCTTCATGCATATTAAACTCTCACTATCTGACATCTTGGTTTACTAACTCAAAAGTGGAAATTTCACTTTTTAATGAGACTCAGTATCTTTAAGAACTTTTTGGCTCCCCCACTCCCTTTGGTGCTTTTCTTTTAAACACCATATCGCTTCTAAAGTATCTTTTTGGTGCCATGGCTCTCTTCACTGAAACACCAGAGAGCCTTTCTGGCTTATTCTGTTTGGCTGTTATCAAAAAGCTGCTATGAACCTCATTTCAAGGGCACAGAATTTTCGGGCATTAATTATCTCTGTATTTATTTTTTTCATAGGCAGCAGTGGTATGATCATAACTGAGATATTAAGCTGTCTGTGTGCAATTATATATGAAAGCAATGGGCACTAGTAGGTCACTGAGAGAGATGTTTCACCGGGGAGTGTAAAAAGAACATCTCATCACGTCACCCATAAGTATGAGTTAAGTTGAGACATCAGCAGGTGTTAAACATCTGTCTGCACTCATTGACCTGTAAAGGTTAGCCATTTTATTTTATTTTTTTTAGCTGTCTAATTCATAAAAATGGCAGTCAGGGGCAGTGGTAAAAATAAAAAAGTGATTTGAAATCCCTAATTGAAAATTACAATGGCAATTAAATGCTGATGAGCTGTTGATTATGATGTATTTTATTACTTTAAAATGATGTAATTAAAAATGTAATAATTGCTGTGGCAATATATGGTAGCTAGAGGGTAATAGAGCAACAAGAGAGAACTATGAGTGATGCAACAAACAGCACATACAGTATCACATTGAGAATAAAACAAGAAGTGAACAAACAGCATCTTTGTTAAGCAATATATACATCAGCAGATATTTGCCGTTTGCGGAGCATATCTACAGATTTACATTTTACAAAATATGCACAGTGTGCAAATGTGCTGTGTTGGCTTGCCGCATTATTAGATTTAGTGGGAAGATATGCAGATAAGTTTAAATAAACAGCTCCTCAGGATAGCACGTATCCAGATAAAGATAATGTCTGATTATTGCAGTTACAATATGCAGGAAGTTTATATCTTTAAATTACATTTCTTACAGGGGAATCCGTCACTAAACATTAAAATAAACACAGGCTCATGCTTTGCTGGAAAGTACACAGAGCAAATATTTGAACCATTGTTGTTCATGGTCATACAAACATTGAGTAAAATAACAGTGACATCTCTTGACAACACGTCAAGGTACAACCTTTGAAATAGAAGGCTGTATAGACTCAAGGATCCTCATGTGCATCAGAACATACAGTATTTTTCAGTAATGCATGCATGTGACATTTTGTGCTCCTTGGTTTATTAGTCTTTACGACAGCCTTGCACCTGCTTCCTATCAAGAACCGCTTCTAGTCTGCGAGAAAAGGAATTGGATAATTTAATCTCTCCTTTATGAATTAAACATCCATTGAGGCATAACAAGCTACATGTTTTCAGAATGTGCCTACGATGCACAAAGGCCATGTTAAAATAATATGCATTATGCTTAACATACGCTTTATACATTTTATATGAAATGTCAGACAACCATGTGGAATCTGTGCAAAATTAGCATATTTGTACTTTAATACGACTTACTTTTGACACCCTGAAAGAAGTTATGACTTACTTTTATGGTAATCTCTCTCTTGTGCATGCACCTCATGGAGAAAGTCACATGCACTCTCTCTCTCTCTCACACACACACACACACACACACACACAAACAAACATGCACGCCATAAGATCTGACTGACAGCAGAGAGGTTATGAATCCAGGCACTGAGGGAAGTGTACCTATTTTTTACTTCTGCGGGGTAGAGAAAGGGAATGATGAAAGGAGAGTCGTGTACCTCTGGGAGGTCAATATCGACACAACTTTAGCTCACCAAATGACTGGCCTGAGGAGCAGAGCAGTTATTCAGGGAGAAGGCAGATTGAGTACATGGCAGCACTGTAACAGTAATACTGTTCCAAGCCTGAGGGCTCGTGGTCACTGCCATCACTCCTCCGAGGAACCCTGCTGAAGGTGCTTTGCTGTTTCACGGGGAAGCTGAAATGTAACTATGATGGCTGTTTACAGATTTAAGTTGGGAGACAGATAGGTACAGAAAAGTTTTGGAGCTAGAAGGTGAAACAATAAAAAAAAACAAACCCTTGCATTCTTGTATTGTTCCATCACCATGCTGCTGGTCAGAACTGGCAATAAATCAGCCAAGCCAGAGAAATGTGTGCAGGATGGTAAAGAAATCTGAACTGGACTGTAAACTATGACACAGGGAGACAGGTCAAAGTTCCCCGAGATTGTGGTGTTAAGACCGCAGTCAAAAGTTCCCAGAGAACAAACACAACCAAACATGTTGCTCTATACAATTTAATACAAAAACTGCGGCATTTTTTAATGTTTGGTTTGTAAACTTTACACCAGTGGAGGCAAGTACATCTTGAATTGACTGTTTGCTAGGCCCTCTGACCTGAACAGTGGGCGGCAAGTCTGTCAAGTTAATGTATCCAAAGAAAAACACAAGAGCAAGTGTAAGAAATTAATTCAACAGTGTGTTTATCTGCTCTGTATGTAAGTCTGCATGTCCGGCTAATTTTAACCTCCTAATTAGGCCTACAATATAACCCAGTGTTACTTCCAAGAGCTAATAATTAACTTAGTTTAAAATAAGTCTGATCCTACATGTTTCTGATCATACTTAATACTAAGACTAACTCTGCAGCCACTAGTTCTACTCTGTGACATGTGGCTTTAGCCTCAGTTTTTTTTTAGCATGATATCATGTAAACAGCCCTCTAGTGCATATTTACAACCCCCTTTACAGGATTCTAGTTTTAATAGTCGGCTGGAAACATAAAGGAGTGAGTCAGAGGTGGCATTTTCAAATCGACCTGTGCAGCTAACTTTAGCTTTATTAGCTAGCTAGTTACATTGATAAAATCTGCTAGCGACAGCTGTCATTTCAGCCGGCAAAAACGATGGTTGCCAGCTAGAGATAATAAGCTGCTTTTGTTTCCCTCTGAAATAAAGAACCCATTGTTTAAAAAAAAAAAATTACCAAGAATTGTGTATAGTAAATCTGTGCTTATCATTATAAACCTTTTATGTGCCGTGTGAGAACAGAAAGCCTGACTAGTGTAGCATAAGTTTCAAAGGGGGTGGACTTAGTGAGTGGTTAATTAGGTAAGAAAAATTAGTAACACTTTATAATACAGCCCACATTTTACGGTGTAACTTCCCATCACTTACCATGTAATTTCCTGGAACTTTCGGTGTTACTTCCTCGTATGAATCCGTACATATAAAATACTTTCTGGTTCTTAAATGTAGGTATAGCAGAAGAAAACGAAACGAGAAACAAGGGGGTAACAACTTCCCAACATTTACCATGTAACTTCCTTGAACTTATGGTTTAATTTCCTCGTATGAATCAATACGTTACATGTGTATATGTGCACTAAAATCAAATGTTTTTGCTCGTGGCAGTTATGACAATCATTTTTTTATGCATGTGTGTTTGACAGGCAAGCTTCACCCACACTCAAGAGATTTATTATGCTTATGTCTTCTACTTCATTGCATGAATTTGAATAGAACAAGTCGAGAAATGGGTCTATATTTTTGAAAATTGGCTCCTAGCAGCCATGTTGGTCCAGCACTGCAGCAGCTCATAACAGGCAAACTTACCTCTCTCCAGTACACAGCTATGAAAGGCTTGTATTGTCATCCGAGGATGAAAAAATAACAATACAGTAATGTAATAATATACATAGTATATCTTTAATTACACAATAACAAGGTATGCAGGAAGTTATGAAAAATGATTTTATTCTTTAATTACACATAAACCACAACGTATGTGGTGTTCTCCCAGTCTTACTCTGTAGGTACAGACTAGTTACCCTATAAGTACATGGTAACAACAGGGAGTGGGTTGGATTATTAAATTCACACTGTTCCCCAGTCCTTACTCTGTAGGTACAGGCTAGTTACCCTATAAGTACATGGTAACAACAGGGAGCGGGCTGGATTATTAAATTCACACTGTTCCCCAGTCCTTACTCTGTAGATACAGGCTAATTACCCTATAAGTACATGGTAACGACAGGGAGCAGGTTGGATTATGTTCTCCCGTCCTTACTTTGCTGTTTGGTTCTGTTACCTTTCATGTCATGATCTAACAACATGCAATGTGTCATTAACAACACACCAGACCAACATTTTGAACAGACAATGAGAAAACATTATTGAACATGATTAAATAGAATATGTTTCATTTATAACTATATTTTACCTTAGATGGCATAGTTTACTCTACTTTAGGGAGTAATGTCTGTTTTTTATTTAATATAAAGTGAGTTATGATTTGTACTGTGTATTAAACCTAGAGCACAGTACTGTTTATTACCTAACACCTAACAAGTACGGGAAAGAAACATAACACTCAACTATACCTGAGCGGGTCATACACAGGTATTAGTATATCCTGAAAAACATACAGAATCAAATCTAAAAACAAAATCAATGTCTGTGTGTCCCAGGCCTTGAAACCATGGATCATGTGGACAGAACAACGATGGCTCTAACAAGCATCATTGCAGAGGTACAGTATGTGCACTGCATGTGAAAATGTTATACCTGTATTTGTGGTGCCATTCACTACTACAAATTACGTAATATCAGAATAACTTGTAACTATCATTTTTAATTGCGGGTGTGTGGATGGGGGGGTGGGGTTAATGTAATTAATGCTGTTATGTAACAATTGTGTGCATGTGTGTTTTAGACTTCACTATACTGTAAAACACTTCAATAATTGTGATTACAGGTGGATATAGCTTCAGGAGGGGAAAGCTTAAGTGTCTCCACTCGCACTGAAGGGACAAACCTAAAAGATTTCACATTGCAGTTTAAAGGATTTGTGGATTCCTGCCCTGAGCTGAAGAACAAAATAAAAAAGACTGCAAAGAAATGATGAACTCCTCCCACTAAAGTGGCGATGTAGAACATAAGAACAAAGTACCTGAAAATTGTTTTTGTTGTTGTTGTTGTTGGTCTGTTACATTTACAATTTAAACATAGTTTCCTGTTTTGTTGTTGTTGTTGTTTTTTGTTTTTTTTTACTAAAATTAATCATTTTATAACTACATTTTGATAGATTAGTTAAGATAGATAGATTAATTAAGAGTTGTTTTGTTGTTCAAGTTTTATATATAGTTTTATATACAGTTTTTGTTAAGTTTTATATAGTACAATTTAAATAGAATATTTATATTGTATAATTTTATATAGTTAAGAAGTTATAAATGAAATATATTCTATTTAATCATGTTCAATAATGTTTTCTCATGGTCTGTTCAAAATGTTGGTCCGGTGTGTTGTTAAAGGTAACAGAACCAAACAGCTAAGTAAGGACGGGAGAACATAATCCAACCTGCTCCCTGTTGTTACCACGTATTTATAGGGTAATTAGCCTGTATCTACAGAGTAAGGACTGGGGAACAGTGTGAATTTAATAATCCAGCCCGCTCCCTGTTGTTACCATGTACTTATAGGGTAACTAGTCTGTACCTACAGAGTAAGGACTGGGGAACAGTGTGAATTTAATAATCCAGCCCGCTCCCTGTTGTTACCATGTACTTATAGGGTAACTAGTCTGTACCTACAGAGTAAGACTGGGAGAACAGCACATACGTTGTGGTTTATGTGTAATTAAAGAATAAAATCATTTTTCATAACTTCCTGCGTACTTTGTTATTGTGTAATTAAAGATATACTATGTATATTATTACATTACTGTATTGTTATTTTTTCATCCTCAGATGACAATACAAGCCTTTCATAGCTGTGCACTGGAGAGAGGTAAGTTTGCCTGTCATGAGCTGCTGCAGTGGTGGACCAACATGGCTGCTAGGAGCCAATTTTCAAAAGTATAGACCCATTTCTCGACTTGTTCTATTCAAATTCATGCAATGAAGTAGAAGACATACGCATAATAAATCTCTTGAGTGTGGGTGAAGCTTGCCTGTCAAACACATGTGCATAAAAAATGATTGTCATAACTGCCATGAGCAAAAACATTTGATTTTAGTGCACATATACACATGTACTGATTTATACAAGAAAATTACACCATAAGTTCTGGGAAGTTACATGGTAAATGTTGGGAAGTTACACTTTAAAACCCCAATTGTTACTCCCTTGTTTCTCGTTGTTTTGTTTTCTTCCGCTGTAGCTACATTTAGGTACCAGTAAGAACCGGAAAGTATTTTATATGTACAGATTCATATGAGGGAGTTACACCGTAAGTTCCGGGAAATTACATGGTAAGTGATGGGAAGTTACACCGTAAAACACAGGCTATATTATAAAGTGTTACCGAAAAATTTAAGTAAGTAAAGAAAATTTAAAAATCTTTTAAAACAATGCAGAGGCTCCAGTAAACTAACAACATGAGCAGCTGAGACAGTGTGAGGATTTTGAAGACAAATAATAGCGCTGTTTCCTCTAACTGCTGTATCTTAGCAAGCTGGGTTTCAGAATCATTTCTTTCAAAATAGCTTAATACAAGATGACAGACATAACAACAAATACAAATACTTTTCAGCAGCACAATACCACCAGTCAGGTAAAATAGTAAAGTTAACTAGTATGTGCAATAGAGTTGCACATGGAGGGACAAGTATGTAAAGATTTAAATTAGATCTTCCAGCAAACTCCTGCAAACTGTATGCAAAAAGTTGTTTTTTTTGCTGGCAGAAAAGCTGCCCAGTTTTATTTTTCCAATGAGGAACCAATCCCCTGACACAAAACCTGTGGAGTCAAACAAACATTACAGATTGGAGTTCACATAAATCAAAAGATATACTGCTAGGACAGTATATCACATCCTGGAATTGCTTTTTTAACTTGCGCATAGTACCTTCCATTGTTACATATGAACAATGTAAAGCATAATGAAAGAGGGAATGTATTTTCATGGATAAACTTACTTTACCCACTCATCCACCCAGCTCATTTTTAAGCTTTGCTGCCCACAGTCATAATGTGATTTAAAATGATTTGCCAAAGTGAAATATCTCTTTAATCCATTCCATCCAGTGGGGAAGAACTTGTGGAGGAGGAAGACAGGCATAATGTGGGCTGCACTGTGATTAAAATGTCACCCGATATGACTCCTTCTGGTTGTACTGTTATTGTCTTTAATGACCATGAACTTAAGATGTACCCTGCATATATATATATATGTATCCGCCTTCCACATCTTTAATGCTTTTTATGGTTCTTACTGTACGTTGACCGTTCATGATATTGATTAGGCTGACAGAGGGAGAGAGAGCTACAGCCGAATGTGACCCCTACTATTGATCAGCAACTGCAGCAATATAAAAAAAACATGCCTGTAAATGTCAAACAGGAATCACTCTGAGTTTTTGAAGACCGCATTTTAGTGTCTTTATCTCTGTGAATGTCCAAACATTACTTTCAAAAGAACTTTTCTGCTGTTATGTTTGTAAGTTTGTGCATTAATGGATGTTTGGTTTGAATATACTGTATGTTTGCTTTCAAAGATAGCTACTCTTTTTTATCTGTATGCATACAGTATGTGTGGAATGCAAACTTTATTTTTGTATGTTTGTCTCTGTGCATGTGTGTGTTCCTGTGTGTGTGTGTGTGTGTGTGTGTGTGTGTGGTTTTCCTGAATTCATGAATTCATAATGAGCGCTTGAGGCCACCCACCCAGTGCCTTCAAGTTAGTGTGAAACTCAACAGCAGAACATATTTACCCACACAAATATATAGGACAGTAAACGCCACTGGAATACTCAATGGTATTACACCACAGAGTTTACTTGAGTTGAGATTAACATGGTTTATTTGACTGAAATATATCATCATTGAAAAATGAAAATGCTCATGGTAAAATACATAAAAAGTCTCTAAAAACGTAAACCTAAATTCTAAACAATCAATCAATTCGGTTACAAAATCAGGGATTTCTTTTCAGATATTACAGAGACACACTCACAAACACACAACTGATGTGGTTTATCATGGTCGACGTCATGAATAAAACACTTTCCCTCAAACAGGCAGAAACACAACCAACGCCTCACCCTTTCCTTTTAACCACTACCACAACTTCACATGCCTGAAGACATCTGAAAATTTGAATCCCTGTTGCATTATCAATGACGTCACCACTACAGGAGACACAGATCACCAATAGGCATGCCCATACATCTACTGTTGCCATGGAGAAATGAAATATTGAGCTTTACGAGCTGCTGTAATGGGGGGCTATTATGGTGGAAGGTAGAGGACGGGGAAGTGATAGTCTGAGGAGCCAGTATCAGATCACAGAGTGATGTCACTGTATCAAAGTCATGATGTCTGGTCTAGCGAAACATGTGTAGCACACCTTGGTTTTGTGTTTCTGTGTACTTAAAGTTATATTGTGTTTGTACTGTATTGGTTTTATATTGTTTTTTAAATAATAATCAATTAGACTTTCATTCCACATCCAGCATAGAGACAAAACTTTTTAAAGACACTAATCATCATCTTTGAAATGCAGATGGCTGGCAGGTGTGGATTAAGTGTTAATAACCAAGCAGTATAACTGGACACCTACGATCTATGATGTGAGTGTTTGCCTGTGGTTATAAATAAACGTGCCAGTAAACTGTGAGACTTAAAGACAGCAACAGTGAAGCATATCTAAAGAGCCTTGAGCTAGGGTTATTTATGTAATCAGTCTTTATTGCTTTTTATGTCCTTGACTATTGATTGTTGCTGCTCATTGGCATCTATTCCTGTGACCTGTGGGTTATGCCTGCCTGCAAACCAAATTTCCTCGGGGATAGTAATAATAAAGTTGAAAATTTTAAAACTCCTTGTGAACCTCTTCCTGTCTAGATAGACGTTACCTAGCAACACAAGCACACAATGTCCTGAGGCCCAGGAACTATAATTCATCATATTTAAAACAGAAAAGTGAGATCAAAATGAATTATATGAGTGAATAAACAAATCATATTTTAAATTGAATGGCGTAGAATATTTTTTGACAGTGGTATAATAATACCTATAATACCTCCATGTTGTGTTGGGTGGCACCGCTTTATCTATTGCAGTTATGGTAAGTAGCCTAGCCTATGACTTGTTGGCCACAAACAACATACCTTATCACTGTTACGCAGACAACACCCAATTATTCATAAGCATCATCCCCAATGACCCTAATAACCTGACCCTTAACAAAATTGTCTAAGTGAAATTAAAGAGTGGAGGTATCACAACTATTTGCAACTCAGCAACAACAAAACAGAAGCTTTCTGGCTGCCAGCCAGTTGGAATCCAGTTTTTGCAAGTTTTCAAAACCCACATTCACACCCACTTCACACAGGGATACGGAGATGAGAAAGTAAACAGGGTTTAAACTTCTCTCTCTAGCTTTCTTTTTTCATTTGTTATTCACTATTTCTGGCACTTTTCATGTGT
The DNA here is from genome assembly GCF_910596095.1 of Thunnus maccoyii. NCBI lineage: Eukaryota > Metazoa > Chordata > Actinopteri > Scombriformes > Scombridae > Thunnus > Thunnus maccoyii. Next base: position 12,701,582 of record NC_056549.1, on the reverse strand, counting down.
GGGCAACAACTGAGTGCAAAACTCTAAGAATGCTTTCCAGGAGAGACTGTCTGAATATGTGTGCCGTTATCCCCATATTTAAATGACCATCATGTCTCCCCAGCTCTATGATGACTGGCTTTTCACTCCATCTTTGAGTATGGCCATTTGGAACAGCTAAACACTTTTGCCCTATCATAATATGGCCCATAAGTTTCATGTTTGACTTGAGCTTTAACTTTTAAGATCAGGCCAAAGTTGTTTAAGCCTTTTTGCTGGAGCTAAGAACCAAAAAATCCTTTCGTTTAGTGACATGGAGAAGGTCATATGTGATTTTATCTTTTGCAAGCTTGACCACTGCAAATTTCTGCACTCCTGCAGAAGAAACTTTCACGCCTCCAGCTGGTTCAGAATTCAGCTGCCAGGCTTTTAACAGGCAATAAAAAGGAGATGACTTTCCACCTGTTCAGGTTTCATTACAGTGGCTTCCTATACATTTTACAACTGATTTCAAAATTTCATGACTTAATTTTAAAGCACACCTGAGACTGGCCCCAGAATAAGTAATAGATCTCTTACCACACTACAGTATGAGCCTTAATCATGGTCTTAGATCCTCTAAATATATGCATACATACATAACAGGATATGATATACATCATATAAGAAGCCTGTGTCTGTGTCTGTTTAGAAGAAGGAGGTGGAGCCTTCACATGAATCATGTAAATCATTATAGTCTGGGAACTATTGTGAAAAATTCAATGACACAATACACAAGCCTAAAATGTAACATTCACAGACCATGAATATGTGGAAAATAGAACATTTGATTTATTTGTATAAATTCACAACTGTCGTCATATGACTTGCTGGTGCTATCAAAGGTGAGAGGGTGAGAAGATATGACTCAGAGTTGGCTTGTGTACCACAAGACAGTTACTCAGTTTATCTTATTTCCATATTGAAAATGAGTGGAGCAACATTATTCTGCAGATTTCATCAAACAGCTTGTCAAGGTAAATGACATTTGATGGAGTATGAACTCATACAACTGAGGGGGCAGGGGACAGGAATTCAAATACAGTGCCTCAAGGCAGAATCATTTGATATTTAACATAGTGTGTAGTTGTAAAAAAATCAATCAGATATCTTATTAATATAATTTATTGCTTTTAAACATGCATTTGCATTAAAATATATGGTCTTCCCAAGGTGATGATTGTAATTGTCAGTCTCAGTAAGTATTTTTGCCTTTTAGGCTTTTGTCTCTCTCTCTCTCTCTCTCTCTCTCTCTCTCTCTCTCTCTCACACACACACACACACACACACACACACACACACAGAAACACTGGCCAAACTCAAAAACAAAGCTTAAAGTGACATTTCACTTTCATTGCACATTCTTATTTGAGAAAAGGTTCAATAACAGTCTGAGAAAAAAAGTAGTCTCAATTTTTGTCCCTCATTATCTATAATTGAAAAACAAATAAAAGCAATACTATTTCCTCACGGACGACACAAAAATATATATTTTCTGGGTACAAATTGCAGCAACACACCATGCATCTATTACAACTGCCTCAGGAGTTTGGGCACACACAGTGTAAACAGGCAATCACTTGCAGAGTGTTCTCAGGTAATTTGCAGAAGCTATTTGTCTCGGTGCAAAGGCTACAGAGAGTATGATGTGTGAGTGAGAGGCCAGAGGGACGGCGACAAGCCAGGAAATGTTGGATTTAGAGTCAAAGTGGGAGGTTGGATTTACTTAAAGCTGCACTGCAGACCCAGTATGTGTTGAAACTGATTTACTTATCAACAGAATATAAATGCCATTTACCCACTACTCAAGGTCTGATTTAGCATTTATACACACATCCCTCAGGGGTGTTTATGCACAGTTAACTCAGGTCAGTATGCTATTTCACACTTTTTTCCCCTGTAAATCCTGAGATTGCTTGTTTTGTTTCTAATGTATCATCATAATGTGAGCACAGAGCAGCCATCAATCTAACACCTACTCATGCCAGCCAGAATGAAAAGAAATTAACCCTCTGCACAGAAAAAGTAGGGACTGTAGCTTATTCTGAAGACCAGACAGAAAAGATAGACAGAATGATCTTCCAACAGTAAATTAAACCTGATATGATGCATAGACAATAATTACCAAGTAAGTAGTGGGCCTATCAGCTCTCCAAATATGTGTCAATGTACATTTTCTAGACCTGAGGTTCAGCAAACATCTGATTTGTTCACATAAGAGATTTTATATTACTGTTATATGAAATCATGACTAGTTACCAAGTCAGGAACAAGTCAGGAAGTAGCTCCTTTAATGAACTGCTAACAAGTAGTTTCTGAATATTAGTCAATCAAGGACCACTTTATGAAGTGGAAAATGGGAAATTACTTGAGAACAGACAAGATGTTATATTAGTGAACATTTTAAAATCTAAATCCAAGTAAAATACACTTGACTGAAGCCCAACATTAGGAATCGAGTGATGCAGCTCTGTAAATTTAGTAAAATTAACTGATATTTATCAGATAAAGTTAACCATGTTTATGGTAGCACTAAACGAAAAGTCATGAATCACCAAAGTCATTAGAATTCATTACACTAGGGACGATGGTTGTCTGCACAAAATTTAATGGCATTCATACAATAGTTGTTGAGATATTTCATTCTGGACCAAAGTGGTGTACCAACAGACCGACAGACTGACATTGCCATCAATAAAACTCCTGGGAACAGTTGTCTTGGGGGATACTATGGTTGCATAACCAACAAGGTAACTGCAATATCTGCAATGCCATGCCTTTTTTTTATCAGAGATAAAATCACCATACCGTTCCTCAATAACTGTGGGCCTCCACTATTTTCCCCAAGATGTTATGTTACCTTAAGACCTCTATTCTGATCAGGCAGGAGCAGGATTTTCTGGGAGGCTTTTCTGTTCAAAAGAAAGATACATTATAAATTGCGTTCTCTTAGCGCATTATAACCTTGCTTTTTTACCTAGACCTATAACACAGTCTGGGTGAATGAGTTCCCAAACAAATTCAAGTTTGCGAGGTGTAAAGAAAGGTCAGCAGCAGTGTATAGCTGTCAGAAATTTCAACTGAAAGCTTTATTCTCAGAGCAGGATATAAATCACAGATGCCACAGCGGTGGCTCAGTACTGATCTGTATGAGTGTATGTATACATGTGCCTGTGAGAACTCTTGGAGGAATTCCTCTCTTTTAGTGTCTCATTTTGTTTGTCCTCCTCCTTACTACTTAATGTAAAGTATATTCTCGATGTATAATCCCACAAGGTCTCCTTTTGATGCCCATGATGGTCAGGATGATGATAAGCTTTGTGACATTTGCTGGTTGAGCATTAGACCTGCATCTCAAGTAGAATAAGATTCTCTGTTGTGAATATAATGTGAGCTATAAGTCTCTATAATAGTGAGAGAGATAGTGTTGTTAGGATGAATTTTAGCTGCAAATAAAGAGCTCAAGCATCTGTGCTTCAACAACAGATTGGTATCCTGGAGGAGATGCTTGAATACAAATCAAGCTTGCCTTCTTAGTAAAGTCTCGATGTCGGCTCAAAAACAACATAATAATGATTGAGTGGGAGCTGTCAAATCATGAATACTGCTTTTTTGGCTGGACTGCAACAGCAGGGCCAGCCCTACAACCCTGAATATGAAGCCTGTTCTCATTCCCAGGGTGTCAAATCATGGCCCTTGGCGCCTGATATCGATCCACAAGGTACCCTTTGGCGTCTGTATGAGATGCACTGGGCACTGGTATCAGACGCCAAGGGACGCTGACAAAGTGTCGGTATTTAATGACCTGGGATGAGAACGTGTTGGATGTCTGTCCATCACTGAGTCACTGACTGACTGAGTGATGAAGTTACACCATTAGTCGGCCGAAGTCAGCTGAAGGAGAACCAAGTATCCCAGAATACATTTTGCACCAAATGGCAAAGATGGCGCTGTAGGACTTTTAATATGTCACTCTATTAAGTTTTAATATTTTTTTCAGTTGAGAAAGTAACCATTTAGATTCACAATATGTGGTCAGTTTATCTAAATAATACCTATTTGAAAATTCGCTTTGATGTTCTCTAGAAGCCAGCAGCCCGAGTCCTGAGATGACCGGCTGGTCAACGTCCGTCATCATCCCAAGGCAGAGTCAGACTGGCCATTGGGAGCACATGAAAGATCCCAGTGGGCTGGTTGCTATGTGGGCTGCTTGAACACTATGTGGGCCACTTGAGCAGCCCATTATAAAAAAAAACAAGAATCGCTTATGTCTTTTCCTCCCTTGATGTCACCAAACATAAAACCTGTTGTTTAGACAGGCTTTTTAACTTTATTTGTAAAAATAAGCCACACAAGGTAAAAAAGGAGGTTATGTCTGTGACTCTAGCAGAGGGAGGTCTCAATGTTTTGGACTTTTCCTCTTTCAACCATATTATCAAAATTAAGATTTCTAAAAGATCCGGATAGCATGTGGAACTTTCTGTTTAAACAAGTAGGTGGTTGTATTTATTTTATTAATGTGCCCTTATGCTGTCGGTAAACTTCCTATCAAACTCTTCCACTTTCATAGGCAAGCTCTTATGTGTTGGTCCCTTCTATATAAGCACAACTATTCTCCTCACAAATGTTTTTTTTACGGAATAATATTAATATCATGCACAGAAACAAATCAATATTTTGGTTTAATTGGTTTAACAACAACATTATGCTTGTAAAACAGCTATTTAACTGTGAAGGGCTTCTGTATTCATATGAAGATTTTGTAGAGAAATATAGTGTTCCTGTCTCCCAGAGTGAGCATAGTACTGAAATTAATGCATTGCCAACTGACATTATATGCTTATCATGTATATTCCTAATAGAAGACAAATGCTCTTTTTGTAATTATATGGTGGAAATGTGAGAAACATGTTTATTCAGTGTATACATGTGACAATGTTTTGGGCTGATTTTCAGCTGGATCTTAAAAGTATGTTTTGTTAAGGAAATTTGACTTTTAATTTAAATATCCTTACTAAAATAAACAATAAATAAAATGTAATAAAATAATTAACAAAAATTCATGTTCTTTTTTCCTTTAAAAAGAACACAATTTGTTATTATCATTCAACAATCCTAATTTCTCCAACAATGAACAATATGTAATTAATTTGCTCATTATTTTAGCCAAATTTTACATCCATAAAATGACATTCTTGAAGAAATTACCATCTTATATTACATTTAAACAAACTGATCAAAGCATATATCTTCAAATATTTCATACACGGCCCAGCCATATTCTTGGTTTTGACCTAGTCTTGTTCATTTATACCTGCCACAGCCATCTCTGCAGACTCTGGCAGTCAGCATTAGGGGAAACGACTAATCACAAAGACCCACATTTTATTAATAGGTCTCATTTTAAGAAATACTGGAATAGAAAGACATGCATTCACAGTCTCTAATCATGGCTTTCCCCAAAAGGTCTGCAGGGGAATTTAAGAATATCACATTTAATGGAAATTGGATTACCTTTTAGCTTTCATGTCATTTCCATGCATGGTTCATTTCATTTAACTGTCTCTCTGATGAAATAGCTTGGAAAATAGGTTGTTTTTTGTCCTTACAAAGAACAAAACACATCAAAACTGAAGGTGAAAAGAAAGGGAAGTCAAAAGTTGATTCTTCTAAACAGATGTCTCAGAGGAAGCAGTGAAATAACTTTAAATGCGCTAAAATCATTCCTTTTTGATGCAAAAGTACAGAGAGCAATTTCATGCGAGAAAATATTTTGTATAATGAGTTGTTGATAGGCAGTAATTTAAATGGATAAACTAGTAATGAAATTTGCTCAAAGCCAGAGCAATCTTAGATTATGAAATGCAATCTGTCAGCGACAACCGTTTCTCCACATGTAAACAAATCTGTTTTCTGTTTGCTGTTATTTTGTCATACCTGTGTTTTATTGAGAAACCAAACAATGCCAATGAATTCTTTTCTCCACAAAGAAAGTTGTTGTTTGTCACTATCAGCTGCAGTGGCAAGCCTCCCTCCGAACCAATTAAAAGATTACTGTACATACAGTAGATCAGCAGGCAGAGGCTTTGTTGTTGGCCACAGGCAGAATGAAAAGAAAAAAAAAACCAACAACATAAAATTAGTTTGGTTTATTAATCTAAAACAACATGCAATCTCGTCTAACCAGAACCCCGCCTCCCTGCCCTCTTCTGTGCTTGTTTACTCAACTCAGTGTCGACTGAAAACGATTTCCAAATCAATTAACTTTGAGAAACACAATGAGGCCGGAGGTGCAGCAAAACCAGTGGCATTGATGATGAGAGGCGGACAGGCAATTTGCCACTTGTGTGGAATTTAATAGTGTAGTCTATTGTTTATAAGGGGGAAATAAGGCTATTTGGGTTCCCTGTTAAACCAGGGAGAAGAGGGGCAGCCTTTGGCAACTTCAATGACTCTCTATGTATATATACAACAATAATTTACCGCTTAGTCAGTCAAGCTGTCAAAAATAAACAGTTTGAAGTGCATTTGCATTTGCTCATAAATATCACTTTATATACAGGCATAAATAGACACTGTTACCATAGAAGCTGACCTGACCATGAAAACCAATAGTAAATAGATGGTGCACAAAAAGCAAAGTGACCTTCACTGGAAGAAAAAAAAAAGTTTAAAAAGGATTAAGAGCAGTGTTACTGCTGCAGCATTAGGAGCGCCGCTGCTAAAATTTCACAAAATTTAATATCAATGGGCTACTAAGGATTTTCACTCGCACATTGTGTGAGCATGATAACACCCTACGTTACCGTGGAATTGTTTTGAGTCAGCCTGCCTCTCCTCATTCTTCATCTATGAGAAAGGTACTGTAGAGTAGCTCCTTTAAGGAATAGGGGCATAGCAAGTGTGTAGTTAAGCGAGCGGCAGAAAAGTGACAGTGAGTGTGACTGGAGCAGAGGAAAAGGTTAGCAGTAAGTTTTCAATCTGGCAGTAAATGTGCAGTACAGACTACAGTGTGTCAGTTAATAAATGTTGCAGCTTCTCAAGACCAAGAAAAGTCTTGCCTATTGTTTCCTCAACTGCTGGAAATTGGAAGGGGGTTAGCCTCGAAGTTAGCAACAATAGGTTAGCCTAACCTGACCAGGCTCACTTAAGACTGACTGACTTTTAAGGTGGACCAACTATTCTCATTTTAGTGTCAAGAGAATGGAGAAATGTCTGGCTGCTAAGTCTCTTCTGAGTTTTTGCTAAGCCTACCCCCCCCCCCCCCCCACCTCCCAGCACGCAACCTAGGGGAAACACTAAATAGACATTTTTTTTGTGACTGAGTCTAATAAATGCCTTTTATGTGCATACAGCCTTGATAATCTGTGATAATCAGGAAACAGTAACAGTACATTTGCATGTGATTTATGTTTCATTCATGTCATCACCTCCATTCATTATTGTGACATTTATCATCTGCCTAATTAATATTTTCATCCATATCATCTAATGCTTGACATTTTCTTCTAAGTGATCGTCTGATTAGCTCTATTTGGGATGTTTAAAATTTCATTTTTTGAATGTGTGGTTTTATGATTGCAGCAACATGCACAACATTTTTTATTTTTTTTTTTACAACTTATACTAGTTATACTACAACTAGTTAGGTGGTGACTGAATCAGGAGCCAACAGCCGGGATAGTTATTAAAAAAATCTACATGCTACACAGTGTGTTGCTCACATGCAGTATTTTTGTATGTTTGTCCTCATTACCATTCCTTGTGCCTGCTCACTCATATGCTAACCATCTGGTTTTAGCCTTTATCCTCTCTGTACTATTTTTGTCCTTACATATTCAGCACGTACGTGATACAACTGCCTACACATTCACACACCACATGATTTTTATACATAAACACATGGTTCTATATAGTATTGAAACTGGCTCTCTGGCTCCTACGCAGAATGAGAGTGGTAGACATTCTTAAAGACTTAAAGTGACACTATGCAATGTTTGAAATAAGATATAAAACAATCTTCTTCTTAGAAATGTAAAGTAGAATTCATAAGAAATAAAGTACACCCTATTGCTCTATTCGATACACTCAGGTGTTTTGTCACTATAGCTTTACTTGGTTTTGTATGACCACTAGTTTACGGTAGCTAATGTGCAAACTTTAGAATGATGCTGTGTAACTGATATTAATGAGACCATTTGCTTACTTTATGGATCAGATCTACTTGTGCTACTGTGAAACATGTCACAGATAAACATGAAGATGTTTTTAAAGTGACTGATTCAAGAGCATCTTGGGAAAATAAGTCAAATTGAAAGTGCGATTATCTTGTAATTGCTTCTTTTGACCACAGTGGCCACTGTAGAGTAAAGGCTACCTAGTCTTGCTTGAAAGTACTAAATCAGTTGTTCTACAAATCATGTATACTTTAAATTACAGCTGATCATTCTGCAAACCACACTACTGTTTTTTTAGAAATTCATCCAGGCAGCCATTGATTTCCATTCAATTCCAAATGGTATACAAATCAAGTTACATAATGCAGTGTTCACTTTTCAAATTGATAATACTGCAATGCCATGCAAAGCTAAAGTAACATTGCCAGTACACTGCTCACCATTCAGCATAGAAGTCAATGGCTGCCAGGGAAAGTTGGAAAAATACATCCAAAAATAAAAAAGCTTTAAGCATGCATTTTGTCAGCAACAATGTAAAGTATACATATGTAGTAGTTAAAGAGCTAAAACCTGAAGACAGACATGTATGGTCCTTTAAATCATGACTGTCAACCAACAACAATGACAAACACTATGAATTGAGCAGAAGATGTCAGAGAAATAAAAAAATGAGTGTTAAATGAAACAAGAATACATGAACACCTGTTAAATGTAACAGCAGTAATCCAGTGCAATAGTAATTCAATAAATTGTATTAGGAAGCATATAAAATTCAGTTGAGTGCATCAGAGGGATGTTGATACAACTGTATTATAATGTTATAAGGTGTTATCAGGAGGTAATACTGTCTGACACAGTCACAACTAAAAGCCTCAACATTATGTATTCCATGGCAATTGCAGTAGGTTACATTTTACAGGTTTTCATTTTGTTTCATCCACCCACTGTATATGCAAGCACATATGGCAGGTGCAGACACACACTCATATGGAATAAGGAATAAAATGATGGTATAAAAATGTTAAGGTTAGCATTTAAAACAACAGTGAACAAAGAGCAGGGTTATAAAATACAGCACGATCCAGGTGGAGACATATGTTATCTATATGCAGACACACAGCCCCATAAACTTTCCAATAAAATAAAATACGTTGCAAATAGCCTTCTCTTTGCCTGTGGCGGCATATGTTAAACAGAAAAGTTTCTTTTGTGCATCATGATTATTTCCCATCCTGTCTGAACAGGAGAAATTGTTTCCCTTCCTCCCAGCCTCTCCGCTGTTCTCTTTGTTTTTCCACACTAATTACAGCTACAGGTGAAAGGACCTGTGTAATAGCTAAGGCTGTTGTGTTGAGGCAATCTGGATAAATCAACTGACCCACCTGTTTTTGTCTGATATACTCACATCTGTTTCACCGTCTCTTTATTTCACACAAATGTCACGCATAGATTGATGTATAGCAAAAAAACCCTCTCCCTCTCACACACATATAGACACACATATTGAGGAAGTTCATTGTTAAGCTACCTCAGAGACTAACGAGTGATGGGAGATATAGGGAAACTGCATCAGGCAGGACAGAATGGCAGGCCATTACCTGAACCAGTGAAACATGCAACCAGGCTCTGCTGCTCTGACCTGTCTTGGCTGAGGAGCAGACAGCAGTGTTATCACATACTCCATCGCCCAACCTTACAAGGACCATCTGGGGACTGCACGCATGTGTGCGTCTGTTTGGGCAAGATTTCGTGTGAATTGTATTGTATTTGTGTGTATGCCTTAAGGTTGGCCTTAAGGCACACACACACACACACACAGGCACATACAAACTTACCTTGGAGAGGAAAGGGCATGATTGGAGTGTTAGACTTGACCTTGGTTGTTTTCATTTGAGTTGCATTATGAGCGGGGGTACAGTGGTCATACAATGTGGTGCCTCTCAACCCCTGTGTTATGACCTTCGTGCTTGTGAATGCTGCAGATGAAAAGCATCACAGTGACGAATTGGTGCACATTGTCTGATTGTAGATGAAAAAGGCTTTGGCTTTATTTTTAGGCCTTTGCTAATGACTTTCATGGCTGTGAATGCAATGGCTGACATTGCTGTCATATGGATGTGACAGAATCTGAAAACAGAATCTTTTTGAAGCTGAATTGAGGATTAACTGTGGCACTGGTTTTATATATTTAGTAGTACAACAACTGCACACTGTAAAAAAAAAAACAAAAAACACTTTTTTTATTTGGTTAGAGAAGCAATATTTTAACAACTTTTTTTTTTTTAACTTGATCTCATATTGTACTAGTGTGAATTGAATTTTATACAGTGAACAAAAAAACTATGAAGGAGACCTTTGTTTGCTTTCTTGCAATATAATTAAGAACACTGTGGAAGACATATTATTGCTTGCCTTTTAACTTTTTGAATACAATACTGCACATAAGAACAATGTTTCAACCCAACACAGGTCCTCCCTAAAGGGTTAGGGTTGAAGCGTTGCTAATAAAAGCTTAAGGGATCTCTGATTCCAGTAGGTGGGCACTTTTTTGGATGTATTCACATTTTTCTATTTTTTTTTTGCTATGCAGCACCTACAGTAACAATACTGAGGTTTTGTGTGCTAAACACTGTTCTCACTCTTCAACTTTTGCCTCTTACTGTTGCTGTCCATGGTGCTGAACCTGCAAGATCACCAGGACTGGTGTAGTTTCTCTTTCTCAAAATTTCAATATCACATTCCAACACAGTATGCACATACCTATGTTTATCTTATTTATCGTTCATCCTATCTTATCATTATGACATCCTCAGTTTTTCCTATAATAACAGTGGCATGGGGTTATGTTTTTTCTTTTTTTTTTTAAACATATATATGTCAGCATTTAACAATATAATCATAATAAACCTAACCAATTATTTTCTTACTGACTGACTGAATCAGGTTGGGGGCTTGAAGGGTGAATGTGTAATGGGGGAGAGAGGAACAGAGAGGGGGGCAGTGAGTGGGTATGGAGCAACAAGAAAGAAAGAAAGAAAGAAAGAAAGAAAGAAAGAAAGAAAGAATCTACATAGAAATGAAGGGATAAAAGCTGTTAAACTCTCTGCTCTTCCCATGACTAAGCATAACTTTGAAGATGATGTTGCTGATCTCACATTCAGAATAAAATGGTCTCACTATTACTTGAAAAGACTTGATAGAGTGAGATTTTGGTTTAGGAAGAAGAGACAGTTAGTTACAAAAAGGGTTGTGAAGCTGCACAGCGAGGGATCATTTAGGATAAATTGTGTTTATAACGACTTTTAGCTCACATTTGAAAGAGCAGAGCATTCATTTTATAAAGCAATGAGCTTTAATTAGCACAAAATGATTGGATGTATTTGCTACACCCTATCACACTGGAAAATGTTAACAAAAATAAATTAGTGGGATAAAGCAGCTTTATAAGCAGAGCTCAAAACAACCCAACAACTAAAGATAAATTTCAATTTCTTAGGTTAACAGCAAAAACAGGTATAATCAGTCTTGTACTTTTTTGGTTTCTCTATGGCTTTTGTTGTTGGCACTCAAAATACATAAAATACATATAACATGACCCTGAGGTGCAAGCATTGTGCTTACGAAACTATTTACTTTGTAGCTTTGCACCTGCATCTGATTGAAAAGAAAGAAAGAAATAGAGCTTGCTATATCAAATTGTTCCAGATTGGAAACACAATCATCAGTTACTTGACATCAGTTACTAATTGCATTTTCTTGCTGTTACGATCAAAATAGAATGTGCATCACTGTGTGCATACATTAAGGCTAAATTACCATCACCACCGCGGTAGCTCATCACCAGGTAAAGTGTTAATTACAGGAGAATGAAAGAAGCACTCCCAGGAGGCCCTGCTGAATGGAATTTCATGGAGCAAATTAGTGGGCTAGATATGGGATTCATTTTCTCTCTCTCTCCCCCTCTTTGACACACACGCACACACACACTTTCTGTGTCCCTGTGTCTGTGCCCATATGTGCCCACATGTCTGTCCTTGCATTCGCAGCTGTCACAAAGCTTCGGTTTCACCCCAGTTGACCCTTTGCTTTCAGGCCATTGTGTGCTCCCTTTCAATTTCAGTCCGCCCTGCAGTGGATACAAGCCACTTTGGAAAGTGCTGAGTATATTGAACTTTTCTGCATGGCTACCAAGGAAGAAAAATCAGCTTATCAGAAAAGCTCTCTGGGGCTTCTAGACAGACAGAGACATGGATTGGTCAATTTACACCTTGAGAAGGTGTTTCACACTCTTGTTGTGCGGTTGTCTCTCCAGGGTATCTGCAGTGTGAGCATTTTCTGAAGCTAAACTGCCCTATTAAAAATAATATGGATTAGTCATTACAATTTCACATTAATCACAGGACATACAGGCTCTACAGAATAAAGGGATGACAGATGCCTCTGTTATACTTGATAATCTCATCTTTTCGCTCATCTAAATATGTTCTTTGTTAATGTCCGTCTGTCAGTTAGTGGACTGTCATTTGGTTGGGATGTTAGTTGGTCCACCATTTTGTTCCAGACTGACATATTTCAACAACTATTGGGTGGAGTGCAAGAAATTTGGTACAGATATCCACCAGAGGATGAATCCTAATGATGTTGTTGATACCCTGACTTTTCATTTAGAGCCACCAGAAGGTCAAACCTTTCACTTATCCAGTGAAATATCTCAACATCCACTAGAGACATTAGCACACATTTTGGTACAAATATACCTTGTTCCCAGACAGTGTATCCTATCCACCTGTAGGATGGATTGCAATGAAATATGGTAAACATTCATGTTCCCTTCAGGGTGAATCTTGATAACTTTTGTGATACTCAAGATCGATTTTCCTCGAGTGTAATCATCAGGTAACATTTTTGATTTGTCCAATATTTTGGTTAATGACTAAATACCAGCAAAACTAATGGCATCCTCAGCTGTACTTTGTGTTTCGTACTAATTAACATGTTACCATTCTACCATGCCCAACTAAGAAAAATAGGTAAGTAGCTAAATAGCTAACATCATCGTAAACATTTTACATGTGTGGCATATAGAGGGCGCTGTTTATAATTGATTCCACCTGGTGGCGGTCATTGGTTCAGCTTTATATAAAGGTGGCGGTCTTCCCCTGCCTCTTCCTCTTGCGCTCCCCCATCACGTCACTTCCAGTCCGGGAGTTTTGGTCTGTCAAAGCAGCACTGAGTGTGCCTCGCTCCATGGTTTTGCCTGGCTGCAGTTGTTTCGGGTAAATGCTGGTAGCCATGTGGGTTTCTCTCTCTCCTCACTCTCCTGTGCCTGTGATGGACGCTCTAAAGGTAGGTTGCTTCTCTCCTGCGCTCCCTTAATTCTATCGTTTAGCGTAGCAACAGTGACTTTGTTTTATGTTAGGGAACCCTCATTAGCTGGCCGAGTCCACCGGTGGTGTAGACGGATGTCACCACCAGCTGATTGGAGCCGCTGCTGTTTTGTCTCCGGCCCTTTCGTCTCCTTTTGTCTCCTGCTGTTTCGGCTGCTTGCTGTGTCTCCGCTGCTGCTCTGTGTGCTCAGTGTGCACCTGCTGCTGCTGTGCTGTTACCACTTTGCTTGGTCCCCGACTGTCTCTCGGCTTGTTGGCTGCCTCTCTCTCCCTCTGTCGCCGTGCTTGCTGCTGTTTGCTGGGGGCTTCCATGGTGGCGCTGTTAGGGTGGTGGTAGGCCGCCTTGCCGTTGACTCTAAACACCTGAGCTGTGTGTGGGACTAACTCTTTTTAACGTTATTTATTGTGTGAATGTATCGAGTTACTCTTGTGTTTAGTATGAATTATTCTTTTGTTTAGTTTGAGTTACTCTTTTGTTTATCTTGGTTAATTAATTTGGTTTAGCCACCCCTGGTTTCTTTATTTTCTGGTTTTGATTAATTCTATACCTTTTTTTTTTATTTGTTTGGGGCTAAGGTATTCTGTTGTTGCATTATTGATTTCAGTTTATTTAGTTTGGGTGCATTTATTGTAATTAGCCATTTTTCTCATTTAGTATTACTTTTTGTGGTAACTTTGTGTTTTTATTCCCTTTCAGTGGCTGCAGGCTGGTGGTGGTGTTGGTGACCTGGGTGGTGGTGACCATCCCTTTTGTGTGCAGTGTATTCCCTGGGATTGTGGGTGATTTTCACAATGTGTGTGTGTGATTGTCACGTGTGTCTGGGTGTTTAATTTAGTTTTACTGTTTTTTTTTAATTTGTTTGTTTGTTTGTTTTGTTTGGTAGATCCCATCCCTCACTAACACCTGTCCCACCAGTAAGCCTCAGCCCCTGATTTAGTTTTTCCCTTTTTATTTCCCCCTGCCGGTATGAATGTGTTGTCATTTTAAATTGTGTTGATAATAAAGTGTACTATTTTGTAAGTATCTGGAACCACGTTTTCTCTTGCCTCCAGTAAACAAATCTGTGTCCTATTGATAATAGTGATAAATAATTCTTTGGGTGAAATTCCCAAGGTGGTGTTGTCTGGCAACTTAACTGAAATTGTGTTAGTATAACTCCGTTGACTGCTGTGGCGACACATGCTAATATGTAAGCATTGATGTTGTGGGCATGCTAGCATGCTGATGTTAGCTTTTAACTCAAAGCGCTCCTGTGCCTGAGTACAGCCTCACAGACCTGCTAGCATGTACAAACTTTTTAAACTCATTTTAATATTTGCAAGAGTTTGTCCTCCACTATATGAAAAGTTAAGGTTATTTTTCTTTGTTTCTTTACCACATGTACACTCAAACACTATAACCAATAATAAAATTAAATGTATACTTTGCAGGATTTTTCCTAAAAATCAGTGTATAGACTCATACAAAAATATTCCCTCTCAGTCATTATTTATGACCCACTAGAAGTGTGTGGTGTATTTATCTGCAGAAACCCCCTGCCTGTATTTTCTTATTATTTTGCTGTGTTCAGTACACTTCTGGGCATCAACCTTTGGGCAGTGGATGTGTAGCCTCCAACCAATAACAGCACACAGGGTATGAGGTCAGAAGTCATAGTGTAGTGACCAAGTAACATTGCTGTCTCTATCTCTCTCCTCTGCTCCACTCTGCTCTCTGTCTCTGTATCTTGGATGTGTACAGAGCTGCAGGTCTGTGTGTCTGCTTGACCGAGGGCGGGGCTGTGCTACACACACGCAGAGCAGAGAGGCCACAGCAGACAGGATTAAGCTCAGTATTCACACAAAATCCTGCAACGCTGCACCTTCTCGCAGGGTTGTGCAGATGTGCGGGCGTGTTTATTTGTGCTTTAGAATGTAACTGCCATGAAACAATCAGAAAATAACGTTTTTATTTCTCTGATTCACCTGTTTTGTTCTTGCCAGCGCCGCTCTTCATTCACTCTGTAGCTCGCTCGACTACCGCTGCTCTCTCTCTCTCTCTCTCTCTCTCTCTCTCTCTCTCTCTCTCTCTCTCTCTCTCTCTCTCTCTCTCTCACTGCTCTCAGCTCGCTCTGGTTGAGCCGGGGAGGAGGGGCCAACTTTGAATGCTGTGTTTACAAACACCAACTGACAAATCGTGCATAGTATACCTTTAATAACTTTCCCATTTTAATCAGTTCAGCTGCTGAAACCATTACTGCAGATGCTCTTTCATCACTATTTCCTTTCCTCTCTTTCTCACACCACTATTCCCCATCTGCTCCTATCTGCCACTGTAGATCACCTATTTCTACCCCCAGCTGCTACATGATTATATCTTCATTTATAGCCCTCCCACATCCCCACATCCCAAACACACACTCACTCATGCACACACACACACACACTTCTTCTTTCCTGTGCCTATCTTAGATTTTGATTTGGGTTTGGCCGGGGCATGTTTGCTCTCTTTCTTGTCCTCAGCAGCCAATACAGAAAAAGAGCAGATGGTTGATTATTGTTTGCGAGATGTGTGTGCAGGAAGGGAGAGTGAAGAGAGAGAGAAAAAAAATAAGAGAGATTGTGGGGATTTATTTCATAGACAGAACCTCCTGATGGGATATGTGGTGTTCAGCTTTTCTGTGTCTGGCAGGAGGTTCATAATCCCACTGCGCAGCTCAGGACTGAAAGAGGTGAAACACTCATTCATCCATTCATCAGCCTTTCACTTGTTCCCAATCTAGACAGTGCACACAGACTGACAGACTGGTTTTTGGGAGCAGGATTTTAGATATCACTGACATTGCGAGGCTTCAAGACATTTTTTTTTTGAGTGACAAAATCTATGTATGTGTGTTGCTTGGGAAAGAGAGCTCAGACTGTTACAAATAGCTAGTAATGCATGTCAGATTTTCGATTGGGCTACAAACTGCAAAGGTACCAGAGGTTAGAAAGTAAATTCAACAACTAAGAAATGCCAAAGGAAAAGTCACAAGAACACTTCTGTTTATGTGCAGTACTGTAATTTTGTAACAAAAATGTGATGGGAAGTAAATAAAACAAAAATAATGTGGTGAATTGAAGTGAGGCAGTGTGGTCAAGGCTACCATTTAGGTCAGTTCTAATAGCATGTTTTTCAAGAAGTAATTTTGCCTGTGTAAATGTGCCAATAACATGATGACTGTGGTTGCCCATTTGTTTAGAAAAACAGTATCTTCAGCCAAATTGGAACTGAGTTTTCAGACCACTCAAAAATACTGTTATTGTTTCACATTTTTCTTTTTTCTTTTTTTTTCTATCTCTATCTATCATTTAAATAATCTTTGTTAAAGATGTATCAGAATACTGAGCAAAACAACCATACAAATTCATTTTCTTTCTCTTTTCTTCCCAAACAATGACCTTTCTTTGGA
Organism: Thunnus maccoyii; assembly: GCF_910596095.1. Lineage (NCBI taxonomy): Eukaryota > Metazoa > Chordata > Actinopteri > Scombriformes > Scombridae > Thunnus > Thunnus maccoyii. The sequence goes on along the minus strand of NC_056549.1, from coordinate 12,684,569 downwards.
CCCTGCCAACTCCAGAACCGATCAGGCAGAGAGTGGTCCGTTGGGGCCGCTGTCTGCTTCTGTGTGCCTGCCAGAGTGCTGTTGCCCTTTTCGCCTACAATTGCACTTCCATTTGAAGGAACTGATTGTTGTTGCCGTGCCCAGGGGTCCTGTGGAAGAGGCATTCAAAGCCATGCCCTTCTGCTCATTTTATGGCGCACGGACCATGGCACCGCTGGTCAGAGCCCTGCGCCAGCTAGATCTGGACACCGTGAATCAAACGCACCACCCTTTTTTGACTCAAGCAGTCAGTGAGAACCAAAGCAGAGCAGGCATGAACCCCCCGTGTGCCCAAATTGCACGACACGTTTTGTGATTGTTTATCTGAGGTAGCAAGCATTTCAAACTGATAGCATAAGCCTGGCTTAACGATGCTTGTTTAGACAATCACTTAAGTAACTTTCTACTTTCACTATTTGTCATGGGCTGTGTGCTTATCTTACCAAGATAGTAGAAGGGGGAGAGGAGAAAGATAAAGGTGTAGGGGCATCGCCTCAAGCAGTGGAAAGTAAAGAGAAAAATCATACTGTGAAAAAAAACATAATTACTGTTCTTTTCCATCCTGGTGTTTATCTCACATGTAGATGGATGCCAAGATTTACAGAGAGGATAGCCAACGTTTCTGCATTGGTAGATGCAAAGGAAGAAATAGAGTAAAAGAAAAGAAGAATAATTAACTACCCTTTTGTAGAGGGAGCACTCTGGTAAAGTCCTTGTATTTTTGAAGCCTTGTTTGAGACTCCTGAAGTCTTTGGGACATGGTAGATTTAAATATGAACTGGGAATGCTTGTTACCCCTTGTGGTAAAGGACTCCATGTCCTAAGACACACTACAGCAAGAGAGGAAGACGGAGACAGTGGAAGATAAAACGAGGAAGAGCAAGTGGAAGATTAGAGTATGGTGGAGAGAAAATCAGAGTGCTGGAAAGGGGAAAAAACAGTGAAAAAGAAAGTTGAAAGAGAAAGATAACACTCAATAGAATATTCATGAACGTTGCCTCATATTCATTCATGCTCTGCTGCTGGTGATGATGGGACCTTGACACCAGAGCCCCTGTGCTGTGATAAGCATGCTTTCACGTACTCCCACCCACCCCATAACTCCCCCTTGGCCCGAGCATCAGGGCCCCTCTGCACCGAGCTAATCCTCAACCTCAGTTTGGATCCTCGGCTGTGGGGACCAAAACGTCTTCTTCCCCAGAAGCCTCCAAGGCTGTTGAGCTCTAGTACTTACTCTGTGTAATATGATCAGGCTGGAGCAGAGCCCTCCACCACAGAGGACAGCTTGCTGTGGAGATAATTTTGACTGCAGGAAAGTCACATTTCTCACTCTTACATGACTGGTTGGATGGGGGTGTGCGTGCAAGGGGAATTGGATGAAACACACGTAAACCTGCCAAATCGCTACCAAACCATGAGTACTTAGTGCAATGGCATCATGAATACTTTCTCTGTATCCAAGTATATTTATGTATATTTTTTCACTGCTTCACCTACCTTTTGAGTAGGAATTACAGTATATTATATGTATTGTATGTTTGTGTGTATCTGTGTGGAGGTGAGGATGCTTCTGTGTTCTTATTCAGTGAGTAAATGTGCCTTGACATTGACTTTTGACTGCCTCCACTCTCCTTAACCCCAAAATGCACTGCCATATTTCTACATCAGCATCATATGGAAGCAGAGGCTAGAGTCAATTTTCCATTATAGTTGCTTCAGCAATTCATCATTTCTCAATGGCTTCAGTGTGGACAAAAGCAGCAACATTCCCATATGCGGTATGCATACAGAATAGGATTGCATGTCGATGATAATCATAGCATAAAAAATAAATCAGTCTCATTTGAACATACCTCTGTGATGCTGGTGTCATCAGGGACATTTTATTGTGTTTTATGGGTGAAGGTATGGACTGTGTAATAGAGGTGATGCACGATATGCAGTACATACATACACATCGGTTCAAGGATATTACCTACACAGCATACAATCAAATTTCCAACACTAGGCTGACTTTTACAAGAGCATGCTGTCAGCAAACAGTTTTTGTAAGAAGTAGTGTAATAAGACATACTGTCATTACGCAAAGTAACATGCAACGTACATCTATAGAGTCTCTGGCAACTCTTGTAATGAGTAAAATAGGAGAGGCTGCAGAATTCCTAAGTATTAAATTTACGTATATTCAATAAATAAAAAGAGACCTCTTTTTGGGTGGAAACAACTCTTGGGGGTGCTTAAAGGATAGGTATGGATTTTTTCAAGTCTAACTCAATACAATATCCACGTGCCATTATGTATGTTGAAAGGGCTAAAGGTCAGAATTGTGTTTTCATTTCTCTTGTCCAAACTGGCCTTGAAGAGATTCCTTTGTATACTACACTGTATGAAACAGGGGACAAAATCCACAGTCCCCCTTCCACGTAAAAATGTATTGTGAGGTTCAGCCAAAGCTGATATAAGGCTGTAGCAGTTTGAGTTAACTAAATCAAGTCGGTGTCTTTGTCCTGGTAATCACATGTAGGTTTATTCAACCCAATCACCAGAACAAAACGTTGGCATTGAATGTTTCTGCAAACCACAGAAATGTTGAATATATACATTTCAACATGTGTAACACGTATCATATCAACATTTCTACAAATGTATGAACATGTCTATCCATTCAATAATGATGTTTTATGGTGTGACAACGCTGTGGTTAAGGTCTGGTTAGGTTTAGGCACAAAGACCACTTGGTTAGGGTTAGGGAAAGATCATAGTTTGGGTTAAAATAAAATAAAAAATAAAATAAAAATGGCTGCAAATGTTCCAATGTCTCACTAAAAACGCCCGGTTTTCTCACCAGAAAAATGGCTGCAAATGCCCTGACGTCTCGCTTTTGTCGGGTGAAACGGGAAGCGGGCATTTGTTTCAAGGTGGTCTCGAACCACGCTCTCTGCTGATTTCCAACTTACTGCCACTTCCTAACCATCCACCTACCCCTCCTCCTCCTAATAGGAAAGTCAGCTCATATAGATTGCATGTGAACTACGTCACTTTAGAAATGTTGATATGATACGTATTTTGGATGGACGTGTTGAAACATAGATATTCAACGTTTTCTGTGGTTTGCAGAAACGTACAATGCCAACGTTTTATTCTGGCAATCAGGCTGGTTTATTACTGGTGTTTTATCCCAGCAAGGCAACAAAGAGGGAATTTCTACAGAAAAACACAGAAACTTTGGAAGATAAATAGCAGTCTGGGTTAGCCAAGTGGACTGGGTAAAGCATCATATTAGCTATGGTTGAACTTCAGAATGTATCTTTAAATGCAGTGAGGGCTGTAGATTTTATCGACAGGTTTCATACAGTGTAGCCAGGGCACAGAGGGATTTCTTCACCTTCAGTTTTGAAAGGAGGATTCTTGGTAGTAAACAAGAGAGTTGTATTTAAAAAAAAAATACAAACCTATCCATTGAGTGGAAAAGCTTTACCCCAGTGTGACCTGTAGGCTGCACAGACAGGTGGATAACAACCATTACATGTTTTAAAGACTTACATTTGGTAGCCTGCAAGATGATTCAGGTGCTCTTTGTCTGTGGTCTCCTTATTTTTCCAATTGCTCTTCTCTGGGCAGTGATTCTGCCTGTGGTGAGTATCTACAAAGTCTTGATGCATACTGAAAACACAGGGCATGACTACATTTGAGCAGAGCCACAAATATAACAAAACCCATTATGCTTGGTTAAGGTCATGGTAAGAATTACAAATGTGTTGGTCCTCCTTGTGTGTAGCCACAGCCCCAGTTTCATCTTGCATCCAGGAGCATCCAGGATGCCAGGAACCATGTCATGATGTTGTGGAAAGAGACACAGAGTGGTTAACACATTTTTCATACAGGAGACCTGTGTTTGTCTCAACACCAAAAACCACTACCTTACGTGCATAATTTAACCCTACAATGTTGCAGGTGTCAAGAGTGAAAGGGGCTTAAGTAGACACTGATCCCATCTGCCTCTGCTTGACGCCTCTTTACAACACACTGTCCTTTTCAGCATCTGTTTCGCTTTCATTCCCATTTTTTGCGCTATCTAACTCCAGCATTCACTCTCATTCAATTCCCCTCCTCTTTCTCTGCTGCCAGTGCCATTCATGCTGCTTCATGTACATGTGTAACCATGGCGACTGGCAAATAGAGTCGTAGAGCGTCATTCGACTTTATTGGTAGGTATTTTATTTGCAAAACGTGTTTCTGGGATGCCTTGCAATCACATATTCAATCCTATCTGGAAAAAACATCCTTACACATATTATCTATCTGATCTGTATGTTCTGATTGATCATGTACTCTATAAGCCAGAGAAAAAGTTGAACAGTCAAATCAAGGTCAACATCAGATTGCTTTTGTTGTGTAATCTGCCATTTTGTTTTGTTGAACCATGACATGTATATTCCAAGTTTTAGGAGTAAAAGAAATACATGTATCATATTAAAAAGCTATTTGCCTTTATTTCACATTCATTTGTCATACCATGAATGTTGAGATATTTTAGTCTGTTAAATATTTTAGCCATGCTACTAGTCTGGCTAAAAATCTTAAAGATATGTTAAACCAAAAAAAATGTAAGTTTTCCTCTGAGTCACATCCTTCAGCAGGCTTATTATCAACCATGATTTTGCATTCTGAAACTATAATAACAGCATAGAAGGTTTGGGATTGCATTTTACACATAAATACATTGTTTACATGGGTGTATGGGTATTCCTTTTGTTAGATTGTTAAATTAAAACACATAAAGGAAGATTGATCTGAACACAAATGAAGCACTGCATTATTTGAGCAAAACTGTAACTTTGGGATCATAAAGTTTACCAATTTTACAGTAAAACTTAGCTGATACCTGGAAGACAAGGATCAATCACCTTTCAAATCTGTATTCATCACAGCTGTTGCTCACATTGAAGTACATATACAGTATGTTAGATAAACCTATAGTAGGTATATACAGTATATTCTTCACATAGACACATATACATACAGACACACTTGCACCCACACAGTCATTTTTCCATCACTTCAGAGGATATTACATTGATTATGTTTACATGCACAAAATATTACGGTTTTTGCCCTCATTCTGAAAAAGACAATATTCCTACTAAGCTGTTTACATGGCTAATGAAAATTAATATTCCACTAATAATCCTGTTTACATGCAGAGGATTTTCAGAGTTTCCTACTGATGCAGTGGGAATGAGAATCACAAGATCACAAGAAACCAGTGAGGTGAAAACATTAGTGAGACGCTGCCTGATATTGATATGACTGATATTATAAATTTATTGTTACAGGCACATTCAGTACCTTGGTTGTCCCATGATGTTTACCACACTGCTGAGTGTTATTGGTGCATCACACTGAGTCGTCACCGTCAGTCCATGGCTGCATGTCAGGATAATAACCAATCCCCTCTGTCCCCGTCGTGGAGAAGGTGCACTTTGTTTTTCCAGCCCGCCCTGAACAGCTCTCCACTCTCCTCTCATTCCTCTCCTCTGTCTGCCTTCCTGCTCCAGCATATGTCATTTTGCCTGGGCAGGTGTGCGTTACAGCCCATCATGCATCTCTATTCCAGCCTTGCAAACTGTTGGCCAGTTGGTTTGTTTACAACACACAGAGCTGACCGTAAACAGGCAAGAAGCCGTGTGTCGCAAACTGTGGTAAAAAACCCCAGTTGAGACGTATATTCTGAATGCGCTGTATACATGTCCAAAGAATGCTCCTAAAACACAAATAACATCAGCATATCCCACGTCTTAATTGGAAAATGTTACATTTGGAATAAGGCCTGATTTGGGATATCCAAACAGAATATGCTGTTTACATGAGCGGTATCAAATTCAGAATCTTGTCATATTTGGAATAATAGTGGAATATTAGTGTGCATGTAAATATAGTCATTGACCTGAAGACTTACCCTAACCCTAACCAATACCACTACTCTCCTAACCCTACCCTTTAACCTTAGCCTAACCTTAAATGAAGTTTTCACCCTAAAATTTAATGACTTACATTATAGGGACTGGCTTTTGGCAAGTTCCCATAATGTGACTGTGTAAACAGATTTATGTCCCCACATCATGAAGAATACCTGGTACACTCACAAGCGCACATACACACGCACACACTCACACACACACACACACACATGCCATTTTCTAGTTAGGGCAATTTAATCATCGATGCTAGCTTGTGGTATTAAGCTCATCTAAAAATAATAACAATTGTAGGCTTTATGTCCAGGTGACATATTGGTGATTGCAAAGCGCTCAATTGAGATTACAGCCTGTGGCACAGATGTAATTGATTTGCTGTGCACCTGCAAACAACGTTCACTACAAAGTTCAAGCTTGTGAGGCGGTGTATTAATTTATCAAACTCAGACGTCTGTGCAGGCTTCCCAGCGTGAAACCTCTCTGTCTTATGTCACCTTTTACAACAACCTCATGTGACTCCTGTGTGTTGACATGCATCTGAGATGTCAGGGTTTCTCCCTCATTTAAGCTCTGTCTGACAGGAACCTTCCCTTCACTCATCATCTGTCTCCCTCAATGCAGTTCATGTGATCGCAGGCAAACTGGCCCATTGCTGCTGGCTGATTAAAGCGGCATCAAAGCCTCAGCCCCTGGCTTTGAATACTTCACGTGTCAGCTTATATGGAAGTCGTATTGAATAATAACCCCAGCTTAAACATTCCTGCCTAATGTAAGTTAGAAAATGCATCCTTACCAACAACCTCTTTTGGAAATATAATTTCTCAGAGTCCAGCCCAATTAATGTATCCTTTCAAACTTTGTAGAAAGTTTCTGGCTAGTTTGTATTCCAAGCCTATTCATTAGTTGGATTGAGCAGTTTGAAAACACTCTTCTTTTAATTGTTTCTGTTTGATTTCTACCAAAGCTGGGTCTGTAATTAAAAGAGAAACAGAAAGAGGGGAGATAAATTTAGAGTTAAACCGCTAAAGTGATTTTTAAAGTGCCCAAACAAGTAGAGGAAGTAAAGGCTAGGAAGTGAATTCCAGGTCTCTTAGCTGAGACTTATTTGTTCAAAACTGCACAATAATGACTTGCATGCCTATATATAATTCATGCACATAACTCCATACTCATTTTACAGAAATATTATGGGGAAAGTCATTCACCCAGAGTGAATGCTTGTCAACAGGGCAACAAAACAACATCAAAAATGGTCATTCTTTTTCCTGCAGCTTGGAAATCATGAAAACTTTTCCAGTGAGACAAGAAGTTTGATGCTGCCCATCATCATCAAGTCTTGAAAACACACTGGAGCTGTACTTGGCTGCAAATACATTGAAATATCCTCTAAAAATATATATGTTGACCCTCTTTTATCTTCCCGTGTCGCTGCAATAACTGTAATACAGTACTAAATGTGACATCACCATCGTCGGACAGTGTTCCACGAGCCCAGGTCCATTTTCCACGTTACACAGATAACCATGTTCACACAGTGACAATATCCTGTTACACATATTTTGCCCACCACCATCAAAGCAGCATTATCTCTTTGCTGACCCACAGGCTGACCCGCTCTGTTAACGGGTTATACTGAAAAGTGCTGAGTGGCTGTTTCCTACAAATGGGATTTCCTTATCTTCAGTTTGAGAGTATTCTGTCACCAGCAATAGATGAATCTCTCCATTTTGCTCTTTAATTCATTTCCTGGCTTTCTCTTTGCCTCACATTCTTCCTCTCTGGCAGGTGAGATAGATAAAATAGGGTGAGCCAGTTGTTTGCTGATGGCTGTCGGTGGGGATCTCAACTTCACAAGGATAGATAATGTAAATGCAACAAGCCAGAGAGCTGTTGATATCTTTAAAGCGAAGTTAGAAACAGAAATGAGGATTACAGATAGCATCCAAATTTGATTTTATGATTAAAAATTGATACACACATTCAATTACTTAACATGCAAATGAGGAAGATAATGTTTTAATTCGAAAAGAGCCTCTGCAGTGCTATCAACTGAACTGATTTATGCCCATATGCTAATCTACTGTGTTTATAATCTAGCATTTACATCCTGCAAAATTGATCAAGTACCATATCCACATACACAAAGTTATTAGTTTCAGTATGGTGGATTGTTGGTGAGGTCTCTGGGCTCTGTGCCAGCAGAGTGCCATCTCATTATCTGCACTTATACAAATGCCATGGTTCTGGTGAGAAATGTGAGACTCATTGCATCAGTTTGAAATAAAGGGTGAAGCCGGGACAAACTTGGCATAAACAACAGCGGCCAGCACATAATGGATGGCACTGCAAGCTGTAAATGTCAGTTTTTCTTTCTCAGAACTTACAATCCATCTGTTTTGGTAAATGTCCCTCTGAAAACAAGTGAAGAGCAGGTGGCTTATTTGAGATTTTATTTTTTTAAAGCAAGAAACCTTGAGGTTGAAGGAAACATGTCGCACACTGAACAAAGGATGTCACTGTGTCTTGAGTTCCATTTGTTGTAAAACCCTGCTGTACAGTACCTGAAGCTAACAGAAGAAAAAAGAGGTAGTCATGGATAAACATAGAGCACTTTAATAGTCTGGGTTATTCTGTTATTTTCCTCACTCATGTCCTTGGCAGTATTGAAGTTAATCATGTTGACACTCCTCTTGCTGCCCTGCCACGCAATTCGGTAGCAGCAGACAAGAGCTCCTTTGCTAAAGTTGCCGGTCAAGGTCATTAGTGAGTCATTAAAACCTCCTCCTCGCGCATTTTTCACCTCGTTAATGATGCGTGCATACACCTGCCAACAGACAGAGGGAGAAGAGAGAAAAATTGTCCGTCTCTTTTCCCGACTTCCTCCCAAGCTCTCGCTCTTTTAACTCCCTGTTTCCACCCATCCATTATGGCCACCCCTCTCCTCTCTGCTCTGTAATGTTGACAGGGTGCAATATCTTGCCTCTCCTCCTTGACATTGATTCCAGTGATTTAAATCCTCCAACTCATGACACAAATTACCTGTAATTTACAGCCACCCCTCCATTTCACTCATAATATGCTCCAGTGAGAATTCAATGTTCCCTCTGTCCCTTTCTCTTTTTTTTCTCTCTGTTCCTTGCTCTTTGTTCTCCTCACACCTCTTTAACTCTCTTCTTGCACACACACCTTTACTGCATTACGATTTATGGCCCAGGCTGTTCGTTGTAGCAAAAAGAAAGCCTATGCAAGCACAGAGTGAACTCTGACAGCACCCTCCTTTTGAATGGGCACTGGGATGTAAAGCTGAAAATGAAGTGTCAGCCCTGCCACTTAAGTAGACAAAGGCTGGATCCATCAATACTCAGCAAAAGATAATGTTGGCATACATCACGAAAAAGGCCTATCTTACAGTAAAACCCAGGGTGTTTGTTCATTCTCCTGTTTGAAAAACTCCCTAAATTGATCAGTTTCTCTTCAAAAGCTCTTCAGGAGCAGAGAAAGAGAGAAAATGTTGTACTTTGCTGAGGGATATTGTCACATTTGGGGGGGGTGTTATCCGTTTTCTGTCATTTGCTGAAAAGTTAAAAGCAATTCACTGGTTGATTCATCTTGTGACAGCATGATTCTCATCTATTGTTTCCCCCAAGGAGAAAATTTAATAGCACATCAAAAAGCATCACATCTGAAGCATTCTCCCTCAGACTTGGGGCTCACTTGGAAAGGAAAAGGGGGTTGGACTGTGTCACAAACCACTGAGTGGAAAATGTCCATTGTCACTTTAGTGTCTGTAGGTAGAGGCCTTGCAGATATAGGACTTCAAGAATGGAGGTTCCAATCACCTCTGAAATGGAATTATGGAGCACGTCACAGCTCAGTGGCATTTGAACGCTTTCAGCCATATACTATGAAGGGGAGGAGGCTTAGACAGCTAGAAAATGGTACAGACACCCAGACTATAGACACAAAGAAACTGAAGAATACACATTAAGTGTTCGGTAACCCTTCCTTTTACAGTCCCCCTTTTAGTAAGTATTTACTCGGTAAATATATGGTAAATTATAGTATATTATTGGGTAATTACCACTGGTAATAAGTAGGTAAATACAGAGAAATTATAGCTGAAATACTAAGAAAAATCTCCACTATTACCCATAAACTCAACTAAGTACCACGTAGTTGTAACTGGTTTAGGGCCCATCAGTTCAAGTTACAATTGTAGCTTTCCATGGTTTATGTTGGTAACAGCCCAAGTTTAATAACGTACTATCTAGAAATTAAGACAGTCAGTATTTTCCAATAAATTACTTTTTCTTATATAGTTATTTTTCATGGCTACAATCATTTATGAAGGGTTTATTAGATTTACCTTATACTTACCTGGTAACAACCTCTGCAGCAACAGTTTTCCTCTAGTGTCATGGTACATCTTCTTCTTCATTCTTGCAGATGTTTTTACAATTTACTCAGTAAGTAAACTGAAACCATTACCATGTTCATACCATATTCTTTGTAATAGATTATTCCCTTTTCACACAAACTTGTACCATGAATGTTCTGCAACATTACTAAGTAAGACATTACAATATACTCAGTAAGTAAACTGAAACTGTACTGTAAAGAAAGCAATGTTTAATCCCATGGTATCACAAGGTCTTTACCACATCCTTTCATCAGAACGGATGATTTCCTTTCCCATGCAATATAGACAAACTCATGCCATATGTTCCATAGTGTTACTAACTAAAACATGACAGGAGAACTGTTAAATAAAGTGATGCTTAATGACATGATAGTGACATTGTACTAAAAAGCGTGTGTTTGTGATGTAAGGATCATAAAATAAATGTGATAATACAATGTAAGAATATGTACCAATGTAGCCACTGCTTCAGCTTATTATAAAATAATTACTGAAACTATATAACTGTAACAACTCAATTTATTTAGGGTCCGGTAGTTTACTACCTATATCCAGTTATTTGTATGAATAGCTATCCTTATTATACTTAGGATAATCACAGAGTACCCTTATCTTACTTCCTTACATACCTTTTAGACATGAAATTAAAGGAAACTTAAGACTTCCATTAAAATGAAACAGATAGGTATAAATACATAATAAATTGAACCTCGGTTTGGTAACAAATCAGTACCTTCAAATAATTGGCTCAATACATTAACAATTACAGGTTCAACCTGGAATGTATTGTGTTGCCCTTAAACTTAAGGAGCCCTTTCTGACTACATGGACTAGTAGAACTGAAATGGTCTTTGACTGAAGAAAAAAACAAACAAAAGGTGTCTCTTTTATTAGGATCAAAAGGGGTCCTTTAATTGTCTTTAATTGGGAAACAAAATACCAAGTTGTCCAGGAGGTTGTGTAGCAGCAGCCGTCAGTTCCTCTCCAATAGCCACAGGGCACAAGCAGTCCCTTGTCATCTGAAGTCCACCTCAGAGCTAACAGAAAATATCACATAAGCAGGTGATTTGAGGCTAGTGAGTTCAGAGAGTGAGCAACTAGCTCTCACAGGCTTACTCTGCCACAGCTACAACCATCTGAGCCCTTTTGTAAGCTCAATAATAAACAGTGCTGTGCTCTAGGTTTGATGCACAATACAAACTACAACTCAAATGCAAAACACACATTACCCCCTAAAAACCCTAACCCTATAAGGAGTTAAACTATGGCATCTAAAGCATAACCCATATGAGTTTACATTCTGGACATAAAGGTAACTTGTACAAACTTCTTGCCAAAGTCCGCCTAGCATGGTTGCTAATTAGCGATTAGCTTAACTCATTAGCATGCTAATAACATTAATTTGATTGTTAACTTTACAATACAGCAGGCAACACTTACCACAAGGCAGACAATGTCACACATGTTAAATATGAAAGTATGAAGTGATGTGTATGTGAGTCAGTGTATCGAAGAGGAAGCAACTACAACGTTGGAGCAACGTTACAGCTGCAGCCTGAGCTGCTGAGTTTCTCCGTCATCATAACACTAACACAAACAAAGAACTGGCTTTACAATATATTGTCAGGGCAGAGATGTGGTGCAACTATTACAACTTATGAAACTGAATATAGGGCTGTGGGATCAGACAAAACAGAGTATGGAAGACAAAGTAACATGGGAGCTGTAACAGCATCAGCCGAGAGAGAGGCGCCTGCAGCCAGAGAGGCTTTGCAGCATCGACCAGTGACCAGTGTGGATGGAGAAAGACTGAAAAGTCAGTGCTGCAACAAACTTTGTGGTGTTTTAGACTTTGTTCTCTGACAGAATATTATACTGAACTTCACCAACTCTGAATACAGAACAGCACAACAGCTACTGTGTGTTACCTGTAATTTGCGGCTGAATCCAGCTTTTAGGAGATTCTGGTCCAGCTCATTGTTGCCCAAAACGGTCAAGGTTAGAAACACCATACGATATATCCAGACTTGAGGAAAAACATTTTGTTAATAAGGCTCAGTAATGATATATAATGCTGTTCAATTTGTCTTTGCTAACCAGCTGCTCAGCTGGACGTAAACACACCGTGAGTAGCTCACTGGTAGCTCATTGAATGAAACACTCAATGCATTCTGGTTGTTGTAGGATTCACCTTTAAGAGCTGTATGGGGAATATACAGATTTTTTCTCAGTTTTCTCTGGTCATAGGGCACCAATTTCAAAAATAATTGCACATTTCTACTACGTAGGTGACCTGGTTTTAAGAAATCATCAAATTCACTGCAGTTTTCCTTTGAAGAGCGTTACGTATTGGATGAAGGTGACAATATAATGACACAAACTGACTAAAACTACATGGGCATTAAAGGGTTAACTCCTCACGAGTCAGGCTATTTTGACCCTTGGTGCACGCCGTCAGCTCACCCAGTGATAGAGTGTTCCCAAGTAGGTCTATCTGCGGACTCTCAGTATCTAGACGACAAACCCACTGTACTATATGACACACCTTGGTTAGATTTAGGCATGAGCAGTGAGATGATTAGGGTTAGGGTTAGGGGTCAGGGTGCATGATAATATGTTGAATGTAGTTATCCTAGTCTAATTTCTGCAAGTTATTCTGTTTTGTCAGAGCCTGTCTAAAGGGATCATAATTTTATATGAGAGCTGTGGGAAATGTATTTCATTTATATGAACAATGCCTTGCTTTACTGATGCCAGATGAAGTTAATTTTTGGAATGCAGAATACTATAAAAATATAAGAAAAAATCCCCAGACAATAGGGTTGTAAAGTTGAGTTAGGAGGAAGTGGACGAGATCTCATTTGAAAGAAGACTGTATTATGATTTATCTGATTTATTCTGTACTGTACGTGTAGGTTGTTTTTTTGATGACCCTGGATTTGTAGCTTGGAGTTGACTCTTTGCTGGAACGTGATGGTGAGCCAGTCCAAGTAGTGAAACATTCTGAGGGAAACCTGGAAGCAGTGTGGCCAGCTGCACACAGATTTGCAGAAAATTGCCAGATAAGGAATGATCACCACACACCAATTTATCCTTCCCAGATAGAGAGACATTTAAGGAAAAAAGAGAGAGACACTAAGGGCATTTTATTTTATTTTTGGGTACCAGAGCTCTTTTCATTGTGGGCTTTTTTTCCATTTTCGTAAACTGCGAGAGAAATGTTGAATGGACTGTAATAAACCTGTTTTGTTAACCACTCGATCTTTTCATATTTACTCCTCAGAGCCCAGGTAAACAAAGTAGCATCATAGCTTAAACTAAATACAAGTGCTACAGTAGGGAGTTGTCTCTTTAAACCCAGTTTCTATTAAGTGTATAATAGTTATATATTTAAATGGTAACAACAATTTAAGCTTTGTGTTGGTACATATTGTTACATTGTATTATCACATTTATTTTATGATCTTTACATCACAAGCACACGTTTTTTAATACAATGTAACTACCATGTCATTAAGCATTATTTTCTTTGATATTTCTCCTGTTTCAGTGTACTTATTCAATAAAATATCATGTTTTAATTAGTAACACTACGGAACATATGAGTACAAGTTTGTCTATATTGCATGGGAAAGGAAACCATCCATTTTGATGAAAGGATGTGGTAAGGACTTTGTTATACCATGGGATTAAACATTGCTTTCTTTTACAGTACAATTTCAGTTTACTTACTGAGTATATTGTCATGTTTTACTTAGTAATGTTGTGGAATATATATGGTACAAGTTCCTGTTAAAAGCATGGACAATGGAATAATCTATTACAAAGGATATGGTAAGAACATGGTAACACCACGGAAACAAACAAGGCTTCCTTTTACAGGACAGATTCAGTTTACTTTCTGAGTAAACTGTAAAAAAATCTGCAATAACATACACAGTATTCAAGAAGTTGTACCATAACACTAGAGGAAAACTGTTCTTGCAGGGGTTGTTACCAGGTAAGTATAAGGTATATCTAATAAACCCTTTATGTGTAGCCATGAACAATAACTATATAAGATGTAATTTATTAGAAAGTACTATCTTAATACATAAGATAACACATACATAATTAAACTTGGGCTGTTACCAACTTAAACCTTGGAAAACTACAATTGTAACTTGAATTGATGGATAATATAGGAGGTGTTAAGTTATTACCAACCTAAACAGGTCACATCCACATGGTACTTAGTTGAGTTGATGGGTAATAGTGGAGGTTTTTCTTAGTATTTCAGCTATAGTTTCTCTGTATTTACTTAATTATTACCAGTGTTAATTACCCAATAATATACTCCAATTTACCATATATTTACTGAGTAAATACTTAGTAATCAGGGGACTGTAAAAGGAAGGGTTACCAAGTATTCTTACTACTTTTTCTTTGTATTTAACCGTTTCTGATGTCATTTATATTTTCTCTTATATTTCTCTCTTTCTCCAAATTGCAGTCTCTTTAACCTGGATTGCGATCAAGACCTCATAAACTTCAAAGTTATGGCGTCGAAAGTGTGCTGAGAGAGGTGAATACAGATACCTGGGGAAAAAATGAGGAGAGGGACTTCTGTGATGGAGTGTAGATTTGTTTGTCTTGAAGACCATCATGATTCTGTGAAATATTCTTTCCTTGTCAGAAAATGTTCTGGCAACTGAAACTTAAAAATGTCTTTAATGTTTCCTATGACTGATGAAAAAAAAACCCTATAAATATTCTTAAGGGAATGGCAGTTCTCTGACCTTCAGGTACTGATTAAAAGAAAATACTGTATGTCTCTCCAAAGAGTAAAGAAATACAGCACAGAAATGGAGACACAGCAAAGATGGTAAAGTATGATCAAAGATGAGCAGAAGATAAGTGAAATTGCCCAGTTAAAGAAACCGTCCATCTGTGTTGAGTGTGTACAATATACTGAATCTAACAGTCCCATTTAAATGATAATGAAATTGGCAAATGCGGTCCAGCTTGGCACACCAAGTCAACAAAAACAATCTTGAGAGAATTTAAAACGATCATATTAAACTTGTGTGCAGACATAGATTTCCTAGTAAACAAAATGATTGACATTTCTATTTTCATTTGGTGTTGATCTGTAATTTCCTGGGGCAACACAAAAATATGATGAAGAAGAAAGACAAAGGAGACTACATAGTGTTTATTTTCAGTCAGTGCAGACTTTGAGACAATAGAGATACTGTAACTGCAAAAAAGAGTCTCCAATTAAGGTTTTATTAGGGCGATACCTTTTCATAGGGCCATATTATTTTTTTATCATTTCATTATTCCTCTCAAGAGTCGGTTGTTTTTTACCTAGAGGTTGTTTCTGGCTTATTAATATTGATTTGATGTATAGTTATGTACAGTTAGGAGCATTAAAGTGATGAAACTTTTCAAGTCAATAGCTGGCAGACCTTCACTTTCATTGCACTTAAAGTATAGCTGCAATATTACAGATCAGGATTTTACCTTTTACATCTGACAACTGAAATAGCTTTCTGTTGAATAGTGGTTGATCGAATTGCTGATGTGTGTGCATGTGTGTATATGTGTTGGGTAAGTGGAAAAGTGACTGATAGACTTGGTGTGTTTATCGTTAACACACACACACACACACACACACACACACGCTCACACAAACACAACTTCAATCTCCATCGAACACTTTGCCCCTGCCTGATATTGTTATGCTTTACAACCGGCAATCAATCCAAGGAGAGCCAGAGCTGGTTTCAGCACCAAAGGATTAAAATGACTGTCCAATTTAAGTTTTAGTATTCCACTGTTGCGGCCAAAGGTAACAACTCAATGCCAATGTAATTTTTATTTGACATTTCTACCGTCTCTTTCCAAATGAGCCATAACACTTCCTCCTTAACCCATTTGGAAAATCTTTCCTTTGTAAATCATATTGTGTTGTTGATCTATAGTAGAAGTCACTGTTAAACCAGCTTCATGCTCTCATGTATTTTCTCTGTGCAGTTGCCTCATCCAAAACAAGAAGTAACCCATTGGATTCCATCCACGTCCCCTCACCATTTCAGTGTAGGCGGGATGGAGGAGGCAGCAAGTTTCCTTGGAATCGACTCATCCTGGCCTTATCCCGACCGTGTGCTCCAACTGCTCTTCACTTTGCCCCGAGTGACTCCACGAGGAGATTTTAATTACTTAGTGTCATGGATTCTCTCAGGAAAGGCATGTGGCAAGCCATCAGGAGGACTTAATGAGTGGTGAGAGGGTAAGTGGGGTGTGGGAAGGTTTGAGGTTATGGGGGTGTCATCCAGTAAGAGTGAGAGAGTGTCAGAGAGTGAAAATCTGCCTTACAGCTGCTATGGATGTAAATGACTGTAATCTCCATGGAAATGCATTGTAAATGCAGCATGAAGCATTTTCAACCATAACTTATTGGTTAAGTTATAATGGCTGCGTTGTACAGTATATCTGCATGAATATGATTAGATGTGACTAGTCAGCAGGTAGCCACACAGCTGCTAAATATGTGAAGCATGAATTACAGCTGAACACTGTGCTTCATTAGTACTAGCCTAGTTTCCGATGTATGAACCACCACCCACATCATAGATTTATTCAGCAATTCAAATAGGTCTGGTGTTGTGCCCATTGACGGCTTCTCCAATTGGAGAATCAGTTAACCAATCAGAGTTTTGTAGGTGAGATTAAAAATAGGGAAGTCATCTTTCTACAAAGTAGCTAGCTACTTAGCTACATACATGAAAAATAGCAACAGGAAAATGGTGACAAGTGCGGATGAAATCAACAAAGCTTTACAAGTTTTTTATAGTGGACTTACAGAAACAGCAACTGTTAAATTGACATGTACAGACAAATGTTGGCACCCTTCCACCTTTTTTAAAGAAACTAAATCTTTTCTGTATTAAGTTGAAACTGACAGAAGTAGATGGTATCCATCATTCTTTATTTCACATTGAATATAATTGAAACTTTACTTTTGATTTACAATTTAACATATTATTTAATACAATAACATAAGTGAAAATAGCATGGCCAAAAATATTGGTACCCTTAACTTAATATTTTGTAGCACAGCCCTTCGAGGCAATAACTGCAGTCAAGTTCTCTCTGTAACTCTGAATAAGGTTTCTCCACTTCTCCACTGGTAGTTTGGCCCACTCTTCTTGAGCAAACTGCTCCAGTCCTCAGGTTTGATGGGTGCCGTCTCCCACCTGCAAGTTTCAGCTCTTTCCACAGATGTTCAATGGAATTCAGATCAGGACTCATAGCAGGCCACTTCAGAACGGTCCAATATTTTCTTCTCATCCACTCTTGAGTGCTTTTTGATGCATGTTTGGGGTCATTATCCTGCTGGAAGACCCATGACCTGTGACTGAGACACAGCTTTCTGACACTGGGCTGTATGTTTCGCTCCAAAATGCCTTAGACAGATTCAAGGCACTCAGTGCCTGAGGCAGCAAAGCAACCCCAAAACATCACTGAGCCTCCATGCTTCATGGTAGGCATGGTGTTCTTTTCTTTGAAGGCTTCATTTTTTCTTCTGTAAACATAGGGTTGGTGTGATTTACCAAAAAGCTCTAATTTTGTTTCATCTGTATCTGTTTCATCTTCTCCCAGAAGAACTGTGGCTTGTCAACATGTATTTTGGCAAAGTCCAGTCTGGGTTTTTTGTGTCTCCCTCTTGGAAGTGGAGTCTTCTTGGGTCTTCTACCATGGAGCCCATTTCATTCAGACAGCGATGGATGGTGCGACTTGAAACGATTGTACCTTAAACCTGAAGATCAGCTTGGATCTGTATTGAGGTCTTCCTTGGTTCTTTCTCAACCATTCGAGCAATCCTTCTGTTCAATCTCAGGCCACTTTTCCTCTTGCGACCATGTCCAGAGATGTTGGTTACAGTCCCATGGGCTTTAAACTTCCTAATAATATTGGCGACAGTGGTCACAGGAACATCAAGCTCTTTGGAGATGGTCTTGTAACCTTTACGTTGACCGTGCTTGGTTATTACCTTTTTTCTAATGTCTGCAGACCACTCTCTAGTTTTCCTTCTGTTTTCCATGTTCAATGTGATGCACACAGTGACACAGAACAGCAGAGTGAGTAATTTTCTCCTTTTAAAGTGGCTGCATGAATTATTATAAGATTTAACACCTGTGATACTAATTAAAACATAATAGTCTGCTTAAAGTATCACTACAAATCAATTATTTCTTACAAGTGCTAAAGGGTACCAATATTTTTTTCCGGACTATTTTAGAATGTCTTTGTAGAATAAGCATGAGTACAGTTAATTTCATAACTTTTTTTGTTTTGTTCTGCTGCAAACCAAACATAGACATGTACTGATAATAAAATATCTTCTAATTTCAACACTGCTCAGGGCGAATGGCGCATTATTTTAATAAAATGCAAGGGTACCAATCATTTCGGCCACATCTGTATTTAATTAATGTGAAAAACAACCACATTTTTGTCAACTGAAAATTGATTTTCTAATGATTGGTTAGGGGAAAACAAAACAGAATACCCCATCAACCAGAAATCAGCTAACATGTACACAATGTCTGACTGAATACATTAAATTAAACTAAATGGCAATGCAGCCAGATTATTAGTGCATTATCCACCCTAAAACTTTATTTGTTTGAGCTATTATTTTGTTTCAACCAAAAGCAAACTGCCCAGAGCAAATACACTATTAATGATGCCTCAATGGCAGGAAAGCTGATTATTTAACAGCTATAGCATTTTTTTATGTGTTACTTGCAGGGATGTTGGATGTAATTTTCAGTTAATATATTGGTGAGTGTAATCTCTTAAAACGGATGATGTGTATTTTGGTTAAGCCCAAGCCAAGGCAGGAAATGAGGATAAGTAGGTGTGATTATATACTTACTGTGATTAGAGGTCCAGTGAAAAGCTCAACTATACAATTGGACCAGGCAAGCGACCATGCTGGAACTTTATGCAAAGCAGCCAGACATAATATCTATTCTGAGGAAGCAAAAATGTCGAGCCCGGCTTTCCAGTTGTCAGGGTGGTAAATGCCTCTGCCAGACTATAGAATTCCATTATGGTTGTAATATCTGTTCATGATGTCAAACCCAGAAAGGTAAGGGGCCCCTGACATTACCCAAGATGCATCTGACTTCATTTTCTTCTCAGAAACACAAATGGGACATTTCCTCTCCGGAGAAATGAAAAGACACAGCAGGGCCTGAAGTGGAGAATATATAGTACCTGAAGAGGAGATGGCATTTAACTCAAGACCAGGCTGTCAACAGTAGTCTAGTCAAATCCTCCAAATAATGTGTCCTCAAAAATTGCGGTGCATTCATTTCCATTTTTATAAGAATAGTGATAAAATACTGACACACCTGTGCCTTTTAATTAAATTCACATTTTTCAGACATCTAAACCACAGTTTAGCTCTACAAAACATCCTCTAGTTATTCTTCTGTAGCTGTTCACATGAACAAAAACCTTTATTGCATATTGAACGTGATCCCACTCGGTGCGGTGGGAACGTGATCCAACCTCAATCCCACCCAGCTACAGGGGGTACTCTGCAAGTTTGAGCTAAACAGCACCTGTAGCCAGGTGTACTTTGCATAATGGGATGCGAATGAGCAAAATCAAAAAATTGCTAGCAGCTAGCCAGGAAATGAATTGAGGCCGACCTTCAAGTGCAAAGAAGTATGTTATATTTGCCAAAGAACGTTCTTCAGGAACTTCTTCCTATGCTTATGTTCTTCCTCCTGCCCCATACACACAGAGTGAACACAGAGTGAACATTCTCATGTTCAGTGATGAATTTTGGTTTGCTTGAATTTTTTCTGTGTAAAAAGAAACCGAACCAAGGCGAAAAAGCACTTAATTTACCAATTCATCCACCGATTGGACCACAGCTAATAAACTGTAGGTTTGGAAACTTCTTGTTTATTAAGTGGAACTCTACACATGCTGCCTTCTTAATTCAATTGTGTAATTTCATGTGATTTCATGTAACATATAACAAGGACATACTGTACAAAAAGCACCAGATACTTCATGCTTACAAATAGCACCTCTCCTTATAAAACCTCTAAATTCCTGCTTGTAATCCATAGACTCAAGAGGCTTGTATTCTGTTATGTCTTGCGTGTAGAACAAGGTATTTCCATGGTATCAAAAAAAACATTTATTTGCTTTTGTTGGAATGCTCTGTACACGATGCAATTATCTATGCATAATTACCTCCTGCAATATGATGGATTTCACAGCCTGCATTTTACAGCGTGTGGGCTAATGCAAGTCGACAGGAACAATTTCTCTTCATTAGACCGTTCCAACATCGTCAGTGACACGAGATGCCCATGTTCACATGATTGGAGAAAATACACAAACCAACACCATCCTCATATGTACTCTCCTTCCGTCTGCAGTCTTCATTAACACTGAGCAAGATATTCCAGTATAGAAACACTTTCCTCTCACCTGCCAGCAGTATTCCTTCCCAGTGCAGAGAACTCTAGACTTTCATGGCAGGGACAGATGTTGGCAGCCGGTTTCGTTAATCCAATCACAGTGAAGCGTATTTGCCAAAATGCCTCATCAATGTTACACGTTGGCAACTGTGACAACAAACCTTACTGTCATAGAAGATACATCTGTGAAGCTACAGCAGTGGATAAACTGCTCTCTGAAGATAAGTGACAGCCACAAACCCTTTATAGAACAAAAACACAGTCTGATGGATGTCCTATGTATGTGTAGTGGTGCAACATGACAAAACAGAAATTCTGACTGAAATTTGGATCATTTAGTGTTTATTTTCAGTGGGTTTAAATATACGACTATGTGTGAAAGTAATAAATTATATGTGTGTATCTTGTTGGTCCTTCATCTGAATTATTTTGAAATGCCACCAAAATCCTAGAGAGACCGTTAACATATGTTGTATTTTATGCCATCCAAGAAAATACAGTTTTGATAAAGATCTACCCTTCATGCAGAATCACAGCCTGGATGCAATTCATTCACACGCAAAACCAACATTATCTGAATGCTACATTAACTTTATACCTAATTAAAAGACATCACACCAACATCACACCTACGCTACTCATGTTCAACACTTCTATTTCCTCTCTATGTCTGTGAGAGCTTGGTATAATCTTAGAGCTGTATATAGAACCGTGTTTGGCAATGTTATGACTCAGCTCTTTTGCCACAATAAAGACACACAATGTTAAACAAAAGATATTTAAACAAATTAAACCAAATTAAAAGAGATAAGTGAATATTTATAATATGAGATGTGGGAGTCAGTGGGATCAGTGGTGTATGTGATACATGGGTGGTGAGTGTGTGTGCTTGTTGAAAGGTGCACAAAAGCAAGGTAAAGAACTAAACCAACATAACCAAATCAAAAGAAGGGGGGAGCAAAGCTGCAGCAGCAGAGTGGAGAGTCAGCCAGAGCTATGCTGCTTCCAGGCTTGAGGGTGTTCCCAGTTGCTCTAACAATCACCTGCAGAGAGAGCAGACAGACAGATGAACTACATAGCAAACACAAGATGACACAATGGGTCATCACCCCCCTACACCTTTAAGACAAGCTCCCAAAGGGATCACCGCACTCTAAATTAAATCACTTAATAAGATACTCAGAAAGTAATAAAGGACAAAAAAAGTATAACACATGACCTTCATCCTGCCCTTGGACTACTACTTATCTGACCTATTTTCAGCAACCCTGGTACCAGAGGAGTAAATTAAGAGAACAGAGCAAGAGCAATTCAAAAAGGCAGAATGAATTGGCAAGCTAAAGCAACCTAAAGTAAATCAAAACAAACCATTAAACAAACAGAAACAACCTATCTAGTAACCCACTTGGCTAACTAACCAAACCTGATCGGTCCAAAAAGTTTCAGCAGTAACTGGAGGATCTGAGGCTTTAGCAGCCAGTGACAGATCCCATCCTGCAGAGCTAAGTGAGAGTTTTTTAGCCTACCACATATGACAAGAACATCAGGGGCATCACTGTCTCTCTCACCATCCAAACTCTCAACAGGAACCTCAGAATCTCACAGCTCAGGCACAAATGTGGGTGTAACATTTACTTAGCTACAGAATCACTTGTATCACTAGGGCTAAACTGGCAGTGCTCAGTTTGATTGTCATACAGTTTTTTCAAACAAGCCTGTGCACCTCCCAAATTCCTGCATGCCACTTCACAATCAAATGGCTGGCCAAGGACTGAACCAGGACAAAGTGGAGCAGGCTCAACAGCCTGACTCGGTTTTAAAGCGAGCTAGTATGTACGGCACATCTAGACACATTTGGAAACATCACGCTTTAACTGAGGTCAAAAGAGATAGCGCAGGACATGGTCATAAGTTTTCTTTACCCCTAAATGCCACAACTATCATGTGCCATTTGCAACACCACATCACGGAAGTTACTTGGCACAACAACATGAAAACTCACTTCCCACTTTCTCACCAGTGAATCCTCCTGGATGAAGTAACCATGAGCAACATCTTATTTTTTCAACTGGCAAAACCTCATCCCACAACAGAGATGAATCAGCCCTTTGGCTCTTCACCCATTCCTCCCTCAAAATAGATGGAAGATCAGGCAGTGAAACCACATGTTCTGCAGCCACCATAACTTTACTACACCCTGAAACAGGCGGGTCTGGATCACACACGTCACAGCTTGTTGTGCAGGTCACAGCACAGGCTGGAAAACCCCCTGGATCACTCCAACAACTCTCATCTCCTCCGATGCTGGCAGCTTGGAAATAATCACAGGAGACTGCAGTACATTGGCCCACATAGCACTACCAGCCAGGTCGTTGCCCAGAATCATAACCACGCTGTCAAGCAGCAACATGGGGCACACCCCAACAGGAACAATGCCTTGTACCAGCTCACAATCCAGCACAATATAATGGCGTGGCACAAGAATTAAGCCCAGCTCCATACCCTGCATCAGTACAAAATACCCCGTTTCTGTCTTGGGTGAAAAAAGCAGCACCAATTACACAATACATGTGGAAGTGTCTGTGTCACTCAAAAGCTTAATACTTTCATGCTTCTTACTACCAACCCATGACACAACAGCATAGGCGATGAACAGCTCAAAACCTGAACTTGTTTTGGGGAACCAGACTAGAACCAGAACCAGTACTTAAATCCACACACACACACACACACACACACACACACAACGGTCTCTGCTCCAAAACTGTAGAGCATAGCATAGCTGGAGCATGCGACGGCAAAGGTGAAGGTGAATGACACTTACCTCTCGGCTTCAACAGCGGACACTTGTCTTTCCAATGACCCTCCCCATGGCAGTAATTACACACTCTGGCACCCTCAAGTTTCCCTGTAAATGCAGGCTTACGCGTAGAACCAGCTGGGAAAAATTTTGCACCACCACAGGAGTTACCACAATTATCTCTTCACCTCCCTAATCACCCCAGGAGCTCGTCTCTGAAAAACTACCTTTTATGCATCCACACAAAATCAGCTAATTCAGCTGTTTTAAATGTGGTGGATGGCTTCTGCTCATTTACATGAGCAGAAGAAGTAGCAATACGTTGAGGGATAGCATTTTTAAACTGTTCTCCCACAGCTCACAAAGGCTTTAGCGGCTGAGCACCAATGGTGAAAATGGGACACCAAATCACGGACAAACTCCACATTAGTTTGCTTATCGCCCTTTACCCAGTTCCGGAATTTTTAGCAATATGCTTCAGGGACCAACTCATATGCTTTTAATACAGCTGATTTCACCGTATCAAAATCCAAATCATCCTCGGCACATACAGCTGAATAAGCCTCCTGAGCTCTCCCAGTGAGGAAACACTGAAGCATGAGTACTCTGTCCGAATGTGGCCAATTTTTCGCATCGGCAACACATTCATAGAGAGTGAAATAAGTGTCAGGGTCTCGCTCATTAAACTGTGGCACCAATTGTAGATTAGCAACAACATCAGCACCACCCAGTGCAAAACCAACAGATGCAGAAACCTCTGCACTAGACCCCCCGCCCCACACCAAAAACAGCAGGCTTGTAAAGCAGGCAATCCCACAAAATCACACAGATGTGCCCCCAATACTAACACCACAACGCTACAAAAAACCCAAAACAACAAAAACAGCAACTCAAAGGGGAAATGCCACTACAACCTAATGGGGAAAACTCTGCATACATTGTATCAGGACAGCAACACTTAACTTATGAATGTCATATGACAATCCAACACCAGGTCAGAAACCAATACTTCCAGAGAGAAAAACAAAAAAAACAACATATCGTGTATCTCCAAAAAAACAGAAACCAGAGTTAAACCAAAGACCAAAACAGCCCTGTCCACAAAACACTCAGCCAAAAAGCCAGCACTCAGCTGGACCAAATCACCTCATCAGCTGTGCAATCACACCATGCACCCAACTGCTACCTGAGGCACAAAACCAACTTAACAAAATAACCTTAATGGACAAGTCCAATTTGTTATAGCCGGGTCTTTGGCCACGAGAAAATAGGAGACACACCATGTTAAGGCTTCAACAAAGATATTTATTTAAGCAAATTAAACCAAATTAAAGAGATAACTGAATATTTACAATATGAGGCATGGAAGTCAATGAGATCAGTGTTGTATGTAATGCATGGGTGGGGAATGTGTATGAATGTGTGTGTTGAAAGGTGTATGAAAGCAAGGTAAAGAACTTAACCAACATAACCAAATCAAAAGGGAGCGGGGCAAAGCTATAGTAGCAGCAGAGTGGAGAATGGGCCACTGCTGTGCTGCAACCAGGCTTAAGTAAGCTGGATGTACCCTCAGGTGTTCCCAGTTGCTCTAACGATCACCTGCAGAGCGAGCACACAGACAGGTGAACCACATATCAAACACAAGATGACACCAGGGGTCATCACAGATAACAAGACCTCTATGTCAAACCACTAAATACACTGTTTGTAACTGCCCTTTAGAATGACTCACTTAAGCGCTTTATGCTTATGTTTGTATGTGGGCATGTGCGTATACATGTATGTGTGTGGATTATACCAAATAAGATCAGTACAGCTACTGTATGTCCATACAGGACCACAACCAACTGAACTAAATAGCAGAGTTTGGTGCATCTATGGTGTGTATATTTCTGCTTGTCTGTGTATGAATCGGTGAGTTCAAGATAACATGGTAGTTATATTTTAGCTCTTGAGGATGGTAAGGCATATATGCACTGTGAAATATAGATCTATTTTGTTGCTGAACTTTTAGCTCATCTTTGCAGTGTGGAGACCATCTGGGGGCCTGTTGGTGGGTTGGTAATTGAGGATGTGGGGGTTAGAGACAAGGCCCCCTTGGAAATCCCCAGCAGATCGACCATTATCCTGTGCTGAGGATTGGGTAGCTGCTCCACTGCTGACATTTCCATTTATATCTGTCACGGTTGGATCCCGAGGAGCAGACAGAAAACAAGAGAGAGAGAGAAGTAAGAAAGAGACAGTTGTTGTAAGACTTGTTTATGACTGTAAACATAGTTCGAAGCTTCTGTGTGTGTGCTCCAACACTAGATTGGGGTCTTGGTAGAACTGGCTGATGGTGGAGTGCACTCATTGGAGTCAACAGTAAGGCACAGCCCAGTGAGACAAAGTCAATTGAATTAATAGTCATGTATGCTGCAAGTTTTTGTCCGTAGTGTTTTGATGTGAAATTAAGCCAGTTGTGATGAGAATTTCATAGAAACTATTTCTCTGTAAAAATCAAATGTCATCTCTGATTTTCTTCTAAAAACTCTGCAGTCATCTGGATATATGCTGCATAGTAGCTAAGGAGATATAACCAGGCTTTCTCTATGATGCGTTTAAATTGAATTACACTCTATGAGTTCAATAAAAAATTGATGTTGTGCTGTATGGTTCAAGACATGGATAATTGTCATCTAAAATATGTTCAGTAAAAGAAAATAATTGTAGGGCTTATTAGAAATTTCAGTTCAATTCAGTTTTGTGTGAAATGTCAAATGTGAAATCTGCATGTATTGTATGGTATATTGCTGCAAAAACATGTTCTTAGTGTATTGAGTGGTGTCAAAGCACTGTAGAATAATGAAAGCAGTGAGAGATACTGTCATTACCATCATTATAAAGCATTATCCCCAGCTTATTTAGGACTTTCAAGATAGATATTCTTTTAAACACAGTATACAGCAGTGATGCTGCAATAAATTACCAAGAGAGAAACTGACTTAATGGGATTGCATAATGTGAATTTATGTCTTAAGGTGTTCTGTACTTACCTTTGCCTGCCATTGCCCGCTCCTCTCCAAGGCCCTTCTATACATACCTGTCAATATTCTCATGATACCTCAATGTATCATTTCTTTGCATTTACATAAACTGCCTCCACAGAGACTTCTAGCATGACTTCTCCAACTTCATTTAAATTCCTTTGCATTTGGAGAGATATTTGCACATTCCAAGGTGACAAGAAACCATCAGTATAGGGAAAACAATTAAATGAAGGAAGAGGAGGAGGAGGAGAGGTAGAGAAATCTATGCAGCAACATTAGTGTGAGATCGGTGCACCAATATTTATACTTAATTGATGCACTTAGGGCACACTGTAGTCCTTTTTTGAAAATAGAACTGGTCTAAAAAAGAAGAAAATTAGTTTTTAATTACTCACAGAAAATCATGAATAACAACTCCTCCACTAAGAATACTTATTTATACTATACTATTTCTGGACTCTGGAAAACATACAAGTATAAAGTATTAAATTAAATTCGACTTTAACTTCAATTGGTCTTTGTTTGCGGTGAACCACTTCTTCTCTGTTCAACGATCTATACCCCCAGTCTTGAAAGGGGACAGAGGTAAGATCACTCTGTATCCCTAAGGAGGTGAGAAGTCTCACACAGTTAAAAAAAAAAAAATACATCCAAACCAAAACAGTTGCAATTTATATGTGCCAGACACCCACAGGTCCTGAAGGGGAGGATCTATCCACTTGTCTTGGAGTAAAAGGCCCATGGGATCAGCACAGTTGTAGGATGAATGAGGTGTTGTGCCTGACACCAAGAGATTCGAGTTAATAAATGGTGTGCTTGATCTGGGGCCGGCTGTGCAATTGTATTTGGACAGTCTGATGAATTGGGGACCGGGAGCTGTCCTCACTTTTTTCCCGAACAGAGGGGATAATTCATGCCGGAAAGCCTGGAGTCGTCTTTTAACTGTAGGTTTTTCTGTAACGGTAACATAGAGCCCTCACACAACTGAATTGAATACTGTTAATTTGTCAATGAAAACTATGATAAAAATGATTAATTGACAATCTTTTTACACCACAAAAATTAGATGATTACAAAAGAAAGTCACTTTTGAAAATGAAAAGATTGAGAAATGGAAAAATTAAGCATTGTTACTATTCTCATTCAGTGATTACAGAAATTCATTCACTCTGCCCATCTGTAAAAGTGAATATCCATCTCCACCACCTTCCCATTCAGAATTGTATTTATCTGCATGCTTGACTTGCTGCTCTAACAAGCAGCATCTTTCAGTAGCCTTTTGTTTCCTTTAATAATGTTAGCTCCTTGTTTTTGCAGGTAAAAAAAAATACCCAATTACAATCCACTATACCACTGAAAAGAGATGATGCAAACACAGCAACAAAAATAGCTGTAACAAACCACTAAAACATACAGGAACCCCAGTGGCTGCATACATGAAAGATGTGGACAGATGTAACCTTAGAAGAATCTTGACAGGAAAATAAAAATGCATAATGAAATTAAATTGCATAAAGATTTTACTGACTAAAACGTAACTAAAACTAACATTAATCAATACTCAAATATGACAAAAACTATAAACTAAATAATCTTCATCAAAAGACAGACTAAAACTAAAAAATCTTGTATTACTACATTACCTATTAATTGAGCAACTATCCAGTTTGAATGTGGTTGCTTAGAGGTACAAAGCAGAAACAATCCCATAAATTCAGTCTCCAAATCCAATTGATTCCACTGCTGATTAGAATTGTTGTTGTTTGGCATCAAGACTTCTGTACAGTTTTTTTTCTCTCCATAAGAAAAATGTTGATGTTGTTGCATTAAATCAGATAAAATGATCAGGCTTCATAGGACAGACAATTACAGTATACACACTGTGCTAAAAAAACACACTGTGCTAAAAAAAAAAAGCAAATGCCATTTTTATGATTGCATGTAAATCTGTTCTTGCCACATCCTGCCATGTTTTCTTTTCCTTTGATGTTCAGGCCTCATCTGTCATGCCCATGTGTAATGTCATGAAGGTGCTGTGTGAACTGTGGGATGTTTCCTCCAACAAAGAGTGCTGGATTGCAGACTTATAGAAAGTGTGCATAAAGAGCTCAAAATGTCTGTGAGACAACCCTCTTGCACTTTGCACAGTGGGACTCCCCTGAGCCCTTGCAGTGTTTCTTTATCGGAAATGTGCGCCAACGTCTGTGAGTCAGGCAGTGCAGGCACTGAGATTGAGTAATTGACTTAGTCTCAATCTGCCATGGTGCTGGACTGTTGGGTGGCTTTGAATGCATGAAACTGTGTGAGGTTATTGCTTTGAGGCACAACGGGCCAGATTGTTCCCTGTTTCTATCTTGCCTGAAACAATAAACCACATATCTCTATTTCATTTCTCTCCAGCAGTGACAAAGACTTTGTGAAGGAGAAGGTGTATCGGGCCTGGTAGTCTCCACAAAGAAAATACCTAAATTAATTACTGTTTAGTATGTAAAGTATGTGTCCTCTGTGTATGGTTACCAGAGAAAAAAAGGTGAAAAAGGAGTTTGGGATCAACCTCAAACTTTTGACCCCTCTGTTGATTCACCCCTGTCAACAATAACAGATGCCCTCCATGTTACAATATGAGCTACAATATACTGCAGCCAAAGTTTTAAATGACCTTCAATGCTGCATAAGAGACACATCTATAATTTTGCCAAACAACACATGAGCAAAATCACAGCTTTATCTTCATATTCAGATGCAAGCCTCAGTCAGGCTCTGTGCCCAGCATTGCTTGTGAATGGGTGCTAGATAGAACTCAGTATGACTATGCCTATGCCAAATTACTACCTGCTTACATGGAGACAAAACATGAAACAGTGCTGCTTGATTTGCGTGTGTCTCATTCTGGATGCATAATGCATCAAGAGCATGAATAATTTAGATATACAAGTGAAGGGAATCTGTTTGGTGGTCTGCCAAGCCTTTCCTCCTCTACTAAAAGGCTGTTTTTTTCTCTTTTGTAAAAAAACAAAAACAAAAACAACAACAACAACAACAAAAAAAACAAAAAACAAACCTCCATATTGGAGAGACAGATGGCAGACAGGGTAAAACTGAGTCTCCCATCCAAGATCATACTGTGATGGAAATGGAGTTTGCCATGGAAATCAGGAAGTGAAGCAATTTGTTGATTACCCCGAGAGGACATGGTGGTCAACTGGCGGACTTACACAAAGTCATTCACATCTGTAGATATTTATCTGCTTTTCTGAAGTTTTTGAGACTAAATGAGTCTATGTGGTGCTTTACGAATCAACAAAGAAGCAACTTGCACTTTCCATTCCAGCTCAGTTCTAACAAGGTAATGAGGGGTTAATATCTTGGGAACATCAGAATAACGCTTTTGTAAAACCATGGCAATCATAGAGGAAATAACCTTGTAATATCTTAGTAAAGACAATTAGACTAGTGCTAATATTGGGTTTAATTTCTGTAATGGGGTAATAATGGGGCAAAAAGACAGGAACTTGACAGTCATGTGATGTGGACCCAGGCCACAAAAAAACACAGGCATCTCACAATTTTAGAGCTGTTATTGTGAAACTAATATGTTTGGCGCTGTGGACCAACATAACTATTACACATTTTGATGTGAGACTGGGTTGTGTAAAAACATCTCAAGGTAGTAATGGGACAGCGCATCTCAATAATAACATGATAATAATTGGATAACAGGCTAATCTGATCAAATTATCAGGTTATATCAAGGTAATATTTTCTCAGTAATAACAGGATATTAGCATAAAATCTATTACTTGAAGTAATAATACTGTAGAGGAGGTAATACTCAGGAGGAAAAAGGGAAATAAAAGAGGTAATAATAGGACAATTTGCTAATAATAATGAGGCAATATTAGTTTTATGTTTTCACAATACTCATAGGCTAATATCAATGTATGCAAATGCACATTCACAAGAAAATTACTGACAGAATTGTACTTCATATGCTGTGATTTCATACCTGAAACAACATGGTAGTTTCTGTGCAATAATCATGTATCAGGGCAGGAAAATGCTACATGTAAACAAGATAAAACCTGACTACTATAACCATGACATGTTTTTACCTATTATTAACCCTCTAATTTTTCTCCATTGATGTACAGCACTATAACAGACATTTAATGTCATTATTACCTCTTATCTCATTGTTATGAACAAGATGTGACCTCTGTAATACCCATGTTATTACCCAAGTATAACCCTGTGGTGCCCAAGACTTTACCTTAACTTAAGGTTATACCTTTTAATCTCACTATTACTGAGCTGGGATGCAAGGTCCTACCATACTGTACAGCATGTGATTGAGCAAGAGTGAGTTCATACTCACATTTTTTAAAAGAATTGCACAACTGCACTGTGTTTTAGCATCCTTTCTTAAAAGCCCATTACTCTCACAAGTTCTTAGTTTGCCTGGAAATGAAAATAAGTCACTTTTTTAAAGACAAGACCATGCAGGACCTTGGGAATAGCATCTTAGACAGCAAAATCTCTTCATGAGTTCCTCTCATAGACCTGTCTTCTTTCGAACCTGAGACACTGATTTTCTCTTCATGTAGCAAGTCATCCTCAAATGTGGTGACGGACCTGCAGGAGAATGGTGGTGACGGTGGAGATGAAATTCATGTTGGGTGTATTTTTAGTACAGAACACGTAACACACATGTTGTTTTCCCTGCATCTTCTGAAGTGCCATGTAGTGTCTGATTTTAATCAGAGTCTGGTTTGCTGCTGGTCCTGCAGTCATCGGCTACCATTATGAAAAATCTAAGACAGAAGAAGAGTGTTGAATATGTTCTGTTGCTAGGAAACTGAAACATCATTATAACAACACAGTGTCATATTCTGTGTATACAGTGTGCAGGTTTATTTTGATTCATGTTCACATCATGCTTGTTTATTCTATTACATCAAACTAATAAAAATGGTCACTGTGTAATGTTACGCCCTAAATGGGATACATTTTCATTTTGATTGTATGATGATTAAATTGATTATTGTCGCGCAGCACAGTAATGTCACTCCTAATTGCCTCACAGGTGCAAAGTTAGGTAAATTAAAAGCCATAAATTATCATCTTATTAAGCTTTCAAATATCATTAATCAACACCAACAGATATTTTTAAAATCAAGTGTTTTAGCTCCAACATGACTTGTTGCGAAAGTTAGAATATTAATGCTCCAGTCAACCCACACTTCATCCCACTTCTGTCAATATTTTCTTTAATGTTACAGTCTGTACACCCTCTGTATATTCGCACCACATAATGTCTTTATTTAGTAACTATCAACATTAGATTTTCACCACCCACATCAACAAGAGCCGGAACATGTGTTGCTCAATGGAAAAGGACTCATGGTGAGAGCTTTTCTGCAGCAAATACAGCCCTATTTAAGAAGTCTGTGTTATTGTCAGGTACATCCTGTATATATCTGTACTCCTTACAGTAGCTTCAACATTGGTGGTTTCAAAATAAAACCATATAGGAAGCCAGAGGCAGATCACATTAATAAAACCTTAGAAAGAAAAGAAATACACAGAAAAAGGCAGAAGTGTTTTTTGTAAGATATCTTTTTCTTTAAAGACCTGAGAAGATAACAAACTACTACTAATAGTTCTCCTCAGAGGCTGTGTTGATGTTAAGTGTGAGGTTCACCACATCTATCAAAAAGCAGCATGTCTGGCCATCTCTCTCAATCATCTTCCTCTAACAATTCAATTTGCTGTGGATTGACAGCATCCAGACATAGCCGGAATGATGAATGTCCTGCTGCGTGCTCAGTTCACCAGATTACCTACTCATTTCTGTGCAGAAACAGATAGTCATATGTGGTTCTTATCATCAAGTTATACAGAAGAACACAATATAGCCATGAAATCTAGCATGATGGGTCATGTATTTCTTGGACAATCAGCTTCATAAGCCTTGCCTGGAGCTATGAGCTTCAGAGAGCCTCAGTATCACTGCTGGGGATTTTCTAAAGTGCTTCTGCAGCTTGGGGATAATGGATTTACTGTACTTTGTACATTTATCTGATTAGATATGCAAAGCGTGTGATCATACTGCACATTTGGCTCCAGCGGGCATCTTGAGGCTCTGCTCTGCTGCCGGACGCCTCAAAGAAAAAACTCTTTCTAAAGTGTTTGGAGGTTTCACGGATGGTTGGACTCTAGGTCGTGCTCTTTTTTTTTTTTTTTTTTTCCGTCTCTGACGTCCATCTGGTGCCCAGTGATGTGAGAGCTGTGGGCGTGGAGGCACTCTGCAGGTGCATGTCTGAGTGCCAGTTTAGACAAATCACAGCAGGTAGCCATTTAAGCCACTTGTCTGCTTGTTAGGTGGTGGTATGATGGGACAGCCCACATATCCAGTTCACCGCTGCTTCCAAATGTCGATTATTCCAGGCTGCCATGTTGGAAGGGATAAAGTGGGTACAAATGCCCCACTGACCCACTGCTGACCTGTGGCTGTATGTTCAGTTTTTATAGGGACACATACAGACAGTCTCTCTCTCTCACACACACACACACATATAAGGAGAGGAAAGACTTGCACCTAACACTTCAACCCTACATTAATACTTATGTTTTGTTTTGTTTTTTGTGATATTTAGTATTTTTGTTTGATAGTTGATTTTTAGAAGATAGAATAAAATATATGAAGCTAGACTATATAATATTATAAAATTATAATATATAATTTTAGAATATATGAAGCTCATAATAATAATCTGTTCTTCTTTCTCTTCTTCTCAGAAGGAGTAATAGTGCTAATACAGTAGTCCAGTCAATCAAGCATTCAACGAATTAGGCACTCCTCTTTTAAAATGTTATTCCAAATGATTTTTCCCATATTGTGGCACAAAATTCATTGTGTGGCATAAAAAGGAACACTAAGCCTCCCAACGTGCACATAATAGAACTTGTGAAAAGCAACATGACACTGACAATGTCATGGTACTGTCCATGGATATCAATCTGCCTCTGTACTCATGAGACATTAAAAGAACAGAGACATAATCAAGCTCTTGTCCAAAATGTGCTGAAAATAACATTGAAATCAGTCTCACACTGCACTGGAGGGGCTAAAGATAATTTACTGTTGCTTAGCAGCGTAACAGACAGATATATTCTGCTGGGTGAGACAGGTGTTCAGGGCATTACAGCAGTCAAGGCATGAAAACACAGAGGAATCAATCACAGTGTCTGGATGAGGATAGAGGAGTCCTATTCTTGGAAAGTCATGTAAATAGCATCTGCACAGCTGTTATGAGCTATCTAGGCTAGCCAATAATGACTCTATTAAAGTTTTAAAATATACTATAGAAAGTACATGTATACAAGTAATTAAAAACCCTCCATCCATCAACTTTACTTTGTGTTTTTTTTTTTTTTTTGGCTCTCTTGTATACGGTTTTAAGCTGTTTAAAAATAATTAGTCCTACAAAGGAAGAAAGAAATTCCAAATCACATTATTTTCATGCAGGCAGCAGCGAGGACACCCCATCAGAGAATAAAATGACATCAGGCCACAGGGCGGACTCAGAAGGGATAAAAAATACAAGAACAGATCTCATGAATGAGAGATGAGATGGTTGGAATGAGTGAAGAAACACAGCACAGAGCGGCAGACAGAGACAAAGAGAAATAAAAACAGAGAGATGATAAATGGAGAGACTTCATAAACACAGAACAGAGAGACTGAAACAAAGTATACATCAGTTCAGTTGCCTGTGAGTCTGTTGTAAGAGAGTCATGGGAGGAAGCATCTTGGGGTTAATTAAAGCTTCTAATGGCATTAAGAGGTAGAGGTTGAGAGGGGGCTGACAGCTGGGCTGAATCTGCCACTTTATACACTCATCAGGCACACCAGTGGCTTATTTACATCCCTCTTTGAGTCGATCAAGCTACCTCAACATCAGGTGCTGCGGTCTGAAAGACTGTCGCCCAGTGCGTTGGTGGATGCAGACAAAAGCAAGCGAAGCACTGAGCATCCTACGCCTTAGCTGGTGCATCATCAAAGTCTACTCTCTCTAAGGAAACTTGATAGGACAGACTTAACTAAAACCATTTGTTACTCTTTCAGCAGTTGTCAAATACCTGACTTGACACGTAGAATGTGTCACAATGATCCAACTCCAATGTGTAAGAACAAGACTAATGGTGTGTTCAGTGTGAATTTTAGCTTGCATCATTCACACAAGTTTGACTGCTGGACCGTGTTTATTCGTCAGCCAATGTACCACTGTACATTAGCCGTAACCTAGCTAGCAACAGATGCACTGACCGTGTCTGTGGGAGTGTGCCTGTGTATTTGTGTTCAGTTCAGCTTGTGACTTAACTCAGAATTCACTAGAAACTCAGTTTCTTTCAGTTATTTCCCTCCAGTCTCTCTTCTTTCCAGTCTAATCTCTGATTTTATGCAGCAGAGCCCCAGGATATGTGCAAATTTTTCGCTCATGTTGAAACTCTTGTGGACGTGTATTCGCAACAATTCATGCCAGCTCTAGCAAATTTTCATCTTTGACTTTTTATGCAATCACGCCACCTCTTAAATTTGCTTTGCGCTCTGTCTGAACACACAGGTTACATCCACACTAATACGTTTTCAACAATCTCTGTCCACACAAGCATTTCAGCACCATTTCAGAAATTATCTCAGTCCATACTAACACGCCTGAAAATGCATATCACATGACCATTCATGTGTACTGAGTATGCACGAGCAGGTGTAAACAGGAAGCAGATTGTTTACTTTGCAGTTGGTTGCTTAGTTGCAGAAAATACTACAGAGGATGAACAGCAATGGTGAAAAGTAAGACCAGAGATTATTTTGCTTGGACCAATGACAAGGTGGAACTGTTACTGAAAGAAACACATGAGTATAAAGCAGACATGTCGTGACTGATAAAACCCAATCAGTAAGCAAACGTGGGTGTCTGCATCATTGCCCGTCCAGACAAAAACACAATCCTGGAGTTTTCAAACTAAAACGGAGTCAGCAGTGTTTTCAAAAGTCTCCATTTCAGGGGTTCAAAATGCCAGAGTAGTGTGGACGTTAGACATAAACGTAGCAATACATTTTAAAATGAAAATGTATTAGTGTGGATGTAGCAACAGTAAGAGTCTACAATCAAGCTGACAGCTCTTTGAGGCTGTATTTCGGCGTAATGGTGCTTTGAGTTAACTGATAATATCAGCATACTAACATGCTCACAGTGACAATGCTAACATGCTGATGTTGACAGGTATAATGTTTACCATCCTAGTTTAGCATGTTAGCATGGCAACATTTGCTAATTAGCACAAAACATAAAGTAGAGCTGGGGCTGATGAACCAAACAAATTACAATTTTGACCTGATAGTGACGACAGATGAACAGTCAAGGGATCACCAAAGTTATTACAATTCATCCCAAGCAGATGAATATACCACATTTCATGGCAATCCATCTAATAGCTGAATAGCTGAAGACATTTCCATGAATGTCTCCACAAAATTTTGTGCCAATCCATTCAGTAGATGTCAAAATAATTAACAGGATAGGCCTAAATGAAAACTTGCTGGTGGTGCAAAACATTTCATGTTTATCCGTCAAATAGTTGAGACATTTCAGTCAGGATCAAAACAGTTCAACACACCAACTGTGTTACATGCAAGCCCTATACATCTACACCACGAAAGCACGCACACATTTAAAATCTACAGCTGTGTCTCTATAACAAGCTATTCTAATTGTTACCATGTGAGCCACACACAGTGGCTAAATGACAATGATCATTTGGATTTTTGATTGGTGTTCATATTGAGTGATGTTGACAATGTTTTCCCACAGTGCAAAGCAAAACAAAAATAGCTACTCCCAGGTTGAAAAAAATATGCTCAGTAGTATGAAAACTCAGAAAACAGAAAGAAAAAATATTAACATTGTCCTAAATTTTGAGGAAGTTTTCAAAAACGAAATTGGCAGTAGTCGTCATTGCAGTTTGATTGATGTGTTTTGGTGAATGCCTAATGGTTTTGTTAGTATGAGACAGTAAAATATGTAGATCTCTTGTACTCTTGTACACATATTGCACTGTCAAAGTATGTGGTGTAGTGTCAGATATGGTAGAACAAAAGTTCTTTAAGGGGGATCTGGCCTGCAAGAACATACAAAGGGCAAAAATAATTCTAAAAAGCAGTGTGATGGAGTAAAGAGATAAAACAAGGTGTTCACAAGGTTGTAAGAGAAAATATGTTTTATAAATAACACCAGCCATTACAAAATGAATCGAGGTTTAAAAGGAGCAGGTTTGACACGAAAAGAAAATATGAGCAAAAAGGTTTTAAAGATGGAGGACAGGAAGTGAGAAACCTTCAAAGGAAGAAAGAAGAGTGGAAAAAAACATG
The DNA here is from genome assembly GCF_910596095.1 of Thunnus maccoyii. NCBI lineage: Eukaryota > Metazoa > Chordata > Actinopteri > Scombriformes > Scombridae > Thunnus > Thunnus maccoyii. The sequence continues at coordinate 12,647,372 of NC_056549.1, read as the reverse complement.
TCACTTGTCAAAGAGAGAAACCTGCTCAGAATAATTAAGTCAAAACTGACAGAAAAAGTTTTTTATTTTTTTGAGAATCGTATTTCCTCCAAATGCACCCAAAATGAAACTGTCGAAGAGCTGAACAAAATGTCTGTCCACCCAGACACTTTCATTTGCCTAAATCCAATTCCAGAAATCAGCTTTGTATTTTGAAGCATAGACAAAAAAGCCTATGAGGTAGTGTTGCAGGATTACTCCTTTGAAAGCAGCGGACATTTATTTTCACATGTCTCCAAATAGGTCTAAGCAGCTCATTGAAATGCTTTGTATTCCCATTATGATGGACCACATACCCACCTAAAAAATGGACTTGTGATGTTTCTCAACTCACACTTTATCACTGACAGACCAGGCAGCATTAACTTAATAAAAGCCTTCATGACAAAGCCAAGAGAACACAAAATGCATTGCAGGTTTGATAATGAAAATTGTCAGTGCAAATAAGAAAATTCCAAAGGTGCTATTTCAATTTCAAATATTATCTCTCAAGAAATATGTGAAAGACTCAAAGGAATATTAACTCATCATGAGACCAAGACAGCAACTTTCAAACAAATCAGTTAAACGAATACAACAGTTTTGATTTTTTTTTTTCATTTTAAGTCTCCTTGTTCATGTCCTCAAGAAACTTTAAGGGCACTGAAATTAGAAACTCAAAGGGCAGATGTGGAACTTTTCCCTTTTAATGCCACAGGTGTCTGGCAAAGAAAATGTCCTCTAAGGGTTTACATGTTGCTTCTAGACAGTTTCAAGGAAATCTGGAGCATTACCTATGTAGCTGTAAAGGACAAGCTTGGTGTTGAAATCGTTCTTAGCACACAATATTTTGATGGTTGAAAACACAGAGGACTGGTTACAGCATAACAACAAGTCTCAGCAATATGATTAGAAAATTTACATCACATACTGTAACTGGTAAGAAATACTACAGTATTTTGCACATGTGGTCTCAATAATCGATTAACCTATCAGACCCAAAGGTATCATATTAAAGAGATGCTCTGAAGTTTTAGTATTGTGCATCCATAAAGTTGAGAGAGAGATAAATAAAGACCGACCAATTAATGCAAAGGCTGAGATATTCTGATTTTCATGTTCCAAAAACACTGGATCCTACAATTTCCAGTATGCAACGCTTGTCAAACTGCACACAACCAGTTTGTAATGCAGGTTGTCCATTCCCAAGCTGAGATAAGACTTGTTGCATTATCAGGACTTTAAAAAGCCCTCCTCAGAGCCACAGAAGAGATTATACAACTATTTTCACAGGTTGAGTGGTACAGTGCTCCCATGATGGGCAAACTGATCTTCATGTGTAAGAGATTAATACCAAATCATGTAGAGAATGAATCCTCAGGGAGGATAATAAAAAAAGTTTTCTTCTAATAAAAGTTCTAATCTAAAAGTTTTTCTCTGAAAGTACTTTGCTCTGATCCTTAGAGAATTTAAATGTCAGCTGGTTTGTGTGAATTCCATTTTCTCCTCCAAAATTACCAGTTTACACCTCTAGCCTCTCCCTGTGGCATCACTTAAAATGTGCACAGTGGGACAGCACAGATAGGAAACATCTGAGAGGGCTGATGATGCACCATCTAAACTGAGTGGAAAGGGTGTGTTTTAAAAGTGACAGAAAAATGAATACAGGAGGTATATTTAACAACTGTTTCTCTCAACATGGACCCGAAAACATCAGGGTTGTGTTATGTACTGTAGGTTTCAGCTTAAACCTTTCACTCTTCAGTTGATTTTCTTTGAATTCTTTGAATAAAGGCAGAACTCTTCCATATTGTTTGACAGTTATGTCCTCCAAAATTTAAAAATAAGCTACTGTATACTGTATGATGCAATGCCTGCAGTACACTGAGGGAAATATACTTGACATGTCATGTTTTTTTTATTGCTCGTCTCAAGCATTATTTTTTTTACACATTTCCTCATTTCCACACATCACCTGAAATCTCTGCTAGAATTAGTATTAAGTTTTGTGGGTTTGAAGAATAATTGGCTGCACACCACATGGGTTTGTAAAGATGGAGCCATCAATGGGTCAGCTAGAGTTTTAAATGTGTAGTTTATCTAGCAAGTCAGGAGCACATTGTGTTTACACCACGTAAAGTGTATAGTCTTAAGGTTAGACACACAGTATAATGCACACACAACATCACAGCTTCACTCAAAACATGTTGAGCTAACTGATCATCTATGTTAGTGTCTATCAATGAGCACATTAAAAATGTAAAAAAAAAAAAAAAAAGTTGTGAATCAGTTGAAATACACCAGGCACAGATGTGACACGTCACGTAGGCAGGGTAGAGTGGGGTTTTCTACCTGCTACACCATCTCCGTCACTGCATGCATATTGAATTTTGCTAAGTGGTAATGCAGTTGGTTATGCAGGGTTTGGAAGCATAGGCAATATGAACTGGTACCGAATTAATTAATAATTTTAATTACAGGATCATGGATACATATTGGATTGATTGATTTATATTAATGTGCAATGTAAAAAAAACCTTGGAACGTTGTACTGCTGCATTGCATTGCCTCTGGTACAATGAGCTATTTATTTATATCAAATTGTACTAATTTTTTACATAGTTCTATGTAGTTTTTACCTGTTGGAGGGCCGCATAGCCATGTGTAGAGAAAAAAAAACAGCCGTGCAAATATAGAGAGATGGTCAGCGTAGCAACTTCAGTTGATTATAATGGACGCGCTCAGCTACGGCCATGCTGCGACAGACGTGTTGACGGTGTATTTTGGCTGTTAGGGCAGTGAAATGCTGAGGGCTATGATCAAAAGCAGGAAATGAATGCATGTTCTTCAACAGTCCCACAGCTACCAGCCATCACATTGTTGGGAGGCTTTGAAATACAAACCAGGGTCTATATCACTGATGAAGCTCGGCTAACAACCAAAAATCAGAATTTGTGGGCTATGAAAAGAGGACAAAGACAGCGACAGAAAAAGATCAGATTCCTTTCTTCTTGTGCATCAGCTCTGCTTCTTCCCCCATGGGAGTGGGGGGATTTTGTGGGCAGGCGGGCCTTAGGGAACGTCTCTGGGGGTACTTGACATGACAGCTTCAAGGAGTGAAAGGTACGTGTATGGTGGTGTGCTGGTCCCCAAGAGGCACCACTTGAAAGTATTACTGGCAAAAGGTAATTCTCTAAAGGGTGGGTCCATTATTTATTTATTTATTTATTTTTTATATGTCATTCTGTAGCTTCCCAGTAGTGTTCCATATGTGTTCAAATCTGGAAATTCAAATTTTGGTCGAAGGACATATGTTTTAGCGTCAAAATGCCATTTTCCCAAGCCATTCTAAAAACTAACTAAAAAAGCCACAGAGACGGACTGAGCGCTCACTGTTGCTGATGCTCTGCTAAAAGTGCTAACAGACACACAGACAGACCACTCACTGTTGCTGCTGCTCAAATTTTAAAAAATAGTAATAGTAAACAGCTCCAGATCAGAGCAGAATCCGGTGTGACTCGCGGGTGTTATTCGTTCTGAAGCTCCAGCTCTCCTCCAGAGCTCCCAAAACTCACACACTGTGACTCAGCGCTGTTTTTCATACTCTAACATACAGTGAGCAAGTATGTCAGGAAGACACTGTCAGCGAACTGTGTGTATATGGTGTGTGTATGTGTGTGTGTGTGTGTGTGTGTGTGTGTGCGGGGGGAGGGGGGCATGAGCACTCTAACCCATGTCACTACTTTTTGCTAACGGCTGAGTTGGCATTTCCATTTTAACAACCCGGAAAAAGATGGCAGATGGAGTCATCCTTTAATTGGGACATGTTACAGTGACAATGGTCTCTCAACAACTGTGAAATAGTCACACAGTTGTTGTGGATTATCTGGAAGTCACATTGGAAAATGTCAGAATGAACCCTCCTGCCTCCTCATTCCTCCATTGCCATGTGATTTTTTAGTTTGATTTTAGCTTGATTTTTAGCTTGATTGAAAACAGCATCTTTTTTACATATATTTAGCAAGGAGTTGTTCCTGATGTTAACATTATGCAAAAAGCTTCCAAAAATTTTACAGAAGCACACACATCCAAACGATAAATACTAGGTGCTGGACAGAAGAACGTGACAGTCCGCACACTAGATAATGCTCCCATGAACATTTATTGGTAAACCACCATATGACGTTTTGAGCGTTAATCTCTTCTTCAGATGAAGAACCATACAGAGGCACACCTTTAAATACCTACAGGCCAGGTCATCTGACAGGTCACCTGGTCCTAATGGGCTTTCTTGGATTGGATGCATAGGCTACAGTAGATTGGATAGATAAATACATACATATTAGATAGATCCATACAAAACTTTACATCAGTGCAGACAGTCTAATGATAATATAGTTTCAGTTCAGTTTCAGATTATTCACAAATCAGTTAAAATACAAGCACAAGTCATATAAGATACAAGTCATACAAGTCATATAAGACAATGGAGATATGTGAGATGGGACACCCTGATAAGCTATCTGAAGCTTGAGAATAGGGGCCCAGACACAAAGCAGATAGTATTTAAAATATATGTATATGTATATATGTAACATGTTGTTTGAACTCCAGGGTTTACGCCTGTAGTAAACACATGTAGAAACAATCATATTTCTCTCTCCTGTAATTTCTCCAAAGTTCTGGTGGAAACAAACACTGGAGTTTCATCCAGAACTTTGGAGAAATTACAGGAGAGAGAAACATGATTGTTTCTACATGCTCTGATGCTCAGTGATAACATGCAGGTCAAGAAAATTGGGTGGTGTGGTCTACGAATCATCAAAAGTCTAATCATTGGTAAGGACAATGACACATTCTATGATTGCTGGTGTAAAATACTCAACAAATATGCGTTTGATTGGACGGCTTTAACAATCTAGGAAGGGTCCACCAATCTCACTCAAGTACATGAGGAGATATCACAAGTCAAACAACAACTATCTAGTGAACTCACAGATCTGGGAAAATGGAAACAATGCTTAGATGAATGTGAACATCATAAAAATGAACTGGTAAAGGAAATCACTGCTTCCAAAAACCAATCAATCTATTTAGTAAACCACTGTCTGACACTTGCTTGACTGCTTTAAGCAAAGGACTGTCCTTTGTTCCCACTACACATTGCCAAGACTTTGATACCATTGTTAATTTTCATAATTTTCTTCAGACTCTGAGCTTAAAAGAGTTTTTCCGTGGCAATGATTGGCAATGCCTTTTTCCAACTCTACTGTTGCTGTCTTTCAAGGTACTGAGGCCCCAGGGTCTACTGTTGCTGTCATTCAAGGCAGCAAGGCCCCAGGGGACAAGTGGTTGCTGAACAGTTGGATGAAATAAGCCCCAGCCCAAGACTTTCTGCTGGACCACTTACTCCTTTTACAGGTAAAAGCACCTTTGTCCCCCATGAAAATAGAAACCATGGACCATGTAGCATATGATGTTGAAATTCATAGACAATTAGGCAATACCATCTTCTACAGAAAATTAAGCCATAATACCACACTGGATTTCCAACAGCAGATCATGAAAAAATTAGACCTGCTCCTGGAGATGGGAGAAACCACAAAACCAGAACATACTTTCATGGCAGTAGACTTCCCTGTCACACCAGTTTTGTGTACCCTCCCCAAGATCCACAAAACCTACATAGATGTACACCCAGGCAGACCAATTGCAGCAGCTGTTGCGTCTCTGACAGAGAACATTTCAGCATTTATTCATTACTTCCTCCAACCACATGTCACTTCCCTTCCATCCTATGTAAAAGACTAAATGGAGTTCATGAAGGTGATTCAGTCTATTCAAATACCATATGAACAGTGTTTTCTAGTGACCATGGACATCAAATATCTTTATACAAACGTACCCGTTGAAGGGGTCTACAGGCTGCAGTTTTTTCTTAAATCAGTGCAGTAACTGCATCCCCACTACTCGCTGCATTGTGGACCTGATTGAGATTGTCCTCACATTGTTCTGTTTTCTACCACCAGGTACTCTGTACTGTGGTTTCTTCGAACACAAAATCATCTTCAATCACCAACACAACCTTTACCTACCCTTCATTTCCAACTGGATGAGGTAGATTGATGATAGTTTCTTTATTTGGAAAGTATCTGCAACCCAACTGAAGGAGTTCCATAACCTCATCAACACTAACAGTCGCCATCTGAAATTCACTATTGCATATGAAGAGCACAAGATGAACTTCTTAGACATCCTTGTTTATAGGGACTCAGAGAGACTTGGTTCTAATCTATACTGTAAAAAGCACTGACAGAATCTCTGTGCTACATGGACAATCCTTCCATCCCATTCCACTCAAGAGGACTCTGCCTATATCCAAGTTTAGTTGCATTTGCCACATCTGTAGTTCTGATGTAGATCTCCAAGCCCAGACTGCTGACCTAAAGAAATGTTTTCCACAGAGACAGTATGAACATGAACGGGTTGCACAGGTACATAGCCGCTTTGAAAATGTATCACAAGCAGAATGTCTTAACCAGACCAGAGAGTCTAGAGACAATTGTATAATCCAGTATTCGCCCCTTGGCAGGGAATTTCAATCCATCATTTGAAAACACTGGCACATCATAGAATCTGATCCAGCACTCAACAAATATTTAACTACACAACCTCGTATTGTCTACAAGAGACCACCCAATCTGAGAAGCCTACTGGTGAGAGCTGACCTTCCACCACTGACCCAGCCCCATTTTTTACAGACTATTCCATTACAGATGTGGTAACTTCCCACAATGCAATTACACACACAAAGCCACTACCTTCAATCACCCATGAACAGGAAAACCTTTCAACATCAAGGGTGTCATAACATGCAACACCAATAACACCAATGCTCAAATGCCCATGTGGCCTGGCCCACATCAGAAAAACTACCAGACCACTGAAAACAAGAATTTCAGAGCACAGATCCACCATTCAAAACCATGATGTTAGAAGCCCAGTGGCAGTGCATTTCACACAAGCACTTCAACTTTTCTTCTCTGAAATGCTTGGGCGTTGAACTGGTCAAACATCCCCATTGTGGAGGTGATATAAAGTCATTGTCATTCAAAAGAAAAGCGTTTTGGATCTACACCTTGGACATGCTGGCTCCAAAAGAGTTAGATGAGAAATTTTACTTGCAGCCATTTCTGTAGTGACTCTCTTGTGTAGGCGCTCTCTGGTCAGTCTCCTCTATTCACTAGTTGTGTGTGTGTGTGTGTGTGTGTGTGTGTGTGTGTGTGTATTTATGATATACGCTTTGTCTTTTTGATTGCTCTAATGTTGACATTATATCCTCAGCTTGTGGGTTATATAACTTTTACAGCTCTATCTCTCCATTGCTGTGGTATTGTTCATTGCCATTTGATATTACCAGCTTTTTAGATTAGCAGAGGCACCTCTAAATATGTTAGAGGTGCTATTTTCCTTTTTTCTTCTTGTTATCCCATGACATTATGATGGTTTATACCTGGTGCTATAGTGATGTAATATTCAAGTTCTGATTAAGGTCTAGGTACTGTACAAGGTCTTTGACCTGACATACAAGTGCATCTGTTTGAAGTGTACTCTGGAGCTTTGTGCATATCTTGTGTGTATATATGGTGTATTTTCTAGGGACTTCATTGTGCATTTTTGCTATGCAATATATTTTGTTTATATACGCAGTCACACAGTTATTATGTTTACTAATGTGCTGAGTATATTATCATTAGATTGCCTGCACTTATTTGAAGTTTTGTATGATGGCTCTATCTTAATAAATATGTATTTATCTATCCAATCTATTATAGATAGATCTATTATAGATATAACGCTTGAAACATCACATGGTGGTATACCATTAAATTTTCATGGGAGCATCATCTAACATTATGCAGGCTCCCTTCTCCCTACTTGCCATGATAGTTTGAAAACATACCATTACATGTTGCAATTTTGTCAAGATATTCATATTCATACATTTGTAATTCATACATTCTTGAGAGCAGATGAATATTTTCTGCAGGGTATTTATAGTACAGCATAAGTCATTAATGCTTCTTTTTTAAAATAATTTTCATTGGAAGCACATTTTAGCTGTATTGTCCATTATCCTGAAGTAGTATATGATATTCACTCACGATATTTAAAAAAAGATACATAAAAAATATGTTGTATAAGTATATTATAAATATATATAATTGGTAGCTTAGATTCTGTATTTTAATTGTGGCGTTATTTGTCATACTTGTAAGTCCTGGATGTGTTTTTCTTCCAAGGTCAATGCAAGAAGTTGAAAAGCGAAAAAATTTTGCCACTGGATGCCACTTATGATCCAGTGCTTCAATTTGTGGTTGCCTGTGAAAATGAAAAGTCCAAGTCCAAAGGGAAGAATAACTATTGATTGAGTGTTTCTGGGTGTATCTTGATTCAAAATGTCACACTGCCTCTGGCTGCCAGCATCCCATTTCGCTCTATGCACTGCATGTGGTACAAGAGTGGCTTTAGGGACAATCTAAAATGGTGTGGACACTTTCCAGAGTGGTCAAAGAACTATACAAACTATGTTATACATGCATCACTGCTGGTACTGGTGCTTTTAAGCCCTCTGATAGGATGTTCCAAAGTTACACAGAGTCAGGCAGAAAACCGGCTCTAAAGTGTGATGATGGTTGCCTCGAGCTCTTTAAAGGTGATGATGGACATTAAAGGGAGCTGTTGAGGTAAAAGAACACCTACATTTCCCTTCTGCAAGCATTTTACAACAATAAAACGTTAACAGGGTCCAGGTCATAGTGATCATCCATCATTGCTTTCTGTATAGATATGATTTTTTTCCCCTATTATAGCGATGACAAAGGCCACATCACACAGTACTGTATGAGAGGTCCAAGTTGATTCCAGTTATTATCTCTGCCAGGCAGGAGATGTTTTCAATTCTGTTTGTTTGTCTGTTGTTTACCAGGACATCTGAAGTTTACAGATTGCAATGGCATTTGTAGAAAGCTAGGCCATGGGCCAAAAAAATAAATGATTCCTTTGATTCCTGCGGATTAAGATCCAAGTGCAGATACAGAAATTTTTTATGGGATTTCTCAAGAATACAAGATCAGTATTTTCCTATGAACTACTCACTGCATATAATTTTAAGTCTTCCTGCAGCACGGCCATCAACTCATGAGGTCAGAAACATGTCTTCTCCTATTTATGTTAAAGAAAATGTAACATCATTTAGTGAACTGCTATATTTCCCAGAATGGGAACCTCTTCCAGTCACTTTTCAGTTATATATAGGAGAGATATAAGATTCATCAAGTTGTATGTTTATGCTCTACTGACGTTGAAAATTGGTCACTATAGCTAGAATTACATTGGGCACTTAAATGAGACTTCTGACTGAGTATGTGACACTAGGCCACATTAGGTGGAAGGTCTGTATGTGCACGGATCAGATTCAGCTCACACTTGATGCAAACTGCTGAACCACTTGATGAGGTGCCAAGCTCATACTGAGATCAGAATTGCTTGTGGTCTGAAGTAAGACCTGTCTCATTACTTTTAGTAGAGAAATATCATGACACCACCCTCTGCGCTGCAAGCTTCATAATTGAGAATCCAGTCAGAATCCACAATGTCATGAACATGTCATGAACAACATTAGCTCCTGCAGAGCAGAGGAGCTGCTGTCATATACTTTTTTAGCATTCATTGTCTTACCTTTGTCTCACAGATTTGTGCCTCTGCTTTGCTTTGCCCCTGCAGAGGTATAATGAAAGCAATACTCCCTTGCAACTGATGTGCACACAAAAAAAGAGTACAAAAGTCTTTACATCTAACATTAGACCAGCTTTTATGAAGTAAGTTAGCCCTCTGCCGCATACCTCAGTCAATAATTAGAACCCCCAGCTGCTTCACAGTAAAAACCCTTCCGGTCATGTGTTTGCTACCTTTGTTTTCATTCCCAACACCTCTCAGAATCAAATATGTTTCGAAAAGTTGAACACTTTTCTGCTGTCAACTCTGTTTTAGCTTTAATGAAAACAGGGTTAGGGTTAGGGTTAGTAAATATGCCGGGTTGTCGTCTTCGCCATGCCATAGTAATGACCACTTGGAGCAGATATGTTAAGGGTGAATGAATGAATGACTGAAGGGTTATTTTCTGGATCCATAAAGTGCTTTGCATATAAACCAATCCTATTTGCTGTAAGTAACTCTTGCGGCACAATCTTTTCCTCTCTAAAATATCAGTCTAGAATAAAAATATATTATAGACTCATGTAGCTGCTTATAATGCACCAGTACTTAACAGTTTTATGTCAGAGTGCATGTCTATCTAAACCTATTATGGGTACTGCACATGGACATGCAGCATAGAGAGTTCAGATCCCTCACCTGGGAAGCTCTAATGACGTAGGAGTGGATGGCCAGTCTCTCTACAACTATAAAAAGAATTCCACGAAGCTACATTGGCTAAGATAGTAGCAAGGGGGAGTCAAAGCTGTGAGCCATGACTCTGCATGCTCTACCATGGGGGTCAGGCAGCATCCGCGGAGTCCATTAGCACATTACACGGCCCTCTCAGCCAGGAAACGAGAAAAAGCCATTGAACATCCCATTCCACCCTGCCACACAGATTAGAGTGGTCCTAATGCAGCTGAAATAAGGTATGCTACTCATGCACAAGTGGAAAGAGAGGGAGAGTGAGAAAGGAACAAGAGGGTGAGAGCAACAGAGAGTGAGCAAGCAACTGGGAGAGGAAGGCAAAGGGAATATAAGAAAGAGAAATGAGGAAGTAAATGAAGTGTCCGCCACTGATGATCATTCTCTTTGATGGTGCATCGGTATAGCATCCAATAGACCTCATTAGGGGCAGAGAAGCGAGTGCAATTTCCTTCCATATGCCTCGTGAAAGAAGGCAGGCCAAAAGTTAAGATAACAAAATCTAACGCAGAGCGTGTCACCGTTAATCCTGCTTTATAAGCACAATAGCCCAATTCTAAAACTGTCAATCTTGTCTTTTTATTTATAGTCCCCCTGATAACAAGTCTGTGGAGAGAAAAGTAAAATGTGTTACATCTCCCCATGAGAATATTGTGTTGAGCATGTCCCCAGTATGTTGAGTTGAATGGTAGGCCATGCTGTATATTGTATCCATTTTAAACGGGTGTCCTTTTTGTTACTGTTTGTGGGTTTCTGGGCCACTGCAAGTGCACCAAGCATGTGTCAATGCATTTGTTGTGTATGATGAATTGTCCAACTCCCCTGGTCCATGCTCAGGGAGGGGCTCTAAAGTGCTTTATTCACTTGCGTTAAACCACATATCACCACTATTCTCCCCTTCCCCTTTCACTCTTATACTTGTTCATCCTCTGGGTTTCATTTGTGCTTTGATTTGTTTTCCTTTCCCATATTGTAACGAACATTTGTGAAAAGACATAAAAAGGAAGTTGCATGCTTTCATCTCCAAGGCAGTCTAATATCAGCCAGAGGCTCTGTATTATCATGCCAACAATAATGCAAACTGCCTCAGAGGCAAATGAAACCAATACATGTAATAAACTTTTTTGGAATCTGTGTGTGTGTGTGTGTGTGTGTGTGTGTGTGTGTGTGTGTGTGTGTGTGTGTGTGTTTATGTGTGTGAGTGTGCGAGGAAATGTTTCATCAAAGAATAGGCTTCAAAAACGCTTTCAGAGTGAGTGTCTCCTTCATAATTTGCTTGAAATCATTAAGCAAATGTCACACTTGTTGTTCTTGCTTCTAAATTTCCTCTCATATCTGATGATGTTGATAAAGGGGTTGGTGGTGGTGGTGGTAGAGGGGGGCTAAATAGTAGCATAGAAGCATGTAGGCAACTCATCTCTTGCATTTATTTTTGAAAAGCCTCAGAAGAGGAGAAGAGTGAAAGAAGGCTTTTGGGGTGGAAGGGTTGCACAGCGATTCATTAAAAATGATTTGTCAGCTTAGTCAAATTCCGTGCTATCTGCCCCGGCAGACATGAAATGCCTCTGGGTATATTACAGACGCAGTGGGAGGTTGTGATATATTGGATGCCCTGTCCAATGGATCTACAGATGGACAAACAGATAGACAGGGGAGCACCACCAATCTATAATCACTTTTAATATACCCCTGCCTGCCCATGATATGAAAGGCTGGAGTACATGCAGAGATACAACAATGTCCATTCTTGGGAGCTGTGCAAGCGCATGACCATCAAAAGGAATGGTATTCCTTGATCTTCAGCCCAGTCTCTCATAAATAATCCTTTTGTGCTATGCTAAAACAAATGTTAATCATAATACTTGCCTTTAATAGCTTTATGCCACCAGTGAGACTCTTACCGTTTCATTGAGGAAAACATATTTGGCCAGTGTGTCACGCCAGTAATTTCATCCAGGGACATTGCCACCATCTGTATGCTAATATACCATTAAACTAATCAGTGTGCTGTATTATGTGCACGCTGACTGCTGGTATGAAAATAACTCCTGTCACACCATGTTGCTATAGTGACTCGCATATCTCACCTCATTTGTGGCTAATATAGATATGTTTCTAATATGTTAGATGTAACTCCCTGTCCCTTTGTCGTAACAATTAGCATAAAGTGTTATACAACGTGCTAATTGATTGATAAGCTAATCAGTATCCCTCATCATTTAAATTCAATTAAATCATTGGTAACACTTTACAATATGGTGCACAAAATTGTGCATATTTATTAGGGAACGAAATAATTGATGAATCGTTAACAAGCACTTCCCCAATAATTCCTAACGGAGGGCTGTATAGTAGATACTGATGGGTTAATAGAGAACCGACTGAGATATCCTATATTAATGAATCATAAGGTAATGATAAGTTCATGAATATCTGTGAATTGATCATACTGACCACTTTCTACAAGAGTCATTCCTGATTAACTCTGAAACAGCTGCTGACTGGCACAAAACTAATAAAAACTTGTTCATTACTAATTACTTAAATATCAGTCACTGTTTTTGTGCACTCCCATGTAAAGTGGTACATAATACTGATTAGAATCCCTCATTGCTTCATCAGTACCATTACTTGCCCTTTTTGTGCCCCCTCAAGTAAAGTGGTACATAATACATGGTAGTCCCTCATTATTTCATAATTATCTTTACAAATAGTTCCTCAACAGAAAAAACAGAAAGAGCAGGATTCTTAACAAGTGTTTTATTATACATTAATATCCACATCCAAGTCATATTCTGTAGCATTGGTGAAGATGATGCCTTAAAATTATTATAATAAACAGAATGTGTAACGGTTTAATTAGGCTAGGCTAAAAGATTTTATCATGGAGCTGTGTGGAAAGGCAATAACACTCAACACAAACTTCTTTCACTGTGTTTAGTATTTATATATTTAAAAAGAACATCCAGCAAAATAATAAATAGTTTAAAATGCATTTTGACTCATAGAGAAATGGTACACAGAGGTTATATGCTGAACTAGTGGTCAAGGAGGGAGGACTGACTGAAGGACCAGTAGCTGCCCATGTTGTCACCGATAGGGAATAAGATCTATTGAACATTCTCATCCGATCATAAATAAGAAATATGTGTATTAATATATCATAATACGCCTACAAGTAAGCTTAGCATTTAGTGTAAATATAGCCGCTAGTATAAGCCATGTGGATGTGATATGACATGTGGATGTGAATATTAATGTAGGCTATGCACCCTGAATATGATGATTAAAATCTTTTTTATGAGAATCCTGCTGGTCTCTGGTCAGTTACTAAACTAATTGTGAATCCCCCATTAAAAACCCAGTAGCTTCTTGCTAATTTTTATACTTTACATTGGGGGTAAGTGATGGCTTGAAGTAAGGACTACCTAGTAACTAAGTATTATGTGCCACTTTAGTTGAGGGGGCACAAAAAGGCTAAGTAATCGTAAGATCATTGTATTTTTTTATTTTCATTTATTTAACCAGAAAGGTCCCATTGAGATACAATATCTCTTCTGCCAGGGAGTCCTGGTCAAGATGGCAGCAGAAAAAATAAAAAGGTTTTGTATAGAAGTACATACCAGGACAAATAACATCACAAAAAAACATACCAAAACAAAACAAACAGATACAAACCATACAGTGATCAGGAGCTATGAATTTTCATAGCAAATAATGGCAGTTGTTAAAAGCAATAACATTGTTCTGTAAAAACTTATTTTAACATATTTTTAAACATGTCAAGAGAGGGTAAAGATTCCAAGTTAAGTACGCCTTGCAGCTTATTCCAAGGTTGCGGGGTGTGAAAGGAAAAGGCAGATTTACTCAGCTCTGTTCGAGTGTTTGGGACCATGAGTAGAATTTTCTCTGATGATTTAGTGTTATAGCTACTGGAGTAATATTTCAGTAAACTGGATATGTACTGCGGTAGTTTACCCCGTAAAGCTTTTGCGATAAAAAATAACATATGGGTTTTTCTCCTTAAACACTGTGAAGTCCATTGAACCATTTCATATAAGTTACACTGATGTGTGTACATACACTTGAACCAGTTACAAACCGCAAGGCAGCATGATATCAGTATCAGTATGAGGTCATCAGTATCTTATTAGGGAAGTTAACGATTGTTCCTGATTCATTCCTTACTTGTTCCTTAGTAACTACGCACAATTTTGTGTACCGTATTGTGAGGTGTTACCAATTAAATTAGTTAGTTGTCATCCAATAGTCTTTATCGTCACCTCACAGAAAGTGCAGTTAATTAAAAAAAAAACCTTTTAGATTAACAATTCTCTAAAAAAAATAATTAATTTAATAGGTCAAATCTCTTAAAGGAATGGGAATGGATTTGGGATAAATGGTCTGAAAAATTAATCTGAGTGTGGTTCTTTTTTACAACACTGCTGGAAGAGTTTAACACTGAAAAAACTTTAGATGGTTGCTTGTGTGTCTTAGACACATCTTGTGTGTATGTGTGTGTGTGTGTATGTGTTGTGTGTTGTGTGCGTGCGTGCGTGGGTGTATATGTGCATGCTTAACCAAGAGACGTTGCTCCAACCTCACCTTCACATCTCCGGTGCATTTCAAATCTAGCACACAACAGAAGTTGACATTTTCTCTCCTAAATTTATCTCTCAGCACAGAGACTCCCGCCTCTTGTTCCAGACACAGAACACTGGAGGCTCATTCATTTCTGCAGAAGTCTGTCAGTTCCTATAACATGCCCCCTATGACTTAGTTGAAATGTCAAGTAATGGCAAAGGTATTGTTGAAACGCCTCCGTTGTTTTAATCATAGACTTGTCAGGAGAAGAAAATTAAAATGGAACTTAAACACTTCCTCAGTCATCCTGTGTCCAACCAGACTGTGAAGGACTTGACTGGAAAATGTTTCCTTTGAGAAGCAAAAATATGGTTTAGCATACAAGGCAAATATAATGCAAATGAATCTACAGTAAAATGATCCAATGAAAGACTGGTGATTTTCTGAATCATATTCAAAGTAAACAGAACATGTGTTTTATAGGAAAGTAAATGTGGTAATTAGAATGAATGGTGTTTCCTTTAAGATGACAGATCATACGCACTCTGCATCCATTTTCAGTCATTTGACAACTAAACGTATTTGCAGTGAAATAGAGGTTTTATGTCAGCAATTATCCGTTGATTTAATGCAAGAATTACAAAATTTCTCCTGATTACTGTGCATTCAACACTCTTGTTTCATGCCAACAAATCTATATTGTTCAATAGTTGATATACTCTATTGGTATCAGTGCACCAAAAGTTTTCAGTAAAAAAAACCCCAACAAAATCATTTAACACCATTTTAACTCATTGATTCCTTTATGTACTTATACTTGCCCTGCATCATGTATCTACAATAAGCATGCAATGATGCAGATTACTGTTGAGAACAAGGCAAAGGCAAAGACAAAGAAGACGTGACATAACTGTCAGGTGAATGACTGTGCGCATAGCTTGCATCTGTAGCAATTCCTCTGAGAAATGTCTGTTTGTAATGAAAAAGCATCTCAAGAAAAAGCAGACTCTGCAAAGACACAAGGACCCAGACCGGAAAGATAGACAAGAAAACAAAACAAATCAAACTCTTATGCCAAAAAAAAAATGCTGCCTCTTCAGCCTATTCAAACCAGATTCTAAAAGACACTGTCAATCTCTATCTATCACCCAGAAATACTAAAATGCATGTGCTTTTTACAGGCTTTATTGTGATTATTTGAGTGAGAGCAAGAAAAAAGCATTTGAGCTAAAGGTGGTCTCTTATCCTTGTGTGCATTTGCAGCCACTGGTGAAATACAGAGTGAAAAGACAACAAGCAGATTTAAACACCCAATTTGGTTGACAATGTTCTGCTGTTTTAAAAATAGCCTTACATGGAAAGCCATTTAAATGGCTTGGCTTGGCTTGTTCTGGGCTTGTTCATTTAGCCTGTTCAGCTTTTCAGAACATAATGGATCGAAAATTGCCTGTCCCTGCTCAGGGATGAGGATTTTTGGAAGGCAGGAGCAGACTGGGTGTTGACATAGACAAACAAACATCATGCTATTTTTGGCCATATTTCTCAATATCAATATTGTGCTGATTAGGGAAAATACTACAGAAAACTCTGGTGTCTGAAAAATATGAACCTCCACATACACATACACACACTAAAGCTTAAGCCCAAGCATATCGCAAGCATTGCACAAAAACAGCTCAGTGTGGTAAAACAGCTGTATATGATATGCAGCACTGCGTGTAGATGAAAAGCCTGGCTCACTTTTTTGGCAACTGATCCCAAATCGTTTTACTCAAGATGCCAAGAGACACTGTAAATGGAGGTCACGTGTAGTACATGTGGCATCAAAAAATCTTCCTCGCTGCCACAGTCTCAACCACTGGAAAGAAAATATTGGAAATTACATGAATTTGTAGCTCCGGCGGTGTTGCTTCTCATGTTTAAATGCATGCTTTTTTCTCTCTAAAGTCTGCCATCCACTGTCTGTCAATCTGACCGCACTGGTCAAAAGCAAGATATTGTATTTTCCCTACTACTGGCCAGACTAACATGCGATTTGGTGTTCATGGTCCCCAGATGATGAATCTCAATATGACTCCATGACCTTTTGTCTAAAATGTCACCAATGACAACATATCTCAGAAGTGGATTGTTGGATTTTCATGAAATCTGTTGTTGTAGATACTTCTGTTCCTTGGAGAATAAATCCTAATGTTTTCAGCAATGACCTGGTCAAAATTTCCAGTTGCACGCAAGAAATATGCTACATCAGCAATTACTAATTTATTATTTCCTAAAATAAGAAAAGGAAGAAGAAATACCTCTAAGCATTTGTACTGTAGCACTGTGCAGAATTTTAGTTGTCTGTTTGGAAGGGTGCATTTAAATTTTACATGACATGTAATATAAAATCTAAAAATCTAATGTAAATTTACTGCACACATCCATGCTTCCTAGAGGATGAACCCTTTCCATTTTGGCATTTTTGACCTCCTCAGATCAAAATGGCAGCTTCATATTCATCATAATGGAATTGGCAGCGTGCCATGAAATTTGTGTAGCATATTCATGCTCAAGGTGATAAACAGTTTTGTTTTTAATGACCCCATTGCCTCAAACCTGAGACAAATTAGACCTTTTATCTCCAATATGCTGGGAAGGCTCAAATAATAGCAAAATTGTCAATACGTTTTTGTAATGAATAAGACATGTATCCAATGCACTGCCTCTAGGACCCACAGAGGGGTTTTAGACCTTTTATATCCTGCTCTCTCATACACCAAATGAATCTGAATCTGAGCCAGCCCTGTACTTGTTGTCAGAAATGATGTTGGAGCACTCAACATCATTTCAGTGATTATCTAAGACATACCTGGAAAAAGGTGGTGCTGGAATACTGATAACCTCTGACAGTTATGAAACATGAAAAAAACAATATGGATGAATAAATCTCCCCCATGACAGGACTAATGGTTCAGCAGTTGAATTAATCAATCCTCATCTGTAAAAAATGGAAGATTCATAATATTCACACGGAGCTGCGCTTTGCCTCTCTCTGTCTGCTGAAGCGAAGATGATATGTAAAAAATTGCAATTGATTTGGTTTTGTACACAACTTGCAGACTTCCTCATTATTGATTAGTTACCTTGTATAAATTCACTTTCATGTGTTGTCTACTTAGTCATGATATTGACCTACCACCAGGCAGCGTGAAAATAATAAAGCTAAGTAAGTAAGCATGCTGTGAGTTACAATCCGTGTGTCATCTCTCTCTCATCAGAATTTATGACTATATTATTGCTTAGAATTACACAGATAATTTTATATGCAGTTATCTTACTGACTGCAGCAAATGACAAACGTATACTGACTTTACAGTAAATAACAGATGGAATAACCTACAACAAAGACAATCAGAATACTAGGGTGTGTCTTGTGCACATTTTTGAATGCACTCTCCAAAGGACAACTGTTACATTGTAAAGGTTCAGCACATTGTGAAGTCAAGCAAACTTTCACTGAACTTCCTGGCAGCTTTTCCATATTTCTGAGTGACTTGTTGCAAACTGTTTTATAGGAAAATATGATTTACTGTGCTCACAAGGCAACCACTCGACTGCCCGACCTCCCTAGCAGCTCTCTGTACTACCCTATCTCAGAAAATATATAATACTCCCCAGCGTTATGCATGGACCAACACAAAGTCTGACATTTTAATTTAATTTACAGAGAAAAACCCTTGACAGCCAGATTCTCCGAACATGGTATAGTAACTCCAAGTTAAGTTTTATTTCCAATATCCACCTCCGACTGAGTCATTCAGTCATAATTTCAGTGGCTGGAGGGTGTCATCACTTTCTTCAAAGTGAGAGGAGATTTATTGCTCCATACATAACCTCCTTTGGTCGTCCATATCTTTTACAAAGAGATTAGGCTATATAAGACATGCTAAATGAGGCTGTAATTGAATTGAGGCATTAACGAGACGCATATGTCCACAAATGTAGTCGTTCCTATCAACCCCATATTTGATGTAATTCAGTCACGATTACGTGCTGTTATAACTGTGGGTGCTCTGTGGACCAAAAAATCACAGTGCAGTAAAGAGATGTAAATGTGCCACAATATAAATGAATGGGTGCCTATATTTGAATAAGAATCACAGTGATAACTCACAATTAACATGCAAATACTGTTATACCCCCCCTCTGCTATGGAAAAAGTCATTTTCTATTAAAGAAAACACCAAATTTATTTTTTGTCAGCAAATCCTCATTATGAACTACAGATGACAATCACACAAATCAATAATTGCAGATGTTCCCTCAGATGTTCCCTATGGAAAATATTCTTTTTTCTTAAATAACAAAAATGTTACACAAGTAAAGTTAAGTTTCACAAATTTTGTATTAATGTCAAAATAAGCTCAGAGCCAGAGACAGCTTGAGTTAGAAACCAGTGAAGCATGGTTCTTATTCTGTGCCTTGTTTTGTAGTAATTTTGTTCTCTCCAGGTGTGTGTGTCTGTGTGTCTTTGTGTATGATTGAGAAGTGAGCTTTGGCTGGTGATTAGACTCCCTTGCCTCCTTCAGCACTCAGCTGTGAATATTTCTTCTGCAGTCCCTCATTGTGCATTCTGACTCATCTAGAGATTTCTTCAGATGTCTGGCCACAATGAAGGTGACTGAAATAACCACCTTTCTGCACAAGGCAGGTTTACATTGCCAGTTAGGAGGCTCTTGCTTGTTTGTACCAAACCCCACAAATTTGATGATTTTGTTGATGTCAACTCAATACCAGTTGTCATTGTAAGCTCAAATGACATACAATGAAGACTTGTGGCTGTAAATCTTAACTAATATTCCCTGAAACAAACTCCCAACTCCCAAACTCCCCTGGATTTTTTGTTTTCATTGCCAAAATGTTTTGTTTCCTACTACAAAAGGAGACTTTTACCATAGCTTTTTAGTAATTGAATGTTGACAGCCCAAAAAGGCTTATGCAGTAGAAGAAAAGGGAGAGAACAAAATGGGAAAGAAATGCAAATGAGTCTGTGATTATACACCAGAGTCTCTCTAAATAAATACATAAATAAAACAATTGTGTGGTCAACCTATTATGTGTTTGCACTGCAAATTGTATTAAAATGTGAAAAAAAACATTTTGTGCTTTAGCCATTAAGCAGCCAAAGAGAGAAAAGTAGCACAAAGTCCTTGAAGCACGGAGGGACAAACCAGAGCATGCAGGTCACACAGCTCTAAGAGATCATTAGGACCAATGGCAACATAGCATGTGAGTGGAAATGTATGCCAAAGATGCAAATGAAATTACTGCACATCAGTGTGGGAAAGTACTGTCAGGTGGGACTGAAATCACAAGAATGTTAGGTTGCAGATGCTTATTAAATTCAAGTTGATTAAGGAAAATACTGATATTTGATGATTATTGCAGTTCCAGGCAGTTTTGGTTTGACCCCTCTGAAAAGACTCAGAAAGGCTAATAGAAGCAAGGTTATCAAGTAATTGGTAAGCTACTAACTGTTGGCAAGATAGTCTGAATCTGGAGTTAGCTTATTAAATGAGTTGTTTCATAACAGCAATTTTAGAGGCAAAAAGTACCCTGAATTTAAATACTCTTACTTGACTAGGGCAGAATATTGGGTGGAGTTCCAAGTGCGGATGGGGGAAAGGATGGAAAATAAATACAAATAAAACACTTTGACAAAACCACAGCAACACCTGTGTCATCTACGAAAATGTGTGTGAGATTCTTGACATCCGTTTCTCCTACCCCGCTAAAATTCTTGCAACTGTTCCCTATAGCAACCTTGCAATTACCCTGCCCAGACCACTCAGACTATTCTCCCTCATGACTTCCATTGGAATGATGTTCCCAACTCTGCCAGAGCTGCAGTCTCTCCCTGTTTCCCAATGCAAGCTGAGAACATATGTGCATGTCACTCCTGAGAAGAGAAAATAAAACCAATAAAGTCATCATGGTCGTTGTACTGTGGGATGGATATCGGGAGAGCATCAGTAAATACAGTCATAGTATCAGAGTGTCTGTAAATTTATGTTCCAAACACTAATTCAGAGCAGATGACATCAGCCCAGAAAAATAATATCTAAAAGTTTGAATCGATGACTATTAGAATTTTCCACAGGGAGCTGCATTAAATATCAATTGTGCCCTTTGACTGGCATTTGGATGCGCTGCTCTACCCAGGATAGCCAGGACAGTATTCCCTGCTAATAGGGCAAAACTGACATGCTGTTCATTAGTGGGGCTGAGTAATCAAAGGTACACAGGCCCTCATTAAACAGTTGCCAATCACATATCCAGGATCTTCACACAAGCCAGAGACAGCCACAGGAGGCTTGGCTGAGCATGAGGGACGGTGAAATTAGGCCTGGTTTTCTGATAGGCACCCTTCTTTTATGATACCGGCTGAGAGATGCAAATATATATGGTTTGAGTTTAATTTTGCTTCTGTGCTGTTTCTTAATCCCTCAAGAGGCAGGTTTTCCTTCCCTCAAAAGAAGTTGAAAGCTAATATATATCAGTAATCTGTGGATGAAAGAGTCCTTACAAAGTAATAATAATAGAGGCACGATCTACCTAGCTGCGCAACTGTTTCTGCAATATACTTCCATTAAGATAATTAAATTTACAGTTTAATTAATTGCCAAGGAGCCTCTGCTGCTACATCATTATAATGCACACTAGAGCATTTTGCTGAGATTCCTTTTCAAACATCGATGGCTCAGTTTGTTGTTCAGTATTCACTGGCGGGTGGGTCGTGTTATTGTAAAACAGTCATTAGGAGTTATCTGTGGTCACACACAGCAGATATGCTCATGGCTAGGTGGCTAAAACAGTCAAGGCCAGGCACAGCATAACAAGCACAGGCAGGTGGTGGAATCACAGAATCAGACAGAGAGAGAGAGATGCTTAAAAGGACACCCAAAGGCTGGCAATGATGCAACAGAGATGGAGAGGGCCCTGATCAAAGAGGAGGATGAGCTGAGAGCAGTCATCAGTCCCAAAGAACCGTCGTAATATTTTACACTGGATCTGGTGTATGAATGCAAAATGAACGCAAAATACCATTCAGTGGTACTCATGCATACAGTTAAGTCTCCACGCAGGAGGAGATCTGAGGTGCTTTTAAATACATTATTATATATCTTTTTCAGAGGTGCATATGTGCCAACACATATATGCACGCATACACGTCAGGGAAAGCCTCGAGCCATGCCCGGAGCTTCATAGGTTCACCTAAAAGCCAACCCCACCCTATTTTTCCTCTTGTTTTCTATCAAGGGACTTCCTTTATGCCAACTGTTCATCTTCCTGAGCAAACATAATGGCCATGGTTTCAAATGACTGTCTACTTGGCACTAATCAGTCATAACACTATTAGCCCCATCCATCGACTGAAGAAATCTGTGATTACTTAATCCTTTTTTCTTAAAAAAAACTACTCATTATAACAAGTGAGTGAAAAATTACTATGCACAGTTGAACGTAGTGTAACACATGTTCACTTGGCTCTGACAAGTGACTTTGTGGTGAGGAATTAATCTCAGTCTGAGTCGGTCTGCAGTATATGGTTGAATTAACTCCTTTTTCTTGTTTTATACTTGCACCAGAATTCATTAATCTCAACAGTTCTGAAAAAAGACATCAAAATTTGAATAACCTACTTATACTGTGTTTGTGGCTAACATAGGAAGCTAGTGTTGAAGCACATTATTGAGTGTTAACCCTTTTTATATGAACAATAAAGATTAAATATGTTAATGTGTTATTTTACTCTGCAGACAGAACAATGAAGAGTTTTTTTTTCTTTCATTTTCAACAGCAATCTAATAGAACAAATTGATCCCTGGTAGAAAAATGAATTATTGCTGAATGATTTTTAAAGGCAGCAAGTGGGCAAAATGTCAGTCTCAACAAGGAACCAAGAAACTATTAAAATGAGAGGCTTGATGGATTCCCAGTGAAGCCTATTAGGAAAAGGCCAGCTGCTATAAACAGAACGGTGATTACAAGCATAAAAACAATTAATGTTTGACATGGGGGTGGGCAAAGAAAGCACATTTGAGGAGCGTTATTGAAGACTTGCCTCTAAATCAAACTGTGGCTGTGAATGTACATTAAAGACATAGCTGGAGTGGAGAGATATGTCTAGACACTGCCTGGCTTGACAGCCTCAGTGCTTTCTTCAATAATCTGGTATGACTGCTCTCTTCATATTCAGACAAAAACAAAATTTATGAAAGATCTTCAAAGTCCTTTTAGACCAGTGTGTGTTCAGCACCAAGGAGGGGTCCACTTCTGGCTTGATTATTTCCGGACCTTTTTTGTTCTCTGTTTTGTTTGGTGACGAGCACAAAGCTTTGTCTGAGAAGCGTACTGTGATCTGCTCTCATTCCAATTGCAAAATCCCATGAATGTGTAAACGAAGTTAGAAAAACCTCAAAAAATAATTGGGATTTTATTTGAAGCCCTGAAGAAAGGGCCTTACAATGAAACTGACTTGAAGTCAAAGGATTAAACAGCAATTAAAAAATACTCAACACTTTCTTTGTGCGCTGTGTTCAGAGTGATGACAATTGTGTGTTGATAGCAAGTAGGCAACAGTTCGGTCTCTCTTCAAGGCGTAAAATTGTCTCTTAGAGTGCACCAGTGTGTAGGCTCTATGCTGTATCGTTTAGTATATGTGACTGATGTTCTTACCTTCTGATCTTACTGTCAGCAGAGGGCTTAAAAGTATAAGAAGCCCACAAAAACACCTTTTTTGTTTACCTCGAGGTGGTTGTGTTTAGTATGCCGCATGCAAACCTCCAGCTTTTCTGAAATGGGCACATTGAACACACAAACAAAGGTTAGACTTTACCCACCTTGCAGCTATTATCACGAGACAACACTTTGGCCTGAGGCTCGTGAATACATTCTTGTAAAATTTCACATAACTTTTTCAGTATATTTTGTGTAACTCTTACCACAAAGAATTGTTCTTGATGCTTATATGTGCACAGTGCAAAATTAATATATCACATGAATGTAACACAGAGAGATTATTGCTGAATATTACTGTTGTTAGTTGCTCCACTATAGGGTCTCCTTTGTGTGTTGTGTGTTAAAGGAATAGTTTGGCATTTTGGAATGCTTCCTTGTCAAGAGTTAGATGAGATGAAGATCAATACTATTCTCATATCTATACAATAAATATGGAGCTAGAGTGAGCTTAGCTTAGCATAAAGAAATGGGGGAACCAGCTAGCTTGACTCTGTCATAAGGTAATTCCACCCACCGTATGTGCCTCTTATGTGCCTGACTATTTCTCGGTTGGGGGCAGTTGCTACGTGGTATTTACAGTGATTTATTGGTCACACGACAGATCAATGAAGTGTATCCCAGGGAACCAGCTTGACTCAGACAAGATAGCCAAAAATGTTGGGTGAATATAATATGATGTAGTAGTGGAGGTGGGTTGGATGTAGGCTACAAACCAACAGTGGACTTTGCCA
This sequence comes from Thunnus maccoyii, assembly GCF_910596095.1. Taxonomy (NCBI): domain Eukaryota; kingdom Metazoa; phylum Chordata; class Actinopteri; order Scombriformes; family Scombridae; genus Thunnus; species Thunnus maccoyii. Next base: position 12,622,791 of record NC_056549.1, on the reverse strand, counting down.
CAGGAGATCGCTGTTTGTTATATTTCCAATCATGAGTCAGGACAGTTTTTTAAAAATCAGAACTACGATCATCCCCTAACCTTAACCCCATGGTTATTATTGTAGCCATGATGACAAAGGTCACCTCACTTTAAGGAAGTAATAACTTTAACCGACACCACATGTTTCTCTAAACTTAACAAAGCAATCATGGTTTTTGTGCCTAAACCTAACCAGACCTTAACCATCACGTCATAGAACATCATTATTTTTTAACAGTGATTTGTAACAGTTTTGGAAAGTGCTCTTAGAAAAGCGCTTTTAGAAAATGCACCATTATGTCGTTTTGGAGAGCATGGTCAAACAACATATTTGGTCGTTTAATTTAGAGTTGAGACTTGTAATTATGTTATATTGGTACTGGTAGAAGATGTTGGTAGGCAGTAGGAGTAATTTGTTACCTTTGGACAGAGCCAGGCAAGCTGTTTCTCTACAGTTTCCAGTCTTTGTGCTAAGCTAAGCTAACCATCTGCTGGCTTCAGCTATATTTTTTGTAAAGATATGAGAGTGGTATTGATCTTCTGATCTAAGTCTTGACAAGAAGGGGAATTAATGTATTCCCCCAAAAATATCAAACACCTCTTTTAATGTACTTTTATGTATGTAGCTGAAGTATTATAAAAAGCTCTAGTACACTCTCTGTAACAAAGTACAGGGAATGGGAAACATTTTATATGTTTATTTCTCAAACACATCTGTAGTAAAAACATGAACTATTAACATTTTGAGAATTAGCTGTTTTGAGCAGTCTTTTCAGGGAAGTGAGAAACAAGATTGGAAAGAGAGGAGAATACATGCTGTGCATATATTTTGAGGAGTTTTGTCTGTTAGCAGGTCTACTCAAAAGGTTCTCTTCCAGACAGTTTCATGATAGGATAATTTATACTTTTTAACATGCCTAGCCAGAGGTTTAAGTTCTACTGGGCATCCCATCTAATTGCTAATGGCTAATGCAAATGTACCTTTATCTCTCTCATCTCCTCCCTTGCTTTTGCAGCTGTGGATCCAATCTTTGAATGAAGAACTGCCTCCAGCTGCATTTTGCAGATCCCTTTGTATTGTCGCCAATTTTCTGTCTCTTCTTGGCATTCTGTAATTTGCCAAGAAGTACAAGTTAATCCAAGCTAAATCTTTGTAAATACATTTTGAATAAAGAATACTTCCTTTTAAGGTTTTACTACACTACAAGGCTGATTTCCAGTTTGTGCCAAATATTTAATATAGAGATGGCTAAGTACATATCTAGCTAGCTGGCTACTATGAATCTAGCTTATTGTTTAGCATGTTATAGCACGTTTATATGTAGGCCTTGGACAGTCATACATATAAAACCAACTTAGAACATAGGGTTTACATACATGAGTAATGCATCCTTAATAAAATGTAATCCATACACTTGTTTTAATTGCAAAAAAGCCTTGATATGTGACCTATACCTCACAAATTGTCATAGAATCAAGGTTATAGCTTACAGTGCACTGACCCACACAATCTAAAGGGGGTGTGACTGAGCAAACTAGTGAGCAGTACTGTACTAAAATCAACGCAATGGAATAATGTCAGCTACAACAACTAATGTTTTTATGGGTGCTTTATTTTCCTAATGGTCAGCCTACATAAAGGATGCTTTCATTTCTATTATAATGGCCAGTTAACTCCATTGTAAAGGCATCTTATAGGGCACAATATCTCATGTTCTTCACTGGAAGGGCACTTCACCATGTTTTTTCTTTCACTGAGAGGGCACCCAATTCTGCACTTCTGTATGTTAGACTTAGGGGAACCCTAAATTGCTCTTTTTCCACTTTTTTTTCACTAGAAGGGCAGCCATACAGAACCTCCAGCTCACCCCATTACAACAACAACTCATAGGGCACTGCATTACATCTAGTGGGGGTTCTTTAAAGGGCACTATTACATTTTCTTCCACTGAAAGGGCACCCATGAGGGCACTTCATCCTGATTTACCCATAACTAAGACAGCGATTACAGAATTTTGGTATATTTTCTCCTTTGTGTGGGCACCTTAGAGGGCACTTTCATGTAATTATTTTGTCCTCGGGGGCACTAGGAGGGGCGATTGCTCCCCCCCAAGCCCAACAGTGCCTCTATTCAATACAAGCACCTTATGGTAAGAATGTATTATCAATTTTAAGATTCAGGAACGGATGGCAGATCTCACCAGTAATGCCAGCAGGAAAGTTCTGAGACTTAACTTGATTATGACAAATATAATACATCTATTTCGTAATCTTAAGTGATATGTGTCAACACAAATGTATGGATTTTACAGTGAAGAAATGACAAGCAGGAATACCATGCATACATATTAAACATACAATACATAGAATATGTATAATGTATGATGATATACAGCAGTGAGCAGCCAACATATGTAAACATCAAGATCACCTGTGTAGAAGTATAGGGCTTCTCAAAACTTTTTTTTCACATTGTTGCTCATTTGTATTCCCTGCTGCTTCTCTCTGTGAATGTCTGCTGAGAGGTAAGAGTGACTGTATATGTTGTAACTCTGAGCACGCCAGTGTAGATGAGCCCTGTACCTTCTAAACTCATTTAGGAAAAGGTCTCTAAAGGTGACAGATGAAACCATGAGGGAAAAGAAAGAAAAAGATGGGTGGCGAGAACAAGGGTTTATAAAGACAAGGTACCTCAGGTCTTAAAGAATTCTCTCCATGCACCTGCCATTATCCCAGTGTGCCTGTCTCCTGTCTCGAAACAGAACTGTGAGCCGCTGAGCCCAGGGATATTAATTTGCAGCCCTAATGTTCTGTGGCAAAGAAATTGGAGTCATCTCAACACAAACAAATTGGATCTTGCAGCTCATCTGCAATGCAAGGCATGCCTGCAGGTATGGCAGTGAGCTGAATGACCATCTCCAAAGAGCAGAGGAGGATATGGCTGAATTCTCTGATGTGCAAGTGGTCTAGTGGTCAAACTGGGTTCAAAATAAGAAGAGTGAATAAAGGGAGAAAAGCTGTGTATGATATCTATGACTGATAGGTTTCTGATGAGGTCTTAAGTGCAGATGGCCAGTGGATCTGAATCTTTTTGTCAGGTATGATTGCAGTGATATTGAGCTAAGGGGAAAAAAGAAGATAGTGGATGACAATATGAAAGAGAAATAACTGTGCAGACTAAGAACAGAGGGTGGTTTAGGAAAAATGTTGAAATAGCGGTGTGATCAGTGTTTCAGAACACTGAGGCTATTACACAGCCTGTCAGAGCCACCTCCCTTTGCGCTTGCCCTCTTTTCTCTCCCCCTGTTGTCCGTCTCCTAGTCATCCTCGGCAATGATCAGTGCAGTTACAAGACAGTATTTGATCCTCTCACTTTCTGGCTATTTTGTGACCTTTTTTTGCCTAGCTCTGCTGTGCACAGGTTCAAATGCCAAACTCACAATAAAATGTACATGAAAGGAAGGAGGTGTCAATAGCGAAAATCCCTCGCTGCAAACGGAGGAGCTTTTTCTTTAAAGATCAAAATGACAAGATTGTAGTCAGGACTCCACTTATGTGCTGTTAAGGAAGATTTAGATCCCAGATAATCATATGGGATTTCAGACCTGGTGCCTGACTACCTTTGAAGTTCACTCACTTAAATGAGCTACTTGAACTTTGCATTAACCCCACTGAAGCTGTCTTGAACTTTAAATAACAATCTTTATTAAACAGCAGGAACATAAACCATACCTAAAAAGAGTTATAATATGTATATCATAAACTATATATATATTTTACATGTGTATTAACATACATTTTCAACATATTAAGACGTATGCGTTCATATACATTGACTTTATCTTCATAACACTGCATTGATGACTGAAGTAGCTTTTTATAATCATATCACATTTCTAAATATAGAAATACAAGTAAAATTACACCAGTGAGGATGACACAACATTTATGGAAAAGAGTCCTTCAACACAGCCGTGAGTCAACAGCAGGAAACTGCTGCCCTCTTAGTTTTCATTTCCACACAATATTAATAGAATTCCCTGTCAGTCTAAATTGTTTCTGTGACATTTGTGGATTTTTGTTCTTTTCAACAGTTAATCATTGTGTCTTGCCTTATTTATAATATCTCACATTATATGCCTAGGAGGAAAAAGGTTTTCTTGATAAAAGTAAATGCAACGGTCAAAGTTAAAGTTTGGAAAATAATGCATTCTCTGTATATTTATTGAGACCTTAAAGAGGATCTCCACACTATTTATTTATTTATTTTGCAATGTACATATTATCACAGAGATTCTTGTTAGGATATTATCTTAAAACAGGTGATTTTTCCCACAATACACATATATTGTGTCCAACCTGCCCCCTCCCCCCAACTGTACAGAGCTCAACAAGATTCTTGACCAACAGTAATATTAACTTAACCACGATAAACAGCAGGGTTATGACTACGTACTGGCACTTTCCAAAGACACACACACAATAGGAAAGCCTCTTGTGGTAGAGCCGCTAGCCCAGTTACCAGGGCTGCCAACTCTCACGCATTGAGTATGAGACTCGTGCAATTGACATACATGCCTTTTCTCATGCTAACTTTTCGTTAGCAAGAGAAAAGGCAAACAGCAGTATTTTTTGAGCTTCAGATGTGCTGAGGTGCAGAGTGTAACAAGGTTAAAACAGCACTTTCCTCCCAGAGAACTCTGATTTCTCTGTCATGTATCGGCTTGCATTTGAGCATGTGCAGGATAAAAGACTGTAGACAGAAAGAAACAGCGGAGCAGCTGGATGAAAGCAGAGATCATAACATGAAGCAATGCAGCCTCGTATTTCCATAATTCCATCTAAAGTCTGACTAACACTGAAGCTAACACAAAGCCGCCTGTAGAAGTCTAAATAAGTTGGTTTCCAGCGCTGAAGATTTAAATATTTGTTAAATTTAGACACTTTCACATTGTGAGGAAAAGCCGTGCTCTGTTCACTGTGCTGCCAGTCTGCTCCAACACAAACTCTCACACCAAAAACACAAAACAAAAAGTCAGTAAGCAGCATCTTCTATCATTAACACAGTTCAAATCAGTGAGCCACTCTTTCAGAATAAGGTTGGGTTTAGTGGAGAAATCTGATTACTGACCTGCTGCATGTATACACAAGGATTTACAGTAACCAGGTTACTACTGTGAATGTAAACCAGTGGCCGCTGGTGACTCAAAAAATTGGGGAGGACAGGAGGAAAACCAACATGGAATCTTACAACAAACCGCATCAAACTATATCATTGTCCCCCTCCTGGTGAAATTGGAGGGGTGGGAGACAATTTTATATGCCAATAAAACAATTTGCTTTCAAAAACAAAAAACCTGAGTGGTGAAAAGGCTGCTGCTGTAAAGACATTTAGCATATACATAAGAAGAAGAAGTGCTAATTTTAGCCGTGGAGTGGTTCAGAATGTGTCATTTTACCAATAAAGTTAAATTCAAATTTATAGTATTGTTCTATTGTGACAACAGATTTATGTTCTCATCAAAAACAGACAGGATATCGCATGATTTACATGTGTTTCTTAGTATACAGAAATAATATAAAGTACCACAAAGCTTACAATCTGATACAGGCACAGATCAGTGCTGAATAATAAAAAGATTGAACACTAAAAACATTCATAGATCTAAAAGTGTAGCTTGACATCAGAAAGTATTAATGCATGTTTCAAATACATGACTTACACACTCTTATCTATATAAAAAATAGGCCTATAGTCTACAAAGCTGACATATTAACACTTCTTATTCAAGTTACCTTAAGCTTATTACTCAATATACGACTCAGCTTAAAAATGAACTGAAGAAAATGTCACAACAAGCAGCCAGACCTGCACATTCATTCACAAATCACACAACATCAACAGGTGACTGAATAACCACTCAATTAAAAACGGGATCAATTCCAAATGCATGAGTGAGTCCAGACAGCTCACTGTAACTTCAACAAGCAAACTACCTACAGCACATTATATGACCTCTGCTGCATTCTTGATAAGGAGATATCCATCAGAGATGAAATTAGTGACCAAAGAGACAGAGAGAGAGAGGCTGTATCTGACTCACGTTATCTGATGTCTTCTTCTTTCTATCATGGAGATTAAGTATCCATGTCATAATGATCATTTGTGGCTGTTGGTCATCTTGTTTGATAGTAAACAGAACTTTATGGCTGTTGGTTAATCAGTCTGATATCATCAGCATCAATGACAAACAAGCTAACTCACCTGGTTGTTTCTCCGGTTGCTTCTCTCTCCAGCCTCCCCGGTGGCGTCCTGCCGCTGCTGCGCTGCCCAGTGCAAATCCATTCTCCTGTTAGCTTGACAACAGTCCTTAACAGTCCTTCCATGGATGTATAAAGAGTCCTTCAGGCTGCTACAACAAGCTAACTATTGCGTTGGCTAACGCAAGGAGCTATCTACTGCTGCTACTCTGCCTTACAGAGGAGAGAATTGAAGATGAAATCTGAAAACTGTCATTGGACCAACATGATGTCAATATTGTATTCTGGTTGTTGATTGGTAAGAGAGGACAGCCTCCCTTGGAGCGTCATTTTACGTGTCTTGGCCAATCATAGATAAGCATGAAAAAAATGAAGTACATTAAATTGATGTAAGAGAGCCCACCCTGCGGAAGACAGCAGGCACCCGTCCTCCTCAAGCGGCAACCTCTGGGGCTGAAAAATGAAGCCAATGCGGAAGTGCCAAAAACTGCAGTTCCTTGAATGGCCACTTGAGGCTGGCTCCAAAAGCGAGTCAATCCCCATAGACCTCCATGTTAAAATGCCCAACTTTACAGCAGAAATAAACAGGTTTACAGCCTGGTACAAACAACGGTTTTGGTCTCTATAGCTATATTCCCCTTTCGTTACAACTGTACGGGAGTGAATTTTTTTATAAGTCACCCGTTTAAATTTTATTAAGCTGTAAAGTTATGCATAATGAAGGACATGGCTGCTTTGAGTGACAGGTCCGCCAGCTGCTAGGTGGCTTGTTTCAGCCATTCGGCCCGCCTCTTTGCCCATTTTTAATTGGCTGGGGGTTAGGTAGAGTCATGTACTGCCAAGATGGCGGCAGCCGGAGTGGCTCACTTTGAGCTTCAAAATCGCTCTTCAGAAACCAACGAGTGACGTCACGGTAACTACGACCATATTTTTATACAGTCTATGGTCCTCCTCTGCCCTCCACTCACCCTCATTTTCCCCCACTGCCCCCCACCAACGCTTCACACACGCTGCCCTCCTGCCCTGCAGGTGTCGCTCTTGAAGCATTTTAATCAGAATTTCAATAATGAAAAAAAAAAAGAAAGAAAAAATATTTTACAAATAATACTGAGACTTGGTAATGGTTTATTTCAACCAAATATTCTTTTTTATATTTTGATATCCCTCGTGCCTCTCAAAAAATAGAGGAGGAGCAACCTCCTCTGCCTCTATGCACCAGCCTCCACTGATGTAAACACACTGATTGATTAGGACATATGGCTAATGTTGAACTACACATTTAAAACCTGATCACATCTGGTTGGATTATAAATTGATTTTTATCTACACCATTAATTCTTCATTCAGATTGAGTGGCTGTGGTTTGTCAGAGATCCGCTAAACTGGTTCTGAGTCTGTATTAGGCTGATAATTTATTCAGATATTATTTCTGTTTGGATAGACCTGAATGACTGAAGTGGAGCGTGTCGGATGATGGGAGTGACTTGGTGAGGAGCACAGATCTCTCTTATCCTATGCTTTGAATAAAAATATGTGTAATATCTGAAGTGTATATCAAAAATGCTACCCAATAAACAAAGAAAAAGTCTTTCTGAAAAACGTGTTGGTTCATAAGGCCAGGGAGAAGTCAAGTGGGTCAATTTACTAGGAATAATGTTAATTTTATTATGAACATTTTATTATTCTCATTCTCATTTTTATTATTCTTATTCTCATCATCAAAGGTCAAAGTCAAAAATCAGCAGCCTTGCCAGCAACAACACAGGCACCTACACAGTGAATCTCTTAAAGGGGCATTAATGTGCTTCAAGTGACTGGAATAGGGTACAAGTGACAAGGATGTAGACCTACTCATAAACACTCAAACAAAAAAACAGCTAATCCTCATCTCACAGGACTGTACAATTGTGATTTCATCAGATTTGCTTGACAGTTGCCTAGCAACATCAGCAAACAACTCCAAAACTGTGAACAGATTTCGATTCAAATGTCTAATTGTGGCATGGAAGTATGTGACATCACCTTTATCCAACTGGGCCTCGCCCACTTCAAACCAGTGAGAAAATAAGGGTCTTTAAAATGGACTATATATTTTGACTCAGATCTATTTTGAAACTGAAGAAAGTTAAAGTGATTTGAGTGTGCCATCTCTGACATTATTGTAATCCACTTAAACTACTTGAATCACGAGGCTCGCCGCAGACATCACTGGTCCACTCACAGTATGGTAATGGCTGTTTAAGAAAGGTGCTTTAGTAGCCACTATATCGGCCCTGAAACACTTCAACATGCCAGATGATGCAGTTTAATGTCAACTATATGGTACTTGCTTACTTTACGATCACTTGCACAACATTAAATAATTCACAGACTTGGCACCAGGTAGACAAAGGGTACTCATATCCTAAGCTTTCAATAAATGATGTAAATATAGCCTATAATTGTCCTGTTTTTCATGATGCTGATGCTGTCTGTTGATCATTATAACCAGCAGCTCTAGGAGAAGATTAATCTCTTTCACACATTGAAGTACACTGAAAGTAAACGCATGCATTCATGGGTGGGGGGTGGACGCTGTTTTCTCGCTCTGCGCGCACTGCGAAGCCCCTTGGACTCCTCTCCTCCTCATCATCCTCCTCCTCATCCTCACCCTCCGCGTCTGTCTCTCTGAAACCTCCCCACACCAGGACTCATCTCCCCCTCTCACAAGAAGCTGTTTTAACTTTCCGAAAGGCGACAACATTTCAACCGACTTTCAAGGCAAACGGTTTATTGGGTAGAGAGACCTTCATTTTTACAGAGGAGAGAGATTACGATACTGTGACGGCGGTGGTAATGCCGAGCGGAAACCTGTTCGCCCGAAATGATTGGCTATTTCCACAAATGAGAAAGTCTGAGAAATGTATTTTTCTCTGGGCGACACCGTCAGCAACCCAGCCATAATGTACAGGCGGAAACAAGCGAGTGTTTGCATCCTCAAAACAATACTTGGATTGCCAAGAACTCAAAGGTAGGGAAATAATTTATCCAATAGAGGTAAAACTGCATTTTACCTGAGTCGTTTTGAATTGTTATGTTTGTTCACAGTTTAACAGCGCGTGTTTGCTCTGTTTTAAAGCTGCAAAACATTTGATAATTGTCACATACTGGCTACTAAATTACCATGTTTTTGTGGGGTGCTACAGTAATGTTGTAATGCCGTGATAAATAGAAATAAGTGTTAAAGTGTCGCATTGCAATGTGTCTGTGGTGATGGAGGAGGTGGAGGATGTTGTTGATAAAGAACTCTGCACACAGTTTCCACCTGCGACTGCTGGAGCATGAATCTCATCCCTTGTCTTTGTGTGTGTTATGACTGAGGTAGTCATCAAGTCGCTCTTTGGGCTCTGAAATTGTACCTTTTTCTGTGTGTAGAAAAGGCAAACCACTTGAGCAAAGAGTGCATTCAAGAATATTTTTACCCACTAAATAAATTTTTTTTTAAAAATAATATGAGGAAAGAGCATAAAAACTGGATTGGTTTAGCGTCTGCATTCAGGATATTATATTATCTCCTTTAATTTATCTTATAGGCATGAAATAAGTAATTGTTTAAAGTGATATCAAAGATAATTGTTTCATTAAAGATTAAGTAGCTCGGGCAAAATAAAGAGGCATGCAGCACAGACCTTATACCTCTTCTACCCTCTCTCCAAACAGAATAACAAGCACTTTCAGAAATGAATGCAAGAGACAAAACATAATCAAAATTCTGGTGTCTTGCCATCAGCTACCATAATCAATTGGCAATGAAGACAAGTTAGCCAGAGCCTGTCTCTCGCCACTCCAGCGGTGGTGTACATGGCTGCTATTGACAGCACCCTCCCACTGAATTATTCAAACACACATGGCTGGGATTTTCAATGGAGGATTTACACATCAAGGAACACTTTAAATCATCTGACGGAGGTGTGGAAAACACTAAGCCAAGTGATAAGAGTGCAGTGCTACACGAGAGGAGACAAGACTCCAGAGGAGTCCTGACTCCTGTGGAAGGTTCCTTGCTAAGGGTTTAATGTTTTATCAGCTCCACAGATAGACGTTTAGACAGAAGGGACAGACTATCAGTGGTGGCTGCTGACACAGGAATAGGATTCAGATTAATTTCAAGTGGATTATGACATTTTACACAGTCTGCTTTGATGATAATAGTTCATAAAAGGATCAGTCAATACAGTGTTAAGCCCATTACTCACTTCATCCTTTTCTGTTGCTTAATCTGTCAGTGGACTTTCATGTGCTGAGGCCAGGGGTAAGGTTCACTGACAAATGTGGTTTGGGATCTATTTGCATTTTCTGCTATGAGTCCTCATGCATTATCCCGACCTGTGATCATCAATAACTACCTGCTGTTACCTTATTATGCATATTATACGCCAGCCACTGCTCCCAAAATTAAATTACAGAAAGATGAAGTTGTTGTTGTCGAATCCAGTGAACAAATCTCCACATGTGGTATCCAGGAAAAGCTGTGAGAGACACAACCTGGATGGAATGGGTTGGTAAACATGGGCGACAGATAAGACACATTGGTATTCAGCTGCATCTCGCCACGCTGGCCTCGGGGCCTGGCTGATAATACCAGCTCTCAGCTTCAGGGTCAGAGGTCTGAGGTTGATTGGCAATGGGCTGACACAGGGAAATAGAGTGTGCTGACTGGAGTCTAATGGGGTTGAAGCACACAGACATATCAGCGTGGCTGGCATGTTAGCAATGCCATGCTCTCATTCTTACCCTCCCGCACCTGGATGCTTACAGGTTGTTCACTAATCTATTAGCCCCTTGTCTGACACCTCTGGGCTCTCTTACAAAGCAGCACTGCAGCACGGCACACAGGCCTGTACCGGTGCCATCTCTGTCTTACTGAATTGTTTTCCTCACCACAGCGTTGCTCTGCCTCATTCGCTTTCAGCCGTACCTCCCAGCTCTTTATACCTCCCAGCTGCTGCTGTCAACCAACATGCCCAAATGCACTCAGCCAAAGAATCACATATAAGTATGATCTCTCTCTTTCTTTCCCCTTTTTCTCCTTCTGTCTCTTTGTTACTCTCCCTTACTCCTCTAAACACATCCACCCACTCATACATGTATAGTTACTTGCAGCTGTTCATGCTTAAAACACAAACGCCCACAAACAAATGTGTACAAAAACACAGAACCATGGTTATTTCTATGACATTCATCACCACTGATTCTGAGGTGTCCTACATTGCTCAGCTTGCACTGAAATAGCTTATTCACACTTAAACTCCCATTTGCCAAAAAAAGCCTACTCTGCACTGCACAGCACAACACAGCTGCAATGTATTTGGGAGCATGTCAACACCAAAAAGATTTCTCAGTGTGTCCCCAAGAAATGACACGAAAAGTAATCCACTGTCAGCTTGTAGCATTATGTACAGAGTAGGAGTGTTACATTGGTAAAAGCAGAGAAGCACTTAGAAGGATACTTATTATGCCTATATGCATGATAGCCACTGTATCAGCTTCCTCAAACGATGTCGGAGTGAATTTCAGTTCATTAGCATTGATCTGTTTGCAATACCTGATGCATTAGTGTTTTTGAAAAACCTCAGGCTCTGACATTAAGAGAAACTCTGAAATCTTAAGCTTCTTTTAGCTTTTTGGAAGATTATCATCCTTTTTTGTGTTGTTAACCAATATCCCTTAAAACTTTAAAAGCAACTCAGCAGATTTCCTGCAAACCTACATCATCAAATCTAAGAAGTTGTAGAAGTTGCTTATCCTCTTACAGTCTGTCTCACATGATTATGGCAATCAAAGCGCTGCTTCAGTATTAATGCAGCAGTGATTTATTGATGTTAAAATGCTATTTGTAGCCCCTTTAATTACTTTAAGTGGATATCCTTTGAAAGTAAATTCTTTCTGACATTTTAAAAACTCAAGGACACAAGCATGTGTTATGTAAAAGTTGTCTTTGACACCAATTGGAACAAATACTGTAGAGAGCAGTACAAATTTGAAAAAAATAGATGTACATGTCCACATTTAAATCAGTTTTCAATAATCAGGATTATTCATTCACCCTCACTAGTGAGGTCACTGCTAATTTTCAGCTTCGAATGGTCACCCCTGGAGTTGGCAGAGGTGCAGTTTTTTGCTGAAGGACACTATGGGCGTGCCATGGGGCTTGAACCTGGGTCAGCAATTGTCCTGACCCAGGATAGCAGCAGTGTATAAACACATTGCAGTAGTATCTTAAACAGATAACAACCACAGCACAGCAGCTCATTTTTTGTTTTTCATGAGAATTTGATCATAATCAAAATACTCACAGTTTTACTGAAGAACTGCATGAGTCTATGATCCCCGGAGCTATACACGGACCAAAGGGTGAGCTGGTGTGTAACAACAATGTCAGCGTATTCAGACGGAGGATGTCCAAGAGGGAGGAACCATGAAAACTTTGTCGGCTGTCCGGTGCTTACTGAGCTTCAGGAAGCCTGGGAGCGCGGGGCTTGTATTTTATTCATGGGGCAGAAAACATAGAGTTATGCAAACAAAAAAATCTACATTGAGGTAAATGAGGGAAAGAAAGATTTAGAGAGACTCAAAAAACTGCAACCTAAATAGAGTAAGAAACGATATGTTTGTAAAAGAAAGATTAACACTGAGGTCTTTTATAGGACAGAGTATTAGTGCATAAATAAAAAGTTACAATACACTCTTAAGCCTCCTGTGGAAGGCCATGTATACTAGGGGTGGAGCCAAATCCGAATATGATAGCGCAAATAGTGGGTTTTTACGAATATTTATTTTGTACAAATATTTTAAATTGTTTTCAGGAAGAAAAAAAAACATGTCAAATAACGATGCGCAAGTCGGGACTTGTAGCGTAGCAAGGTTACATTGCTGTCTCCGTCTCTCTCCTCTGCTCCGCTCTGCTGTTCATCTCTGTATCATGGATGTATTTATAGCTGCAGGTCTGTATGGCTGGTGGAGCTGAGCTATGGCTGAGTGGCCAGCACGGTCGTCCGTGGTCTGGGAGACCCAGAGTGGGAACGCTCCTTTGCCAAATAGTTTATTGAAGAACATTTATTTTAACACTCTAATATCGTAAAATTAGAAGTGTTGTAAAAACAAAAACAGGATTGTTACACCTATTTCCACTTTTATTCAAATACAAATACAAATAAATGTACTGCCTCAACAAATACAGATACAAATACAAATACTGGGCTCTCTGTACATCCTTAATGTATACCGAATGTTTATTTGTTTCAAATAAATGCATGTCACAGAATGTAAAGGTTAAGCAAAAATAAATATTAATATTTTGTTTGCTGATTGTGAATTATGAGAGGTAAATACATGAGCCACTAGTGTGCAAGTTATTAAATGGTGAATCAGCAGGCTATTATCCATATCCCATTGCTGCAATGCCAATTTGATTCATGTGTAATCTTGTTTTCAATTGGAAATACCTTCTCTTTACACATTTGGAAATGCTGCAGTAAGCCAGCCATACACAATTGGGATCAGGACCCCAAGAATTAATCTGCTTTTGGCATTTCTACTTTAAAAGCAGATTAATCAGACAAAGGTTAAGGGTGACATCTGAGAAGCAGAGGATTCTGGGTTATTTTTGCAGAGTTGAAATAGCCAGGAAGGCAAGACGTGTATAATTTGATTTTGATACTTTTGATAGTTAAATGCAGAGTACATGCTTCATCTTACATTGACAGTTGAGGCCTATTAATCTGGTGGCGAGCGCTCGGTCTGTCCTCTGTGGTAGCAACACCCAAAGAAAATATTAGCACTCTACTGTATTGATGGCATCAGTATTATAAACATGTCGATCGATAACAGCTTACTGATGCAGCTTGTAAAAGCTGTAACCAGCCATATTTATGATGTTTGTATATTTATTATGTTTTGGAGGGGTACACAGGGCAGACTCAACATAATTTAAGGTGCAGTGTGTAGAATTTAGTGGCATCTAGCAGAACAGACTTGGCAGAAATGGAATATAATATTCATAAATATGTTTTAGTTAGTGTATAATCACCTGAAGATATTGTTATGTTTCCGTTAGCTTAGAATGAGCCCTTTAATATCTACATAGGGAGCGGGTCCTCTAACATGGAGCCCACCATGTTGCACCGCCATGTTTGTACAGTTGCCCAGAATGGACAAACCAAACACTAGCTCTAGAGAGGGCTTTTCGTGATTTTTGCAGCCACCATAGATTCTCCATACATGCTTGGAAGGTTGGGAGGGGAGCGGAAGAGGTATTCAGTTTATTGCAATCTGCAACCTCACAGCTAGATGCCACTAAATCACACACTGCACCTTTGATGTTTATTTGCAAAGATTTTTTAATCTCTTAATCTTTTTGAACTTTTATCATATATTTATATTGTAAAGAATATTTGCAACCGGTGTCAAACTAATTTAAGCATAAATGACAGCCATTGATTTACTCAGATGTGGACGATTACAGCCCTCTGAGTTTTATAGCATGTGTAGGAGGCCTCAGTTGATCCATTTCAGACAGTGAGGCTGATGCCACCTTGATGACATCTAATAAGACCCAAACAATGGAGCGATAACGATCACATTAAGGGCACAAAACACACACACACGCACACACACACACACACACATGGAGATGGTGAAGGATAATATGCTAAGCTGGATGGCAATGCTTTGATGTAGAGTAGTAACTGTTACTACTCTGGGATGTGTATATGCGTGTGTGCGTTACATTATGTGTCTGGAGCGAGGAAGCAAATTAAACTTAATTGAATCATCTGCAGGGTGCAGCTCTTGACAAGCGGGATGCCATAAAAGTTGTTGCTGCTGAGGGAATGACAGCTGAACTTTGATCTGATGTGAGAAAGTGTTTGGGAAGCTCTTACCTGATGGTAGATATCAAATAAAAATTTCCTTCTAGTTTTTAAACTGAACCTAAAAACTCTCCCTCTTTGCATTGCTTTTCTTTCCTCTGTAGATCTAAGAGTGCTGAATGCTGAATGCCATTACCATCTTCACTGACATCTGTACATTGAGGATCCTGTTTCACCAGTCACTCTTCCAATTCCTCGCTAGAGCTAAAAATCACTGAGAAGCTCCACCCGCTCACCTTTTGACCCCTGCTGCTATGGAGAATCTCAGTGAGCTCCAGAACCCGCTGTTGGACAAAAACAGTAAGCACATGGTCAACGGTTATGGGGGAGACTTCCCTAATAACCAGTACCAGGAGAACATTATTAATTACTTTGCCGGAGGCGGAGGTGGAGGTGAGGGCGGAGGAGGAGGTGGAAAGGTGAGTAATGGCAATGTTGTGAGTGGAGGAGGTTACAATACCAACGGAAAGATGAAGTCTCAGCAGCTTTTGGATGCCACCTCACTGCATCTGGCAGTGGAGGCCTTCTACAGGCCCAACTTCATCCTGTACAAGGAGGACAGCGGCAGCATCAAGGCTAAGGAATACAAAAGTGAGTGTTGCGAGACCACCTTCACAGAGAAGAAGGTGAAGGAAGCGTCGAACACAGCGGGGCCGGATGCGCCTGGCACGGAGGACCCCCAGGCGAAGCTGCTGGAGGATGGCGAACACATCAAGATCCAAACAGTTTCCTATGAGGTGGAGGAGGAAGAGTATGTGGAGTACGAGGTAAGAAAGAAAATGCATGTGTAGAATAAAGGAAGAAACTTGTGGCCTGAATGGATTTTTAATTGAGATCAGCTGCAGACAGCCAGATTTTGTGATATTTAGTCAGGCTGATATATCCATCTAACACAAGCCACCTGTAGTGTGTTTGTGTTAAACAAGAGAAAGAGGCAGCACGCTTGTATTCCTGTGGTGTGTGTACACTTGTATCGTCACACCAAAGGATTGGGCTCAATGCCTGGATCAGAGTGACATTTTACCAAACACAAATCCCGTTAGATCCACTGACCTTGGCCTCAATTCCCAACTAAAATACATTGTTAGATAATAATAAATCAGCCATGCCTGCCTCGCCCAGGGATATTAGGTGCTACAGCACTACAGCATTAACTACAGTATTTTCACTCTCAACCAGCACGGCCAATAGCACAAAGCCCTCCAAAGGATTTAGGGAATTGGACAGGCAGAATAGGGTGTTGAGTTTGACCAGTGTCCCGCAGGAGCTAATGGACTGAGAGCCACAGGCCCGCGAGTCCACTAGAATTAACCTGGATTCCTGTGATAAACATGTAGCTGCTGAAATGCAACGTGACACGGGTACACATAGCTAGGGGGCTCACTCTGCAGAAAGACAGTGCATTTCATATTGCGGATACAGAAATAGTCATGGGTGAAAAGAACTTCCTCAGCTCCACTCAGAAAAATTGAAGTTTTGTTAAAATCTTTTTCACTTGTAAACTAAGCTGCATTCAAAAGAAAACAAGAGTTAGACTGGAAGCTCCTCTTAGGTGTTCACAGGTTAAGTCATCACATTACCATATTGTTCATATTTCTCCACACGATTCCTGTTCCAAAATGAACAGGCACAAAAAAAAGCATCATCAGGCTTCACAGACAGTTTCAAGATGTAAAGAGAAAAATACACAGTGGGACTCATTATGTAGCCTCCCAGCAGTAGACCACTGATGCCACAAAGTGTGGTCTCTACCGCCCTGCCAACAGTCTGATACAATGTAAAGACCTGAGAGAAGAAATGCCATCCACTGACATGCACAGACTTGTTGGTGTTCTAACTGTTCAACATTTAACAAGACAGTACCATACAAGATGTACATGTATTTTGTAACCTGAGTCTGAGTCATTATTCATTTTTCCTTATTTACCAGTTCATCATGTATTTTGTTTTTGTTTTTTGTTTTTTACTCCTGAGGGGTTGAGGATGAAGTATAGTTTTCAGTAGTTCAGTAGTTTTCAGAAAAACCATCACCCCTGTGTGCAGACTCAGAGATGGATTTGTTTAGTTAACATACTGTATTTCACCATAATTGTTCCTATGAAATGTTTAAAATACATCTGTGCAGAATACTATATTTACCTCCCGAGAAACCTTCACTTGAAAAGTCAAGTGAGTTTTTTTTTTCCATATAGAGAAAAAGTGGTTTTCTAGTACAGTCTCAGTTCTGTACGGTTGTGTGGAGGAAGTTCTGCTTTTGAAGAAAAAGGTGGTTGTTGCACAGCAGTGATACTTCATGCTTTTGCTTTGATTATTAGGTACAGTATGACAGTAATTTGGGTTGGTGCAACATCATGATTCAGTGTCAGCTTGAGAGCAATGATACCCGAGATGGCGACATTTGCTAGTATTGTGTGTGTGGTGGTGACGAATCACAAATGTTAAAGATTGTATGTTGTTATCATTGCATGTACACTGCTGTTTTTGTCAAAATACTGTAGCAATATACAAAATAATTGGGAATTCTCTCAGAGATTTAAGCCCTGCTCCTTCTTCACAATCTACATCTCAACTGTGTAGACATTTTCTTGTCTGTTTCTCTTTATATGCAGCTCCTGCTCAGTGAGTTGTATTGATTTAATAAAAGAATCAGAAAGGTGTAATTGCTTTTGCCTGATTCAGCTCAACGGTATTGAGCAAGAGAAGACTTAGTGTCCCTAAAAATGATGTCTTTCACCAATCACGTTGCTCAACTGAATCTGCATCTTATATAATGTCTAATCCATAAGCATCATAATCCTGCGATGTGCAACAATATAGCTGTTGCAAATGCATATTATTGCATCCTATCTGAAAATCAGCACTTTGCAGTTAGATGAGAGAAAATAGTGAAAATAAATCTGATTATGTACGGTAGCTTTCCAGAAGCTCAGTAAACAACTAAAGCAAATATTTCCCTCACATGCTGATAGAGCAGCAAATATGTCAATTCAGTACAATATTACTAATCACATAACAATACCTGTGATACAAAGATGCTTTCTGTGATTGAAGAGATCAGTTAAGAACTGGAGGAAGACTCAGCTTGAGGAAGTGACATAAAAATTTTTAGTATTGTGGGAAATGCCACTGCTCACCAGGTGTTGCAGACAATATGGGAAATCGTGTAATTAACCGCAAATCCTCACCAATTCATAAAAAGGTCATTAACTCCAGACAGCACAAAATGTGCTCATTTTGGTTTCCCTTTAACTTGCAGTTATCAAAAGCAAGGTGTTTAAAGAACTCGTAATACAAAGAGAAAAGAGAGAAACTACTGCCATGGAATAAAGTTTTGTATTTTATTTTTAAGCAGCTTTATTAAATAAAGCACAAACTCTCGAATTATTGAAGTGTATGGATAAATATCAGGTAGCCTCTGAGGAGGATCAGTAAAGTGGGAAAGAAATTTCATTAGATAGATTTAAATTCAAATTTCTCTTGTTTTGATTTCCCCACCTTCAACCCAACTTCTAATGTACTATAATGGTTAATGATATTACTTGAAAAAATGTGCATTCCCATTGTGATTTAACCTCGCATTGTTTCTCCAAAACACATTTAGAGCTCAGGACTAGCTGTATATTCAAAATAAACAAACCAAAACATCCAATTATCAGTTCCTGTTAAGAGACAGCAAAATTGTGTCTACTAGATGTATTCTTGGTGTCAAGTGTCTTACATCACCGCAGCTGTTCCCTTTATTAGTTTTTCCTCTGATTTCCTTAAATCACAAGAGACTTACAATATCTGTATATTCTCAACCACCTTTAGCCTCTCACTTCCTCTTTTTTATTACCTTATTTTTATTCTCTTTGAGCAAAGTATTGGAAATACAATGGTGCTGTTAGTTAGCAGACATGTAGAAGCCCTGCTGAAGTGCCCTTAAAGAGAGCATTGAATTGCTCCCAGCTGCAAGGTCGCAGTTCTGCACTCTAATATCCATGTAGAAGATTAAAGAAAAGAGAATTTTGCCTTCAGAGGTCAACAAAGCACACACGAAAGCAGAGTTTGTCCATGATCGAGGCCTCTGTTGCTGGACAACCATGAAAATCACATCCGTCTCCTTATCAACTCCAACCCTAACAAGTGTACAGTAAGTACTGGAGGTTTGCCAAGATGACCTCCCTGTGTCTCCGGCTCCCTCCTGGTCTCTCTGCTCACTGGCAGGTGAATATTTGAAAAAGCATCCATGTTTTAACCAAATTACATAAGCCGGCTCTCGTCTCCACTGTGATCCATCATTTTAAATGCCAGCATAGCAGATCTGAAGTAAACCTGTGTTTAAATTTATGCTGCCAGACTTTTGCAAGCATGAAATAGTGATTTGATCAATATTCTCGGTGCTGGAAGTATTGTTGGCTAACAGGTATGAGCCATGGTCAAATCACCACTTTATTCTTGTTTAGTTGTCTGACAACAGAAGCCTAACCTAAACATGCTAGTGTGGAGATTTTCATAATATACAGTGTTTTCAGATTTATTACCACTTTGTGTGGCATTGGCCTGAAACTTGTGGAGGACCACAAGGGTCACGGAAATAGTAATAAAGCATTTCTATAATTAATGATTAATTGTACAATCAAAAACAGGAATAAATAAATTAGTTTACAAATCAATTAATTAATCTTTAAATAAATAGACTAGATTACAAAGTAATTCATTTTTTGATATTTTCATGGGCAATAAAAAGAGAAATTATAAAATGAATTTACAAATGAAGTAATTATCCATCAATAAATTGTTCAAATTACAAAGGGATTAACAAAAACAACTTTAAAATAGTCAATACATCAGTACATCATTTAAAAATACATTAATTAATTCCTATATAAATAATGGAATTTCAAAATCTATTTGAAAATGCAGTTTTAAAAAGAAAAATAAAGAAGTGAATTCGCAAACTGAACTGAATTAAGAATGTAGCTTTTAATTGTGCATTTATTTATTCATTTGCATTTCCATTTCCCCGCTGCTTTTCCTTTTCCTATTAGCTATTGGATTTGTTGAGTCATTTAGGCTTTCATGCTAAAACAAAGCAAATCAGTCTCCCTCAGAGGCCCCACCCCTGTAAGTGGCTCTTTTTATTGTCCATTAAAATATCAAATAATGAATTACTTTTATTCTATTTATTTATGGATTAATTCATTGATTTGTAAAAGTGTTGTTCCAGGAAATATAATGTGGTAGAACAAGACAGGCCAAGGTCTGGATATTAGTTTAAAACACTCATTCCTGCAAGTAATGGTGGCACACTCAGACTTCAGATCAAAATGATGTGGTTGAACCAGCAAGAACTGGCTTACCTTGTTCTTAACCTGGCTCCAGTGCAGTTTTTTCGGTGTCATGAAGACATGTTTGTTGTTAGCTCACTTTAAAGTGACAATCCTTACAATTTCACTTCTGGTTGATTTTGCGACACCTGTGGTTATTAGTAGTAATGCTAAGTCCCAAAGTTCTGTTTGAAATGACATTTTTATTGATGAGTCTGACTCTGTCAGAAATACAACAGAAGAAGATGACTACTTGATGGCAACTTGTGTTCTTTATACTGTAAATAGCTGTAGGTATAGTTTTTCCAACCCAAATATGTTCCAGCTTCTGACCAGCAGTTCAACTCTTTGGGATTAAATCATTATGTAATTATGTAATATAGTCACATGTGCACAAATTACATTCAATATGCACAAGCGTCAGCTCTTGTCTTTCAAATTCTTTCCAGTACGTGCATGAAACGTTTACTGAGTCCCTTGTGCATGTGCACATCATTTGAATCCAGCGTGGCATTTGCAGACTCCACCACTGACAATCCAAACTACTATATAGAGACGTTAACTAATGTGTGTAAATACATGTAATGGCTATTGCAGAATAAATGTAAGGATTATAACATTAAGGACAGTGCTCCTCAGCTGTGGTGTCCCTGGATATCTTGGTCCATTAAAACTTTCATGTATTTTCACCTGGATAAAAAATAACACTTGATCTAGGGATAAGACCCACCATTTCTATTTGTCTGCCATCTGTTACACCATCTCCAGTGCATGAAATTTGCATTTATCAGTACATTTCATATGCAAATAATTTGAACATGTGGTAGTCTTGCCCCTGTGCAACATTTCAATAAAAATGGCTTCCTCTCAGCTTTTCTGATTTTATGCTCATTTCCAGCACGGGAGCATTAAAATCACGGCCGTGGGTGTGAAATCAATAGAGAGATCAGTTTTAAAATAAATATATTTCCAACTGCCCGCTGCCTCACCTCTGCAGCATTTTAGATCAAACCAGGTTTGATTGGAAGGGGACATGAGCGCTTATGCCTTCATTAAATCTAAAATGTAGTCATGCTCCAGTTCAGTGCACATATATTGTTCCTTTTCTGAAGGGTCCAGCACTCAATATGAGCCTGTGTCATATATTCTAGTGAAATCTTTCAGAGACATCCCATTTCTCATTTAGCAGTAAATGACAAACCGATCTCTTGGATCATTTCAATTCAGCAGTAAGCGAGTCTGTCCAATGGATTTTGAAAGCTGGCTCCCCTCTGTTAACAGGGGATATTTGTCCCATGGTTTGGTGTGTCTATCTGAGATACAGAAATCGTCAGCTGCACTCTGTGACTCTGGAAACGTAATGGAAATGATGACATGTCAGAAGATATCACTTTATTGCTGAATAAATGCTGTAAAAAGAAGAAATAAGTCCTTTACTGTCGTGTCTGGATCACATAAATCAGTATCATGTGAGATCATCAAAACAAACTCAGACATCTAATCAAACTAAAGCACAAGCATCAAACAAGCACAAATACCTTTAATTGAAGATTAGGTAAGCGCTCTTTAATCAATTCTGTCACTCTTCTCAAAAACAGAAAAAAACTTAATTAAAATGAATAATTAGATTATTTTTTTGTCAGAGGAATCTCAACATTACACTTGCGCTCATACTGCTAACCTACTCTTACATATTCAGTCATGTATGAAATGTCAAAGATTTTCCACAGGCAGCCTTAGTGAAACTCCAGCCAAAATTACATATTATTCTCTAAATTTTAATTTCAGCTGCTTTAAAAAAAAAAATGAAATGAAATGATGTAAAGGATCTTAAAATTCTACTATCCTCCTTAAAAAAATTTCACTCTTTGTTGTTAAAGACGTCAAATATGATATAAAGCACCAAAAATATTCTTGCAAAAGCTGATGATATCTCTGTGCAAGCTCAGCAAACACTGAAATTCTTCTCCATGCTAATGCTGCTAATGTAGACAGTTGTTGTGCACCCACAACTACATTAATACCAAAAGTCCTACAGTATCACACCATTATAACAGCCTGTGATGTGCTGTCCAACGCTAGATGAAGACACGCCCAGTGTAGGTATGCCAACCATCTCAGCTGGCAGTCTGCTGATATCTCTATTGCTCACTGGGATGGAACAGTAATGAAAGGGCCATTCAGTCTGAGTCAGTGCATTTCAATAATCATTTGATGTGCCCTCCTTCACTTCTCCTTGGCACGTGGTAACACATAGCACCATACGTCACGCAAGCGGCCTCTTGCAAAGCGAGGGGGCTGGGTCCAAGGGAAGGAGAAAATGAAACAGACTTGCCCTTGAGGAGTTCTGATAATTGAGAATAATAAATGATTATTAAAGCTACTCAGAAAAGTAATTAATTGAGAGTTATTTTCATAAATAAGTCCTTAAACTTTAAACAGTGTTTACTTGGACATTCTTTACTTGCACAGAGGAAATTATGAAAGACACACAATGCATCTTTGGCAAATATGTCCTTCAAATGACCACATTTGTCCATTCTCTCCCTAAGCCCTAAATGGGTTGAGCACAAAGAACTCTATTTAAAGAGCCAACCCAGACATGTTGTAAGGCATATAAAAATACTCTACTCTAAATAATAAATTGTTTTCTGATATGTTTTTTCCGCCACAAAAGTTCAAGTACCTCCTTAAAATCCTTCAAACATCGTCTCCTCGTTCTCCCTCATATAAAATCTCAGAATATGTAAATATTGTTGATTTCAAAAGTGCTAGGCACAAATGTCTCCCACTTTACTGTAATGTCCATTCTCAGTGTTTGTGCACTGGAGATTTCAAGTTTCCACACTCGTCTAAGTTCCATACTGGACCACGACTGGCTCCAAACTAATTGTCACAAATCCTGTTTGTGGGCCCACCCCTTGAACTCAGATTTTAATTTTTCCCTTTTGGCAGATGACAACAGCCTTCTAGTTGTGCACAGTGAAGCTCAAACATCTGTAGGAACAAGAAGCAAACCACATTTTTTAGTGGTGGGGGAATTTTTGAAAATTCTCTTGAGATTTGGTCCACAATAAAGGTGCAAAGAGGTGTCTGACAGTTTAAGGTCCACATATGAGCAAGTTTTGGTCTCTGTGTCTAGAACAATCAGCCTTCAGGTCCTCTAGGTTGTGTCCTTCAGAGGATACAACCCCTAAATTTGGACACAGTGTATATAGAATGTTGTGTTGCAATCATAGACTGTAAAAAAAAAAAAAAAAATGTAGTCACCATGACATCACTCCTGTTTTGAAGCCTCGAGTTCGGCATTTTGACCATTGTCATCTTGGATTTTTTGAGCCAGAAGTGACTATATTTGGACGAGAGGATGGAGCTGACCCTGCTAGCTTGATTGGCACGGTGCATTTACAGTCTATAGTTAATAATGCTAATGCTAATTTTGGATAGCGAAAGACAGGCTTAAAACAAAATGTAAAATGTACCAAACACTGAACAAAACTTTTTTTAGATGACCAAAATGTTACAATTAACTTTCATGAACTGAAAACACACTAAAACAGCAACAGCCATGCCAATACTCCTATTCTAATCTGGGGTTATGATATGTAACGTACGTAACCAGCGTTATGTTATGATTGACAAGTCACCATGGTAGCGACCTGTCAATCACAACATAACTGTGCCCTAAAGCATACCCTGCTTTATCTATTTTACTCTAAATAGGACCATAATTTACTAAATGAACATCATGCTGTATTGATGAAGACTTCAAACTAGTGATTGAGACCATAAACTCATTAGGAAAATGTTTACTGAGGTAATAAATTAAGTGAGAAGTAGGGTAATTTTCCCATAGACCTCCATACAATCGGACTTCTTTTTGGAGCCAATGGAGTCGCCCCCTGCTGGCCATTAGAAAGAATGCAGGTTTAAGGCACTTCCACGTTAGCTTAACTTTTCAGACCTTGTGGACCTTCAGGAGCTTGCCACTTGGTTGCAATGCTGGCCCATGCGCAATACTATACACACTGTTTGTTGAATCCAAAATAAATCTGCATTTACTCTGTATTTTGGAGCACGAATCATGGATGTGGTTCTCTAGCTGTACATTTATGAAACTACATTCTTATGTTTTTTTTTATCTGCATATTTTTAACCATATATGAACTTTGTTTCAAATTTGAATGCCAAACTAGCTATCTGAATAACTGCCCCGATAGTTTACAGAGAGAACACGATGTATGTGAGACATGTTTCTGACATTTAATTATTGGTAGGAACTAGAGGAATTTCCTTATTCTTGGTTTGGAATAAAGTTCCTGAAAGAGGAATAAAGCAGCACAGTATTATCTCCCTGCCAAACTTCACTGGTGTTTCTTTAATCCTTGCCTGAATGGCAGCTCAGAGTATTAAAAAGTGAATAATGAGAAAGAGGCTTCTGTAATGCATTGAGTTTTGAGTAATATCAGCCCTTTGGGGCATTACATGTTACAAATCTGAGCAGTTTTTTAGGGGACAGACATGTAATGATTGTCCACCAGTCTGTTGGATTTAGATTTTCTTAAATTCAAAAATAAACTAAGAACAAGGCTGTTTTTGCAATGTATAATTGGTGGTCAGTTACAATACCGTGTTCTCAGCCTTATACTGTACATTCTGTCCCTCTGTTAGTCTAGCAGGTCTGATTCGACACCTTCTCATTGAGTGTGAATATGAAATACAGCCTTGTCATATCCCATATTAAACGGCTATAGGCAAAGGCCGATCAAAAACCTGCTAAATTATAGATGTCAGCCACTTCACTCTAAAGCAGCTGCAATCTCAGTCCAGGAAAGAAACAACAAGAAAGAAAATGTTTTCTGTTATACTGTTTTTGAAATCTTTGGATTTTGGATCTTTGGATCTGCTGTGTGGAGGGATGATTGCATGAGTATGTTCCATCTCAAAATTGTAGATTTTACTAATATTTAGATCCAGTCATTTAATCCAGTCCATTCTTTACTGTAGCTTGTAGGTCAAGTGTTAGCTAAGCTGCTTTTTTATTGCATATTGCATCATGCTGCTCCTTGTCTACTGTGTTTTATCTGCATTTGATTCTGCAACCAGTACGTTTTACTTGAATTTGTAATTTATTGAGCTTAATACTTTTTTAACCTGATTTCTGTGTTGACCTTATATGGATTAAAAGAGACAAAAAGCTTTTTTACCATTTTCAAAGAACACATGTTTTTAAAATAACATGGAATATACAAAAGGTATTGTGGCCTCATATGGCGAGAATTTGTTGTAATTTTTGTCCTATCACATTACTGATTTCTTTGCTTCTCGGCACAGTCTTTATAGTGCAGCTCAACCTGCTTACAGAGCACGATGTGAATACTGAACGTGATTTGTAGTGTTTCTCCATTGTAGTCTCATTACACCATCTGAAATTGCACACCTGTCAACAAGAGGCCACGGGGTAATTGAAAAAAAAAACAGAACAAAACAAACAGATATTTTGTTCATTAATTCAACACAGGTAGAGCATTTTCCCCCAACAACTCTAATACATGTTTGAGAGGACTGCATCATGATGAAGCTCTTGTGATTCTTGCTCATTGTGATCATACACTCTGTGACTGAGTGTCCCTCTGAGGTTCCTGAGTGTGTTGGACCTCATAGGGCTGCTGAGCTCAGTCACTGTATAAATCACAAGGTCTTATTAACAGCACGGTAAAGCTTGTATTTCTTTTTACCAGCCAACCCTTTCGGTAGCAGTCTATCACAGTGCCTGATAGATTATAAACCCTTAAGACGACACCCTAGTCACATCTGGGGCCACAGGCTCCTGCCCCGGCATAACTTAACATGACCATCTGGAGCACGGGTAAAGACCAGGCGTATGTGTTGCAGTGATGCAGCATTAGGATGCAGAGGGTGCGACTGAATGTTGACTGGCCTTATGACAGACAGGAAGGGGCCAGATGACCTGCTGATGACTCTTATGCAAAGTGACATGCATCATCTTTTGTTGAAATGTAATTAAGTGAGAAGAGACTATTAAAGGGCCACCAATCCTAATGACTTCTGCCGTCTCCCTCTTCAACTGCCTGTTTTTCCCCATGATTTGGACACAGTTGCAAATGCAAGAGATCTTGAGATTAGATCACATCATGCATATTTTTTGTCATTTCTCATGAATACATATTCTATATCAGGTTTGGAAATGTGCTGAAAATGTGATTTTGTGCGGCATTATGCAGCATCTTTAATGGCATTCGCTCATTAACTTTCCTTATGCATTCAGCCAAGTAATTGAATTCCCTTTGGTTGTGAAGTAGTGTCTCTCTGCATCCAGACCCTCTCACTATACTTTACCTTTGTGTAAAGCAATTAATTTGTGTAATCTTAACTGCTGACTTTTGCTTTATAAAATGGTTGAAAAGACAACATTAATTTCTGTGGGTGCTTTCATTTGATTCAGTTTGGTCAGTGTCTCTGTCTTCTGTTTGTGCTGTATTTGTGGTGTATAATTTCCTTTCTCGACAGTCCTCTTGTATACATTGAAGCAATTCCACTCCTCAGATCTGTTTTTTCCCAGCGTACAACCTTTTATTGTACCGTGTTTATGGACTCACCAACTGTGTTGGATGTATTGTATAACATGGCAATGGGACAGAATATAGCCACTTTTTTCTTGTAGAGATTTGGCATGTTACTTCCAAATTCAGCTCTTACAACATGAAATGCATTCAAAAGCATATAAAAGAAATGTGTGTAAAGAAAACTGAATATTTCATTTTGATATGTGGCCAAGGACAGTGAGCCTCAGAAACATTTTCATTGCTGTTTTATGTAAGAAGGAAAAGAAAAAAAGATCCAGAATTAAGTCAAGACACCAGGGGCTTCATTTATAAAACAGTGTATAGGATCCAAACCAAAAGTGTACATGTGCACAAAAGCCAAAATGGCGTACGCCAAAAAATAAACGATTTATAAAACTGCGCAAGAATGAATGCATGCGTTTTTCCCATTTATAAATCAAAATCAACTTGACATTTAACCATAAATGGATTCAATGCAAAAGCCCTCACAAATTGATGTACCTGTTGTTCCTGTGGAGAGAGGCAGCAGTGTTGAAAACAGAAGAAAGTCTGAGAGGCTGATGGTTGCAGCAGCTGTTAATGCAGTCAGTGGATTAACTTCACTTCAAATTGACTTGTGGGACATGGAAGCTCACCGCTTGGTATTTGTTAGGCATCTATATAGACACGTACATGACTGATGAGACTACATGCTCAGTATATAAAAAACAATAAACACTGTATTTAACTCCAAAATCCAGCATGCAGGTGTTTCTCTAATTTGCTTAGTCCATATATCGGTGCAGGTGGTGAAGATGTGCCAGGTGGGATGACTGGCGAAGGCAAAGTGTGTTTAGTGCACTCTGTGTGCCTAACAGCACAGTCATGTTCATTGAAGCGATTTTACACACAACAAGTATATAAAAACTCATTAAAATCGTGCTTGTTGATATATGCACACTGTCAGAAGATTTTATTGAAAAGCTGCCACTCTGTTCTCCAGTTCTTTAAAGATATTTGATGTATTTTTCTTGGATGATAAATTCATTAGTTAATTATTGTGGTTGAGGTGAAAAGGAATCAGTATATTCAGGATTAATATCAGGGAAAGGCAAGCCAGACTTTCCAGAATCCTGCTACCGACCACATCCTGGCATCATCCCGACATTTCAGCAATGCTGTGCTGCTCCACAACTGACTGACCGAGTGTAAGCGTGAGTACCTTACAGTCCGATCCTCTCCTCTGTGCTCTAGGGGTTTGTTAATAAATTAGAGATGTAATTGGTTAAGATCTGAGTCGGCTTGTATCTTTTAAAACTGAAAGGTGTTTATGGAATAATTATGGATCACTACAAGCACAAACACATGTAACACTGCTGGCTTGGGTGTTTATGATAAAGTGGATTTATAATTAACGTTTGATATGAAGTGAAATGAAATGTGTGAGAGGAATCATAATACAATCTAGATTCAATTCACCAGCTTGCTATCTGTATCGCCAATTTCTCCTGTCTCCAAAATGTTCATACGCTTGGGTCAGAGTTTCCGAACAAATGTGCTCATTCTTCTGTTAAGTTTGTCTTTATAAATCACAACTTTTTCGTGGGATGTGGCATACTTGGACATGGGCAAGTCCCATTTTGTGCATGCGCAACGGTTATAATTGAGGCCCCAGGATTGTATGCAGGGTTCTTCTAAACCTGGATGTAGCCTAAAAAATTACAAAATGTGCTGTAAATGTGCTCTGACAGCTCTGTGACCTCTAGCCAGATTTGCTCAGTGTCATTTCTCCAGCCGCAACATGTGGACTGAGTGCAAAGCCTTTTTTAAATTATTTATTTTACTACCATGAGTTATGTGCAAGGATCATCTCCTGCTCATACTGCTTAGTTGAAATTTGTAGACATGCCACATACTGTATTAGCACCGCACACAAAAAAGAAAATTAAATAAATGCTGTGACAACCCGTGAGACACTTTGTACCAAGTAGTTCAATTAAAAGATACATCAAAATTCATGCAGTGCCATCCTCATATGATTACCTGCTTTCCAAGTACACACAGGAGTCATGGTATGAAACATTTACAGTAACTGATATAAAATCTGAATTAAGAAAAATTTAAAAAACAAAGGTTGGGAGAATGGAGAACAGGGGGTAAGAAAGTGGACAGGGGCACATTTCCTGTCTGCTGTGGAGGCAATTTGGCAACAGATAAATTATACAAGCCCTCGTCCTGGTTATGCTGTCATGGCAGAGTGGTGAAACCATCCATTAGCTCTTTGTTACCTGTCATCCTGTTGCCTCATGTTGACAGGATTTACGCCCCACATGACATATCTGAGCGCAGCTAGCAGCACAGGCATGCATAGTCATTATGACTCTCTACTATAGGGATGGTGGCGAACGAATGACAAACACAGACACACACATGCTCATTAAAAGTCAGATAAAAAATTGGTAAACAAAATTCTGTTTACTTAAAATGAAATTCAGCTCAGGAAATTCAAAGCCTGTCAGTGACTGAGCAGTTTCATGACCTGTAACTTTTAGTTCACAGGTTATTGAGAGTGTCATTTGAATTCATACATGGATTTATGGGAAAAATTAAAGATAATGGTATAATCACACTCTGGTAATTGCTCCATGAGACAGCTTTGCAGAGGGATTGGTGGCCTGTTGTCATCCGCTTTGGATCTCATGAATAATGACCTGCCTGCACACCCAGACAGGTCTGCTTGCAGCTACGGACAAAATCAAATATAACAATATCAATAATGCAACAATTTTGTAGGGTTGATTATTGGTGGTGGTTCACAAAATATTTACACAATGAGATTTTTGATAAATAATCATCAGTAATGTGGATATAACGACCAAGTGGGTAAATGCAAATAATAGAACAGTTAGAACAGTCTGGTAAGTTCAGAAAATTACATCACTTTACTGTAACACAGCCTTTAAAACCAGGAAAAGACAACACATATCATGATATTACAATATCCAATATCTAAGATGATATCTAGTCTCATATCACATGTTGATATAATATCAGTATATTGCCCAGTCCTACTTGTGGCTTCCTGTACATGTAGACCTGTCTGCAAATCTGTACTGACTCTAGCAACAACCTCATTGTTTGCTTGTTTGACTGACCTCCTCTGCCTTTTGAACTTCTCTTTCTCTCTTCCCTGGTAACCTAAGCCGACCAAACAGCCAGGATCCCTGGATGATGTGTGTTTTCATTCTCCAAACAGCCAGAAGGCTGTGCAGATATTGTCAGTGAGCTCTAAGGCACAGCAGAGCAGGGCTGGCTCTGCAGAGATTGCTCTATAGTGCTTGCTTAAGGCCATGAAGGCAGAATAACATTATGCAAAATGTAGGCTGCATTATGCTAATGTATTATGACCTTTTTTTTTTTTCTTTGCCTCAGCATTGTGTTATGAAGAGAATGAAAAATATATCGATCATCGCAGCGGGGGCCTGTGTTCACTGCTTTTAACAGGTTCATAAGTACAGCTTGATGACACAGAGCGGCATTGTCTGCATTTGCAGGTTTTGCTTGCTCTATCACTTTTTGAGATTAATATACTTGTTTTGTTTTCCATAGAGTCTATTTTTGGAGTAAATTAATCAGCCTAACATTAGTGGGCAGGGCCCCACAAATCTCAACCACCCACCTACTAATCCCCATCATCAATCAGGCAACATGACTATAAGAGGTGCACGTTATTAAAATGAATTGAAAACCATTTCACCCCCACCCCCGACCCCTCCCCACAAAGCAAATATATTCAGTCAGTCTCAGTTGCAGTAATTTAATGTGTAATACAAGGCAAACACCAGTAATTTGAACTCATACTTATTGTAATAAAACACTCATACAACAAAATTACATTTTTAAGAGAGTAGTCTGTATTCAAAATAGTCCTTCACAAAATTGTGCCTTTGTATGAAGCTGACCAGTTATAATTACCTCTAGTAGCACTTTTCCTAAAATGCACCTTTAAATTCAACAAGTCAAATGTATCACTCAAAATTCAAGACCAGTTTGGAACAATGATGATTTATTTTAAGATCAGACTACTAGTACTTTCATGTGACTGAGCTTGTTCGCTGGTTGGGATTCTGCAGCACACATTTAACCTACAGAAGTCTGAAAAAAATGAGTAACTGGAGTCTTGAGCCCAATGCAAGTCAGGTGAAAGTGTCTTGTTTTTAGAGCAACAACACCAGCCCCAGAAAAAACAGCACCTCCATCTAACATTGACATGGCCAGTGCAGGCCTGAGGCCAACACAGCACACATCAGGGTGGGATGCAGCTTGACTCAAAATACAATACAGAGAGTGGTGCTTCATCTTACCTTGGTAAGATATTAAACTATGGTGTGGGAGAAACGCTGTATTCAAATTCATTGGGTACACCACAACCACAAAAACACGGATTAAGAGATATAAACCCCCTAAAAATGCTTACAAAAATAAGGATTACATCATGACAAGATGTCCAGTTGTTCAATGGAAATGTAGGAAAAGCCTTATGTTGTTACAGGCATTTTATTTTTCATATTACCATCTTAAATGTGATGATTTGACATTTTAGTATTATCTCTTTGGTTGAAATATTAATCGTAACATTGAACACAATTTCTTTGGCGCAACGATATATTGTTAGCCTTGATTTTTTTTTTCATTTATTTTATTGTGTTCCACCCTCATGCTGGATCATCCTTCAAACAGGATGATGTGTGAAGGATGCAGCTTAATGGCTCATACAGAAACCGTGGCCTCAATCTTTGATTTCTTTTTTATTACAGGCACTGTAGAAAATAAATCTCTGTTCTTGGTCTTACTATTTTTTGGTGGGGAAGATGCTGTATGCAGTACTGTAAATGTGTATTGATGTTATAGGTTATTAGGCCAGATGCGGTCATAACAAACCCAAATTTGAAATTGTAATGCACACTGGTATTTTCTGGTGTGGACTGAGAATCTGTTAACAACTAAACAGTATGCAGATGTATGTCTGTTCTCTTTTGCTGAAGGTCTTGCTGTTCTATGTGAGGAATGTTGCACAGAGCGTGAAATAGTTTCACAAAGCTTTTGGGAGGAGGAGTGTTTGATTCATAACTATTTCACATCTGAAATGAAGAGTACGTTCAACCATAGCTTTTTTTTAATGCCATCTGTTGTTTAGATGCCAAAATGAATCTGCATATCTCAAAACTAATGAGAAACTAATGGGCCATCACAAAAAGTCCATGAATACGAGCTGTGGCATTACGTGGAAGCAAATGATCCTGCATGCAGTGACTCGTCAGTGTTTTGTTTTCCATTACACAAATGCCTTTTTTTCTTTTTCGGTGAATGCAGATTCTTTCCCCACCCAGTTGACTTGAAAATCTCCTCTACCTGTGTTCATGTTGTTTACTGTACAAAGAAAAACTTTTATTTTAAAAGTTTCTCCAACCTACCAGTCCGTCTGCACATTAAGGGTGGATGATATGGCCGTAAAATATCACAATATTTCAAGGTATTTCTGCGATAATGATATCGCACTTCTTACATATTACCATGGTTTGTTGTCTATCTGATCTTAAACCACTTCCACACTACTGAAGTCGCTCCCCTTTTTAGAACTAACTCCTCTACCGTGGAGCCAATAGACAATGTTACTTTCACTTTCAGCCCTGCTCGTTGTTGCTGTGCGTAACCGTATGACGTCATTACGTCAACAAGTCAAAATATTGCCATTATCATGATATGACTTTTTTATGTCATATTAAAAATTATACCGATATTATCGTGAACAATACAATATGGCACACTGCTACTGCACATATACTTTACTAATTATAAAATTCAACCCAAACTTTCAGGAGATGGATGCACCGATCAGTCTTTAATTTACTCATTACTGATTGACTCAAAGAGGCGCTGCGAATATTATATTATATTATTATTCATTGGGATGTGACTGGTGACTCATAAACAATTAGTTTATGAATCAATTAGTCAGTAAAAATAATTGTTAGTCACAGTCTTAGATGTGACATTTCAGGGTTGTGGAGAACAATGATTCTCTCAAATTGCCAAACTATATAGGATGAGGGTGTTTGACATTGAGGTCACTTTTGATTTTTCAGTAGGTCCAGACCAACAAAAAAAATTATATATTGATTGCTGTTAGTTCTGGTCCAATTCACATTTACACAGGCTTTATATGAATGACTGAAGTTTTACAGACTGACAGGTAACTCATTCCTTAAGCAGTTTTGTCCTGTATCATCAGCACTGTGTGGAAAATTAAACTATGATGACTGACACCAGGTCATGCTGCATTTTATTGAACCTTACATGTGTATATATGTACACTGGCGTACCAAAGGGCTCATGAAGAAATACGTGATTATGAGACTTCAACTAAACCTCATTTTATGAATAATGACGACCAGATTGGTCAAAAGATCACTTCCTTAAGTAATTTAGCTTTTGAATTCATATTAAAATCACATACTGTATCTACTGTCACTCAGTCCTGTAGTTGGTCCGTTTTGCTTTCATATCACAAACGTACCAAAGTTTGCTTCCAAGCAAACTTTTTCAGGTGGTCTCAGTGCAGTTGTATAGTAAACACCATAGTTCGATTGACAGCTTTCACACCAGCCTAAATGAAGCAAATGGACAAGCACACCCAACAGTTCCCAACAGGTTTGAAAAACAACAGGTCAGATGTGAAAGCTGAAATTGATTGTTCTAATTGTTCATTGTATAAATGTAGTCGCTGCTACATTACTAGTCATGAATTATACCTTTTGTCCATGTACAGGAAACAAAATGTGTGCATGTTTTGACCTGAGTTGTTGTTCTCTGTGCAGACAGACTGCTCCAGCGACAGTGAGAGTGAGGACAACTTCATAGTCGTCCCTCCTCGAGACCACCTGGGTCTGGCTATCTTCTCCATGCTCTGCTGTTTCTGGCCCTTGGGAATCGCAGCATTTTACTTCTCACAGGGGGTGAGGACACAAACACAACAGCATGCAATGCACATACCTCCTAAGTTGTGGTCTGTCACACATGAATGATGCAGCATCTGTTTGTAGAGGTGTAACATAAAACAGGTGCATCTACCCACACATACGCACATATTTTCATAAATAAGTAGACATGGGAACACACAAACACACTTGAACACACTCAGGTGTATGTATGACTCATCATCATCAGAAGATTAAGGGCTATCACACATAAAAACGGAATGTCAGCAGACTCTCCTACTGCCGATCCAAGGCCATTTTTTACTGAGCTGCCCATCAATAACTCAAGGCCAATCTGTAATGGCTGCTTGATGTTCTGTAAACAGGTTGAAAGCCGGCTTTCAAGATTATATAAATCACTTTCAAGGCTCAGTGTTCAAAATACAAAGATGAGAGAGGGCCTTTGAACTAGTGGCGTCTTCAGAGGAAATGATTTTGGACCCAATTACAGGTGTGCTGGCATATTAAAAGTGATGAACTCTCAGAAACATTTAACAGCTTTGTCAGATCAATATAGTTGATGTTTGAAACGCATGATTTGTGGGAAGAGATGCATGAAACCACACTAAAGACATTGTTTTAAAGGGCCACTTCACCGATTTTACACATGAATTTCAGTTTACTCAGTGTGAGGGGCTCTACTCAGCCTGCAAAAACATCTGTATAATGTTTCCTTTGGCTTTGGAGGAAGCTGTCTAAAAATCTCTGAGAAAATAACCTTGACAATGTTATCAGGGGAGTGTCTAAAGAAAGAGGCTTCTGAGTTGCATTATGGGAAATGCAGGATCCAGCATTTTTGGAGCACACTAGGGGCTACAAGTCAGGATATTTGGGCCTCTGCTTCGCAAGTTCTGACTATTCTTTTTTTAAACTGTCTCTCATAAGTCTTCAGCTTTATGGAAGTGCAATATTAAATATCTGGCGTATGCCTTCTGAAAACCATTTTCCCCCTAATTCCCCTATTGTAGGTCTAAAAAGGAGCTGTCTTTCTGGTTCAGTTATCTTTCTGGCTTCCATGCACAAATTCAGAGAAGTAAAACAGAGGTAGTGCTTTAATGATAAAAGTATCATTCCTTATATTCAGAGCTTGCATGTTAAATTCCTTGATAGGTAATAGATTGGCATTCAACATTGTATATTAATCGAGATAAGGCTCTTGGAAACTATCTTTCCAGAGATACAGTATTTACTTTGATGTAAAGGTGATGTCACATTATTATGTAGACACATATAGACATATAGACATATATTTCAGATGTGTTGATCATTTGAAATTCACATCATGTTTTGGTTCATATACTGTATGTTGCTTCTGCTCACCTTAAATCTGTCAGACAACAATCACCAAGGTGTAGTAGAAGAAATCCTAAGAGGTCTTTTTACAACAGGAATCAATGTGTATAGTGTTTGTTGAAGTGTAGAGACAGCAGCAATTTCCAAAGAAAACAAGCCCATGTGATTTTGAAGTTCTGTCAGTGTATGACAAGGCTATGTTTTTAGCCGGTAACATTGACAAACTGCACATAATGGTTGTGTAATGGATTCCAACTGGACTCCCACTGTCTTTTCAATTCTGTAGGAAACAATTTCGATGATGATGTGTCAGTCAAGCAAAGAGCACAGGGATTGCCGCTTGTCTTGCCACTAATCAATTCTGTCTCTCTTAGATGCACCATCAATACAAGGAGCATATTGGAGCACACACAGACATACAGTGTATGTTTAAAAGCACATGCACATTGTATGCACACACATGCTAGAGACAGGCAACTGTGAAGCTTTTCTGTAAATTGCTCCGCCTTTTACTATAAATTCTTATCAAAAGCTTGAGCATTTAGCTGTCTTATCTGTGGGCACAAGTAGTCCGAGACACATGAAGGCAGTCAGTGAATTATCTTGTCAGGAGCTAATTTGATTCTTCCTGGGTAATTATGGGAAAGTGATGGTTGTGTTTAGGGATGGATGGCTTTTCTGCCAATCTCCCTCCTTTAGAAGGTGCAGTCCAGAAGAGCTGTCAGGAAAAGATATGGTGGGAGTCTGGGATTGCTTCATTTTATAGCTCAATAACCCACTTCACTGGTCTTCATTTCATTCAGTCGTTCAGGAAGCCACTAAACTAAACAAATGAATTCTGTAGGAGTTAGTGCGAGGATATTGTACATTTTTAGCAGAACATGGGCTGTAATTTGATTATCTGTATAAATTTCTATGCTGCTCTGAGAAGAGTGGGATATGTACTGCCCAACAAAAATGCCAAAATGCAGTAACTGGCTTACTTATTTGGTCAACTTTTGTCAGATTCTAACTTTTTGACATTTGTTTTATCATATAAAAAATGAATATGCCTTAGGAATGTGTAAAAATGTGAAAAAACAGAAGGTGAAATTTATTTAATTTAAAGTAAAATCTATTTTATTGTAATTTATGCATTTATGCATGCTGCTCAGAGTAATCTCAGTTAGCGGCTCTTCTATATTGTTCTTGATGCATTCTTGGTTTTCATAGCACCCTCAATCTAACTAATCTAGACTAGTGCAGGTGCATGTTTATTGGCTTAATCGAAGAGTTGAGGTAGTGTAGAAATGCAGGAAATTTGTTTTAAATTACAATCTTTTTTCTGGGGGAGACAAATCCCCCACACTGACCCCCAGGGGAACAAATCTCACTCCAAGCTGAAGTCCTAACTTGGCATCCCTGAGTTTAGAAATGATAGCACATCAACTTCGCCACTTACTCCCAGGACATTTACAAGCAAACAGGTTAGCCACTGTAACAGAGTCTGTGGAAGGCAGATCAATAGTGTTTTTGTCCCACTGGAAGGTCAGGCCTAGTCAAACAGAGAGCTGCTGGCTTCTCAAGGACAGGAGTTGAATGTGTGTATCATTGTCAGTGAACACACACAGAGAAAACAGACATGCATTCATGCACTGCTTCAAATCGAGTGTATCCTATTTGCCAAAGACTACATCTTTCATTCAATGTAATGTCTTCATGGTAAACAGTGCTGCACAGAATTCAGCCTTAACCGCCCACATACACACACACAACTGGTAATGACTAGAATACCATGAATGTCTGGGGAAAATTAGCTTTGAACATTTGATTGGGAAGCGGAATTGAGTTTCAATTATTGCCACTAATAGGGTGAGTGTTTTGTTTGGAGATGCTGATAAATGTTTCTCTCTGCTCTGAGACATCTGCGCTGGCAAGTGCAGAGAGTTGAGAAGCCGCAGCGATTCCTTTCACGATTATGCAAATAGGACTCCCCTGAAGTTATCTTACGGCGTACACGTCGTCATAATGGATGAAAATGAATGAGCTAATTATTGTGGAACAGTTTATGTATTAGTGTGTGTGTCGGCGTGAGGGAGGTTGAGAGACAGACACAGAGAGCGAGAAAGAGAAAGGGAGCGATTTAGGGCTTTATGTGTCGTTTATTTGGAAGAAAAACCTGTTGAGGTGTGCTGAATTGACTTCCAATAGCGCATCGCAATATGAGCCTCAATGTAGCTAAGTCTGAGATGTTATCTTTTTTCTATGACACCACATTTCAATCATTTTGTCAAGGTTGTAGAGATAATGCCTTAATGCTTCTAACCATCTCCCTCTCAAGGATATTCAAGGAAAATTTCCACACATTGACATATAGGTTATACACAGCTGATGCTCAATGAGAGAATAAGCACACACACACTTTCAACCGACTACCCTCATCTGTTTTTCCACATAGTTATATCTAGTCTTTCAGAATCCTGTTCCTCAGGGAGACCCAAAACATGCATTCATTTAATTATCTGTGTGAAGTGGAGAAAAAAAAAGGATAAATCAAGGTGTGTTTAACCATTATTTTCACTGGAGGAATGAAATGACAAGCATACGCCCTTCAACTGCAGTTTCCTGCCAGTTTATAGAGAGACTTAAAGACCTTGCTGGGGGGTGTAATACATCCTCAAAAAGAGAATGTTCTCTGTCTCTTTTTGAAAGAAAACTCAAACCTAATTTCCCATAAGGCCTTCAAAACAGTGCTTTTGTTTCAATAATTACAGCGTGGAAGCTAAAGGCCCTGTCTTGAATACATGTCCTTTGTATACTGTAGATTTGCTTCTTGACCTTTGGAGGCATTTGTGTAAGGAGTCTTTCTTTCTGGCTCTCATCTGGCTGTCTTTGTCTTGGACTATTAAACATTGTCTTCTAAAATCCTTTTTGGCACTAATGAAACACTTTGTGCACAGCGGAAAGACCCTACTCATAGTTTTCTTTCAGTAGTAACAACCGTCACTCATAAAAGGTAAATGGAGTTAGGTTATGAATTTATTCATTATTCAGTTGATGAAAGCACTGTAGTTACAGATGCTGAGAGATCTTTAGCTAAAAAACATCTCCATTTTGGATGCACTCAGAGCATCTTAAAGACAACTCTAATATGGTGGAATACAAACAACATAATCAAGAACTTGCATTTCATTCCACTACAATGAACATAACAATCCACTTGAAATGAGTAAATAGCCATTATGCAATGATGCTTCCTAAGGTAATGCAGGAAGGACAGATACTAATTAGATCATTCGCTTTGCTTAGCAATAATATATGTGCCACCGCATGTCTTATTATTCCAATATTATAGGCTAATGACAGACTGAACACATCATACTTTGTCATTTGCATCTGTCGTAATGAACTGACTTTTCAACGCTGATTCCACTAGAATGTGGTATAAATAGGCAGAGACTATGAATAATAGAGCATTTTTCACAATTGTACATACAAAGTATAGATGAAAAGGCATCAGTAAGCATTCAGTATTTATAAAAAAGGGGAAAAACATCTGTATGAATACCAAGAAAAGGGTACGGCTGGCATATAGATTTTTTTTTTTTAAATTACAAAAGGTTAAATTAGGTGTAGCCCTACGTGATGCAAACTTTAAAGGGGGAAAACTTTGACATGCAGCCTTTGATCTGTTTGATATTACTATTGTGAAATCTACCTGATTTTTACTGCAGTGTTACCTGACTATTATACTTCTGTTTGACTATCACTAGGTTTGTGAAATACAAAAGCATTTGGTTAATTAAAATTCACCTCCTTATCAGTCCAACTGTTATTTTGTAGCTGCTTATTTGGCTCAGGATCACAATGCCAAAAGTGTTACATCCTCTAGCTCCTCTTGGGGAATGTCCATGTGCTTCAGCTGGGAGTTTTAGTCTCAGTGCGTATTTTTGCCTCAGGCTCTCCCTTCAGTTAGCCATATAAAGCCCTCTTAAAAAAGAAAGGCGCCATGAGGTCAGGTGCCAAACCCAAGCAGGTCTTCTCAATGAGGAAAAGCAGTAGCTTGATTCCTAAGTCCTCCCAGATTTATGAGATTCTCACTCTTTTATGAAGAAAAAGGAAAAGAAAACTCTTTTTATCCACAGTCTGAGAGCTTGTGAGCAAAGGTGAAATCCATGTTCTCATGGATTTGTGAGGAGCCATGCTTTGGTGTTTATTTTTCTGTTCACACACAGTTACATACAAAGTCAGCATCATTGCAGATGGTGCACCTAACTTGCAGTCAGTGTCACAATCCCTCTTGACCCAGTGATGAATAAAAAACCATAAACTCGTCCTGGAGCAGCAGCTCACTCCCAAACTTTTATTATGAGAAAACTGTGGTCTTAGAGTAGGGAGTACTAACCCTGATACATACTTCATCTCACTCACACACATCACAGATCAGTTCCATCATTATTAGAATTGATTAAACAAAACAATGAAGGTCATTTCACACACTCACATGCTGCATTTCAAACTGTGCTGGCAGAGATGCAGCACAATAATCTGACAATAAATTGTGGTTGCAATTCAGCAACTGTTGCTGATCTGTTGGCACCGATGAATCATCAACAAGAGAAAACAAATTAATAGATTAATATGTGGCAGCGTTTGTAACAAAACAGAAGAGAAATAAGTTTGGGTGAAGATAATGGAGACAGCCACTGTAACACATTCTACTTTTGTCTGCATGTGTGTTGTTTCTGCTTCAGTGCTGACCTCCATTTGGCGATGTGAATGAAAACAGCAAATCAAAATAGGTGTCTCTCTTCTTTCCATTTCCCCCCTGGCAAACAAGTCCATTCAAATAGTAATATAGCAAGAGGATACACAGCAGAAGCCACACTGTAAACACATCAACAATGGCCAGGATAAACAAGATAAACCACTATTCGACCACTATTCATTGTTGTATTATTTCCAGGCAGTATGGAATGATATAAGAAGCAAATACCCTTTTTATAACCAGTTAAATAGTTGATGTTACCATCTGGCTAATTAATAAACATCAGTCCAGGAGGATCGTGTTTACTTTGTCTAGCTCATTAACAGAGACATCCAGTGATGCTGTATTTAATTGTCTTAATAGTATTAAATACTAGAAAATAGACTGTTTAATGTAGTCACAAGCTTTGTTCATTTCTGTTTAAGATTGCTTGTTTTGCATTGTGAACATCAGTTCCAACTTAATCATTTGTTTTTAACTCAAGTAACAAATTATTAAAGCTGATCAAATCAATATATTTACATCAGCAATGGATCAAATTACTACATGTAATGTGAAAGGTGTCGCTCATAAGTTTTAAGCAACCCTAACCCTAATTCCCCTAACCCTAAACCTCCTAAACCCCTAACCCCAAACCCTATTTCCAGAATATTGGCAAAAGAAAATTCCAATTAATGTGTGAGCTGGATAGTTCCCTCAAGAATTGGTGGAGAGATAAACAGAACTATAATGAGAGTGAATATTAGAATTACATTTGTCTGATGGACACAAACATTAATCCAAAATAATGCTAATGTTGCTTCGTATCTGCTGGATGTGCTGGCTGTGAAACTTAAAATAATTTGTTTATTAATCATGAATACTTTATTTAGACTATGCAAATATTGAATTAACCATTTCATGATGTAACACAATATTAAATAATAAGTATCTCATTATTTATTAGTGAATGTTTTTTTTTAGTGTGCTGGTTGATTATGTTGTGAAAGCTTGTGCAGCTGTGGCTCTGTGCCTTTTTGAATCACCAAACCATTTCTAAGAGTCATCAGAGGAAGGACCAATTCCATAAAAAACCGAGAGGAAAAACATAGTGACTCTGGTCTTGTTCATAATCTCAATTCAATTTCTCTAGAGATGGGATTTTTAGTTTAGATGGTGCAGGTGATTAAAAACAACAGATAGTGTTTTGTTTTAGTGTTATGGTTTTAATAGAGGTTAAACATTTGTATCAGCAATGCACTTCATGCTGACAAAGTCATTTCACAGGACAAAATAAATTATTCACAATTTCAACATTTTGATTGCAAGATTGTCAGTCATGTGTGATACTGTGTTCCAGTGACAAGAAGGACTTTCAGTTTTATACTAGTGTTCGAAAGCAATTCTTATATAAGCAGAACAGTTAACACAACAACACAGAGAGGATCTATATGTGCCTATAGTGGGCTGTAAAAATGCACTATAACTTTAAATACACAGTAACTGGGTCATGCTGATAAAAGGGTTGTTGAAGAATAAAACCTCTCCATGCAAAAAAGCAATGTTAGTACACAATGAACCTGCTTATTAAATAACCAACTTCAAGATTTTTTTTTTTAGCTTTTACTTGTGAATATAAAGTAGTTGTTGACAATTTTTCTCATTTACTTGAGTCTTGAAAGATGTAGCATAATCTCTCCTGCTCTTTGTTGAGTTTTTTATGACAAATTTTGATAAATCTGCTTTAATCATGTGCCATTTATCATTCAGTGCAAGCAGGTCATATGACCGTAACCTCAAGTCCTTGACATTTTCACACTAATTGTCATTTTTTAGTCCTGCCATGCATGATGAGCTCTCCTGGGTTACACTGAGCTGCTTGTTCAATATTCCCATCCTCCAATTCCATTTCCTTTTTTTTTCACACTGCCACAGAAATAATAAACAGCTTCTGAAACTGTGGTTCTTTTGAGAAATGAGTTCTTTCTCCTGAGGACCCCAATCTCTATCTGACTTTCTTCTTTTCTTGTATTTTCTCTTTTCCAGACCACCAAGGCGGTGCACAAAGGTGACTTTCCACTGGCCAACATCGCCTCCCGACGCGCTTTGTTCCTAGCTGCCCTCTCCATCACTATAGGCACTGGTGTGTATGTGGGGGTGGTGGTTGCTCTCATTGCCTACCTTTCGAAACCAGGACACATATAGCAGCCACACTTTCCCGCCACACACTCCAGGGAGCCCAGGAAGAGAACCTCTCGGGAACAGCATTGCTCCTGCAGGTTTCAAAGAAAGTTTTTTGGAGATGTACAGTTTTTCCCTCCACCTTCCTTTCTTTCCAGTCTTCTCTCCCCACAGGCCCTCTGTCAACCGAGATTAGCCACAGTGACTGGAGAGAGGTCAAGCTGGAGGGTGAGAAGAGGGGGAATTGGGGATAGACTAAGTTTTTTCTTTTTTTTGAGGCAGGGAGTGG
Source organism: Thunnus maccoyii (assembly GCF_910596095.1). Taxonomy (NCBI): domain Eukaryota; kingdom Metazoa; phylum Chordata; class Actinopteri; order Scombriformes; family Scombridae; genus Thunnus; species Thunnus maccoyii. The sequence goes on along the minus strand of NC_056549.1, from coordinate 12,580,200 downwards.
GTTTGAGTAATGGAAGTATTCCATGTTGGAGCCCAGTTTGCATCCCATTGACATAAATCCCTGTTGGCTTCATCTTCTTATGGTTGGCTGTTTTTTAACTTCCAAGACCCCTGCAGAGACTTTGAGGAGAAAAAACTGAGACAATATTAGTTCCTTAAACTTTTGAGCAATTAGCAGAGGTCGAAGAGAGTTAGAAATCAACACAGTATCACACTCAAACCACGTGTATGTTGTCTGCAGTAAAACCCAGAGCGTCTCTGTGGAGTCCTGTCTCCTCCTGTTTCCCGTCATCTCAGTTTGCCTCCCAGGACAGTATTTAACGTATCACGTTAATCCATCTTGACAAAGGAGTGCTTACATTTCCAGAGAAACTTTCAAAATGTACAGAACTACTGTGCTGACAATAATGTTATCATTAAAGAATAAAACTCTGAGAGGTGGAAAAAAAATGATCAAATAAGATTTGCAGAGACTGTTTCTTTCTCATCGAACAATATGCAGTGGCATGAATTACAAGAATCTCAAGCCTGTGCTTTACCTCTAAGAGGGCGTTACTATCCAACCATTGAAGACCTGAAATCTAACAAAATCATACCAGACAGGGTTTGCCTATATGAATACAAATGTGTTTTGTTTTTACGTTTGTCTTTTTGCGCTCCCTGCTGTCTAAAGGCACCTTGATTAATCTCGCTTTAAGTAATGTTCATTTATAGCCTTTGAAGTAAAGCACAGATGTGCAGTGGCCAGATGGTCAGAAATTCAGGGGAACGGTGTCCAGCGTCTCACACGTTTGCTGCATGTTTCTGGATGCAGCAAACGAGGATGTTATAAATGTTATAAATCAGGTAGATAATGTCATTAAAAGGCAGGCCTTACGTATCCTCTGGGGCTGCACATATAAACAAAAGTGTTACAATCTGACAGCTTTGAATTTAGCTGTGATCAGTTATTCTTTGCATGACTCTAGCTATGCCAGCAGTATACTGCTACGCATGATTGATTGGATTTAGAACTTGTTTTTGTCAGATCATAAAAAAAAGTTTCAATTAAAATTGATCAGGCTGTGAAGGGGGTCATATTTTTGGCAGTATTTTAACCAACATTCCTCAATTAAGCTATTAACACAAATAGCATTCTACAGTAATAAAATGCTGAGACATTTCTATTTGTTTCCTCACACTTTTTCAAGAATTCCCACGCAAGTTTGGAAACAGACACTCATGCAGACAAATTCATTGAATCTTTCTATGAAGGGCTTATTGATTACCGATGTTTTGGTTTGTGTTTCTTTTAAATAATGTAAAATTAAAGCCAGGCAGATGCTAGTTCAAGCAGTGAAGCCTCAAGAGGTGACATTATACACTTGGTTTCCCTGCACACGTCCCGCATTAGTCATACCTGACATTTATGGTGCACAATTAGCTCCCCGTAATGGCTTTTTCTGAAGGAATGTGTACTGTCTGGAGCATAGCCCTAAAATAGCACAACCACATTAATTTCACTAATAAGCCCACTTTTGGCATCACCGCTTGCAGTCAGACCCTGCAAGTAAACAATCCATTTACACATCCCCAGCTCTGTGAACATTTTAAAATAAACATGTAAGTCAGTTCTCTTGTGCTAATGAAGAGTGAATATTGCCCATATTCTCCACGAGGGGACATTTCAAAGTGTGCTTTGCTTAAATAAAAACTGCAGCTACGACTTCAAGCTTTTTTTTTTCTTTTTTTCTTTCTTTTTTTTTTTTTTGCTGCCTTTGTGAGTAAACATCCAGTTGTCTTTTGATTAAAGGCAGTCAGATAAAGACCTCGATGAGCTGAACGCTGATTGATTTCTAGGCATTTGCTCGGAGCCATCGCATTCACCTCATTGAGTATCTGGTCATCTGAAAAGCTCGTTATTCCTGGTTATTACACTGTATATGTTTGGCCTTTTAAACGCTGACCCCTTCTGACCACATGTTCCAGTGTTAACTCATGATTCCACAACAGTGTGCGTACAAATCATGACCATCACTGTAACTAAACTAAAAGACTCTGTATGTTTGCTTTCATCTCTTGGAGAACGTTTTATCGCTGATAATGATGAACATGCTTTGTGTTATGTAGCGTGCCATTCAAATGATGTATTTTTATCTGGCTTCTTTGGCAACCTGGTATTGTGCGATGTGTCACAACAGTATGTGGTTTTCAATGCTTTTTTTTTTTCCTCACTGTGATGAGCTGATGTACACATCCACGCGACAAAGACATTTGCTGATGCGTTCCTCAATGCCAGGGTGATAGTGTTCTCTCTGTGTCGTGCTCTTAAGCCGAAATTAAAGAAGAAGACTTCTGTTTTTTTAATTTACATTTCTGTTTTGGGATTATTTTTTTTGTGTGTGTGAAGGCAACATGTACATAATGCAAATAAAGACATGTTCAAATGTAATGACAAATAAATCAGAAAGGAAGGATGGCCTTTCTTAAAAGCAAAATTTGTTTTTCTCTGTGGTTTATATAACATGACGGTTCAAATCTGAAAAAAAAAAAAATCTCCACAGCCTGAGAGAATGAGCTGAGTAATTGAGATGCTTGAGTTGTCCTTAAAGCAAAGGCAAACAGACTGAGTCATGGAGTGTAGGTGGTTTTGCCAGAAAAAGTCGGAGGAGCAGCTCAGAAATTTGTAGCTGCGGTGCTCTCATAGCTGCGTGCAGCAAAGTACACCTTTCTTTGTGCTGTCACCATCATGGTCATTGAGCATAAATGTAGAGCTGCACTCTGCTCAATGTTACATGTCACACTGAACAATAAAAGTACAGGACAAACTGACATTTCACACTGTGCCTTAATATTATACTGATAGCTGCATTCACACAGTCTAACAGAGCAGCGATTATGTTTTAGTGTGCTCGGATTGTCAGGTATGCAGCCTATTATCTGCAAAACACTGAACACTCTTCACAAAATCCTCCCATGAAGGAAGTGAACTCTGAGTTAATTCTGAGGTGTGGTAGGTAGGTTGAACATAGCTGGGGTGTACATGCAACAGCAAGGGGTGCGACTGCAGCACCAGCTGGAGAAGAGCTCTCATTACAGGAGTGAGTAAGGAGTGAGTCACATGCTGATGTCTTTGTCAGTGAACAAGCAGCAGCACAATAGACAGTGTAGAGATGCTTGCCTAGTCATCAGGGGTGAAAAATGCTCCTATAAAACAAAACAAAGAGCATGCTCCACTTTTTTTTTTTCCACCAGGATATGCTAAACAGGCAACGCTCAACACCACTCAGGCAGATTGAATTAATAAGCACTACAGATCAAAAGAAGACTGTTGTGTTTCTCAGCGTTCAGTGAGTTTGCCTGAGCAAACAAGACAGTGTGCAAGAAAAATATTTTGCTCATCTTCTGGTGTTCTGTCTGATTTGTGCAAGAGGGATTTCATATGCTCCCTTTAAAAATAATTTGTGAATTTATAAATATTCTTCAGGAAAAGGCCCTGTTATTATAAAGTTACAAATAGAATCATCACAGTTTTTCATATCAGAATATAGAGCGTTTTATTTTTAGCTTTTGGTGTCTTCTCATCTCATCTGTGAATGAGTCAGTTCTAATAATGTCAACAACTACTTCTTCATGCCTGCAATGGTGGATCATGCCAAAAATTATCACGAGAAAGAAATGAGCCTGATTCTATTTGCTCACGTGAAGTTTCTAACTGGAAGCTGCAACACCAGACTACAGGTCTTTTTCTGCAAGTGTAGTTTTTGAGATTGGTTATTGTATTTCACTCAAGGATGGTGCAATACCCTGGAAACCTCCACTTTATGAGCTCTCACTCCTGCCCACACATGACAGAAACTGCAAGTCACTGGAGTTTTATTGCTTTACGGTTATGTTGTTCACAGGTGGGTTAGGCAAAAAGAGGTCTGGAACTGCTTCCACACACTGTGATACAATTTGTGTTTTAATTACAGCCTGCACGCCACATGTCCCTCATTGATTGTTTTCTGAGTCAGATTCATTTCTGACCGTTTTTTTCACCACAGTAAACATTCACTCTGTTTTTTTTTTTTCTGCAGAGGTGACGTGACAGTCATTTGAAACAGGAAGAAAGAGACAGGAATGGAAAGAGACTGAATTTGAATGCAAATGTTATAGATTTTTTTTTTGCAGGAAATTATATTGTTTTCCCAAGCTGCCAAAGGGTGTGTGTGACACATAGTAACCCAGAGGTTTCAAACTCCCCTTAAATGTTTTTGATTTCTGTTTGGGGAGATAAAGTGCCTTCAGGGCACCCTTTGAGGATTTCATACTAGGGAGAAAGTTGAGAAAAATGGAAAATGAAAAGCAAGCAAGTAGCCTCCTCCCACCTAGGTCACTCCAAGCAATGTTTCCCCAAAGCTGTAACATAAGAAGCAATGCAAATCATTTTTCAGGTAGCCATACTTGGTTAACCTATTGGATGTTAGTTGATGCATGATGTTGCCTTAGTTTTTCTTTATTAATTTGGTAAGTGTGATGGAAATCTGGAGCTGTGATTCAGAAAGTACCAGGAAACCTTGGATGTCTAAAGCAAAATAATTTATTGACACTTAATTGTTTAAGGAGATTTTTGAATACAGTGTCATTGCACACTGTGAGATGCTACCCAAAGTCTGAATGGAGAGGGTGAGCAACACCTAGTTTAAGTCCAGATAAGGATTTATTTACCAGACAGCCTCGGCTTGAATCATAAACATAACCCGAGACCTTGCTGTAAGATTATTTACTTCAGCACCAGTTCTCATGAGAACAACCATGAGGAGAGGTCAACCTGACCGAAGAGAAGACAGCTGGCTGACCTGATATATGGAAAATTCCTTCACGGTAAGAGAAAAAAGATATAATTTCAGTTTTTTAAAGGAATTGCTTGGGGCATTAAAAAGGTTTGTGGACAGATTGCAGCCACAGACAAAGAGCCTCATTTAGCTTATATGACTCACGTACTTGATAAAAATAGCAGAATGAACAGGTGCTGGTTTTTAGCATACCTTGTGAATTTGTGATGCGACTAAGAAAGGTGCTGAAAGGAAAGCAAATGTCTCAAAAGCTCCAAACCATTAAAAAAAATGTAAAAGCCATGCAGATGTTAGGTACTTTAAATGTTCTCATCTTGGATGACAGGACTAGCCAAGCCCCAAGCTGTTTCTGCTCCATTTCCACAGCAGTCCCTCAGGTTATAGCTATAGATCACACAAGCATTCTGGTCATGAAAAAACCCTTTGGTACAAACGTTTTCCCATTTGCACACTGAACACTGCTGTAGAGCTTTACCTATCCCTCCACATTCTTCGTGTCTATATTTAGACTGGATATTCTTGTGGATATATTTGCTTTTACTTATCTCTTTCAATATGAAAACCTCTATGGAGACGAGAAAATTGTGTCCCTGTAGAACAACACTGATTAAAGGACTGTGCTGTATTTGTCAGTTATTCATGAGAAATAGCTACACTAGATTGAGAGACATGCATCAAAAATCCTCTCTAGTTTGTTTGGCAGCAGTTTAGCAAACACCTCAGCAAAATTTGTACTGCTTTTTGTTCTCAGGTCAGCAAAACACTTAGAATCTGAAATCTATCCCCAGTTACAGTGATAAAACCAGAAATTACACCTGTAAGTTTGATTTCAGGCACCAGGAGAAATTATTCACAGTTAGACTGGGATTTCTTATTACTGTATGCCTGCACAAAAATGAACTTTGGCAGTTTGAGTCAAAAGGAGAGGCATGAAAGAGCACTTGAATTAAATTGTGCAATTATTTTCACATGTTTACTGTTCATTTCTCAGTGAAGCATCAGGATCATTGTTTACCTTGCAGCAGCTGTCCCTTTATGCAGGCAGATATCCAGGATGTTAGTGCTGTTGAAGAGCCAGTGAATAATGCAGGTCTGACTAAGAACCTCTCATACTGAGAAAAACCTCTCTTTTATGAAAGATACAGCCTTAACCTACTGCTGCTGCTCTGCTGTGCGCCATCCATGACTCTGCACACCTCTGTAAGAGTATAGGCGGTGCATTTCCAGGAAAGCCCTTTCAAATGCAGCGAAAGCGAAGGATTTCACATAACTCCAGCTTTTATCTCACTTCTGCACTTGTCGGTCTGTCTGTTAGCAAGGGGAAGAAAGGAGGAGAGATGGAACTAATTTTTATGGATTTTGAAACCCTCAGGAGAGAGCCAGATACCTCTGTAAAGATTTATTTATCAACTCAAAAGCAAGCAAGGGGAAGTGGTGTCGGAGAGGGGTAAACTTGTACAGAAGAGTCTATGCATGTACAGCTATTCAAAGTTTGTCACAGGAAGCAGCTGGGTGGCTAGAGGAAATATGTCTTCTTTTTGGAAGATAAGATCAAATAAAGCATGAACTAAGCAGTTATCAGTGTGGATAATTTTATACTACAAGTCATATTATTCCGCTTTATGGGCCAGTTTATGCTTAGAAAGAAACATTTGTGACATCTTTGCTTTACAAGGAATAGTCTGAATAGTCTTTATTCACTTTCTTGTCCAGATTTAGATTAGTAGATCAATACAACTCTTGTGTGTGTACACTAAATATATAGATGCAGCCAGTAGCCGGTTAGCTTACCTCAGCATAAAGACTAGAAACAAGGGGAAACAACTAGCCTGGCTCTGTCCAAAGGTGACAAAATCCACATCGAAAACCACAGCTTGTTGTTTTTACTCTTCTGTATTTGTAACACCTAAACAACTGTTAATGATGAACTTTAGAAGCATTTCAAGTCTGTTTCAAGTCTTAATGATAAGTAAAGCTAACCAGCTGCTGGCTTACCTTCATATTTTCTTATCTTCTCATCTAATTCACAGTTATAAACATATTTTCCAAAATGTCGAGCTATTCCTTACACCAGGATAAACTGATTTTTGGCCACTTGGGGGCAACGGAAAAAAACAAGTTTTGAACGCAAATAACTTAACATCACCTTTTAGTCACCCTTTAAATTGATATGTTGAACAACCAGTTGCTTATTTACACATCCAGCAGTTACAGAGCAACATTAGCAGCCATTTGGAGTCGAGTTTCTGACCACCTGGTGAATGTAAGTCCAGTATTCACTCTCTTTTAGCTCTGTTTTTGATCTCCATCAACTCCTAAGGGGAATCTTTAGCTGATAAATGCTCCACTGTGTTCATCAGCTAGTCACTAACTGTGTCTGTTTGGAGTTTGGTGCTGAGCAGGTAGTTTACAGTCGCTACGGGAGTGGTGAGAGTGAACCAAAACAGCATGGTTGAAGGCCAGACAGATAAATAATGCGCTGAAACTTACTATAAAGCTGTGTAAAGCCGAGGGGAGCTGCAAAGTCATGTGATAATTCTCTGTAGGTTCATCATTAATCCGATGCTTAAAGGGGCCATATTATGCTTTTTGTGATTTTCTACCCTGCCAACAAGCTGATGTCAGATCATCACACATGCCCATAAATGGCCGTCCGTTCCGTAGCCTTGGTTTCTAAGGTTGTTGCTAAAGTATTTCCATGTGTTGTTTGTGTTGTTCACTTACATATTTCAGATCAGATTTTGGCTCAAACATTTTACAGAAGTTGACATTTCAAGTAGTGAAACCCTACTACTTTAGTTTGTTTCAGTTTGTTGACTTAGCCTCCCGAGTGGTTGTGACGCAACTTCCACAAGCTAACCAATCAGAACAGAGTGGGCTTCTCGGGAGGGGGGTCTTAAAGAGACAGGAGCTAAAACGGCCTGTTTCAGACAAAGGCTGAACTGAGGGGCCGTGTAAAGGGTCAGTATAAGATAGATAATGAGTTTTTTGAACTGTAAATCATGCAAAGATATTCCAGTAGATCACCAGAATATAAATATAGACCCGTAAATGTGTATAATACATCCTCTTTAACCTCTGTGTGACAAACATTAATGATCAAATTAAATTTAGTACAAATAAAAAGTGCTTAATCTAATGTCTTACAGATGTGTAGTCTCCTCACAGTTTGCAAATCTTGGGTGCTCTAGCCTACTAAATGTGATACTGGTTGATTCAGCCATTCAGTAAATTTAGCCCTTAGACACATACAACAGTAATGAACACTTTTTATGATTGATTGATTTAATTTTCTTTTATTTTCGTGTCATGCACACAAAGTGCCCAACCCTCATGGGTTTACAAATTACCAAAAGTACAGTTGCAGTGATGAAATGTTTAATTTCATTGCAAAATTACAGATTATTATACAACTCGGCCTTAAACAAAATATTCTGCCTTCTCTCCCAAGCCTAGCAAATAAAATCTGCTACAAAATAGGTTCCCTTCCTGAAGCACAGCTCAAGTTTTTCATAATCATCCAGCCCAAAGAAATCAACATAAATGGAGGACATTTTACTAAGAAGTACATCCCTTATGTCCTTGTAGACAGGACAACAACCTCATTCTCAATTTCACCTGATACAATAAGCAAAGTTTATCCTCCTCTGGAGTGGCATTAAACCTGCCAATTTCTAGGGGTAATGGTAATGTTCCTGAACATAATTGGCAGAGATTTTTGTCTTCTGTTTAAATAATACTTCACATAAGTTCATAATTTTTGTTTGTACCATAAAACAGACCATTTTTCTTTATAGATGAGAAACATTTTACTCCTAATCTCCTGATTATCACAAAGTAACCTGTTCTGGAAAATGAATGACAACTTGTTCAAAAAAATAAGGATTTCAACTTATTTCTCTCTCTACCTGCTGACTGAGCTAGAGCACTGACAGCTTCTTTAAATGTCTTGTGCTCGTCCAGCCTCAAGCCAAGATAGTTATAGTGATCAGTATCACTATTGCACCAAAATGAGAAACAACTGAACTTCTCTCCAGTGATTTTTGTCGTAAATGTACTATTTATCTTGATTTACCACTAGTCTCCATTCCCCACACCATTCTGCAACAATGTTCAACATAATCTGCAGATTTTTTTCATGTTCAGCAAGTAAGACTACGTCATCTGCATATATAATATGCCCACAATCTGATCATCAACTTTAACTCCAAAGCTAGAAGCTTTAATTTGAAGAGCTAAATCTTTAACATCAATGAAAAACAACATTGGAGACAAAACATCTCCTTAGCTCACACCAAACTGTTGGGAAAACCATTCATTAACCTGAACACAGGCAACAGCTTGATAAAGAGACTTAATGGCACAATAAAACTTCCCACTGGCACCAGAATTGAACAACCTATATTGAAGTTCCCTATTAATCCAGTCAAAGGCCTTCTCAAAATCAATAAAATAAACAAATGTAGATCTATTCTCCTTAATTCTTGCACGTATAATGGAAGTGACTGCATATAAATGATCAATACATGCTCTGGCTTTTCTGAATCCATTTCGCTCACCTAAAAGCAAATCTGTCCTCTCCAGGTGGTCTACAAGTCTGCAATTTAAAAGTGAAGAATACAACTTATATACACAGTTAATAAGACTTATATTCCTATAGCTGAGTGGTAGCTTGGGATCATTTTTTGGGAATAGCTTTAATAACGCTCTTGTGCCACTGTGTAGGAATAATGCCACTGTCAAAACAAGACTGAAACAATTCAAATAACACATTAAACAACTTCGGCAACTTCAAGACTTCATTGGAAATTTACCTCTTTCATAGAAAAATTTGCATTCAAAAACAGTTACAGTTATTTACATCAGCATTCATTTCAGTTTCCATTGCGTCTTTTAAACTAGTTATTTCCTTCAAAAAACTTCATTAAATGAATTTGATTGTTGCAACCAGAAAACAAAGCTGCAAAGTCCTTTTCCACACTTTTCAAATGCAACCCTTAAAACAGAGCCACATTCATCATTCTCTAGTTTTACCTCAGTATTTCTCCAGACTTTCTGGGACCCAATCTATTAATTTCTTTCCAGAACTGTTGGGGATTATGAGTTTGTAAGTAATCAATATGCAGTGAGAGGCCTCTATTAAAATTGAATTTCACAGTGCGTAACCTCTTGTCAAATTTGGTTTGCATTTTCTGAAATTGTATCTTCAGCCCTTCCCTCAAGTTTTTGTTTTTACATCTTAGAATTTTTTTCTCTGCTGTTTTTTAAATGGTCCCACAAAGTCTGCAAATCTCGATTTTTCAGTAGGGTTTGTAAGATTTTCTAAAACCTTTATGGCAGTTACATTTCCTCTTACCATATTTATTTAATGCTGTATAGACACAGCCACTCAATCTATCATACTAAGCATCCAAATCCCTTTGGCTATTTTTAATACATCCCAATTACTCAGCAAAGTCCAACAATATGGTGTTACATTGGCTAGAGGACAAAAATGAATCTGGGAGTTGCCTTTGTGGTACAGTTTTTTCTAGTATACTGTAAATGTGAATCCTCTTTAACAAGATAAGTTCTTACTTGAACCTTTAACATCAGTAAAGAATGGTCAGGTAATTTATATCTATCACCCAGTAATGAGAAGCTCTCTCTTCCTAATCTCTCAATGAACTCATTAAGGATGAAAACACAGAACCTAACACAATTATTTAAGCCTTCATGAGCAACAATAATATACTCTACTACCGCTTTTCCTTCAACTGAAACTTAAGTGAAGTTATCATTGCCCAAAGGTATTCTACCACTGAGCACACAACATTTTACAAAAACTCCATTAATATTTCCCCACAGTTATTAACAGAGCTGTCTAAATTAATTCTGGTAAGAACATTATCCACATCATTTATACAATCGTCAAGATAACCAATATGATTATTGAAATCTCCACATAGATAAACAGCATCCACATCAGACAGACTAAACATTTGAGCTGTTAAAACCCCCAGAAAGGAATGAGAATTAGTTGTTCTTGTGGATCCTTCTGGAGGTAAATAGCAGGTGAAAATAACAATGAACCAGTATCCCTTCCACTGATTTGTCCTTTACTTTAACTTCATAAAACTCAAACAGTTTGTCGTTAACTAGAAAACCAACTCCTACAGATCCTTTAACTGCCTTTATGTGTGTTGTTCGGTTGTGACCAAACAAGGTATAAGCCTGTAAGTCAATGGCTTACATTTTTCACTAGCAAGAACCACGCCACAACGATATGTTGTTTAAAGGTTTAATGGAATACAGGAGTTATTGTATGTTGTGAATAGATGAATGGATGTAGGTGAGGTAGAGGGAGATGTCATCTGTTAGGCTGGTCTGGGAGAATGTATTGAAGACCGGGCGGAGGGAGACTCAGTGTGGGGGTTCCATCTCAGGCATATATATCCACCCGAGCTGATCACTGGCCCCCAGACAGTGCCTGGAATGAGACATGAGAGAGGTATGCACCGGATTGAATAGGAAGGAAGGGATGAAGGGATGAGGGGATGAAGGGATGACGGTAGGGATGAGGTAGGAGGATTGATGGATGAAGGGAAGGGGAGGGCGGGTCGAGAAATCTGAGACAAGCAGGGTAGGATGGGTTGACCCGGCATAAGTAGGCTTGGCAGGTGATTAGAGGTGTGGTTGATGCTTGGTTCTGCTCCCGAACCTAAGGTAACAGGTTAACTACATTAAATGCATTTCATTAAGTGAAATAATATCAGGGTTATGGTCAAGTAGTTTGTTTTTTTTCTGAGTTCACAGTTCCAGACGGTCCGACCGTTTATGTTCCAGTGTGCTAATGTGACTTTGTCAACATTCGACACAGTAAGATTGGTGGGGCAGTTACTGATCAGTTTTTGCAGATTCACTCTCTTCGACCCACGGGTCCTTGTGCTACAGGCTGGCACTGTTCGCTCGCTCCAGCTGATCATTCCTCAACAATCTCCCACTACCAGTCAGGAAAATCTCCTTTCCATATGGGAGTTCACCAAGAGTTCTTAAGTATAAGTTGATCAGCCTCTCCGTGTGTGACTTTGCAGAGTGAATGAAAACGAATCTTTCATTATCCCTCAAAATACAGACACTTTGTCTTGCTGGGTTCAAAGTTCCCCCTTGATTACACCTGGCCCCCGTCCCTTGGCCTCATCTGCTCCACATTAACGATCACTGGCAAAGAATCATAATGTTACCCCTCAGACAGTAAAGAATTCAATCTCTCCAAAGGGATTTCTTCAACAAACAGAAGTCTCACAGTAAAACTGGAATTTGAAAGCCAGGCGCTTTGCCTCATCTAGTTTTGCCTCCATCCTATCTATTGTTGCAGAAAGCTGTCCAATATCCAAATCAAGGTTATCTTGAATTTATTGTCCATCTCAGCTCTCAGCTCCTCTTGGTTTTCAGCAATAAGTCGCTCAGGACTTTTCACTTTATAGTCCAAAAGTTTTTCGAGGGAGATTTGCAGCCCATTAATCTTGAGTGAGGTACTGTGATTTAAGAGTCTTAAATTCATCACTGTGCAACCTGAGTTCTGCAAAAATGGTGTTGATGTTGCTGTTTTCAGCTTTTCTCCTCTCGCCGTGTGGAGAGGTCTCCTTTATCAGTCATAGTGTATACAGACATCAGACTGATTTTAGCACAGAATTATTTGGTATTAACTTGATATATTAACTTTTTCCTCCGACCTTGTGAACAACTTTTTCTTTTCATGTCTGCGCATGTGCAGTCCTCCTCCCTTATGAATCTGTACCCCTGTATATAGTGTAAGTAAAAAGTCTAAAGATGCTACAAAATACAGACTTTAACATTGTCAGATCATTTATATCTAAAATACAACTGATTTACATTCTGACACTGTTGTTCACACATGCAAGCTGGCAAAACACACACAGACATTTAAATCTGTTGCCTGTAGCAAAAGCACATCAGTTCATGTTTTAGCAGGAGCGAAAACTAATCTCTTTTTCCCTCCATATTGGCTTTTGTGTGTGTTCAGGGTTGTCTGCCTAATAAACATTTTCGCTCCAAGCAGAGTTATGACAGTCTATGAAATTCAAAAGCTATCCTCCTCAGGACAAAGAGGAGCAGGGTACGGATGAAACGTAATAAAATGGATGACTCAAAAGAACCTAAACCTGTGGGTGTCTGGTGACAGATGCCAGTCCTAATGAACCTTCAAAAGCTCCTATTTCTCTTTCACGTTGGTGATAAAGTGGGCAGAATTTAGATTCTTCCTTCTGTCCACAAAATTAATGCCGGTCATGCCAGCATGGGTGATAGACACACCAGCCTCGATGTTTCACAAGTTGAATTAAAATGCTATTTCATTAACTGAAACAAAAGGAATTAGCACAGTGGTTAAGAGGGCTTAGACCTTTCACAGTGGCAGAGTTATGACAGAGCTGCTGCTAATCAAAACCAGCAGGTTTGCCTCAAGCAGCGATATACTGCAGGGGAAATATGGGCATCCATTGCTTTTATGACTGTATAGTGCCAATTTGCGTTAATTGAGAGCAACTGAATGTCTAAGAGGCAAAACTGACTTTCAAATGCCAAGGTTATCAGAATACGATTCCCAACTGAGTGAAGACAAGTCAATTATTTTGTTGCTTTTCTCACATGACTTTCACACATTGCTCTAAGTGTGGTGTGTGAGCCAATCAGATAAGAGATCATGCTAGAGATTCTCATCTCTATAATAAGGTAGTCATAAAATGTCACTAAATGGTAAGAATTGTGGCATGCAAAGCTCTCATGTGTCCACTTCCTGTAACTCCAGCCAGATAGCTGTCACATTAATGATTTCTAAAAGATGCATTTCAGATGAACCTTGGATCTCCTTGTCTTCGGTGTGCTCACGCTTGATTGAGTTAACAGCATCTCGGCAGGAGTTTCATTACAGTTTCTCTCTGCAGGCTAGATGAGGCCTACAGTGCCATGCAGCTATAGGTAACATGAAATGGAAACAGTAACACTTTGAATAATGGCACCAGCCCCCCACACACTTGCTGCTGTCATTATCTTTAACAATACACCCGGCTCTGTAGGAATGCCCCCTGCTGCCGCCGCTTGCAACTTCTCCTGTTCCTACTCTTGAGTCATAGTTTCCTCTTTGGAACATGAGTGTCCCTGTAGTGTTGGCAAGTTTCAGATGGCCAACTCTATCAGCTCATCCTGTGCTGGTGAACCAGTACAGTCACACTCTTAAGATTAGTTTCAGGTTTGAGATTTCTTCTTTTTATTAATATGTAGGTAGACTTGTTCTAGCAGCTCATAACTCAGGAAACAGACTGTTTGCAGGAGGTTGCTCTTAATGCTCAATATTCTAGCTGGAATCAACACTCTGATTATGCTTGAGGCTAATTGCTTGGGTGTAATTTAGGACTCATACGGCACAAAAAACAGAAGAATTCACTGCTTTGCGTGCAAAAGCAAGCTTCATTCTGGTCAAACTGGGAGACATCCTGTACTGTAGGTGTTTGAGTGGTTGCTACACCTGAAGCGGATAAACAGGTTTATTTAAATGCCTCTTTAACTTATTGACTGCTTCACAGCATTGTGTTTGTGCTTGTAAGCACAGACAAAAGCCAGCACTCAATGGAGCTTACCAGGATAAAGGCCGCTTCAGTGCCACGAGTGCACTTAGATCTCACAATGACGAGATAAAAGGGGGGTTAGCAACATACAGTACATGAGTCGATGTGTGTAACCTGGGGAATGTTACTGGGACTGTTTGGCCTTTAAGCAAAGCAAGATGTGAGTGGCTACAATCAGCTGGTGGCAGGGGGAGACCTTTAAAATGAGGATCACTCACTCAGTTGTCTTGACCTAGTGAATGGAGTGATCTCTCCTCGGAAAGGTTGCGAGGAGAAACAGAATGGCGCCGTATGTACTGCAAATATCATCAGGGTGAGCAGCATGAGACAATAGGAAGTGGAAGAGCAAGAGAGGGATACTACGTATAAGAGAGAAAAGGAGACAGAGAGTGAAGTGAATGAAGATGAGACCAGGGCAGCCAAGGCCATCTGACAAACAGGTAGTGATTTACTCCCTTCCTGCCGACTCTCACGTTGTTGTCTCTGTCCCTAATTGACAGTCAATTATCTCCCGATGACAGCCCCATCCAATGGTGAGCCAGTCTGCGTGAAGGCTTTGTTGACATCCCCGGGGCACGGCCAAGTTTACGCGCCTCGACTCTGGTGACAAATCAATCCTGCTTGTCGACATCCTTCCTTTTCCCACCAAAAATCAGGGAAAAAGCCCCATTGTGGAAAAAAACATGTGAGTGAAGCCAGGGAAGATAGACGCCTACACACCTGCACTGCAAGAGAAAGAAAAGCTGCTTTTAAATGAGTAAAAGAGGCTGATTGCAGGGTGGGTGATTGCACTTGATTATTATGTTTTGCATGAATGGATAATGATGATGGCAAGGAGGACCAGAATGGATGTGCTCTTTAAAAAAATGTCAGGTCATGCGGTGTTTGGAGGCGCACCATCCAGCTGTGTTGAGTGAGTTATGTAAGTTGGACATAATGGATATTTAAAATAGCTGTGGTGTTTCTAAATAAAAAATAAGCACACTCTTAGACTCTATAGACTCTGAGAGAACTGAAATGGACAAAAAAAAACACAGACGAGATCTGCTGAAAACTCCCTACTTTGTGGTATTGAACATGATGCATTAGCAGACCACTCGGCTGATAATCAATTCTTAATCATGCTGTCCAGCTGTTAGCAATATTGTAGAAAAACTCTCACCCCGGGTCAAAGGGTGCCTGTGAAGTATAGTGGCAGCAGAATCGATGTATTGACGATGTTGCAGCAGCAGGATCACAGCAGTATAAAGATATTAGAGAGACGTGGAAATGTTCAGCCAGACAGTGTGTGCATGTTTGAGTGTGTGGTATTTTATGTGCTGTGAGTCTTTTTGTGGTCCTTGAGGCACAGCTTAGGTCCCAAGGTTTCCTTCAATCGCAGCTGTTGTTGTAGATGGCTTTTTATACGAGGTCTCATCTCCCATCATCGATGAAAACAGCTTGATAAGGGTGTGTACTTGGCACGATAATGAAAAGACGCGCTGTGTGCTGCCAGGCATAGAAAGTGGTTGCAAACACCCCTCAACACCTGTCCAGTCAGCCCACAAGACCCAGCCTTAAATGTTTTCCATCAGTGCTGCTGGTGTGCAGGAGCTCTAAGCTCACAGGGAAATGCTAGTAATTGGCTTCTGTTTGTTCCAAGCCTTATCAGCGTATTACTTTCATGGATAACCTGGAACTAATTAATCAGGGTAAGGGGGGGGGCGGGGTGTGGGATTTGCTTTTCTCTCTCGCTCTCTTCCATTTCCTTTTCATTTTCTCTCAAACACCAACTCTTCTCACAGTGTTCAGAAAGCCCTTTTGGAACAGTTGGAATAAAGATATGGACTCGGAGAAGTGGTAGAGATAAAAGCTTTGAGCATTTCCCGATTTAAGAGGCTTTGTTTTTACATGCGTAATCCTATGTTTTTGTCTCACACTGTCACCACTGTTTTGTTTCAATGTTTACAATGTGTCTGCCGGCTAGCCCGCAGCATCTCGCACTTATTTGAATGCAAAATAAGTAGATTTATTTATTTTAAAAGCCACACTCTGTTCAAATAATTGGTTTGATACAATCTAGGAGTTTCATCTATTAATGCTGCAGGAAGTTCTTTAATGGAAATTGACTGAGTGTTGAACAATAATGAAGAAGTCTGCTCCCCTGCTCCAGTTGTTACACATATCTAATAAAGAGCAGCACTATAACACTGCACATCCTTGAAACAGAGGCGATATGATCAAACCATATTTCTTGTGATGATCAATTACAGTAAATCAAGGGCAAGTTCTTTTTTATGACAATACAGGATAAAATTGATAGTTATATATTCAGTCACCACAATTCTCAGAAGCAACTCTTTCAAAAGCCTTTGAAAACTTCATACTATACATAGTGAATATGCTATAATATATTGTGAGACAGAGGTCCATGAAACATACAAACTGGAGCCATTATAACATTGAACATCCACATAACATGCATATCATACACAACTACATATAAACAAATTTTGCTTTGATTTTAAGTCCATATACTCACACAGCCATAAGCAATTTGTGTGTGCACGATTAAATATTAATGAACCAAAACAAAATCTAAAGCTTTACCACAGAAAAACAGTGCACTGATGATATTTGCTAGCACAGCAAATCATAAGTGGTTAGTCTTTCCCACGCATTGGCCCTATAAGGAACACCATGACCCCCTTCTGCAATCACCACCTGAGGGCCTGTAATCAACTAGAGCTACAATAGGTCAGACTTTATTTTATATCACACAAGCTCTCTAAAATGAACATGTATCATAATGGGGACCCAAGGATGCCCATGTCCAGTCAGGGATCAGCTCAGAAATATCCTCTAAAGGTCTGCTGGGCCACAGAGAGATCCAGGAAATTACAGCAGATACTGTAGTAACGGATTACAGGGCAAGGTGTTGACCAAGATGTAGCCATATGTCTGCTATCGCTGTTGCGCTGAACAGAGCCCCTAAAGTTGCCGTGTTCTTGGCAGGAAGCTCTCGCTGCTGGCTATTTGAAGGCTTCACATAGCCAGTGTGCTGGCTGTTGTTTGTACAGTGTCTTGCCACAAGCTCCTTCACCATAAAAGACGAACAGCTGCTAGGAGCTTCTTGGGGAGGCTGTATGTTCTACATAACATGCCAAAGTACACACAAGACAAAAGTGAAGTTGTTTGTCTCCAGGATGGGTTGGAGGGGAAAAGGCATTGAGCTGCACAATCCTCAATGCCGATATTGGACAATTCTGTAAAACCCTGGATTATGTTCAACACCAATGTTTTGTTTACATCCATTTCCAAGTTTTTCAAATTCTCGCTTTTTACCTCTTGCAACTGATATGTTTAAGGTTATGGAAAGATCATGGGTAGTCAAACTCTGGAGTCCTGCATGAACGTTGGACCTGCTACATGCCCATCCATCACCCCGACATCCACACCCTTACATTTGCTACATTTGCTACATAAAAGATTACTTCCTGCACTGAATGTTGGCAGTGGATGTAAAACATGATCATCATCATAAGACACTGAGCTAGAGCTGCACCATCTTGTTTTCTTGAAGTCAGAATGAACAACAAAGCCATCTTAATGGAAAACTTTTGTCTATGAATTTGGAAGATGATCACCAAACTAAGTCAAAGTTCATCATTGAGTGGGAAACATACATCAGCTGTGTCACGCTCCAGTTAGTCTTGATGACCTCAGAACTCTGAAGTCGAGTGGAACTCTGTGACGAAGCATCTGTGAGGCAGCTAACAGGGCACTTAACTGTAAAATACTGCTTGATGGAGTCCAGGGGTTCTGGCAAAAAGGTTGCTTTTTACTCCAACTGATGGTAGCAAAAGATGGAGGAGGGAGAAAGCACACATCAGGTTTATTGCTCATATAGTGAACCTGTCCAGCAGGAAAGCTTGTAGACGATCCATTAACTCTGGGAATGAAGGGAACATGCATCATTACGCATGAAAAACATGTAACCGATCCCCACAAATGTAAATTCAGCTTACTAGTACATCATTTGCATTTGGCTACATATTTGTGGTGCTGTATGTTGCACTGTGCACATTTTTAACTTCAAGGACAAAGATACTTTTACAAAAGTAGCTGTCTGTCCTCCCCATTTGGTCGGCTATTTTTATCATGTGCCTCAGCTACTTAAAAGGTGAGACAAAAGTGCTGCAACTGAGATGACAACGATTAATAACCTCAACCTCTAGTTTATATTCCACTTCATTCCAGTTCCTTTTGTGTGCTGCACCATTTCAACAAAGCAGTCAATTTTTTTTTACCTACACATTGGGTTGGCCAGTGTTGCTATGAACATGCATAACATAAAAACATATATTTTAAAGTTTTAAATTAGGCAGTATACATAGAAGAATGAAACGGCTACAACAGTGGTGCTGGATACCATTGGCAAAATAGATATTTTTTTATGTTTCTTGTCACTGGGAATCAAAATGCCATTTCCAAATAATTGCATTTTAGTATTCTTTCATGCTTCATTATCAAGAGGGACTTCAAGCCCTACGGAGGTCTTTTATTATTTAAGTAACAGCAGAGAACATATTTGGGGTATAAATCACTCATTTCTTTGTGATGAAATGTATCCTTATGCTTCTGCCTAGCATGAAGCGCTTTCACTACAAATCTATCATTTGAGTAGCAGCCCATGGGAGATCCGCCTTGTCATTTTTTTCCCCCTTCTGTCTCCTCAGCCGTGGAGTGTGGGAGGAGTGCAGAAGGGCCTCGCATTAATGCCTTGTGCTTTCAAATAGAAGCCCATCGACTGGGGATGTGTGTTCATTTCATTTGCTTGATATCTAACTCAGAAGGAGGGGTGGAAAGTGTGAGGATTAGTGGGCAGACAGACACACAGCATGGAGGTCTGTCTGGCTCTGTTGACTCTGTGGGATCCCAGTAGACTCTGTGCACACATATATGGAGGGCTAGAGAGGGTAGAGGCAAGGCGTCTGTTGTGTGAAATGTGTGAAAACATGCCAATATGTGGACATGTGGAGCCTACACACACAAGCAGATAAATATCAATATGTACTTGTATATACAAGTACACATTAATACGCCTGTATGAGCACACATACTGTATTTCGTTTGGATATGCTGCTGTTATAATAAGCTCCCTTAATTTTAGAAGTAACACAATGTCACATTTTTCATGCCCTCCCTGATATTAAATGGATTGAAATAGAAGCTTCAGAAATGCAGATTGACTCCCACCTACATGAAGCTCCCACCTAGAGTGAGTGTGAGTCCAAAGCTCGGAATTAAACATACATCATCACAGCATTTGTATGACAAGTATATATACACTCACCAGCCACTTTATTAGGTTTAACTGCTTGTTAACACAAATATCTAATCAGCCAATCATGTGGCAGCAACTCAATGCATTTAGGCGTGTAGACGTGGTCAAGACGATCTGCTGAAGTTCAAACCAAGTATCAGAGAGGGGAAGAAAGGTGATTAAAGTGGTCTGGGTCTGAGTATTTCAGAAACTGCTGATCTACTGGGATTTTCACACACAATCATCTCTAGGGTTTACAGAGAGGGGTCCGAAAAAGAGAAAATATCCAGTGAGTGGCAGTTCTCTGGGTGAAAATGCCTTGTTGATGGCAGAGGTCAGAGGAGAATGGCCAGACTGGTTCGAGCTGATAGAAAGGCAACAGTAACCACTCAAAGACACTCAAATAACCACTCGTTATAACCGAGGTATGCAGAAGAGCATCTCTGAATACAAAACACGTCGAACCATGAAGCAGGAGGCCTATAGCAGCAGAAGAGCAAACCGGGTGTCACTCCTGTCAGCTAAGAATGGGAAACTGAGGCTACAATTTGCACAGGCTCACCAAAATTGTACAATAGAAGATGCTGCAATATTCAGATGGTAAGGTCAGAATTTGGCATAAACAACATGAAAGCATGGATCCATCCTGCCTTGTATCAACAGTTCAGGCTGTGATGGTGGTGTAATGGTGTGCGGGATATTTTCTTGGCACATTTTGCGCCCATCAGTACCAGTCTGAGTATTATTGCTGACCATGTCCATCCCTTTATGACCACATTGTACCCATTTTCTAATGGCTACTTCCAGCAGAATAATGCACCATGTCACAAAGCTCAAATCATCTCAAAGTGGTTTCTTGAACATGACAGTGAGTTCACTGTACTTAAATGGCCTCCACAGTCACCAGATCTAAGTCCAATAGAACACCTTTGGAATGTGTTATAATGGGAGATTAGCATCATGGATGTGCAGCCAACAAATCTGCAGCAACTGCGTGATGCTATCATTTCAATATGGACCAAAATCTCTCAGGAATTTTTTTTTTTTTCAGAAAAATATATACTGTTTATCCTTGATATTTGTTTTAACATGTGTAGTTATTTGGACAAAATTGTAATTACCAAACAGAGGACATTCAAATTAAATCTCCAGTGATAGTGCCCTATTGCTCAGTATGATTATCTCAAGAGGGCCTGAATTTTTGGATCCGACTGACAGCGTCTGTCCTCGTAATTTGCTTAGTGCAATATCTGTGTGGGCAGGCAGTAAAAATAGTTAGTGAAATTGCCACAATGCCAAAAAATGGGCAGTTAACCAGCTGTGGATCGACATTGTTAACTGCTTCCTATCCTTATCTGTGACTCAAGCACTCCCTATGCAACTCCGTGTTGTAATTCAAATCATGGGGTAACATAAAGTGCGCAGAGGTTACATAACTAATCATCGCTGCTAGTTTTACCTTTGTGTAATACAGGACAAAGACAGTGCTGAGTGTGCAGGAGCTTGACTACAACTCAACTGGTGTTAAGAACCCATGAACGAAAAGTAACATCCACTGGGAATCAATGCTAACGTTAACAAGCTACACTAAGTACTGTATCTTCCACTTTCTAACTGGATACAAACTTGACAGCTGTTCTATATAGATTCTGAAACAGATGTGTATATGTTTGAATAAATGTCAAATGTCAGAGTAGATGATATTATACATCATACATTGAATGTGCTTTGCATTCAGGTAACCAGCATATTGAGCAATAATTGCAGAAGATGAAAAAGCACGTGCATAAGGTTATACTGCATGAAAACATACTGTATATGCATGAAAAGTAACTTCAAAAGATAAAGATATACCATATTTTTAAGTTTTTCAATGCCTCATTTGATCTCTTTGTGCTTGCTGTAAATTGGATACAGAAAGAGGAAAAGCTGTAATGTAATTTCACCCCTGGTTACCATTTCACAGACTACTTAAATGTATATAAGCATGTGTGTATGTTTGTGTGTGTAGCCATGTGTGAATTTTGCACATGTGGGCACATGCGTGTGTGCAGCTGTGATCCATATGGGTGCAGGTGGCACATATTGGCTAGATTTGCATGTGTGTGAGAGAGAGAGGGAGAGAGAGAGAGAGCTTGTGATCCTGAGCACAGCTGTGATATGGCAGTACTGTATACTCAGCACCAAGTTCAGGCTCAGGCTATTCATACATCATCCCCCACAGTTGGAAGATACTACAGTCATTTGTGAAGATGCGCTCTGGTAACCAGCTCATCTTCAGAGCTACTTGTCATCTGTGTACTCGATAACACTGAAATGGTTCTTCTTCCTTTAGAATTAAAAGTGTGACGGCTTTCTGCAACACCTTGACAAAACAATCGTACAGTTTTAATTTCTTCATAGATGTGATATTGGGTTTTACGTGTCCTCTCACAATCTTCTCCTCACTATAGTTCAATTTATTAAAAATTCAATCAATAGTTTTCTTTTGAGCAGGTGTGTTTGTATACATGTGTGATTGCGGGGTGGTTGATTCTGTGCATACTGTCTGCTTGTGTCCATGCTGCTGTGTGATTGTGTGGGTGGTTGTGTTTTTCAGGGCTAAGATGAAAAGCTTTGAGATGAGAAAAACAAGCCCTTTATTATTTTCTCACAGAGATTTATGTGCAATCTTCCACTGTGGCTCAGTGGGGCCTGATAACGGAAGCCAGTAATCTCGGCCATGGATTTAGTGCCAGAGTCTACAGGGTCAACAACCTCTCCACCCGCACAGAACACTCAAAATGCAATGGATAACATAGACCACAGCAGACCACCGCAAGTCTCAGCCATATTGTCTGTCAGTCAGTTCTGACAGCCACCATGTAAGCACCTTAATGTCCATTTATGTGTACTTTAAGTCAGAGATCTAGACATACTGCACTGACGCATCTCTCTCTGAGGGGTTTGCATGTTTTGCCTGCGTTCATGTTTCCCTGAAAGCTGGAGTGCAGGACTTTTGTCTTCCCCTTCTGGCAGTGAGAGTAATTACAAAAACACTGTTGACGTGTGCTTACGTCATAGATTCTACAGTAGCTTACTCTGTTGCTACTGTTGTGGCTGTAAAACGGTGGATAAATTGATGATTCGTTTCACTATCAGAATTTGATCCATTAGGTCCAGTAACATTTAGAAAGTGTAGTAGAGCTGCATGATTATTTAATCCCCAATCAAGTTAGCAGAGAGCTAACTGGAAGTTAGCCGGTCTTTATCTTTCTAGTGCACATGCTCTGCCCATAGAGCATATACACTATGCATTCATCCAGCCAGCCAATGTCAAACCCAACACTACATTTAAAGACTCTGTATGCTGTGAAATACAGAGAGATTTACCTGGTAGTGATGGACTTAATCAGCATTGTGTGAACTCGTTTGGCAAGGGCTTGAATGCAATGGACGTTCATTTATATGTATTGTAAGTATTTCACTTTCCTCCCATGTTCCAAAAGACATGTTTGTTGACCCTAATGAACCCACTCCGAATTCTACTGAAAGATATAGTGGAGATCTGTAAAGGCATGTAATCATTCCTTGTAATCTACTAGCACTGGCAAAATGAGTGACAGAGGTTATTTAGAGTGGGAGTGTGACTCGCATAATTAGTGGTCTGATCAGTCTTTGGTGAATGAATACTTGTTTCAGTTAAAATCGATGGTTCATGGTGTGAAATTATTACTAATGCAATTGTTTACAAAAGACTACATTACAGTATCACTTGTCTCCAATCTGAACAAAATTTGCCACCTGTTCAAACTTTGGGAGGACTCCTTTTATCTGTTAAATTGATAAAAGAAACAATGTATTTACCCCCTAGAACTACCTACAGTAAAGAACTTCCTGTATTCAGTTTCCCTACTCACATTTCCTAATTCTGATTATTCAGCACAGCTCTCCCATCTCTCTAAATGCTCTTCCAGCCATATACTTTGAAAGCCACTGGGACAATTACTGAGACACACTGACACGAAAATGTAATTATAATGTCATTAAATGATAATTAAAAAACGCGACCAGCAAAATCCCAGTGGGGCCACTAACTCCGCATTTGCCATCAGTGTAGCCAGCTCAGTGGTCTACAGGGCCTGTAAGGCACATGCAGACATTAAAAACTGCTGGCAGTACTCGCATCATTTCTAAGACAGTAAATACCCCCACATTAAACGAGGCATTTAATCATTTGCACCAGACAGTGGTGAAAGGTTTTCTCACAGTACTTGGGCCTGCAGTTCCATACACATCATTGCTAAACAACAGAATTATATAAAAACTTGCATACATATATTTAAGTTCCCAGGTTTCAGTTAATTACAGGTACCCTCAGTACTATTTTATTTACTAAATATGTAAAAATAAATATTTACACCAGCAAAATAACAGGGTGATGCGCATCTCATATTCCAAAATAATAGTAATAAATACTAATAATGCTAATATTTACTGAGCTTGAGTAGAAGTTGCTATGAATATCTGCCATAATGTAATAGATCATAAATGTACAGTAATCCTACCTTTATTACAAAGACCCTTGTTCATCCTTTCCAATCAAAGACCTGTATTGAGGCAGGGCTACATGTCTGGGTCAGATATTGATTGTTGACTTATTCACACCACCCTCAAACAGGGCTTGATCCTGGGTCAGTGTATCTGTCTGGAACAGGTATTATTTAGAAAGTAAATAAAAGTTTTGCTTGATTTCTTTTTTTCTTCTTCTTGTGCCAGAATCATGTTGTTGTAGCTGCAGAATTTTGCATCTGTAAGCTTCTTCAAGCGTTATTTTTTCTTGTTATTGAAGCAGATTTAGTTAACTTCCTGTTTATAAGTATTACATGGCTTCAGAAGGAGTTTAAGGTCTCATCTATGCTCTGCTCTTCTCCTCTGTGTGGGCTCTGAGCTTCCAACCTCTCCGTACACTGCAGTAGCCAGTAAACCTGCTCTAGAGACCAAACTCTTTCTCCAAACACTAGTATAACATGTGTTAGCAGGCTTTTTTATGTGCAGTGGATCCATTTGGATTGCTGTAGTGGTTGAACCTTTAGATGTGTTGCTTCTTTGATGAGGATGAGAGAAAACCAATTCAGCCAGGGAGGAGGCGATTCTTCAATGCGTCTCACACACTGATTCTCTAGCAGCAGTTTGAAAGCTTGCCTAACAACAGTGTTGGCAGAAGTGTGGAGGTCCAGAGCAGTGGAGATTTTTCCTGACTGAAAGTATATGAAACAGAAACACTTGTGGATCAAGTTGTTCTTGGCTTGTGGACATTGTAACATACAACAGACAACATGTAACAATGTATGTAAACAGAGAGATATGCATTCAATATGATGTTTAAATATTTAAAATTTGAATATTTTTATATACATGTCTTTTTTTCAATCATACAAGAGACACACAGTAAAAAAAATATATTTTCTTGTCTTTTCTTTCTCTTATTATTTCTTTCATTTTTGCTTAAGTCTCAAATTACCACCACTGAAGTAAACATTCTATGTATTGTATTTTCACTTTATGTTATCTTATTAATTTTATCAAGTGGGTTTTATTTCCCATCTTATGTTACATTAATGTTTTTTTTACAGGTTTTTATGTTCCTTTAATGTCCTTTTAATGTGAAGCACTTGGTGCATGTAATTTCTTTTGTTGTAAAGCACTTTGAGCTGCATTTCTTGTATGAAAGGTGCTATACAAATAAAGTTATTATTGTTATTATTATTATTGTTCTCTCTGTGCCACCCACATCCCTTGATCCCTCCGAAGACAAGTCTGTTCATCAAACCAAGTCTCATTACTGCAAGTTTTACAACAGTAATGGTAGGAAGAGGCCATTTTGTCTCCTTGGCTCAATTACTTGACTTTTCTCGGACTCTGCAGGATGGATGTGCCGGCAGCCAAGCTTTGACTTATTGTAGAAAGTAATCCTTTCAGCTCAGTTGTGAGCACATTTTTATCAGTGTAATTGCCGTAAGTGTGCACCACACATATGGGCATGAGCTCAACGAGGAAGAGAAGTGTGTAGGGGATATTAGGCATTGTAGCTCAGCAGGGATTGTCTGTAG
Source organism: Thunnus maccoyii (assembly GCF_910596095.1). Taxonomy (NCBI): domain Eukaryota; kingdom Metazoa; phylum Chordata; class Actinopteri; order Scombriformes; family Scombridae; genus Thunnus; species Thunnus maccoyii. The sequence goes on along the minus strand of NC_056549.1, from coordinate 12,554,361 downwards.
CTTCTACCACAACATCAAGTGACTGCCACTTACCTGCTCCATTGACTGCTAATCAACAGACCGCAATAACAGTGGACCTGGGAGTGGGGAACAGCTCCTGGTGTGCCCATTTGGTAATAAACAGTATCTGCCCCATTTCACACTCTTTAGATCATTCTCCTGGCACCTGTGAAAGCAGGAGACAACATTTTAGCACAAAAAATATACACTTGCAGAAATAAATTTTTATTTTGCTGACACATAAACTATAAACTGCTTGATGACTGTTATCATTGTCGGTTAATTGTTGATTTTTTTTAAAAACGAATTGCTTGAAAATAATGAAAATGTACAATATCTCACAGTCCAAAGTGACATCTTCAAAATGCTATTTGGTGAATTAGTGCGCCAACAGCTATCACCCAAGTAAGCCAAGAACATGCTCATGCTAGTCAGTCACAATAGCCATCTGGGCTTCTGTTTTTCTTATTTTGTTCTCAGGATTCTCATCACAAATAAGAGTTATTGAAGAGCTAGCAAGCTGTACAATTGATTTCTCTCTCATTACTGTCTAAAAACCATGTATTTCTTTGTGGAGCAGTTTATACTCTGGCAAAGGAGGGTTAAATAAAGAGCTTCAAAGTTCACCAAAGTTACACTCTTTGTTAAAGATAGAGTTTGCTGGAAAATATTGTCTTTTTAAATGATGGTGTGACCCAACCTTCAAACCTACGAGCACACACACACATAGAAAAGCATAACTGTGTAGAGTTCATCATCTCTCTCCTTCTCTATCCTAACTTCTTCTACTGTGTCAGTAGCTTAAATTTCTAGACTAAAAGTGGCCGCAGAGAGTATCACCTCACGAACATGATGAATGTGTGGAAGAATAACTCAGGCAAATGGAAAAGTAAGTTTACAGCCGTGGGTGGTGAGAGTATTAGAGGAGATTATACAGGTGGCGGACTGCGGTGCTGCCCCGGCCCCATTAGCATCAATACTGTCCTGGCTTTAGAGCAGAGGCGGCGTGCTGCTCCTAAGCCCTGCTTCTGGGACTCCTCACTCCACTCCAGATGTGTGGCTCCGCTAAGCTCACCTACATCCAGCAAGGGGTGATAGTGGCTTAGCATTTCACCTTGAATGCTGGAAATGGGGGGTTGAGCATGTGGCAGCATCATCATAAATTTAAAGTTGTGCGTGTATCTCACATTCCATCATATGTCCCTGATGGGAGGTACACATTCACTCTTGACCCTTATAAATTGGTTGAAATTTGGGGCAACTAAACTTTCAGCAGCCTCTCTCAATCCTGTGCTTGATTTCTTGAATGTCAAATATCACATGAGCATTGTGCCATTCTTTTGATATAGCTGATCAATTGCATTGCTGTAGCTGAGAGCAGCATGTCATATGGACTTGTTTATTTCAAAACAACGTGATGCTAATTATGTTGCATGAGTCAGTTTTAATAATACTCTCATTGGTTACGCAGTGCCTGTATTTTACACTGCCATTCAAATAGAATCACATGGAGGAGCAAGGAAAGAAGGAAAGGAAGGTCTTCAATTTTCAAAATTTCTGTGTGTGTAAATTGATTGCCAATTAGACCGGCAGACAGCACTCTCTTGCTTCAGGTTTAGGGACAGGTATTGACGCCTCAGGCCCTCTTGCTGTGCCTTTGTCTGGGATTTTTTGATAGGGTGCATTTGTGTTACCATGGGGGCAAAGAAATGAACCATTCTCTTATTTGCACTCTTCTGTTCTCTCAGAGGGAGCTGCTTTTTGAATGCTAAACAGTGTTGCTATATCTTCAAAAGGCGACACTGGATTGATCCCCCTGAGCAACACAGGACTTTTCCATCAAATCTGGGATCAATTTACCCCAATGCCCCACCCAGCATCCACCATCTGAAAGTGAAAACACAGACCTAATTTCAGATCAGGATCCAGACATTGGCCAGAGACTGGTGCAGACTGTCTATTGAGAACATATAACATATATGCACATTTCTCTTTAAGATTCCTTTATTTTGTCATCATTAAAACATTCATTTTAACATACAAATGTCTCTCTTTACCAAGACATTAATGAACTATGTTTTCTAAACCTCCACTAAAGGAGGGGGCATTGTCTCAAATAGTTTTCATGTAGCACACTGAACCTTGGGAGGAGGGTGCAAAACTAGCTTCTGCATTGAGTTGTTTGTACTTGTTGACTGTTGCAGTGTCTGTAGGGTTTTGTGCAATTGCCTGCAAAGGGTGTGATTAATTGTGCATTTTACATATAGGCTTTGGAAAGAAATTTCCGCATTGGGTGAATGCAGTGATTGTGAATCAATTGCTGCCCATTTGGAAAAAAATCCATCTGCTGAAACAGCTCCCTAAATGCACACAGATTCAAAGGAAATGTTGTTGTGGTTGTCATTCAGATGACAAGTTAAACGAGGTTCTGACTCACTGTGGTCATTAAAGATCCTGTGGCATTCATAGCAAAGAGTAGGGTGTTCCCTAGTGTCTTGGCAAAAAAAAAAAAAAAAAAAAAATCTCAACCCAGCTCTCTCTATGTGGCCACCTAATTATTATTGTCTGCATAGTCCAGATTTCATTGCATTCACAATGCACAAGAAAATGGTAGCAATGCATATGGTAATTGCATTTCAGTTCTGTGCATTTGAAACCTAACAGCAGTCATCTTCACAAGTACCTGTACTTATATACCTTTAAAGTAAACAATTAACTATCATATGTATTGGCCTGATGTATCATTGTCATACCTACACACGCCCTGACTCACATTTACATGTCTTCCCTTAGGAACAGGTCATCAAAGGGAAGAAGTGCTGGTAATCAAATTAAGCATGTACAGAAACATACAATTATCATATGCTTGGGCCTGAGTCATGGCCCACAGACTATGCCAAAGTGTTATATTTCAAATATACATTTCTCCTGCAATTACACAAAAAAGAAAGGAAATTATAGTGGGTCAATTACACTAGAATATTGTGTTGTATTGAAGCAGCTGAGGAATAAGTCCTGCTCTGGACTGAAATCCCCAGAGAACATGCAAAACACCCAGCTAGCATACTGTAAGGCAAAAGAGCAAACCACTGAAACACCAAGACATCTGTATTCTTTAATAGCGTTGTGTTTGCCTCTTGCACCACATAACACTCCAATACGATATGAAACATAGCATGTCTCATAAATAGAAAATAATTATTGTATTGTAGTTGTATCGTATCAAGTCATGTCATATGACTCTGCAATGAGTTCAGGCAAAGCTGTTATCCTGAAAGAGCAGAAGGCATCACTGTGACTGGAGGAAGATGGGAACATTTTCAAAATCTTCCCCATTTTTTTACTGTGAGAAGGATAAAGGGAGGCTTTGTGGAGTGGATGAGGAAAGGAGGCTTCTGCCTCTCTTTCATACATCCTCTTATTCCTTTTGGTTGTTTGGTTTACTCATGAGTAGGCATTGTGACGGCCTATATTGTAGCTCGAATTGTAACAATAGACTCCTTTACCATTCTCTTTTGATACGCTCTGCAGCTTTGTATGTAGGCCTATCTCTCCGCACCGTCCTCAGTGACATTTGGAGGATGCTATTCATGGCGACTTAGCATCTTTTAGTTCAGACAGTGGAATCTGATAGTTCTTTGAAGTTCAGACTTCGTGACGATAATAAAAAAAAAAATAGACTCATTTGACAGCCAAAGTCATTACTGTTTTTCTTTTTTATTGGTATGTATTTCAAGCCATTTCTTTGTTCTTCCGCACTGTTGTTTGGAAGATGACGATGCCTTGGTGGATATGCAGCAGCACAAATAAATCATACTTTCTCGGTGTGAACAAAGGCACCCGATAGGAATAGTCATGAGACAGAAAACAAACTAAATGAAAGGAAACTTTACCCTGTTTATTGTGTTTGAAATTCCTGAGAGCACCTCATGGCACACTTCCCAGAATTGACTGCTTATTTAGTTCAACAGGTAAAAGACAACAAAAGGCGAGATGGATGTTCAGTGATTTCTGTGGGGAAATCAGGATATAAATACAGGCAACAGAGGTATTACATTCCATTAAGGATCAGATTCTAAATGTGTCATGTCTTTATCAAAAGCTGAACAAAGGGATTTTAGGAAAGACTTTTGAAAGGCAGAGAAAACAATACAGTGCTTAAAAAGTACTCTGAGTTAGATCCCAGGGAGCGTAGAAAGAAAGTTTTTGCTAACTAATGACATGTACTATAAAACAGTATAATTGCAATTGCTTAAACAGTAGTTCAACATTTGCAGAAATACACTTTCCTCTATACCATTCTTATGTTTGTACGGTAAATATAAGGCTGCAGCCAGCAGCCAGTTAGCTTAGCTTAGCACAATGACTGGAAACTGAGAGACGGCTCTGTCTCATTTTAAGAAAATCTACAGACAAATAAAACAAATAAGATGAATTGTGTTCATTAGTGAAGTTTAGAGGTGCTGGAAGGCTGCTTTTGTTACAGGACTAGCAATTTCCCCCCCCCGTTGCCAGTCTTTATGCTAAGCTAAGCTAACTGGATTCTGGCTCTAGCATTATATTTAACAGGCAGTAGTGTTGATCCTCTCATATATTTCTCAGTAAGAAAGAAAATAAGTGTATTTGCCCAAATTTTACCTTTAAGGTTGTATTTGCTCAAAATTTAGAGTTCAACCTATTAGCTCCTTGCCAGTCAATACTAAACAATTTCATGCTCTCAAAGTATATTACATGTAAAGGCTTGCTTCGTGTGTTTATTATTTTTCTTCCTTTGAATCATCTTTATTGGAGCAAAGTGATAACTTGGTTTCTGAAGGCCCTGAAGTTGATGCTCTTATCTTGTTTTCCCTTGCCTTCCGCCTCTAAGAGAAGTGAGGGAGTGAGAAGACTTGATTAAAAAGCTATAAAGCCACAGAAGGAGAGACAGACAGAGACAGATTATTTAAGAGAAAGAAAGAGAGACAGAGAGGTATGATTGCACTGGGATCATCTGGTTGTGGCCACACACTCTCTTGAGTATTGCTTTTGATAGCTGACTTCATTGAGTGTGAGTTTACCAGCAGAGACACTCTTGGTTGATAATGAGTAATGCAGTCAATATTCTCCTGACAGATAAGACCCATTCAGATAGGACACATGGCAGCGTAGCTCTGCTACAGCCGCTAGCTTCAAATGTAGGACCTGGCCCAGGGGATCAGTTGGTCATCTGGTGCACGGCTCCCAGAGTTTGTCTCCAAAGCTAATAAATCAGGACAGATTGAAGTTCCAGCCCACAGGGGAAATGCCATTTAATTTACAGTTAATGAAAACAAAGCGACTCTCTCCTCTTCAATGTTTTCTCCACTTCACTTGGAGCTATAGTGTATAGTAATACTTATACAGAAAATAAGTAATAGATTTTCAACTCAAATAGCCACATACTGCATATGATTGCTTTGGATATAGCTGTAAATGGGAGTGTACAGTAGATCATTAAAAATACAATTGTGATGCATTTTCAAGGTTAAACTAAATATGGTTTGAATTAGATTAGATTAGATTCACTTTATTATTATTCCGGAGGGAAATTGGTTTGCAGTGTGGGCACAAAACTTGACATACACAGTAAAAGAAACATACACACTATGAAGAAAGAAAGCAATCCAAAACATAGTCCAGACATGGCATACATCCTTTGTAAAATACATAAAAAAAACAATTACTGTCCAGCAGTGCTCATGGGGAAACCAAGATTCAGTGTTAGAGAAAACACAGAGAAAACTGCGTCCCAGAGATATACACAGTATGATACTTTCCACTGTGCAGCCTTGTACTGCTGAGTACCAGGAGTTTTTATGTGTGAGACAAGTAGGCCTCAAATCAAAAACTTTAAAAAGAAATGTGTCCATGCTACGGTTTTCTATATACTTTAATGGTACATAAAATTCACTTTATTTACTTTTGGCCAGAAATATCAGTCAGTCAACACTCTGTATAAAAGTCAACATCAGCAGGAAGGTAAACTGAGGGATCCTTCGGCTTTGACTTTGTTGGTTGGTTCAGTTTGTTTCAGATCTATTTTAAGATCTATTCGCCACGTCTATTTGCCCATCCCACCTTTTGAGCTCTCCGCTATCATGCTGCTTCCTGCATTAAATCCACCTCACTCTGTATGTTCGTACACGGGCCTACAATCTGTGCGGCAGCTGGCAAGCCAGGAAAATTACAGTTTGCTTGTTTACTGGGCCATATTTCTCAGCGAGTGTACCAGACCCAACAAACAGGTGCTACATTAGAGCAGCAACATGCTGACTGCATTCTGAACAAACAACTGAAATGTGAAGTCACCTCTCTGAACTATGCACTTTTACAACAAACCACTACAGAATAGGGGAGTGTTTTCCATCAAATGTTACATTTTTAGTCATTCAAAATCCTCAGTGAACCCTTATTAATTTAGTATTTCTTTTCCTTCCAATAATTATTGCAGATCAATTACGGGTGATGACATAACTGAGGATATTGATGGACTAGAAGCAGCTGCTGTTCATTTCTCATGACTTTTAGATGAGGCTAAGCAGTGAACACTTTTTCGTTCTGTGGCAGTTTGTGCCGTATAGTAAAGTTTAGTTTAGTTTATTTTGGTAATTTTCAACTTATACAACTCAAATACACATGTAAATAAATGAATAATAATAAGTCATTACTTATGAAGCACTGACAAACCAAAACAAGTTTATATTAACCAAAAAGATGCAGGCTGAACCTTAGCTTATTACAGCTTCCCTTTTTACATCCATTATTTTGTAAAGATCCCTTTAGATTTATTCATTGAAAATGAAAAAAAAGAAAAGAAGAAGGAAAATAAGACAAAGACTATATATATATATATATATATATATATATATATATATATGTTTTATATATGTATTTTTATATATGTAAATTATATATACCCAAAAGTCCCAAACAAAATTCATATACACACTGGTGTTCATACCACAGTTTATATGTGTAATCATTTTATTTTTAAATATATTTTTTAATCTATGAAGTGTATTACACATTTTTATTTCCTTTTCAAAACTATTCCACAAATTAAGTTTATCAGCCAAATCCTTTGACTGATATATATCTTTGTTTTGCATTTGTTCTAATCTTTGTTTTTGTAAACATGCAAAATCCTCTTAGTTCATACTGACTCACTCTCTTTTGAAACAACTTCTGGATCCAGTCTTATTTTTTACTTTATACACTAATTGTGCAGTTTTAAAGCCCCCAAATCTATAAATTTGAGAGCATTTAAAAATAATATGTTTGTTGGTTTATGATAGTCAGCTCTGTTTACAATTCTTATAGCTCCCTTCTATAGCATAAAATTTGGATGTGTAATTGTTTTCTTTGTGTTTCACCAAACCTCCACACAGTAGGTAATGTATGAACTATAAAAGAACGTAGTAAAAATGTAGTTTTATTTAAATATAATAACAACTTAATAATAGTTAAGTTTTAAGTTAAGTTTTCAATTCCCTTTCCACTGAATCCAGAGGTTGCTCCAAATGTTTACCAGAACAAAATTAATTTGTATCACCTGCGAACAAAACAAACTTTAGCAATTTGGACATGTTGCAAATATCATTAATATACAATATAAACAACTTTGGACCCAGAACTGAACCTTGTGGAACCCCACAGGTGACCCTCAGCAGGTCAGATTTATTATTGTTTATTTGCACATACTCATGTCTATTATCAAGATAGTTACTAAGCCATAAGTATGCTACCCCTCTAATACCATATCTTTCGACTTTCCTCATTAATAATCTATGATCAATAGTGTCAAATGCCTTTTTTAAATCTATGAAAACCTATACAGTACATTCCATATTTTCTATTGCTGTGGATATTTCAGTTTCATCACTGTTGCTGCGGTGGATTGATTAGATCTAAAACCATATTGATGTTCAATCAATAAGTTGTGTTTTTCTATGAAATGATCAAGGCTTTGAACAAAAAGTTCTTATAAAATTTTCAAGAACTGAGGACGGAGAGAAACTGGTCTACAGTTTGAGAAAAAGTGCCTATCTCCATTTTTATAGATAGGAATGACCTTTACTATTTTCATTTTGTTGGGAAATATGCCTGTTTGGAGTGACTGGTCAATACAATCAGTGGATTTGTTACTCTTAAAATTGTATATAGCATCAATTAGTTCCTTCTCTTTAGTTCGCTTCAGATAGCATATAGTTTGAGCCAAATGATTTGGTGAGTCCAACAGTGAGTGGAAAAGGAGAATAACAGTAGATTTTAGTTGTGTGACCATCATTTTTGCTCTCCTTTGAACCCAATGCCAATCCCACTGGCTTGCAGAACAAGAAGTCAATGAAACTCTTCACTGATTTGCTGATGCGGCAAACTCGGGCTAGCCCCAGTGTCTTCATTATCTACACAAACCATCCTTTACTTTCTCTTCACATTAAAATATCAAGTTACCCTGATCTCCATATAGACAAATCCGTTATCTGCTCAGCATGTGTCGTAACCAACAGGAACCCTGACTTTTATCTTTTAATACTTTGAGACCACACCTCATCAGCACCTACAACTTCTGCCCAGAACTGAATGGAGTGAAATCTCCATTCCAAAAGCACATTTTTAATACATCAGAAACATCAGAGGCTTCTCCTAAGGGTAATATCTTATTTATATCTACCTGTATTACATGGAAAAGTTTAAGTCTTTTTTCCTCCTTAGTGATTTTAAGAAACAATAGGGTCCAATTCTCTAGATACAATCAAAGAGTTCTGCTTTTAGAGCAGGCAGATGAACAAATGCACTCAGACAGAGGGATTTGGGACTCCTCTGCCTTTGTGTGAAATATTACAGACCTGATTGGAAGTGACACAGCTATAATTCAGCCTGGTGAGGGGGACCAGCCTTTGCTCCAGCACACACACAGACCATACAAGTACTTCTAAGGTATATCTAATTTTCTCATATTTTCATCAGTATATGTTTATGCTTATTAGAGCTGCAGTATTATATCATCTATAATTTCACAGCCTGCTGGCAATAGTAATAGTAGAAGAAAGTGAGCATGGATACACAGTTAATATACTAGACAAACAAAGGCATAAGATGATGTTTTGATAGATGTTTAGACAAGGTTCAGTGCTGAATTAAGGACACCACAGGTGGAATAAATGTGTGTTTTCCTCTTTTAACTGCCCCTTTGTACTTCTAACTGTATTTCCTGATCCTATTGAATTAATAGTCTATCATACAATAACCTCTTTACCGTCTAGTGCACAAGTCAAAGTTTATCGACCTCGAAGATGACTTTTACTTGATATAGATGCCTCTGTTAATTAGTAAAGATTTTAGATTAAATATAAATGTCCTAATTAAAACTGACTTAATTACATGAAATGAAAAATGAAGTATAGATTATCTATTTTCTCATTTTAAGGACAATATGCATATGAGATTACCTTTTTTTGTAGTGTTAATGAAAAGTCTTTGTAAAAACCTTTTTTTCAATTATTAGCAAAAGAGAAAAAAGACCTTGACTCAATGTTAATGTTCTTCTAATCTCTTTGGATCAATTAGTTTATAAAGTAGACCAATAATTGCTTGGTTATGGATTATTTTGCAGGGAATATAGAAGTATTCCCCTCAAAATAATCAATTTTTTATGAGTATAAATAACCCATAAATTTGTGTGTGTGCGAACTGTAGAAATCCTCCACATACACACACACAGCATCACACATAATTTTAGGAATCAAGTTCGCACAAGACAGCTTGCACTGTAGAGGGCTGAGCTTGTAGGTAAAATGTATTTCCCCAAGCACACATCTAAGATCTTCTTAGTTCGGTAAATTTCTTTAATTATTACAACCCTGAAGCCGTCTGACTGAAGATGAGACTTTGTATGACTAAAACAGCTGCAATAATTCCACTTAATACACTCAGCAAAGGACTTAAATCGACACAAGGGATGATTTGATTCATGCAACTCAAGTCGGATTTACAAAGTATTCCATTTCGTCTGAAATGCTGCTGCACAATTTCATATGAAGTACATTTATTGTTACACTGTTTCATTTTACTGCTTTATGGTAGAATAGGCTGATCTCAGAAAAGCACACATCACTATCGACTACCTGAAAACATCTGTTCTTGTTGTTCAGGTACTTGACCTTCGCTCCATACACTCCGGAAGAAGAACTCTATCATCTTTGAAGGTGAAACCTGAAAGAGCAGAAGTGATAAAGCCGGGTTATTTGAAGACATATCAGCAGGCTCCTAAATCAAATGATGAGTATGTGTCTGTTTAACCCTTTAATAGGATTACATCTTCTATAACTTGCAGCTGTGTAGAGTGGGAGTACAGCAACGACAGTTCAAGACATTTAAACTCTCGCGTGGCAAGTCCTCTCATTTCATAAAGACAAGAAATCTGTATTTTTCTGGATTATTTCACATTCTTTATACTTTCCATTATAAAGGGAGTAATATTAACGAGTATGAAATTGTGTAGACATTGGCAATCAAAAGTCTGCTGTCACAAATGCAAAAGCTCCCATTTAAAATGTTTGCTGGGAGTTACAAATGGAGACAGCCAGTTATTACCCAAACTCTAATTTCCTGTCCCTACTTCATAGTTATTCCCCCATACGTCGCTCTTCTTTTCTTGTGCTGAAACAAAATCTAGCAATTAGCTCTTATCTTCTCATTCTGCAGACAATAGCTCATGCTGAAATGAGTTCATGGTTCATGGTCACAGTGCTTTTAATCACAACACTGGACATTAGCCATTAGGGGAACCAACAGCTGCGCTTACACGCACCAGCTCACAATAGAGCCCACATGATCATTATGGGAGGTTCATTTGGTGAGGTTGAGGTTACTAATAAGGCTCTCTTATTAACACGGGGAATCAAAAGAGGGCATTAGCAGTGGATATGGAGGATAGTTTTCCCATCATTTTGACAAGCAGGGTTATCTGGCTTTCAGCTCTCACACAGAAGGGCATAGTAACATCAAGCCCTGTAGGAAGCTGAGGGCAAGTGCATGTCATCATGCAATAGACATGCTTATACAAAGAGAGAGTTTAAGTTTGTATTCTGCCTGTTTCACAGTATTTAACAATCGAAAAACATTGCACAGATAGTAGGTAGGGCGTCATAACAAGCTGCCAAGATAAGATTGAAGATAATGAGGTACAATCATTGTGTAACCAGGTGAGGTTTCGGTGAAAACAGTTCTGACGTTACACTTTTTGGTTTCAAAATTAAGTTGTATTTGAGTGAAAGAGTGCAGACATGGTCATCAAGTAGGCAGTCTTTCACTTGAGTATGTTCCAGCATCCAAGAACTATCCCCCTCTTTACCTGCACCTGCTCACACTACCCTGCAAAGCAAGGTAAAACTGTTGGGCCAACATCAGTCTCTGACATGCCTCATGCTAGCAAAAGGCATCTACTTGCCAGGCCTCATACCATCAAATGATGGATAGGGTGGATAGCCAACACTAAGCACATTATCCAGTGACCAGGCTTTACTGAGCCATGACATGGCAAAGCAACACTGGCAGACCTGGTGCCCCCAAGGACAAAAAATACTGCAAAAGTGCCCTCTAAGGTGCCCACACAAGGAGAAAACATACCTAAGTTCTGTAATAGCTGTCTTAGTTATGGGTAAATCAGGATAAAGTGCCCTTATGAGTGCCCTTTTAGTGGAAGAAAATGTAATAGTGCCCTTTAAAGAACCCCCACAAGATGTATTGTAGCGCCCTATGAGTTGCTGTTGTAATGGGGTGAGCAGGAGGTTGTATGGCTGCCCTTCTAGTGAAAAAAATTATAAAAAAGTGCCATTTAGGATTCCCCTAAGTCAAACATACTGAAGTGCAGAATTGGGTGCCCTTTCAATGAAAGAAAAAACATGGTGAAGTGCCCTTCCAGTAAAGAACATGAGATACTGTGAGCTATAAGATGCCCTTACAATGGAGTAAACTTTCTGTTATGGTAGAAGTAATGTATCCTTTATGTAGACTGACCATTAGGAAAATAAAGCACCCTTAAAAACATGTTGTAGTTGTTGTAGCTGACATTATTCCATTGAGTTGATTTTGGTACAGTACTACTCACTAGTTTGCTCAGTCACACCCCCCTTAGATTGTTTGGGTCAGCGCCGTCTAAGCTGCAACCTTGCTGCAATCCTACTACAATTTGTGACATAGTTCCCATAGTCCAAAGCTTTTTTGCAATTAAAACAAATGTATGGATTAAATATTATTAAGGATGCATCATGTATGTAGACTGTATTTTCTAAGTTGGTTTTATATGTAGGCTAGATGGAGAGTAGCTAGCTAGGTACATCCTTAGCCATGTCTATACTAAATATTTGGCACAAATTGGAAATCAACCTTGTGGTGTAGTAAAACCTTAAAAGGAAATCAGAGTATTCTTTTCTCAAAATGAGTTTACAACCCTTTAGCTTTCATTGACTTGCACTTATAGAGACGGAGATTAACATTGGGTTACCCTGTGATTACAGTATTCCAAGAAAAGACAGGAAATTGAAGACAATACAAAGTGATCTGCAAAATGTAGCTACAGGCAGCAAGGGAGGAGATGACGGAGATAATGGTATATTTGCATTAGTCATTAGCAATTAGATGGGATGCCCTGTAGAACATCTGCCTATGCATGTTAGAAAGTTTTTTAAAATTATCCTATCATGAAACTGTTAAGAAATCTGGAAGAGAACCTTTTGAATAACGATGCTAACATACGAAACTCCTCAATAATTATGCATTGCCAGTGACAACTGCATCAGTCAACAAGCTGCTTGACCTTATCAGTAAATAAGGCATTCACTTACTTACACTATAACATCACCATCTAATATAGATACAGCAATGATAAATATTTCCTTACTTGCTTAACTGCACTGGGGTTTTACAAAAGAGATGCTAGAGTAAAACTTGAGATGGATAAGTAATTGGATGGATGAACAGATGGATGATAGATTCTCTCCACCGTCTTATCTTTATATCCAACTTATTGAACTTAGCAGTCTGGCTGTTCTGCTCTCTGACTCACAGTTTGGATGGTGCATTGAGAGATCAAGCCTCTGGCGTTCACCAGATTGTGTCGAATCAAAACTGAACAGGTGGTAGAACTGTACAAGACCACAAAACAAACATACACAAAGGATTATGTGACCGCAAACATGGATTACCCATCAAGGCCCTTATTTATCTGACCTTTAGCCTTGATTACCATCTGTCGACATGTGGTCTGGTGCACTAACAGCAACTGGGATCAGAGCTGCAATAACTGCTCTGTTAATACACTGACAACCCCACCACCCCACCCCCTCACCCCACCCTTTCTCCCTCACACACACACGCACTTTCTCTGTCTCTCTTTGTCCATTCATCAGCAAAAAAGCATCACAGAATTATTGATTCGGTGCAAACAAAGAGTGAAACAATTGACGCAGAAAAAACAAGTCACTCATTGATTTACTTGTCAGTGCAGGTCTCTGATCAGAAGCTGTAGTGTGAGAGTGTGAGAGAGTGTGTTTGTTTATTTGCGAAGAGATGAAATGGGAGGTGTTGGATGCAACAACAACAGCAAACCTACAGTAAATCAGATTAAATATTAGAGGAAATTGATTCGAGCAATATGAGGCAGCAATGAGTAAATAATACTTTCTTATTGAATTAACTAATGCTTTCCTCCTCAGGTTTGCATTAACAAAATCCTCCTGCATGCCTTCAAGGTCAGAGCATACTCACAGGCACAACATTATGCATAATTAAGCATAAAAATTGCACATTACTCATGGAAAATTCACAAAAAGCTTCTTGTCTCCCCGACTGACATGAACAATTCAAAATCCCATTTCACAAGCAAACATGCACCTTGAGAGAAATGAATTCACATTAACCTAATTTTTAAGTCAAATATAGCCACATTGTCCCTGTGTGAGAGCCCTGGTTGAAACTCAGCTAACTTGCTTGTGTTTCAAAACTTAAAATCCCCAAGAAATATGCATCCGCCTCTGCTGGCAAAACCTTAGATGCACTGTGTTCTGTTTTTGTCACCTCATGTGACAAGTTGCTGAATCACATTAAGCTTCGCCAGCTGGTAATCACAAAAACATGGATATTATTTAGATTGTGTGATGATTGAAAGTCGAGTGGTTTATTTGGAAAATGGCACTCTCAGACAATGAGTCATCCACTGACGTCCAACAAGTTAAAAGTGTTTTAAAAGAAAATTCAGAACAGATTGAAGAGTGTCTTTACATGGCTGGCCGTGTTTGTTATTTGTACATGATACAATAATGTATATTTAGGCTTGAACAATGTATAAGTAAAATTAATTGACATCACTGAAAAATGTATTCAGTTGATTCAGCATGATCAAACATCTCTGTTTATTTATTTATTTATTTATTTATTTATTTATTTATTTATTTATTTTGGACCAGAGAACAAAAATTCTGGTGTTTTCTGGGTTTTATGAGACAGGCAATTAGTTCTCCTGGTGGCTTTGCTGGCATTTGAGGATAAAATTAAATTCAAACTTATTTTAGTTTTGGAATATTAGCACATAATAAACATCTGCAAAGTGTTCTGGTATGATGTGGCACAAAATAATCCTTGACTGGAGCTCTTAAAGTGCTCTCATCTTTTTTTTTCTTTGTCTTTTTCCCTGTAGTCTTTAATCTGTCATTAAACAATTTGTTTCCAAGACCTTATCTGGTTTATGCATTACTGGCTGTAGTGTTGGATTATGTTTATTAATGGACTTATCTCAAGAGAAATCTGAACCGCACACCCTGAGCTGTGCGGTTACACATTGATTTTGTGTCCAACTCAGAGAGTGTGTGCCTGAAGTAAGCCCTTTCATGGAGACAACCAAAAGCGCTGAGCCCATCTTATAAAGCAAACCACTGCCACCTTGTGGACAAATCGCAAGCATGTCTGTTTATGTGTATAAGTTTGAAACAAAAGAACTTACTAGAATAATTCCTTATATAAGATGTACTTAAACTGTCCTCTGTAAATATGTGTAAGTTGTATATATTGTACGGAAAATACTTTTGTCCTGTTCGACATTAATTGTTTTGTGGTGTGGTCATTATGAGTGCATTTATTGATCTGAAACGGTCACCTGATTTCCAAAATTTTTGGTCAGAAATGTTTTACTTTGTAGCTTCTCCTCTTCTTCACTTTGCCAACAATAGGGTCAAAATTCAGAGTTCCTCTGAGTTCTGGCTCCAATCAGAGGTTAATTGGCAGCAAATCGCAAGCCTAAATAGTCCCACAGGTCTGTTTTGTTTACTGAGAAAATTTGGCATCCTTGAGATGCCTCTCTGCTTTATCGCTCTGTCTTTCTGAACCAACAGCAGTATGCTAATCCTTGAAGACTTCAGCTCCCACCTGCCAACCCTCATTATTTTCATGCTATTTTTGAGATAAACAATGTAGAGTAGCTCAGTGCCAGTGAGATTTCCTTCTATCATACAGTAATGAAGACAGAGATGGCAAACAGACCCACAAGCAAAGAAACAACCGAAGACTTCATCAAATATTTGCTTATGCCAAGGTCAATTACCTCAGAGGCTCTTAGACAATAATCACATGACTCACTGAATGTGAAATAAACTTTAAAGTTTAATATGTCATTAATTACTTGTGATATTTTCATGTTAATTTAAGCGAAAAAACACAGATACTTTTATTAAGTGTTCCAGTTTTATGACAAATGATGTGTCCATAATACAACATTTTACTTCAGCTGTTAGATCCAACTTTGGTTAAACATTAAAATTTAGATTCTACCATAATGTGAGAAAATTTAGTTTATCTGATTGGAAGGGGAAGTTAAAGGAAGTGATCATCTGCACATTCCATGAAATGTGACTGAAACTAGAGCTGACATTTGCTGATGTGTGGGAAGAAAAAGGAGTGACACTGAAATCAAGCTGATAAAATATCAGCTCACTTCAGTCTCAAGTAGAGGCTAAAGTTAACAACATGATGCAAAACATAAAGTAAAGAGATTTTTTTCCCCCCACAATGTTCCAAAACTCTCATCTCAAAAAGTTAACTGATTATTTTAGTTGATTCTTATTGGTTTGCTCACATACATGGACATACAGTTGTAATACAATAGAAAAGCATTTAAAAAAAAGCATAAAAAAATACAAGGAAGTCTACTAAAAGAATTTTTACTTTAAGTTCTACTCATCAAATATTTCCTTATGCCAAGGCCAGTTACCTCAGAGACTCTTAGACACTAATCACAAGTTACTGAATGTGAAATTCATTGTGATCAAAGTGATGGTTCTAATCCTGTTTTTTTAACTATTCAAGTCTAAATCACAGATCCCCCCTTTCCTTCTCCCTGCACCTCTAGCCCTCCCCCAAAGTCTTGAGTGTTCTTGGCCTTATCTCAAACACCTCTATACCCATGCATACAATTACCCCCTCCTCTCTCTCCCTCTCTCTACTCCATCCCTCCCACTCTTGACCATTACCCTCATTAGCATGAGCACAATAGCTGGACAGAGAGAAAACCAGTCTCAAAGATCATTGCTATTCTTTAGCCACTGGCTTGGTTTGACCTGCTTGTTTGCACATTTGTCTGTGGTTGTACAGTGATTAAACTTTGTCTGCTCTTTGTTTCTCTGTTACTAATGCAAACAATTTCATGTGTAAAGCTGTAACTGATGGGGCATGAGATTAGAAGCGCTTAGAGAAGATTGGCATCACAATAGCTCCCTGACTTGGAATAGAAACTAGTTGATTCAGAAAAAAAAATTACAGATGTTTTACAGTTGTCTGTTATGGAGCATAAAACGAACAATTTGTCAGGGATGGATTGTGTTAATGAGCCGACATATCTGAGCACTGCAGGCATAGAGAAGCACCACCTCCTGAGGTCATGTGCAATATCTACCATCAAAAATGCTGTATTAAATAGCCCATGATATGAGGACTTATCATGCAAAAATGAAGCAAAAAGTTGATACTGGTTGATAGTTTATTGATTTACAGCCTAACAGTACATATTTCCTCACCTACTGACTGGGCATAATGCAGGCTGCCGGTATCAATGATACCAATTTCAGACATGTAATGCATGAGAAAAATAAATACACCAAGTAAAACTGTAAACTGAAATCAAACTGCTGTTACAGTGGCAGATTTACCTACAAAATACATTTTTCTGTGTGGAGAGATATGGAGCTGGAACTTTGTTTTACTTGCTGAAAAATAGTAGACAAAAGTAGCTTATAATGGCAAACATTCCCAATATTTTAGGGAAATAGGTAGTTTTGAAATGAAGGATCGTACAAAAAATAAAAATATCTTCATTTATATTCAGTTTTCAAGTATAGAAACCATGACAACATTTTTCAAAAATAGAATTGTTGAAAAATTAGGGATCTTAACCAGAAGGTGCACAAGGTTAAGATAATACATTCAACAGTGTGATGAGAACTATTTTAGTGCAAATATAGTGTGTCAAAACTCACAGTTTATAGTGTCGAATATCAAAAGAAAAAGAGGCATTCTAAAAGTAGGTCATTAAAATGCCAAAACCTTGAGATAACCACCGAAACTTTGGCGCACCAAGTGTAACCATGAGGTGAGTACATTCAACAATCCAAAGGCAGAAATATCAAAAAGCACTAGAACCCTGATTACAGAGGACATTTGCAGGAGTAAATCATCTCTGAAAACAAATACTGGCTGCTCTTTACATTCAAAGAATCAAAAAAACATTAAACCACCAATAATCTCCCAGATCAATATTACACGCATCAACAAAAAGCATACATTTAAGAATTAACAATCATGCTACAATGAAAAATAAGGGGCCCCGAGTACAATGTTTAGCAGGGATTAAAAGAGAATGAAGAAGGAACAGCTTCAAACAAAATGCCACTAAACAGCAGCTTTGAACTGCCTTTTGCCTGGAGGGCAACATGCAGGGTTTAAACGGACCCACAACTCAGTTTCTTTTCACACACGTGCAAATGTCCAGGGGGGAGGAATGTGTGGCGGTGGTGGGGCAGAGGACACAATGCATTTAGATTCAATTACACTGGCTAAGCCAACAGTTATTTAGAACATGAAAACAAGTCCAAATGCAGCAATGTGTAGGTAGTATTTAACAACAGGATGCAGTAGCACAAAGGTGAAAGTTAAGTTTTGGGGTCAAGAAGTTCTTTCAACAAAGCTTTCATTTTGCTCCTGAACAGCCATTTAAAGGGGATAAAACCTTGTGCGTTTATCCATGAACCAGTGACACCCCATGATACAAAGCTCGCTTCCACATGTAGTACGTCGAGCGTGGAGTGAAAGGGAAGTAAGACCTGAATTCTTTAAAGGTTGGGAAGGATTTCTCCTCGAAGCGTTGCTGCAGGAACAGCTTGGCCTTGGCCTTGAAGTTGGCCAGAGCCACAACATCCATTGCAAACATCTGCTCATCAATCGGCGTCTTGCTTTGGAGGGTGTGCTTTGAATGTGGGGCATCAAAGGAGGGCATGGTGGAATTTTCTAGATACTTAGGGCTCTCAACAAATGGGAGTACATTCTGACTATCCATCCTCATCTCTGTTATCTTGGGTTCTGTAGTGGTGCTAACCAGGCTTGTAGGGACGTTGATCTCTACACTCTGGGTGACCGTCATCTTCTTTCTGTTGCGGTTCTGACTGCTCCGCCACAGCCAGTAGAAACAGGGGGACATAGATGGGAACTTGAGCTTGAACTTTGTCAGGGACCATTTTGACTTCTGGACATGCAGCTTTGCAGCATCTCTGAGCTGTTTTTTACTCATGTATGCCAGTCTGAAACTTCTGTGTTTTCGCCTGCAGATCCTCATTCTGGGCATGACAGGCTGGTTGGTGTTCGGCAGGACTGGTGAGAGACTTTTTGGACTTTGGCTCTTGTCAGCATCTGAGCTGTCCTCACTGCTACCAGCACTGGTTTTGTAACCTCTGTTGAACAGCATTGCTTCTCTCCTCCAGTTGTAATAGGTTGATCTGGAGATCCCCGGGAAATTTCTTTTGAAGATCCTAAATGGGAAGGAGGTGTTCACGGCGATACAATTTTGCAGACACCGCTTGGCTTCCTGCATATGAGCTACATTCTGGGCCCGTTCTATATCCAGCTTGCCAAGGCTGAGGCCAAACATACTGGCCACGCTGTCATGGTGGTCTGGCTCATACTGCTTTGCTTCAGGTGAAGACCAGGCTTCCTGCTCTGTGCTCTCTCCAGGACTTATCTCTCCAGTCGAAGATGAGGTAGAGAAGTTCCCTCCAGATTTCAGGAGCTCGTGCTTCCAGTTGTAGTAGGACGACCTTGAGATTTCAGGGAAAAACTCTTTAAACTGGTGCAGGGGGACAAGCTTACCTTCCAAGTAGCATGCCTGCAGGAAATGCTTTGCCTCATACCTGGCTGCTGACTTTTTGCAGTGCTCCTGCGTCTGCCTCTTCCAGCGGTAGAAGGTCCTCTTGGTGATGTTGTACTTGTCCTTCAGATTGGGGTACGAAAGCTGCGAGTCCTGGTTCAGCAGCTCCTCACTCTTGGTGGGTGAGGACCTCTGCTCGCTGTCAGGGCTTCCAATAGTGAGGTCACTTGTCTGGACAAGTGCAACAAAATGGTTGGGCCTGAACAAGGATTCAGATTGCAGCTCGCCAGACCACATGATATGGAGGGTTAGTGTCTCAGAGTCTTTCGCCCAGGCCCTTGGGCGTATGACTCGGTTGAAATAGGGTCTGATCTTGAGGTTGAACATGGGGTAGATGGAGTAGATGTTAAACTGTAGGACAGACGACAGGGCATACACATGCCACATGTTGGCGTAGGAGCCTGGAAAGCAGGACGCTTTCACATCTGCATCAAATATGGCCTCCAAGACGGTTACAGGCAAGTTCAGCATGTCCTCAGACTCCTCGGCACAGAGGCTGAAGCGAACAGCCTGGAGCATCATTTTTGAATCAATCATCCCAGATAGGTAGTATCTTTTCCACAGCACCATTTCCACTACTGTCCGTACCTGTTGGGGACAGTATTCACAGATTAACATTCCTATATCCCAATCATTCAGCAGCCAGATAAACAGCAAGAAAAGTCTGTGTAGGTGTTTCAAAAAAGCATTTTGTTCAGGGAGCACTAACTTCATAACTCTGATTTAACGCATAAGGATCTGCAGTTAAGTCTCCCTGCATGTGCACCAGTGTCAGCAAAAGTACTAATGTGAATTCCACTATAAACCATCACTGCTCACCTGTAGCTCCAAGCTAAGTCCAGTGTTGCCCACTAATAACATGCTGACTGCATCAAACAGCATGTTGCCCTCTCCCTTGCAGTTCAGTGGCAGGAGGCCTCCGGGAGCATCGGCTGGGTACAGGCCGTGAGCTATGTCATCGACGCCTTCCCACTCAGGGAAATCCTGACAGGGGGTCCTGGGGAGCTGGAAGGGAGCAAGGACCTGGTCCACCTCCAGGGCTGCTCTGGTCAGAGCATCCAGGCCAGAGTTCTCTGTGGCCTCCTGGAGCTCCCCCAGAACGGACAGCACAACCTCGTTCCTCTGAATCATATCTGATGAGAGCTGGAGGGAGGAAAGAAGAGGAAGAGATGGTTAGAGGCAGCAAAGTGGGAGAGGAAAGCTTGGGATGTCTGTAAAACAAATGATTCTGAGAAGCGTACAGAAATAAATCCTGAAACATCAAGGAAAGGGCTTTGTTCATGATTCTGTTAACAGCAGACTAGATTGTGTAGATTATTCTGGTCGATTCACACACCAACAACAGCTGCTGCTGCTTAATCAAAATGCTGTTGAAGAAGCTTTGACTTAGAACCAAATAAACTTTTCATCAGTGCCTAAATTATTGCACTTAATTCCTGCACAAGAATTGCATTAATCCATGAGGTACTTAAATCACACTTGTCTCTATTACTCACCTTATTGACCCAAATCTAACCTTTTTTAATGTAGCATTATAGGTGTGTGAGGTTAGGCCTAACACAAATTAAATTTAAGCAGAAGTCAGTGGAATTAAATCATAATTATGTTTCAAGACGACTTTGTAATTGCAAAGAAGACTTTTTGGTTTAATCAAAACTAAATACAAATAATTCCGACCTAATTCCAAGTCATTACGCACAATAATAAGGCCTAATTTGTGCTGCGCCACGACTGATTCTGTAATTCCAAACACTTATTTTAGTAACAAGAATACAAAGCGTATCGCAATAACAAAAATAACAAAATGCTCCTCGTTAATTGCAACGCAAATAATACCGAAAACAACTATTTTACTACCTGAACGTCCAGAGACTAAATTGTGTCTCGAAGGAAGTCACTTATTTGTGGCGGAGGGTTTCACAGCTGACAATAGACTACTGCTCTCTGTCCGGGAGTTTCAGTCCATTGTGTGTGCGCAGCTCAGAGCTCCACAGAGTGTCCTGTCCTCCGGTGAGCGCAGGAGATGTTGGGAGTGATAAGCAGCACCTCCCTTCAGGAAATTGTCAATCGTCGATTCGCTTTTTTGTCTTTGCCTCAAGAAACACCCCCTCCCCTCCCTCCCCCCTCTTCCCTCCTCCTCCTCCTCCTTCTCCAGTAGACTACAGCCAGGGTCAATTTCAATGTGAAGTGTTAACAAAAGCCAATGTGTCATGGGCCATAAGAACACAGAGGCAGCCCTGTAGGTTAACAAGTATCGGTGCTTTGGGTTTTATCAACACGTTTTTGCTTTTCTTTGTCAAAGCCAACTGCAAGATGTCAACAGTTCACTTTCAAGGTTATTTGTCAAGTGCTCTTGGCGTCAAAGGGCAACCAGGGTCATTTTTGGCTCATAAATAAGCCATCTTTATTTTTATGAGGCTGCACAAAAATACACAAGGTGGGTAGTTAACTTTTTTTGCTTGTTAAACATTTTTCAGTTTTAATTTGCACAATAGAAAAACAGAAGTTTTTTCAACAATAAACTTTCCCTTTCTTTTACCACTTTGATTAAGCATTTAGGTCTCCAGACTGCACTGTAGAGACAGAATAAAGGCTAGTTTGTGGATTAGAGTGGAAATGTGCAGACAGGGTGTGGACATGAGGTTTATGAGAGGAGAGGAAGGCTCCTCAGCTCCAGGTCTGCTTGTTTCTCCACTGTATCACTTTTAACACCTCCTCTCCTGCCTTTTGCAGGATTTCAGTAATCAAGGCCTTTTGTTCCACACACACACACAACAATCCCAGTGACTGTCCCCAACCCCCAAGGGGCCCCTACTGTAGACCTGAATCCTATGGCTTTTTACCCATACACACACACACACTCACACACCAGGGGACGACAGCATTTGGCCCCCACTGATCCGTCCACTCCAAGCACTTGGCAGACAAGCTGGTGCCTGAGTTCACTGGGGTTCAAGGCTTTGACCTAAAGCTTATCAGCTATTTGGACAATGAGAGTGTGTGAAGGGATGCATGTGTGTGGTGGGGGGTAACAATAGAATGGGCACAATTTCACCACTTTGGTTTGTATTTCTGATATGGCAAGCTGAGATAATGCATAGACACCCGCTTGCTAAAAGGCATGGTAATGTTTGTGTGAATGATCAGATCTGCCATCTTTGACCTAGAAGTCAGAGTCTGTTGAAATTTTTGAAATACAAGCAATGAGTCAAAGACAAACGTTGTTACCTGAAACTCTCTTTGAATTTTGAAATGATGATGATTATGAAATGTATTGTAAGGAAAGGTCAAAGACAGTGTCTGAAATTGCATTAAGACTGCACACTGAAACCATCCTTGTACCTACTCATTTTAAAAAGCTACTCTTTATACATGATTTCAATGTAGCGGACATGAAAAAGGCCAAGAAACATCAAGTAGAGGAGCTTTTAGTACAATTTCCTATTAATTCAGAGACGACTGAATAGAATTTCATTACATTGCCCTTGTAGAAAGACCTTATTGCTGAAATATACTGTTAGTGTTGTACACATGTGCTGATTATGCTACATTGTGCCCAGATCTTCTACTTTGATTTTGGATTAAGGGACATGTTATGTACTTTGATATCCTTTGTAACGTTTAAAAGCTTTTTCATTGTTCTCTCTGTCATTTACATCCCCTTTTTTACCTTCATGTCCTACTCACTTTAATCCCTTAAACAAATAGCAGAAAAAAGATGCCTACTTCAACCCTTCAAAATCATCCTGGTTTTGAAATACGAAAACAGGAAAACGAACACACTCAGAATCTGATTAGCATATCTGCTTTCATTTCATGTGATATGTAATGAGGGCCTCTGACTTATCCGGGTATGGCCTCTTATCTGTATTCATCTCCCATTTTCTTGTCAATGTTTGTGTCTTCACCATCTCTTCAACCCCCTCAGACTCTTGACTGTAGCCAATCACACATCTTAGGTGTGTAGATTAGCTGTGCTGCACTGCACTGTGAACACAGTAATGGGGCTGGCTGCAAACATTTAAAATGCAAATAGGGCAACACTGGGACCGGCTCCGGCAGTCTCTCACCTGCTGTGTGTGTGTGTGTGTGTGGGTGTGTGGGTGTGTGTGAGTGTGTTACTGTGTGTATGCATGTGCAGTTGTGACTGTGTGTGTGTGTGTGTGTGTTTGTGTGTGTGTACTAGCAGTGGAAAGTAGAAAGAGTTGAAGACTGAATCCAGCAGTATACTCCAAACAAAATGGAGTTTAGCATGTTTGCATAGGTAAAATGGCAGGTTTGTGCCCAAAATGAAGTGCTGCAATTGGTAGCTCGGCCAGCTGAAATTTTTGCACTGAATACCTATACACCATTGACCTGCAAAAAGGCCATGTCACTAAGCAACACCATTAAAAAATACTAATTTTATGCAACTAATCCTGTGTCCTTTGGTCTGCATGTCTCTGGTTTCCCGCTATATTGCCTCCCACCACATCATTTAACCACAGCTGCCTGTTTTGGATGTCAGCTAATAAAAAGACTCACAGTCAGTGTAGAAAAATTTGCTTGTATTGCCATATTCAACAGGCTTTGCAAACACCCCAATCTTTGCTCATACTCACTGCTGCCCTGAATTTATGAGACAGGCGTGTTCAAGATTCTCATTTAATCATGTTCTTGACCTTGATGTTGAACATTCAGTTCATGCAGGAAAATAACGTGAACACACTCATCCACACTCTGCGAGAGAAAGGTAACACAAGTCAAGATATACACAAGTTAGTTCACTGGATTCTCTTCAGCTACTGTTTCACATGTTCTTGTGATATAAAAGAGGCTCCTGCAGACTTGTATACAGGTACAGGTTTTGCAAAGAAGACAATCATAAACATCATAAATGATGATTAATGTTACAGATCCTTTGAATTTTAATGCAAACGTACAACATGTTGTTTCTCCAACCATTCACAACACCTTTTAATTCTACATCTGATAGGGGTGCAGGTAATACATGCTACATTACTTTTTTTTAAAAATCGAATCTAGAAAGACAAGTGAAATTAATTGAGGTAGAGTATTCAAAAACATGTCACAGCTTCCAAAAGCTAAAATACTAAATGACTAAGTCAAAGGGAAAAATACCTGTCAGGTTCCCAATTACTTTGATTACCAGCTACAGTAACAGAATAGCATGTTTTTGCAAATTGTTTCACAGTATCAAAATACATGGCACTGGCACAGCAGAAGCTCATAAACAAAGAAAAGATATGCTGCAATATAAATGTTGGACAGCAGACTATTTGTACCGAATACAGGCATATTCCGTTGAGTCATACTCATGGACACACACTCTGTTTGAGCCAACAGGGAAGATGATGTCAGAATAGATTACGTCATCCGTGTTCATAACCTGAAGACACACACAGGCACATGCTTTCATTAACTTTCAGTGGTCAAAAATGACATCAGGATAATATTTTGTTCTTTATGCTCTTGAAAGAGAATTAACTTACATTGTTGGTACTGGGTGGGTAAGAGAACTGCAGCTGGCTGTCTAAAATTAAGATGAAGATTTTCATTATTGTCATTTCTCAGCACTCACTTACATTGAAATAAAGTTTGTCCTCTGCATTTGACCTGTCCTATACACTAGGAACAGTGGGCAGCTGCGGTGCAGCACCTCGGGATAAACTTCTTTTTGCCAGTGCTAGCGGTCAGGGGCACTGACAGGAGTATTAACCCTAACATACATGTCTTTTAATGGTGGGAGGAAACTGTAGTACCCAGCAAAACCCATGCAAACATGGGGAGAACACAGATGTTAAGTTCTGTGCAGACCGCTGTAGATTTTCTCAAGGTTTCCTCTGAAGCTGTAATGCAATCAATACAGTATGTATCTAAGGGATGGATTATCGTAAGTTACTCAGTACTCAGTATATTTGCAAAACAATTCCCAGCATGTGAGGAACACTGAAAACAGAACTTGTAGGATCTTAGCACATCTGTCTGCCTCAAAGACCACAAAGTACAGTTGTGCAAGGTGGCATGTGTTCATGTGCACATGCCTGGAAATTACATGTATGGGTGACAATGTGACAATTTTCCATTATGGTGATTTCACCAGATGCCTCCTATCATGTCAGGAAGTATAGGAGAACTTACTTGTTCTTCTTCTGTTCACAACAAACAGTGCAACCATCACTGTCAACACCACACATCCCACCACTCCCACAGCCACACCGACCACATCCTTATTGCCACCTGAAAACGCAAATTACAGTCATTTAAAATGCTGAAATAACGTTTATGTGGTTGAGGCAAGTCCTCCAAAAGGAATCGTTTGACATTTTGGGAAATATGCTCATTTTGCATTCTAGCTGAGAGTTAGTTGAGGAGATTGATGACTATCTCGTGTCTGTACAATAAATATGAATCTACTGCCAACAGCCAGTTAGCTTAGCTTAGCATAAAGACTGGAAACAAGGGGAACCATTAGCTTGCCTGTCTCTATTTGAAGGTATAAAAACCTCTAAAGCTCACATTATATCTTGCTTGTTTAATCCGTACAAAAACCAAAGTGTTAAAACAACAGGTTTATATTAAAATGTCAAACTATTCCTTAAATATTTAAATTGAGCCGAAACTTTACTAAACATAACACTGGAAACTGGAGAGTTTCTTAACATTTTGACATTGCTCAATATCCACATTGTGTAGCTACTAATTTACATGTACAGGGTTATTGTTTTAGTTATTATGCCTATTTTTTTACAGCCAATTTGTATTTGTATATGAGCGATGTGTCTGTGTAAAAATAATACCGTACCTTTAGGTTTAGAATCCACATCTTTGATAAAGCCTCTTCCCTTCCCTTTAAGAGCTACAAAGAAAAGAGCTGTTAGCATTAATTCTTTGCATTCAACACCAAGGGAGTCTACTGGTTGGGTTCAGTTATATTCAGACCTGGGACTCTGACACGCAACTCCACTGAAGTGTGGATTCCTTCATCCACAGTCGCCTGGCACCTAAACTTCTTGTTTTCAGGACTTTGAAGGGTGACGGTCAGAGTTGTATCACAAGAAGACTGCTGTTTTATCTGATGTTGGGAGTCTTCTTGTATCTTAGTACCAGTTTCATCCACCCACGTCAGGAAGACCTGTTGTTGTAGATTTGTATAGCAGTTTCCCTGATCCATGTCGGTGAGGAAAACACATTGAAGTGACAATGTTTTGCCAGGCATTAGGTTTAGAACTGGGGCCTCTGAGAGGGCTGGAAGAAGGAAAAAAAATATGTATGGCACAGATTTCTCCTTTAATCAGGTGAAATAAATTCTTTATCAACCCACACAGCAATAAAACTTAAACATTGACTGTACTCACTGCTGTGAGGAGAAAAGACATCTGGCCTTTGTTGGCAGCGATGACGTCCAACGTCCTCCGCTGTGAGATCTTCAATTTTCAGAGTGCATTGTGAGTCTTCATATTCTAATTCAAATATCTGGATCTCTCCATTGCTGACTATAGCGATGTAATCATCTGTTACGCTGAATTGCCATAAATGAAAGCAGACCATGCCTTCACATGGATATGTAATATTATAATCTTTTCCTGCAAATACTAGGTTATCTTCTCCATGTACACCTGCTAAAAGAAGATGAAGGGGGTTAGATTTTCTACAATAATTTCAAGATGGAGTTATAATCGCAAGATCACAAACTAAGAGAATTTGTCTCTTACCTGTTGTGATCAAAGAAAGCAGCAGCGTTCTCATCACAATGTAAACGGTTCCAGTCATCCTGTGTGCAAACCTGTTTGCCGTGAAAATGCACACTTCAGGTTCACTGTCATTACAGTTAACATTGGTCAACAGGAAACGTCTCTTCCTGCGTTTGCCAACATCTTTAACCCCTGATTTGGAAAACCTTACAAGCTTTTGTGCTGACTGTGAACCTGTTCTTGACTTCTTGACTTCTACAAAGCTTCATACAGCAGAAAAGTTGGTAACAATTTACAGTACAGCCAGTGATTTACAGTCAGGAACCAACCACCTATTGGTTCCTTCTGGTACTTACATGTAGGTACAGTGGGAAAAACAAGACTATGGGAATCAAGAGAATAACAATGGGGCATTTTAAAGGAAAGGTCAAATTAAATACACTCCAAGTATTTTTTAAAATAATGGGTAGCAACGGGGCACAGTATTAGTTAGAATGAATAATTAGAAAACAAAACTGAAGTCTGGAAGAAAATGGCGTTAACAACCTTGTTTTTACTGTGTAATTAAAGGGTAAAAAGGGGAGAACAGTCAACACTTTCATATTTCAGCTCACATACCTTATTCTTACTGTGTAATCAAACCAATTAAAATAATAATTACTAAGTTTAAACATGAAATATTAGCCATGCCTGATCCATCTATGTCTATATGTTGATATCTTCACTTTTTTATGTTATAGTTTTCCTCCTTGGATGACAACAGAAGCCGTCCATTGCTGTGCACTTTAGTAAGGTAAGTTTAGACTTCCTTATTTTAAATCATGTGATGAAGAGACATAATAATAAAGCCCTGTAGTGTGGGTATAGCTCATCTGCCAAAGGCACACCTGTAAAAGACAAACAATGGTGAATTTCTCCTTTCCTCTTATCAAATTGTAACTTCCTTGTTCCCCATAATCTTGTTTTATTCTACTGCACCTACATGTGAATACCAGTAGGAACCAGTAATTATTTGATTAGAACTTGATTCATACAATGGAATTACTCTGTTGCGGGCCGTATAATTAAGTATCACTGAACAGTTTATTAATACAAACAGCACAACAGTTTGCAGTTAAGAGTGAAAATGTAAAAACAGTCTCAAGTGACAGTAAGTCCCTGCAACACACAATTTTAGACTTAAATTTCTCTCTTTGTAAACCATGAAGTAAAAATTAAATGAACACATCTGACACATCACAACATCAGTAAACATCATCAATCAATCATTTCAGATTTGTATATATTCAGCTAAATAATCCATCTGAGGTTTGTACTGCTGTTTTTATATAGAGTGTTATACCTATGCATGGTATTGTGGGTTTATTAAGTTAGATATAACTCAATAGATAATAAATTAAAAACCTTTTTACTTTCAACAGTGCTGATTTGTACAGCATCCTTTATTTGAGGTTGACAGCTAACTGTTGTCAAAAGATGAATACAGACAGGATTAGAGGGATTTTATTTTCTGAGGGTTTGAGATCTCCACTGCTGGTCCTAATACAAAAGCTATGAGTGGTATTTTGTATGTGCTCCTAGCATTAAAAAATGACATTTGAAAAACCTGAATTTGGATGAACTGACCCTTCAAATTTGCAGACGACACCACCATAGTAGGACTGATAACAAACAACAATGAAACAGCCGACAGGGAGGGGGTTCGACACCTGGCTGAGTGGTGTTCCCATAACAACCTGGACCTCAACACCACAAAAACTAAGGAGATGATAATAGACTTCAGAAGATCAAGGCGAATTGAGCACTCGGGCGCTCTGCATACGAGGGGAGGAGGTAGAGAGGGTGGAGAACTTCAGATTCCTGGGAGTCTACAGACCTCACGTGTAATCATTTCAATCAGGAGAGACACAGTGAATGAAGTAAAGATATTATTATAACAGATGATATAGTAACAATGCCAAGAAAGTTTTTGGCACTTATACTCCACTGGGAGATCTTTTTGTAAACGAAGGGAATCAGCCCTGAGCAGCAGCATGATAAATCTCCCCATGGAGTCCAGACACTGGTGGTGGTGCTGGCTGAGGACTTCTGCTGAGACTGATAAGGCTGATGATGAGGTTGATGAAGTGATGAAACTGGTGAATCTGCAAAGAGTGGGCGGTGATGAGGAGGTGGAGGGACACACATAACTGCAGCATGAACACAATAAAGGTAGAGAGAGAGAAACATATTTAAAAGAGACAGCAAGATGTTAGGCTAACAATGAAGGTGTGTGCAATCGGATAGATGTGAATAGCTAATGTGAACAGCTGATAGCTCAATTGACAGCCCCAGACAATGACAGCAAGAGAAACTGAAAATGAGCATGCATGAGAAATGTGAATGGCAGGATGAATGAGAAATATAACTATAGGCCTATGCATGAAAAAGATAGTCCTCCTTAAAGATCTTTCACTAGAGCTCCATCTTTCACCAGGTGAAGAAGGCCCAGCAGAGACTATACTTCATTAGGAAGTTACACCTCCCACAGCAGCTGCCGGTAAGCCTTTACAGTGCCACCATAAAGAGCCTCCAGAGCTGCTGCTGCACAGTGTGGCACAGCAGCCATACTGCGAAAGACCGGAGGGATCTGCAACAGGTGGCAAAGGTGGCTCAGCGTATCATTGGGACTACAATACCACCTCTGAAGGACTTTGACACTGGCTGACTACAAAAGGAAATCCAGCAGTATCATGAAAGACCCAACCCACCCTGGACGCTGTCTGTTTGTCCCTCTCCCCTCTGGAGGAAGATACAGGACAATCAAAAGCAGAACAAACAGACTAAAAAAACAACTTCTCTCTTTCTGTAACCTCTATTTATCCCCCACTGCCAATGACTGAAAAACACTGACTGCTGTGAGCAATAACCCCACCGACCCACCCACTCACACACACATACACACATTCATTATGCACTACAGACTTACCAAAGATACTGCAATATGTGCAATATGATTGCACATATTGCAGTATTGCATATACCAGCTGTATGCTGCTGCTTTACCACTATGGTACTGCTAAGGTCACTTTGTCTTGTCTCGTTTTTATCGTTTGCCTTCGTATATATTTTACTTTTATTTATTGAACTTTCCAGTTTTTTATGCTGCACACTGCTGAAGAGCTACTAAACAGATTTTCACTATTCTGAGCACAATGACAAGAAAGATCTAATCTAGTCTTAAAATGTTGTTGCAGTTACCACTGATTGTCAGCAGATGGCTCTTGAATTGAGTCTTACAGAATACACTCACTGCTTCTTGTTTGTTGTTTGCCAGTGCATTTTCTCTGGTTACAGTCTGCCTCCACTATTGTAACCTGTTAGGACTAAAAAGGGACCGATTTTAGACATTTTGGTACCGTGCAGCCTATCTGATGCCTTCAGGCGCCAGCTTATTGGACCATGCAGCAATGGCGATCAACAATTTAGTCACACAAATAAACAGATAAAATATTTTAATCTGTGGTTGAGTCAACAGATACACAGCTTGACCCAGAACAGTTAGAGTAGTGCCTACTGGTTTCTTCTGCAGCATCTACTCATACCAAGTGAAAAACATTAAAAAAAAAAAAAAAAAGAAAAACATGAGCTCTCATATGACCAAATCTAGAGCCTTTCACTCCCAGATAACACCATGTAAGAAGCATGTATCAGTGAGAGTAACACTAAGTGAGAGCTGTGTCATTTCTGACTGTGACAGTATGAGAGAAGAGCAGAAACAGGGACTTGTAAAGCAATTTAGTGACTTTGTTGACCTGCTTGTTGACTTTTCTCCAAACTGAAATCTCATGACATTTCTGTGTAGGACTATGTGTAGACCAACTGCACTGTTTTTATGTATAATATAATGTATAATAAAATGACTATGATTCAAGTTTTGTCACTTAATGGTGTACATCTCCCAGGCAGATCCCATCTGTTCATTCTGTTCACCATAGAAAATAGATTTGTATTATTTTCACAGAGGGACCCATGTATGTCATTATTTGTTTACCACTGGGACTGTCACAGCCCACAGGAACAATTAACTTTTTGCATAAGACTAAATCTGCAATGGTGTAATTATGCAAATGGTGTAGAGATGATAACAACAAAAAGAGACAAACAGCTTCTGAATTATTTTTTTATTTACCCATTTGTACAGATCCTCTGACAAATCTAGACAAACAGGTTATGACTATGTTAAAAAATATCATGTCTCAGTTTTTCAGTTAAAATCTCTTCAGTGTAACAAACTGATCAAATCGAGACTTTTAAAACTGCTTAAACTCAGACACTCAGGGAACCACACAACTAGTTTGGACTGAAAAATATAGGTTATATATGTATATATTTACAGTACCAATCACTTCAAAACAATCTCACATCATTACAGTTACATCCTGTACATATTGCATCTTTCACATGAGCTGGACTAAGTATTAGCTGTCGATTGGCAATCACAAAGTTTCAGATGTAATCTACTTTATAGCCGGGAATAACAGTCACTGTTTTAAGAGGTGGAATTAATGATTAAACACAAGAAACTTCAACACACACATACCAAATATCCCTTTGCACATCTTCCCGCTTTCATTTTGTTTTCATCGCCCACTATCAAACTAGAATGCAGCCTTGGGAGATTTTCAAGTGTCTAAGCAGCAATGAGCAATACAAACTTTCGACAACACGAATCCCAGAAATCATTTTGACCTTCAACTTTTTTCAGTTTCAGTCAGAAACACCTGCGAGTGAATACAGGTGTGTTACATTCAACCTACATTAGGTTTTAGTGCATCTGTGACCTTCTGTTCTCTGACAGCCTTTCATAAATACTTCTTCATATTAATACTACGTCATATACAAATGACGACAGTGATCACAGTCTGATTTGTTGCTTAACTGACAACTTAGGACAGTGTCTGGAAAAGCATTCAGGGGAGAAGATTATCTGATTGCTGGGGAAGAAAATTTGATTGCTTTACAGCTACAAATTCAACATTTGGGTATAAAACACGGACAAAAATAATCTGACATTGACCACACACATGCAGAAAGCAGACAATTCAAACTCTGTACATTTTCAAACTAATAAAGTAACTTTAAAAAATAAATAAATCCAATTAAAGCCCCAATCCAGATTACACACAGTAGTTCAACCATTGATACACATAAATACATACATTTCCTCTTAAATTTAGAGAGAAACTGACCGTAAATTCACATTAATGCTGGTCTTTTTGCCCAATAAACAATATACCAGGGTAAGAAATTAAACTGAACAGTTTAAGGGACATTTTAAAGACCTTGCAGAAGACTCTGCCCTCAATCTTACTCACTCTTTCCCCCTTCTCATGTTGTTGTTCCCATGTTTAGTTTTTTTGTTGAAGCACCAGTTTATATTCATTGGCATTTCTTCCATTCTGCCACCAATCACCTTCAACGGCCCTTCGACGATTACATGAAACAAACTGAGGGCCATGCAAAATATTAGGACATTTGTGGGCACTTCCACATCTTTTAAGGGACCCCCCCAGCACAGATTTGTGACCCTGCCATAACCGTAGCATTTACAGCTTAAAAATATAGTCAAAATATAATTTAGCTATGACATTTACAAAAATAAAATGAAATGTGGTGCCACGTGTAGCGCCATGTTCCACCTCTGGATTAGGCCTTTAATACATCAGTAAAGTCACAAAGATAAAACGTCACATTATTCGGTAAAACACAACATGCCAAACAGACAACCAAAGCACACATAAAACACAATGCTGCCTACACTTGACTCACGCACACACATAGATGCTTTGCTTTCGGTCCCTGAAGAGCCCTTCAAACCAGTTGGTTTATTGTTGACAGTGAGTATTGATATGTACTGTATGGACCAATAGTGCTTTAGTGGTGATCAGATTATAGCTGCAATGGGTTTTTTTTTTTTGGTTTGAAAGCAGACAAAAGTGATAAGTTCTGCAGACATCCCTTATCACATGCTACATTCCCTCCTTCTTGCTTGCTTTGCTCTTCAGAGGATACAGTTCAGGTACAAACAGGTGTCTCCTAACGCAACATAAAAGTATTCATATTATAAGGCAGGAAAATGTTTTCCAATATACATAAAAAAAGAGTTACTCAAAAATAATGATATATACAAGTGCAGCAAAACACTATACATTCCAAGATATACGTAACAGAGATATCAACTTTCAGTGTCTACGCTGTACATACTTAACAAGTCTATATCAGTGTTTTACTGGAAATTTCTGAAAGATAAAAGCTCCTGTTAAAAGCTTTCATGAATCTCATAGGTCCGATTTCCTCCATCTAATTAGAGGTGACACCACCTCTCTACAAGTCTGCATCTTAAGAAGCAAACCTCAAACTTAAATTATTGCTAAAAATGAAATAAAAATAAATGTGTTTTTCCTTTGTTTCCTTTTTGACATGAAAGTAAAAACAAGCCAGTATATAAACCAGGTATTTTTTGATTCAAAATTGGGAATGACTGGTCTGACAATAGTACAGGTTTTGTACATTTTGTCTTTCCATGGTCTTGTAAAGTGCCGAGGTTAAGAGTGCGACCTCTGTGCTATTACAGGCTGGAGGGTTGGGCCTGCTGCTGTATCTGTGCATGGTGGCTTGACGGAGCCGGCTCACAATCTTGTGGTCCTTCCTCCGTACCCCTCGCGTACATGAGGACGAGTGTGACGGTAGCAAAGGTAGCGGCGTTCACAGGGAAGGCTCGTAGCAGCGTAGAGGTGAGGCCTCGTGTGAACACCATGTAGCCCTCTCTCCTGACACTCTGACGCACACAGTCAGCGATGCCACTGTACTGGTTGACTCCACCAACTCCATCTGCCTGCAGCCGCGATTTGATCACATCCACCGGATAGGTGGAAAGCCAGGAGGCAATGCCAGCCATGCCCCCGGCAAACAGCAGTTTGGGGATCATGTAACGGTCATCAGGCTCACAGCCAAGGCTGCGCGTCAGCACATCATAGGCCAGGAAATACACTCCAAAGCCGGGTGTCTCGCGGATAAGCGTGGTGACCATGCCTCTGTTTACGCCCCGCAAACCCTCGCGGTTGTAGATGCGTGCCAAGCAGTCCAGGGAATTCTTGTACATCTTCCTGGAGGCCTTCTTCTCTCCTGTACCCTGCATTTGCATGCGGGTTTTGGCCAGTTCCATGGGGCAGCAGATGACACACTGGATGGTACCTGCTGCCGCACCAGCAAGAAACTGGTTCATGGGGGTGTCATGTCCCAGCAGCCGCATTGTGTTCCCCTGGACACCAAACACTATAGCATTGATGAATGTAAGGCCCATCATGGGGGATCCAATGCCTTTGTACAAACCAAACATCTGCAGAGAAGGTCAGAAACGACATATTAGAGACGGTGTATGTAAGAGACATTTTGCACATCACTATGAAATTCAATCACCAACACCCAGAGGTTCCTCTTTTCTTTAAATACAAACATTTTCTCCTTTAACTTTTAGTTACATTAGCTCAAATGTTCTGACTCATTCCAATTAGAGTCATGTTTATACTGCTCAGAATTACTATATAGAAAACAAGGTTTAATCAGTGTGTACTCATAATTTGAACAAGCAGTGTGTGCAGCATGCAGTGTTTCAAGAACAACCAGTTCCACAAGCTGCCACTATTAAAAATAACATATTTTGGTACAACTCACAACCAGCATGTCCCATCACAATGCAAAACTACTTTTCAACTTTTTCTATCATTACTTTGACCGTTTTCTTTTTGTTGTTGTAGAGTATGAGGCCTCTTCTGTTTGTGACCTAACAGGTCTAAAAAGCTATATCCTATCTAGCTGGTTAGCTCCTCTTGAAAGACTTTACAAAGTGTGTAAAAGACATCAGTCACTTCATCTGTACGGGACAGCCATTATTGTCCATCTGGCACTCCCTATGACACTTCTTGTATTAAAGGAGCAGGCAGTAAATGTGGAAAAATGTGAACATGCCCTGCATCTACTCAAATAATAATCCTGAAAAAGGGGTTCCTTCCTATTTGCCTCTGCCAATAATGTTACAGGATTTCAGTTGGTTGTTTGAATAAGACATTCTGTTGTGTAAATATACTTCTCAAGCTGGAAATGTCTATTCCCTGTAGCAATTGCTACGGGGAAAATGTGACGAGATAAAAAGAATAACGACTATACCAAATGTCAAAAAACAAGATTCAACAAGATTATTCAGGTCAACGAGGGAAAACAAGAGCTACAGAGCTTATAAATAAACAAATAAATAAAACTACACTGACACTAACTTAAGAGTTCCCCAACTTAAGATGCCCCATTCAGTCATAAGCCCAAGAGTGTCTGTCTTAACTCTACTATCAGGTCTCTCCAGCTATCTGGCTTTAAAACAGCAGATAACAGCTAATCAGATCTCGCCCTGACAGCTTTTTTCTTGGCTTCAAACTGCAAGTTACTCTTTTATGACTAAAGATAGGTTCTGCCAAACATAACAAATGCACTGGGGTGAGCTGCGGCATCAAAGCTTTAAAAAATGGAAAGATAGCAAAAAAAACAAACTAAAGACATTTAATCACATATCAGTAGGGTTACTGCATACAAATATCACCAGTAGACTCCTAAGTGAAAGAAATCTACGTACCGACTCCTGTCGTATGATAGACTGGAAACAGTGAAAGGTCCCACGGTACAGAGGCTTATCAACACTCTGGACCTGCAGTCTCACCTGGGGGGAAAAAAAGACACCCTGTTTTGATCCCTGGAAAACTTAATGAATCACATCCTGCTGCATGACTGAGATCAGGGGCTAACAAATCATTGGCAACGTACAAGTCAGGTTACATAGTAACCTGAAGAAAAACATCTAGTGCTAAGCAATAGAAAATATGCTGTGTTTAGAAAAGGAAAACTAAGATATTTATACAAAAAATAATACAATGAGTCATGAAGTGTATTTTTCTTTTTCAAATGTGTGTGTAAAGATGCAGAAAATTGCCTCAAAACACAGGTGTTTCTATCAGTCAGTAATTTCACTATGCCTTAAAAAAAAAGGAATATTCTCCTACCTTAACTGTGTCAAACGGGTGTCCGACCAAGACTCCAGCAGCACCTGGAGACAAAGAAAACAGCAGTGAGAATAATCCAGTGGACTATGATCATTTGTCACCATTTAATTTTAATAGAGGCAAATAAAAGTAAAACTTGTCTTGATAACAAATAGTGCAAATTTGATCTACGTTAGTTGAGTGTTATGCTTTTACTCTATGATGTAATCAAATTTAGCCTAACACATACTTTTACATTCAAAATATGACATTTCAACAAGAACACCGTAACCCTTGCTGTTACCTTGTATTTTTTTGCATGCATGTCTTATGTATTACTGTGTATTACCAATCAAATTATAACTAAGCCCATTTTAGTTACTGTACACACATGTACAGATCTTGTTTACATTTTTCTGATTATTTTAAGGAATCTGCATCCTTTGACACATCAGGCCTATTTAACCAATCTTTGGCCTATTTGACTTTTCTTTTAAGGCTAAAAATGTTGCTGCTGGCACCGTTGTGTCATTTTTAAGTATGCTGCCATCTCCTCCAGGGTAACACTGCCTTTTTGAGCCAGAGCCAGCTCACTGGTCGTCATCACCTTATAAGACTTTCTTTAGCACTAAGGTTGTCACGATACCAGAATTTTAAACTTTCATACAATACTAGCATAAAAAAAAACAATACTTGATACTTCTTTCAATACCACAGGATACCATCTGTGCAGCTTTGGGTTGAAAATCTGATTGTAGATCTGTTTGGTGTTTTTTTAGCTTTAGTACTTTCGCTACTATCGAAGGTATAATCAACAGAGATCGTATCATTTTAAAAACAACAAAAGTATCAAAGTATTGATACTTTTGACAAATTTATTTAGCACATTTTTCAGTGTTACATAATCTGGGCTTGTGCAGCACATGCCTATGTTCTGATGCCTGACCTCTCACCTGCACCTGCTCAGCCCTGATAACAGTTAACTGGTAGACCGCAAAAAACATTAAGAGTTCACACAGTAAAGTAGCACAAGTATCTGAATTATAATTTCAGATAGCGAGTCTGCAATCTACAGACAGAAATGTGTTATTTTATACCTGTTGTGTTGGCAGCATTAGATGTTCATTCGGTTGGGTAACATGATGATAAATGTGACTATGTAAATATGTCTATTGTAAGATATTTTGCCATAACATTTATTCCATACTATAATAGCAAACTCTTCAATATCACTGGGTGTATTAGGTCAGTTAGCCCTGTGATTGACTGGCAACCTGTCCAGGGCGTACCCCACCTCTTGCCCAATGTCAGCTGAGACTGGCTCCAGCTCGCCTGTGACCCTCTAGAGGATAAGCGGTAAAGAAAATGGATGGATGGACATTTTGATTTAACAGTTTCACAATTGATTTTCCAGAAATCAGTATATCATGACATATCAAAACTGCACCATACAATTACATATTCTCATATGACATACTGTATAGTCTATATAACATATCAAAAACCATGACAAATGCCCACCTATTTGACATTGCCATATTTCATTGTTAATTGCTCTATTATATTTTTCAGCACAAAATGCTTTGCTGTTTTCAAAAATAATAATGAAAAGGCCCAATAACAATGAAGACAATTTTTTTTTTAAAAAAAAAAGACCTGAGTTTCTGGCCCACCTGTGTCACCACAGTAAACAAACCACAGCAAGCTAATCCTACATAAGCACCTGCTTTGTCACATGACCCGTTTGTAAAAGGAGCCTATCAGGAATGAGCCCCAGATGGACGCCAGAAAAAGACCACAAGCATGTGTGTGTTTGACACAATGACGAGCGGTCATTGACCTCAATGAACTAGTATGATCTGAGTCCAGGATAAACGAACAGAGGCCAGTGTTGCATCATTGTTGTTAGAAAGAATCTCTTCAATAGGTCAACACTGAATTTTTTATGCCCAAGAATGCGTCACTGTTTCCAAAAATGATGCCACTTCCCGTACGACTATAGATGCTTCTTTGAATTCAGTCACACTGAGAGGGTAGGGGACCACATGGTCTGTCATGTCAGTAACATGTACAGTGAAGAGAGCATGGGATTGGTCTATGAAGGGGTGTGTACTGATTCATCCTGTGTATGGTGTGTGTCTGGATACAGCCAGCCTCCAAGCATGTAAGCTCAGGTTGCACTTATGTAGTGTTTGCATGCTTTCGATTCTCAACATGGTGCATAAGGGACATCAGGGAGAAATGAAAATGGTTGGCGCACCCTCTGTGAGCAAGCGTTTCTGAGCTTGGTTAATTCAATCAAGGTTAACATAACATTATCTATCTAATTATCCAGCAATAACAAAATGTACTTTCCGTGCTACATTGAATATCCTGTGGGGGAAATAAATTCATGACAACATTGATTAAATAATCAAGAAACTAGAAATATGCATCCGGAAAGGTATCCCAGTGTTGTAATGCGTCACAGTATGCCGGGTGATGTTTTGCTTTTGAATGGACTGTTTAACCTGACATGGGAAATGCCTAACTGGCTCCTACCTCATCGGTATATGATGATAATTAACAAAATGAAGGACGTTTATTTTCAGCTTATTCATAGATTTTACCCAGCTAAGATATATTTTAGAAAAATATACAAAAGATATTGATATCAGTTATATCAATATATGCAAATATATTTAATTTCAGTAGTTTAACTGCTGGACACAAGATGTCTCCTACTTCACTGTGAGGAAGTAGGAAGAAGAAATGTGCACTGGGGGTTTCAAGCTTCCACATCACACTTGCGTAAGTTGAATATTGGACCAGGATTGGCTTCTAAACTATTTGTGATGTCATGCTCATAGGCCCACCCCTTAAAATCAGATTTTCAATGAGCACAGAGAAACTTTCCACTTTCACTAGATGAATGTGAGAACAGCCTTCTAGTCTCAAACTCTGCACATACATCATTCTTCAAATATCCAACTGTAGGAACAAGAAGAAAAACACATTTTTGAGTGGAGGGGGACTGAATAATAAACTTTATTTTCTTTCCTATTATTAGATCTGACTGATCATGCTGCTAATAGAACAAACCAATCACAACTTTACACTCATTCAATGTCAAGGTCTGCCGTTAGGTCAGATGCAATCCGCGGCATTTAAGGAATTTACAGGGTGGGCTTTAGTGTGCCGTCCTGTGGTGTACTTTCGATAATGCACTAGTAATCTTGTGACAGAATTGCATCAGTATGGGTGGAGATGGTCAGATTTGTGATTGGGCAAGCTACTGTTGTTAAAGCAGAACAGCATTTGAAGCCAGCTAACCTACCTCAAGCTATAGTGTCCGAAATCAACTGTTCTCGTGTTAACAATTGACAAGATGAAGAGTCTAAGTTAGCAAGTGCAGCTGCGACTGACTCACCTCCGATGCAGCCAGCAACGAAGTCCATCTCTTCAATGCCGCTTTTCAACGTCACTTGAGCTGAAAAAGGAGTAAACGTTACCTAATGCTAACTATATAGTGTCTCAGCGATTAAATGAAGCGTTGTTATTTGTTCCCAAAACCGTTTACTTCGTTGTACATCTGACGGTAGCAGTCTCTAACGGTTTAATCTACCCAATGAACTAATTGACAGTCACAGTTAGCGTCTATGCTAGCTTGTCTGGAGCCCCCCTCTGAGACCTCTCAATCGACAAATGCTGACAGTTTTAGTTTCTCTTCTGATTTGTTATTAGCTTGCTCTATATTTATTCTTATATAACTCTACTGTTGACCTACACGACCTCCGTTAACCGTTGTAGCGTTTACAGTCAATGCGGACACCCTCTCCCCTGTGTCTGCATCAAGGAGGTTTATTTCTGTAGCAGGCAAGCTAGCGTCGCAGGAAACGACTTCCGGTCTGGGGTAGAGTTTCTATCCAATCAGAGCGAGGAGATAACGCCGACACCCCGCATGAGACGTAATCCTCGTCAGCCATTGGCTGCATCCGGAAAGGTATCCCAGTGTTGTAATGCGTCACAGTATGCCGGGTGATGTTTTGCTTTTGAATGGACTGTTTAACCTGACATGGAAAATGCCTAACTGGCTCCTGCCTCATCAGTATATGATAATAATTAATAAAATGAAGGACGTTTCTTTCCAGCTTATTCATAGATTTTACCCAGCTAAGATATATTTTAGAAAAATATACAAAAGATATTGATATCAGTTGTACATTTTGTCCCTGTTGTTCACTTAATTTGTCCCTTTTGGGAGACTTTGTGAGACCTTTTGGAATAACATGTGTATCTTTATCAACAGCCATTTTGATGAACATCGTCTATTATCTGGGAAACATGTACTGTGTGGAATACTAGACGATAACTCTGAATTGAATTATCAGCTATATTTTATAAATCTTTTAATTCTATTGCCAAAATATCATATTCATCAAAGCAAACTTACAGGTAAAAAGCCGAACTTATTGGTTTTTACACAGGAGGTCAAACAGTACATGGATTCAAATTGATTTTACTCTAATCCAAAGGCTGTAAAAACTATGAATACCTGTTTTTGTTTAAAATCGTGAACTGTAACCTTCCCTAGCTCAGAGTTTGTTTGTTTGTTTGTTTTTACTTTTCCTCTGCAAACCCACATTTTAATATGATCATTTTGTGGAAGAAGAAAATTGTAATTGTTTTATATGCCAATAATGAAAGGAAAAATTTTTTTTTTGAACGGACTGTCCATGACTCCGACATCAGTGCATGGAGGCAATTTTATCATTAACAATCTGTGTGTATAATAAGTTAATTGACAGCTACAGTGTTATTATTTTATAAATATGTGGCTTCAAGAAATGACCTATATGATATAATATGTGGCATTAAGTCGGCTTAAAGAGTCCGTTAAAACATAAAAAAGACATTTCAAAAAATGCCGTTTTATATGTGGAAAGCGTGATTTGCAATAGAAATAAAATAGCGTAGTCCTACGTGTGATTCTGGTATTAGATACGCAGTTTTGTCTACGCTAACCGCTTATTTACATCGTACCCTTCGGCTATCTTCGGGTAAAGTCGGAAGTGATGTTGTCACTCGACGTTGTTCGGGTGGTGAGAGACTGCTGCTCGTCATGTAACCGCGGCACACTCAAGGTTACGGCTATTTAACGCACGGTACGACAGAATGGCCCCATATCGGACAAGTATCGGCTGGTCAGTCACATTTTGACAGGATGCATATCGCAGATTTTGTGTCTGGATCATTTGCAGGTAACAGCTAACCAGTTTGTAAGTTAGCTAATAGCTGACTAACGTGTTTGCTAAATAACTTAGCTAGCTAACGTTACTGTACTGGATGCGCATGGTGCGGTACGTTACCTAACTTGGCTCGTTTGACAGTTTAAGATAATAT
The DNA here is from genome assembly GCF_910596095.1 of Thunnus maccoyii. NCBI lineage: Eukaryota > Metazoa > Chordata > Actinopteri > Scombriformes > Scombridae > Thunnus > Thunnus maccoyii. The sequence continues at coordinate 12,512,734 of NC_056549.1, read as the reverse complement.
AATAATAATAATACTTTAAATTTAAAATATACTTGTTTGAGCTGACGATATAAAGAACTAACATTATATGTAACGTTATTGCTTTTATCCTGTCGTAATATAACAAAACTATCAGTGTCATAAACCCTTTCCTAGATACATATGTTTGTCTTTTATGAGCTCGATCCAGACCGGTGTGAGGGTCACATACCTGATCTACTTTAAATATTTTAAAACTAAACTAAACTGGCATACTGTACCTGATAATCAGCCTGGGATAAATTGGACAGGGTTGAATGTTTTAAAGGACAGCTGGGAGGAAAAATGTGTTCCCACTTAAAATAGAAATGTCCCTCACCTCATGTCACGTTTACTCTCAGCAAGTTTCATCTATCAACTAATTTATTGTACTCTGAGTGCAGAGGGGGGTGCCTACAGCAAATCCAGGGACTCGTGTTAAAGAAGTAATAGGCTACATTACAGAAAATATGATTGTGACTGTGTCAAGTGAACTACAAAGTTTAGGGATCTCAAAGAATGCGAGGAACAGAGAAGTATGCTGGGATCCATACTATGGCTACAACACTGTTATATTCATTAGTGAATAATCCTCAAATTAATTTTCATTTGCTCATCAAACATATAAAAAAAAATTACTAATTTCCATCTCAGGTGATGCATAATTATAGATAGATAGATGGATAGATAGAGTACTTTATTAATCCCAAAGTGAAATTAAAGTGTTAAAGCAGCCACTTTACATAAATCAAAATACAAAAAGAGTGAGATAGGTAAAAAAAAAAAAAAAATGTGATAAAGGCTAAATATATATATGTCTTAGTATTGCTTATTTTGCCTGACTACCAGTCAAGGCTTTTGTTATTTTAATGATGTAAAGCAGTAATGCAAGAATCCTCACATTTGACCTTCCTGTCAGCTGCACATAATTGAAAGTGTTGCAGTTAAACTCCATAACCTCGATCACAGCTGTGTTTCTGTTGTGTTCTTGATGCTCTCTTTTCTCTGGAAATAAACAGGGGCATGTGGAGTTGCAGTGGGCTACCCTCTGGACACTGTGAAGGTACAGTAAGTGGACAGTACTTGAAAGAGTCGAGATGGCCATATAACAAACAGACATTTTTTCACCAAAAATTTTAACTTTTCTAGGTCCGGATTCAAACCCAAAAGCAGTTCACCGGAATATGGCAGTGTACTGTAGCAACATTTTCAAATGAAGGGGTAAGTAGTTGAAATGATACACTGAATACCAACTATTTTTTTTCATATGCCTGTGTCAAAATGTTTACAAATGTTGCTGCAGAGCAAAAACAGCAAGGATAAACTGAGCTAACATAATGTTAGAAAAGTAGCCCACATAAGGTAAATGTGTCACTGTTGGTTAGGTAACAATATTAAAGGTGTAACAACATGTGAACTACACATTTTCATTTTCACATTTTTTCTAGACAAAACTTATTCAAGGTAACTGCACATCATCACTTTGCATTTATACTTGAATGCCAGTTAGCCTACAATAGAATAAAAAGTCAACTTAATTGCCAGAAAATTAAGTGATAGATCAGCAACAGGAAGTAGGTTTGTTCACTACTTCTCACTGTTTTCTCGCTTGGTTTTTCTCATTTGTGCCATCAGATGCATGGCTTCTTCAAAGGCATGTCCTTACCTATCACCACAATCTCTATGACTTCCTCTGTGGTGTTCGGCACATACAGGAATTGCCTGCAATGTCTGAGCCAGGCGCGAGGAGCTGGTTGTGGTCCAAACACCAAACAAGAAGTCTTCCTGTCTGGTTTGGCAGGGGGTATAGCTCAGGTAATAGATGCAGTTTCAAAAATGTGTTTCATGCATGTTATACCATCACTTTGGACACTGATATGCATCTGTTGCTTTCACCTCTGTGCTGAGTCTCTCCTTATCTGGCTCCTACAGATATCAGTGATGTCTCCAGGTGACATAGTGAAGGTACGTTTACAGTGTCAGACAGAGTCCAAGCGAGGAGGAAGCAACATGCCCAGACCCAAGTATCATGGTCCAGTTCACTGTCTGCTGAGCATTATCAAAGAGGAGGGTGTCCTGGGGCTCTACAGAGGGGCTTTCCCACTCATGCTAAGAGATGGGCCATCATATGCCACATACTTTTTAACCTACAATACCATCTGTGAATGGTTGACAGAGAATGGAAAGAAAAGGCCAGGTAAGTAAAGTTTAAGAAGAAAGTCTGCTTTTTTTCCAGTTTTTTTGTGTGAGCACACGCGTGTTTGTTGCTTTAGCAGTCGACATTTCATAGCGTGACTCTTCTTGCATGCTGATCTGTATCAGCGGCTAGTTTTATGCCTGTTTTAATATTTTCAATTACAGCCGTGAGTCATATGATGAATTCTTTTTTTAAAAATCAACAAAGTCACATTTCTGGTTATAAAATATCTGATAAACATGTGACTGCAGACCTGATTATTAAATGATTGAATCACAGCTCATTTTGGTGCTCATTAGCTTCGTTTTGTATTAAAATAAATCAAAATCTTACCAGTTGCATAAGCTGAAAAAATAGCTTGTATCCTTGAGATTAGCATTACCATTGCTTCCAATGAGAAACACTACTGTGGCATAGGGCAGCCTGTAGACCTGGAGCAGAGGCCAAAACTATTTTCTCATTATGTTACAAATGCCTTGAGGAGTAAAATGTATCACTTTTTAACTTCAGTATCTTTTCATTTGTTGCAGATTGGAGTGGTGTGATGCTGGCAGGTGGTATAGCAGGAATGGCAGGTTGGACTTTAGGTACACCCATGGACGTGATCAAAGCCCGTCTTCAGATGGATGGAGCACGGGAGATGAAGAAATATAAGGGTTTTTTCCACTGCATCACTGAGACGGCGCGGGTGGAAGGATCAGGCGTGTTCTTCAGGAGCTTAGGCATCAACTGGCTGCGTGCATTCCCCGTCAACATGGTTGTGTTCGTCACATACGAGGCCCTCACTGGTTTCCTCCAAGCTGGACCTGACCGTGTTGACCCACCTCGTATAGGTTTTGAATAGTATTGACTACCTCTATTTTATCATATTCTGTTGTGTTTAATCCTGATGTTTGTTTTTACCAGGACATACTTAATTGCATTGCATTATTTTTAAGTAATTTAAATTTCCACAGCCATCATTGGAGTTGTCTGTTACATGTATGGCTTAATATTCAGTTAGACAGGGTCATGAATCCTAATATGCTCAGGGATACTTTCTCAGTAACGGGCACAGCTGGCAAAAGAGTATGAACCAGTAACCCTCTGACCACTAGATGGCCCCCCTGGCCAGCCTTTTAACTTATTTCGCTCTAGGCTTATGGCAAGAAAAGTGTTTCCATGACTGGAGTCATTTTTCACCAGAATAGGGTATCAAGACACTTGAAGTGGAGCTATATTTGACTGTATTCAAGACTATTTAAGGCCTTGAATTTAGAATATTTGAATGAGCTGCAGTACGCACACATAAATAAGCAAGAAGCCCGTCCAGGCCCACACAGCATATTAGTTTATTATTATGTACATGTCTCTAGCTGAATAGCAAAATGGTAGCGCTGGATGATCTGGATTAAACAAAATATCATGATATTTTAAACCTTGATTAACTGGAATGTTTTTATGAATAGAATCATGAATGTAGAGTCAGTATTATCATATTCTCTGAAACACTACAACAATAGCTGTTGTTACGACCAACAAGGAAGTCATCACAACAAGTTCTTAATAACAATGGAGTACATCTATTAACTTATTTGTCTTGTACTTTCTTCTTATCAAATATTCATAGAATCCTTCTCATGTTTGATCATTCCACCAAATAAAAAACACATTGACATGAACTATAGTACTGCTACTGACAAATGTGTAGACAATTGGGTTCAGAAGTGAGGGGCCCAGTGAAGTCATGGTTCTTAAACCAGGAGAAAATATGACAGTGAGTGTGACAGTGATATGACAGTAATAATTCTTGCATTGATTTATGTCATAATGAAAATGCTCATTGTGCCTTCAATAATAAAGGTAGTAATAAAATGATTAAATGCTGTATTAATCACTTTATTATCATAGCTCTTATTCTACTAACCTTACACGTTTAATTTCATTGATATAGACCTAAGACATTAGATAGCAAGGAAAGATATATGACATTTGCAACTTTAACCATGTCATAATGCAAGCAAGCAAAGACTAGAATATTTTGTCACTAAATCAATTCTGTAATGAGCACTTTCCCTTACAACTTTAACTAAGATTCATCTTTTTAGGAGTACATTCTGAATACACACATAAAATCAAAATGAGTGCTTATAAGTGAGGGAGTAAGCAAGTGACAACTGGCAACTTTCTATTCAAACTATAATAGAAAGTACTATACTATATACTGGAAAATATACAGAAAGCAATAAACCACCCCTGCAACACCTTGTTAAAGGGTAAATGTTAGATTGGGTGGACCGGAGAGACAAACTCTTGCAAGTGTGGTTAGGGTTAGGCTTGAGGTTAGAGTTAGGTAAAGGTTAGGGTTAAGGTAAGGTTAAGATTAAGGTTAGTGTACAAATCTCACAAGAGTTTTGCAAGGCCCATCCAATCTAGCATCAACCCTGTTAAAGCAAGCCAAGTTGAATCTACTGCCTCTACTGAGCTTTACTGTGCTGTTCTGTAGGGTTGTACTGCCATCTAGTGCATGATGAGGACACCACACAACACGCTTCTGTCATCCACACCTGTGTCAGTCTGAAAGATACTCTGGATTGTTCAAGATACTGTAAATTATTTTATTACATTGGAAATTTATGCAAAATGAAAGACTGATGATGATGGTACTCAAAAAAATAATATTTTGTGATATCTACATGGCTGCGGGACACCAGAGGACTCTTGACAACAATTCACATTCACTGTAACCCTTAACCATACTCATCCATAATAAAGTCACACTTTTATCTGTTTTAACATACCTTAAATCATAAACCTATAAGGAATATCATGCAGGTTGTATTTCCAAAAGTGTGAAAACGCACCGCTTATGTCAGCCATTATTTTAAGGTACGAAAAAATGTGACTGTAAAACCTCCTCTAAAGATACTTTAAATCCTAAAAATGTGTTGGCGGTCACTAATTTATGAATTGAATAGATACGAGATGTTTTAATGTTTGTTAGTTTGAAGGGATATCTGTTTTACAATACTTAATGGATTACAGAAACATTTTTGATCAAATTGGGTGGAACCTGTTGCTTCACCAAATCTATCTGTATCTCCAGTGTATTAAATTAAAAGCACAAATTCATCCTTCCATTTACTGCAATTTCTACAACCTCAAACATAACTGTGAAACATGCAGAATGAGCTATCTGAGAAACTTGAGGTAGACCATGCAAGAATAATTTGTGGCTAAAACCTAACTTGTAACATCCGAACCCATGATGTGAATTAAAGATTGGTAACAGTCTGGTACATTCTTTTATTGGGAACTGCTGAGTAAATCAATCTACATTTGAATTTTATTTGGATGTAGTGAGAGGGAAGTAGACCACTTCCCTGGGTTTACATCCCTTCCCAACTCTTCTTGAATGTAGCAGTCATAGCCACCTCTTATATTCCTTTCCAAATTCTGAGTTAGAGACAAACAAGCCTATTGTTTAATACAATAATTAACTCAATCAGATTATCCCACAAGCAATATCAAGTGGAATCCAGAAAACATTTTAAGAGCCGATTGAGTGAACCACCCCCGCTCCAACCAGCCCTCAGACATTATTACTACAATAACTTCATGTCTCTTTCTCTGACTTTGGTTTCTTGTTGTGTGAACTAACAATTGCGAATTTCACATGAGATATGTGTTAAATTAATCTTTTCATCTGTTTTATATGTGTAATTGGCTCATGCTTATCTCACCATGGGTGCAATAAAGACCTATTATAAAGAACTCAACTGTAATGATTTAATTGCCTTACGAATAACAGATTTACTCAGTGGATGAAGTGGGGTCATGTTGGGTGAGACCCCAGGGGATCTGGTTTCAGTCAGTTGTGTGACACATCTTCAGATCACAAGCTGTAAACAAGAACAAACTCAACACAAAAAAGGTGTCTTTCAGAATATTTAGTTTGTGCATCTCGAAATCTAATTTTACAAATCTGCAGCCTACTAACAGACAAATAATTAGACTGACTGCAAAATTAGTCTCTTAAATACGTGTTTCATAACTTGAGAAGATATTAGTAGGTGTTAATTAGTTTAGAGTGACCTAACAGAACAATTACGCTTAGCTGTGTAGTTCACAGCTTTTGAGCTAGAAGGGTTAACAGTTTGGCCATACATAAAACGGTGCAGGGTTTGCTGAGTCTGTATGCCTTTATTTCAGTTCCAAGCCAGTGCCAAGCTTCATAAACCAGGCTTTTCCACAATGGGATACTTGCTGAAATTCTAGGAATTGCAGTCCGTACTGTGGAACAAGAAAACCCCTGAATGTTGCCTTTGTTAGCTGCTTTTAATTAAACCCTGCATGTCTTTTCCCCCTTATGCAACAACAGCTTGCAATTATGCAAGCATCTACAGATCTCATTGAGTAAAGTTACAGACTGGTTGGCTATTTACCACCACAACAAGCGTAAAAATGACTAGTTTAGTGACACCTTTTCACTGTTATTTTTAATAAAATCCCAACAAGTTTGCAATGCTTTGATGCAACAGCTACAAGGACAGGACTTGGGATATTCTTATATGACCTGTTCATCCTTCATCCTTGTTTTGTGCTTTTGTGGGCAAATGTTAGTCAGCTTGCACAAAACTATGTTTCAAAGAACAAGTCAGTTCTAGTAACCATCAGTTTTTGCACTGAAATGATCAGCAGAGATGTGTTTTTGACCTGGATTATTCACTTTTTTTGATGATTTTCAGAAAATACACAAGCAATCATATAGTATCACTGCTGTTAGACACAGCAGTTTGTGCAACATATTATTATCCCAGTTGTGAATACTTTGTTGGTGGCATTTTAATTGGCAAATCATTGGGACAAGTTCTAGCACATGACTCACATTAGAAGAGCTTTTCATGTGTTTCAGCTGTTTCACATTACATGTTTCATATGTTGTTCTATGTTGTATGCTCAAATGCTCCAAAGGATCATATAGATTGTCTTTATCAGAAGTCCTTAATTCTAAAGAATGCATGCTGTGGACTTTGGTGGAAAAGAATAAAATTAATTCAGAATAATTGCTTCAAAACAGCATCTTAATAACTTCCAATGGCCAACCAAAGTAGTGGTGAAACACGTGATAAATCAGCCCAACAGTGTTTGTGTGGGCGACTCATTAAATGATGGGTGTTCACATAATGTCTGGAAAGCTTCATTTTGTTGTCAGAATCAGTCCTCGGTAACTACCACTGGGGCCCCCTTTCACCAATTGCTGTTAGGGCTATTTTGGGAGCTCTGCGCTCCCCTGTTAGTGACGTGTGCTGCTGGGTAAATTTGCAGCTCCGGCGGCCTGGGCCTGCAACCTCAGATGGCATCAATCGAGAGAAAATGGAGGAGTGGGAGAGATGAGAAGGAAGGGTAACGACAAAGATGCTAGAAGGAGAGAAACACAGGGGAAGGAACACTGAAAAATATCACTTTACAAGATGCCACAAAAACATAAGTGGCATTTGAATAAAAGAGATGCTGTTCAAAATGTCAAAGATAAAAAAAAAACTACCCAGAATGACAGATGAATTTAACAGAAACAGGCAGGGAAAAAAGTCTTTTTAAATACATCTGAATTATTTTAAATTGGATAGAGAAGAGGCAAGTGTGTTGGGATGAGCTGAGAGAGATGAAGGATGCATTCATGAGCAAAAATGAACAAGTTCTTACCGATGATTAACAAGTGTAGAGAGGAATTGAAATAGGTGATAATGGAAGTGGAGGAGTGGGGGCGCTATTGTACTTCATACTCAACTGGAACAAACGGTTTCAAAGGGAAAGAGGTAAGGATGTACTGAGTAAATCTTGTTGCTACTCATTGCAAATTTTGTATTAAATGCTGTGCTTCCTAATGTGTTTGTGTTAGACTTGTTTTATTTCTTGCTTGGAAGATGGCCTAATGACAAGCAGAAATTCTTTTAAAATTAATCACTGGTTCCCAAAAGTAATCCCTCACCTCTTTTACTTTAAAAAATCCAATAAAGTTGTTAAGCTTTATTTATTTGAGAAGTCTGATTGAGATGAAGATCAGTCAATACACATACACAGAGACACATTGATTCACACACACATATGATTCCACATTGCAGCAAGTAAACCTTTCCTCAGAGGACTGAGTTTCTTTAACATCAAGATCCATTGCATTTCAGTTCAGTAATGAGGAGCATAACACCAAAAACCCACATTCCCAATTCTTATACTTTGATAGTTGTTAGCTGTGGAATTAATCTATCAAATTAAGGTGTAAAATTCTTGATCCTGTATAGGTACAGCAGACAAAAAGTTAACTATATCCCCCTCAAAGCTTATATCATTACTCATTGCAGACTGGTGTTTTGGGGCTGAATAACATCCACATTTAAGTAGGCCACCCTTCATCTGTCAGAAGGTGCCATTCCTATCCATGATAAATCCAACCATCCATGATTCAACTTTCATTGAAACTGGGTTTAGCTTGACTACACCACTGCAGTAACGTGAGCGGCGCTAGAGAGCTCAACAAACAGATTAATCTATAGAGGATCCAGTATTGACCCTTGCGGGACACCTTTATCACCATGTCAGGGGATTGAATTGTAACCATTGGCAAAAACTGTTTGAATTGTACCAAAAATTTTGTAGGAAATCAGCCACAAGCTGTAAGAAACTGTTTTAGCACTTAGTGTAATGTTACGACAAGACTGTGACTGAAGGACATGATTCCCCTGCAGGAAGGACTGCATTCTCCACTGAACAGCGATTCTAGGATTTTAGACAAACTGCCTGACCTTAAATTTATTACTTTCTGAACATGAGACAAAATTTGGTATTATAACAACAAGGTAGACACAGACAAAGTAGTTCATATGGTGAAATGAGATGTTCATTAAAAGCTTCAACCATATCACTATTATTAATAATAGGACCACATTTACAATTAATTGCTAATGGGATTATGGGGTAATTGTGTGAGTGTCTTGTTCTTTAAATATTTCACAAAATCTCAGAACCTGGTTTCATTAAGTTTTGCAAGTAAAGTAAGTTAAGGGCTCACCAATGTTATTTCATCCTGGGGAGAACATGAATGTACATACCAAATGTCATGGCAATCCAATCATGACAATATTTGTTGAGACATTTCACTCAAAACTACAAACCTCATGGCACTAGAGGAAAATTCAGGGGATCACCAAAGTCATTTGGATACATAATTTTGCGCCAGTCCATCAAGTACACTAAGACATTTCCCTGGATAAGTGAAAACTTTGACTTTGCTGGTGGCACTAAATGAAAAGTCAGAGGATTACCAAAGTCATTAGAATACATCCTCTGTGGACCATGAATGTTGGTACACAATTTCATTACAATCTATTGCAACAGCTGTTGAGACATTTCACTCTGTATTAAAGTGGTGGGCTGACAGACCGACATTGCCATACCTAGAGCCATGATGCTAGCATAGCAAAAAATGTCATTCAGGTGGCATTATGTTATTTGCTTAACATATTTGCAATTGCAAATTAGTAGTATTAGTGGTATACAATATGAATAGATGGTATGAATGGTAAGTTATCAAACAGATAACATGATAAAATTTAATTAAATTAAAAGCACTTTAAACTCTATCACTTTTGGGTTTTTTTTACAATCTAAAATTTCGATTCTGGTTCCATTACCATTCCTAATCATGGTGGCTTTTTTATTTTTCAGTGTTTATGACACAAAATACTGGGTCGAGATGTCCATAACAAAAACACCAGAAGCAGTGGGAGGTTTGTTTGTTAGAATGAGGTCTATAAAAACAGATTAAGCAACAGTCCTCATTTTTGGTGTGGTTGGTTTTTATATCAGCTGAGACCGACTTAATTCAAAACAGAACTCTTTCAGCTTGTCTGAGTTGCTGGATAACCAACTGACGTTAAGGTTACCCATAATAAGCAGCTCAGAGGATCCATAAGTTGACCATAAACTCATAATCTCTTCCAGAGCTTCACTAATTGCAGAGGTGGGGCAATAAACACCCTTAGCATTCTCTCCAGCACGTCTGGTACATACATGTCATGTATGTGCCAAGTAACCTACTCAAATTTCTCTGGCACTGAAGAGGAGTTAAGTAGACATACAATGAAGTTTGCATAAAGCAATACATCACCTTATTTCCCTTTCCTGTCACATCTAAATACAGCAACACTTATACCTTTATTTGGAACGCTGGCATTGATCCAGGTCTCTGTGGTCTGGCACTGTTTCACTTAATAATGCTTGTACTAATTCAATTTTTGGCTTCAATTGTTTATGTGTAAAACCCCAAATGTATGGTGTTTCTTAAACACAAGTGAGAATTTAATTTTGTTATTACTATAGTCTGATATAGTTGTACGTAATACTGCTTGGTCTGTAATTGTGCCAGGATAATTACACAGAACATTCACAGAAGAAAAAGTGGGGAGTCATTTGAGCGGGGCTGATTCCCCACTTCGAAGCAGTCTCAGATATGAAGTAAGGTGTATGTTAGTTTGGCTCCAGCCTGGTTTGGGTGAAGTCCATCCCTGCCAATAGATGCAATGAAGCTTTCCAGGAAAAGCACGCCCTAGGTACTTTGACCAGAGGTAAAAGTGACGAATTTAGCTGACTTTTATGTCTCAGTAAAAGTGGACTTATGCTGTAAAAAACAAAATTTTTTACTGAAACATTTCCGAGTTTGGTATGTACCAGGTCTGAACTGGTACACATAGTTTCCAGTAAATATCCACAGCCTTGCATTCTGATTCGAACATTGACAGAAGCTCTCACCATCTCCTTCCTGAAATACTCAGCTTTAATGTTTTGCCAATGCCAGTGATTGAAATGGAAACATTACAATCTTAGTCAGTAATACAAACTCGAGTACTTTGTGACAAAGTTTAGCTTTCCCACTTGGGGCTTACTATAGTTATGTGTGCACTGGGGAAATCACTCAGCACTATAAACCTGTATACTAAACTCAACCTTACTCAACTTGACTGCTGCTCATACTGGGTCCCACCATACTTGCAGTAAAAAGTTCATAAAATGCTGTGGTGGTCTTTTCTTTTTTCTTCTCGAATGTTTCTAAAAGATGAGGCCTTAACGCTACCAAAACAACACTCCAAGTGTATTTTGTCCAAACAATGTTTGTTTGGCAATAATTTCAATATTTTAGTTATAAAATAAAAACCCTATGAATATAAGGAACAGTCAAAATGAAATAGTACACATAATCCACTCGCTCCACTCCGCCATGTTGGGTGTCATATGAAACAAATATAACAACTGGATACTGGACTGAAAATGGCGCCCATTCAGTCCAATAAGAATTGCTCAGTCACAGGCCAAAAAAGGTTTCTAGCTTCCGGGTTTGCCTACTGAATATATGCAGTGGTGTGGTATTTCCCCTGCTGGCCCCATCCGCGAATTCCCGCTCGGCCCATAGACTTTACAATGTGATGATGTCACAGATTTTTAATTCCCTTTTTTTGGCTCGAGGAAAGTTTTGCAAATATAAAACCTCCATGGATCAAAAATTCATAATAGTAAAATTCATAATTGACCTTGTTTGCAGTTCAAGGTGTCCTGTCAACAGTTCCACAGACTTCTCTTTTACAATGGTGGTCTATGGCAAAAACGCTTTTGGGTCGCAGGGGGATATTTCACTGCAATACTGTGACTCACCACTGGGAAAAATTGTCTGCAAGGCTGAGTGGTGGAGCCCTATCTCAGCGTTGCCAACTTGTCCCTAGATTTAGCGACTTTTCAGACCCCTTTAGCAATTTTTTTTCAAAAAAGCGGCTAGCGACATATCTAGCGACTTTTTGGACGGACCCTTCACATTCAGTGAACCAATCATCAGCCAGACAGAGTCATGAATTAGCTGTGAATGTGTGTACGTGATGACCATCATTGATCCTCATTGTTTTTATTCTAAATGATTTAACTTAACTATCTAAGTTTGATTTTGTTTTGTCAAAATAGACAATTTGTTAACAATAGTGAATTTATTCCAGTGCATAATCATCTCTCTATTCATGATACTTCAGTTAGAGTTGATACAACAGCCTGCATAAATATTATTAGAGGTAGATTTAGATGCACATTGAGGAGCTGCTTGAAAAGAAAAATAGCAAATGAAATAGCTAGTTACAGTAAGTTTAGCTTAATTTAACTTAATTTTCTTTACATTTTTTAAAATCTTGTATGTATGTAATTACGTCATGATGTTATAGATATACAAATTAGTACATGATGTTATCTAATGACATCTAGCAACGTTTCCTGCAGGCTTTAGCTACTTCCCACTGAAAACAGTTGGCAACACTGCAATGTCCAGCTCTTATAATGCATCCATGGTTCAGAAAGGAGACAGTGCACTTAAGAGTTATTTCTTGTGTCTGTGTCATGTGGGTTTAGCCACTGCCCCACCCCTTTAGGAGACTAGCTGCAGGCCCTGAGTCTGTTCACTCCAATGGGAGAACTGAATAGATTATTACAGATTCTTTTGCCCCATAGTCACCGAGGTAAATACTGGACCCATTTTTCAAAAGCCACATATCTTCTGAACATTCTGACACTAAAATTTTTCAGACAGACACATCAGGAGAAAATTAACTTAATTCGAGAACTGTTTCTATCTCAGCAACATATTCTCACAAGATCTGGCAATACATATCTCTTCTCTCTAGTAGGGGAACCTTCATTTAATTCACGTGAAAATAAACTTGATCCCCACAGATCTGTGCAGCTATGTGTTTGTGTTGTTTGCCCCTTTTGTCTCATCAAGGGGGTTGCTGAATGCTAACTATCCAGGCGCTATTGCTAACATTAGATGGGCTGTATGTCTGCCTGCTTCCCGCCTCATATAATCAACATAATGTAATTTAAATAAAGATCAAACACACCAAGGTTGATTATGTTGTGGATTTGCACCTTGTTTTAAATAACTTAACTTCACTAGAGGCGTGGTTGTAGCCTGGGTGCTGACAGGTTGAGTTTGTGAAAAGGTGAAGCTAGCCCGTTAGCATGGGTCGTGTCTAGATGGGGTTAGGGATGGGGAGGAGAGGCTACCGTGCCCACTTAGGAGAAGTGTATACCATTTCATACCTTGGCGCAGCTTGTAATGCATAATCTTTTGTTTAGTGCATATTTGATGAAACTAGAGACGCTACTCTTTCCATTGATACCAAGCATAGCACAGCCTGAGCTAACCAGCTCACGTCAGCCCCATAGCAAACACATTGTGCAGTCAACGTGTCAAATTTTGTGTCTATGTCTCAATATTCCTTAAAATCTCAAAGCGATTGTCATCAAAAGCAACTAATATTGTTTCCTTACCCTTTCGTGGTCATTTTGAGTCTATACATATGGTTCTGTGATCAAAATGGACATGGTGGCCTATATTGCAGAGACTGAACCCTGTGCCTCAATTTCATACACGATCATTTGCTTCCATCTAGTGGGCATTTGGTGGTACTACAGATTACAAACACAGTGCCATGGTACTCTACCCATCCATTTGAAGACAAAATTATACAATTTGGTTGTTTTTTATTGATCTTATGCTGTGCATAACGGTAGAATCTGATGATGCACAGGGTAAATGTCATGGCCAAATGCTGCATTTTGTGCACATAGCCTCCTGTAGTGGAAATCAGTAGTATTTTGTAGCCAGATTCCCTTTCAAGAGGTAAAAACCCATTTGGCACACTTTGGGTACTTTGGGTGTCCAAGTGGCCAAATGGACAGTCTGTCTGGCCCTATCCTTACTAAAACCTTTGTAGAATCTATGTGCTTTGTGGTATTTCTCTCTACTGTGGTACAGCTGTAGTCAAGGAGTTGCTGAATGAATTCAGTGGCATCTCTGTGCATGTGATCATTGCGATCATGGTGTTATCCAGTGTCTAATCTAGAATAAATTTTAGGTTAAAGGATAAAAAAAAAATGTACATTTCTCCTTTGATTTATCACAATTTCCTCAGGCATAGAGACCAAGATCATGCATATAGACCTGATAGTTGTGGAGCTATTCTTGATTTATTTTGGGTATGTCTGTCTAGGCCAGCCACACCTCCCAGCACCCTAGGGCTTAACAGGCTAGTTAGCCAACTTGTAGCAATTCAGGCAAAGATCCAGCAATAATTACGTACTTAAGAATGTAAGACAGTGTTGAAGTGCTGAAGGCATGTAATCCTCTTAAAGTTTTTCTGATTGTTGTAGCCTCATGTCATTTTATCTGGTATATGGGACACAGACAGCGCCCTGCAGCCAAAAATTTTGCTGAAGCTGCTCAGGAGACCCCACGAATCAGACTAGTGGCAAGCAGGGAAGCAAGAAAGCTAGTAAGGAAGTAACTATGTGGATTTAGAATGCTGCCAAAACAAGGCTCAGGTGGATCAGGCTAGTTAGCAGGACAGAAATAAAATAAGGTTGATTAGTATTGCACACAAAATGTGCCAAATAGCATCTCTTTTATGAGCCGTGGGACATATATCAAACTGGCCATGAGTATGTGACAAAAAGAACAGGTCACACGTGGTTTAAAAGGAAATCTATTGTTACTGTAAATTAAGTTAAAATATTTCAGGGCAAATCATGTCAATGGAAGCCTGGAATTAAGTTAAGTGGGGGTAGTTTCCTTACACCTTCCCAAAGTCTGCCCATTGCATTGGTATCTGAACCAGGAAACCAGACCACACACAACAGCATGCAGAGAGAATCTGTAATACCCTTCACCTCTATTATTGATTGCTAATACTGCCTGTCTTAATAGTAGCCCAGGAGGCAGCTGCTACAGCATGGTTAACTACCAGCCTTTTTTTTAAAGGAGACCACAGGCCACAGGAAGGCCACAGGAAGTGTTTGAGTGTGAACTCAGTTGAACCAAGCAAGGGTCTGTGTGAAGAAACAGGGAGAAAATGAGTGAGAAAGGAGAACCATTCGCGAGAAAAGATAATGAGCAGGCATACCAAGAACAAAGAAGGCACGGAAAGAGAAACACAGCAGCAAGCTAAATACAAGTCTGAGTAGGAGAGAGGGGGAAATGAAAGATGAGAAAAAAGCGGAAGAAAAACAGAAAGAGGAGATTTAAGAGTAGGAGAGAGGTGAGTGAGGGGAGCCGTCAGCAGCCTTGATGTTGGTATCTCTGATCATCTACTCACTCTGACAGCCTGGTGCAATGGTGGAGGGTTCAGTCCAGGTCAGATGCACGCAAACACACAGGGGATTCTTGACTCTGAAGATACTTTGGCAGAAGAAACCAAAGGCCAGGAAACCCAAACAATTCTAACCATGCGTTGATCCAGATATTGGTGGTGGATGAATGCCACATTTGCCCCAGTAGATAGGATTCTCTGTGCAACATAACTGATTTAAAATGTGCACAAACTTTCTAAGATGATGAAATTCTTACATCTTCTCTGCAGAGAAAACTTGGTGACATCAGACTGTTGATTTACGTTGTGAAACCAGTCTTCATAGTGTTACAAAATAACAGAAGTTTGAAATACTATGCATAATTGGGACCATAAAAATAAGCATAGAGAGGTTTTGTTTTCTTTTTTCCATTACCAGCTAATTAATAGAACACAAAGATCATTAGCTGCAAGCTTTATTGTATTTTACTATGAGTATGCAGCTCAAAGAGAAATCTACTGGGAGGTACCAGATGTAACTTCATCAGAGAGATGTTGACCTTTTGAGGAGGAAAACTGAAAAACAAAGCATAATTCTTATTGTCTAGCAAATACTTTTAGTTGAAATCTGTGAGTGAATTATGACTGTTGTGAAGGACTAAAGACAGATGTAGCGTGACATTGTTATTAGCACCACAAATCCACAAAAAAAGGGAGGAGGACGATGTTGATGGATGGGTCAACAAACATGTGACTTGAACAAGCGAAGACAGCTGTTGCTTTCTCATTTTCTACCAACAGTCAACTGATTTCCTTTCATCAGCTTACCCCAACCTTAAGCAAGTAATCCTTTTAACCTGCAACTAATGATTCTTTTCATAATCGATAAATCTGTCTATTATTTTCTCAATTAATCATTAGTCGTTGGGTCTATAAAATGTCGATCACCATTTCCCAAACCCCAAAAAGAAAAATGTCTTGTTTTGTCCCCACCAACAGTCCACAACCCAAAGATATTCAGTTTACTGTCATAGAGGACTATAGAAACCAGAAAATATTCACATTTTAGAAGCCAGAACCAGAGAACTTAAGCATTTTTTTCTTAAAAAGTAACTCAAAACAATGAATCATTTATCAAACTAGTTTGGAGGTCATTTTCTGTCAATAGAGAAATCCATTAATTGGCTTATCATTGTAGCTCCAACTATGACCTTAGTTGGAACAAGTCCAAGACCAAGTTGTTGTTTTTTTAACCCAAACCAAACTCAATAGCCATTTTCAGGCTTTATCTATCTGAAAAAGTTATGTCTTTTTGTCATTCATACCTATTTTCTCTGTTAATGCTCCTTACGGGTTTATTCAGACATGATATGATTTGATTAAAACGTTGCATTGTTGCACAATATTCAACACCTGGTGTGCCTGTGGGAGCAGAGGGAGCATTCAGTCAAAAGGTTATGAGTGGGAGGTTAAAAACTGTTTTTTGTTCTTCCACAGGCTGAGTCACTGATGGACTTTAAAACATATTGACATTGTGAGTGCTCCTGAGAGTCAATCCACCAATACATTTTCACAACAATTTCATCATTAAAGGTTATATGTGAATTCTGTTGTCTTAAGACATTAAGACTCTCATTTAAGTTTATTCATCCTTGCAGTTGACAAGAATGAAAAGGGAGAGTACTAGTCAGATTATTATTGTAGTTGTATGGGGTTTTTTTTTTAACCTATTTTGCACCAGTCACACCACCAGACTGCTGAGAAGAATCTCCCTAGAGACTTGAAATTGGCACAGTGTTTCATAGTTTATTAAACGTATTTAACTTTATTTTTCTTAAGAGATGAAGATTGTGATAATGAATGCATTACCATGAAGGTGAAACTAGATATGCCTTTCTCTGTACACGTTTTACCTTGTGCTACTGCATGTGGTCTTTATGTTAATTCAGACTTGTGTGGTGTTGAAAGTGTCACTGAAATGTTACTGGTTCTCACCCAGTAAGATTGCCGTCATGACCAGGGAGCTTATTCAGACATGAGACTGACAGGTTAAATTGGCCATCAGATTAAAGTAAAGGGGTGCAAATCTAAAAGGGGCATATCCAAAGCAACATACATTCAAGTGACATAGCCCTCTATCGGCCACACAATGAGAGCAGGAGGGGGGATGGAAAATTAGATACCGTTGGTTGTTTCCTGTTCCCAACTGTGGGTCAACATTGTTTTTTGTTTTGTTTTGTTTTTTTTAACCATGACCACGATCATCCCCTAATTATTCTGCTGTATGTCCACTGCAATATCGAATTGAAAAACATTGTTTCTGTTGTTAGATTTGCCTGTGTCACCTAGAATAGTGATTCTTGGTGACCCCAGGCATACCTGCAATTTCAAGATCATTAAAGGCAAAACAAACATTTGAGCAATTCAAGAATTATTTCTAGTCATCTTATTTGCAGAGTGACAATTACCAGAGACTGTGTTTTGAAGAAATTGTCTTTACTCTTCTGCCTTGTATATAATTCTACATTAGCTTTCATTGTGCGTTGTTGGAAGTTCGCTCTATGAATGAATTACTTACCAGTGCATTAACAGCTGGAAGAGTCCCATGTGATATAAGAGAGATGTAAACACTGCCAGCAATATAAAAACATTTGCTTAACAGATTTCTGGACTTATTAGAAAATAAGTACATACTGTATGTTAAGTATGTATGTTAAGTATGTTGCTCAGGGTTTTTACTTTCTTTTACACTGATTACAATAAATCAGTCTGACAGGTAGGTCTCACCAAACCTAATAAAACTGTCATTATGTAATATTATCTTCATGGTAAACGATAAACCGTCAAATGGTAATAAATTATGTAGAATAACTGGATTGCATACCAAGTCATTGCACAAACCCTCTCATAAAAGCTACATTTATGTTTCCCTTGGGTTGAACCAATGTTCCTGTACTGTAACAGGCAACACATAAGGTGAGGCTGTACAAAGTGCACAGAAAATTTACACAGCACATTCAGTTGACATGGTAATGGCTCAGACATCTGCCAGGTCAATAAATACAACATATAAATTGACTATAACACATTGAGAACACATAATCCCTTTAGGCTAGTCACTCATTGGGCAAGGATATACTGTATGTTCAAACTGACAATATCATAACAAGCATGCTGATTGTTAATAAGCCTCAGGATTAACAAAGGAGATTGTGGGTTAACTGTCACTCCCAAAAGCCCATAGACTACTCTGAAAAATGTATTCTGACTCATGCATTAAAAAAAAACCATACAGATTAACAAGTCAATCAAATTAAACAACAAAATACGTTGTTGGTCCATGCGTTCCTGAACGACACATGGAAGCGTTTTCTTATCTGACAACCCTATCGATAGTTATCGTCAGGACGACACCATTCGTCTGTACCTTCCACAACCATTACAAATTACTGTTGAAAAAGAAATACTTTTAAATACTTTGGTGCAAACCTGCATGCCGGCAAATTGCATGTAGGTGAGAATCTTGTCTGTGTACCTGTGTAAGCCCTGTGATAACATGCTGACCTGTCCAGGGTGTAACCTGCCTCTCCCCCAGCTGAGATAGGCTGGAGTACTAGTGCAACCCTGCACAGGATAAGGGGGTATAGATAAGAGATGGATGGATCTTGAACTGACACAAGCCGACTCAGCTTCACCAGCCCCAAACCATACTCTATACATTTAAATTAATGTTTAGTATTTGGTTTTAGGATTAAATTAAAAGGTACACTTGTTCTTTTATAAAGCATTCAGCATGCTGAATACCAATAAGAGAACAGTACAATAACCATGTATATTTTCTAAGCCCTATCTGCACAGTGCATGCTGTGCTGGGACAGTGTTTCCTCATTGCTGTTAAAGGAAAAGTCTGGTTTATTTGAACCTGATGTATTTCCCATAAATGTGGCAGCTGTGACTCTATGTGTCCTGCTAACTTTGCTTTCTGCAGTTCCGTTATTGAGATTGCGGACATTCAAATTGAGATTCGGGCAAACAAGGCCTTGCGTATAATGACAGTTATTGGCCTCCCACTGCTTTTGGAATGAACATGATCTTTACAGGAATCGCTTCAAAAGTTTGTTTCTGAGTCTGAATGAAAGTAAACATAGGAACCAGCTGTCTGTAGCAGCATTATGACTAACTGTATAGGGAACTTGCCTCGTGCCTTGTAGGCTAGGGGTTAGGGTGCCAGGCAGGAACCTCAGTGTCCCTGGTTTGAGTCTGGCCAGGGATCACTGTTGTATGTTGTTCTTCATCTCCTTCTCACCCCTCATTTCCCATCATCTCTCTACTGTCGGCTCTCTAATAAAGGAATATATATAGTTACTAAATAGCATTACATACATACACTGCCAAGCACTTTATTAGAAACACCTGTTTAATATAATGCAAATCAATACACTCTATTAGAATAAATGAATGTGACAGAATATTGGGAACACTTATATAATGCACTCCAGTACACCACCACCACTCTTAAGGAAGGCATATCTGTGTGCAGCCCTAAAATTGGAGATGTTGAAGAAGCATTATACAATATGGACAGTCAGATTACAAAATTGGAGACATCAAATGAGCTGCTCCACAAGGAGAATGATGAACTAAAAGAACAGGCCAAGCAGCTGGACAGACACAGCAGAAAAAACAACCTACGAGTATTTGCCCTGACTACAGACATCGAAAAGGGAAATCCTACAAGTATCACTTTTGAGGAGTTGTTCAAAGACAAACTCCCGGTGGAACCAGAGGTGGAGAATGCTCATCGAGTTGGACCTGTGGTGAAATCTGGAAACAGGGCGATGATCGTGAGGATACATGGTGAGAGGGGACATTTTAAGGTTTTCGAGGAAGGAAGGTGTGCTGGTGGTTCAAGGAATGAGACTATGGATTTTTCCTGACTTGACATCAGATATGGCTAAAAAGAGGGCCCATTTTCATGAAGTAAGAGAGAGACTAAAGAGTGCAGTTGTGAAGCATGGGATCAATCATCCGGCTACATTGATTATAACTTTCAGGGAAGAACCAAAAAAATTCACGGATCATTTAGTAGCAGGGGCTTATTGGAAAGAGGTGATTGAACTAGGGCTGCAAAACCTCAGGTAAAAACTGACATGACTGATTTACATGGAACGGAATTTGCACCTATCAACAGGTATGGACATGAGTGAATAAGGGAATGAACTGCAAGGACTGACTATATGACAAAGAAATGGGGATTTTTGTTGTGAACATTGATTTCGAATTAAAATTAATCTGAATTTCAGTTATTCAGTGATAAGTAGGGCCTTAGAAACAAGTGGATTAGTGAAAACTATGAATTATGATAGGAGATGGCGTGGTTCCAAGTTTCAGCTGTATGTGTAATTTTGCAATGGGGTGAAATCGGTATGCACATGTGTATGAAAGTGTCTTTGTGGCTGTATCATATTGTGTCTAAATGTGTTTGTATGTGTCTAGTTCTGTTCGTGTAATAGCTCTGAAAGTGATTAAATACATATTTTATGTTGATTAAAGAATATTTATGATGCAAAGTAAGTTCAGAATAGCTCATTTGAATATTTGCAGTTTAAGAAATAAAATACAGGACATTTCAGAAATTCTTATAGAACAGAATTTACATATATTGGCAATCTCAGAAACACATTTAGATTCAATTAACAGTTCTTTATTGAACATAGATGTGTATAATATTTACATACAAGATAGGAATGCAAATGGAAGTGGGGTAGCAATATGAGCTAAATGCCAGTAAGAGTTTGGGAGGATCTATGGGGTGAAGTATAGGAGATGCAACGATAATGTATCTGGATCAATTATGTGAGATGTTAGATAGGTGGTGTGAAGGTGTTGGGCACTCAGAAGTTGCTTTCTCTTGCAGATACATTTAATTTGTCACAAGCCAACAAGAATATGTTGCAGAGCTGACAGTTCAAAATCATCGACTACTGACTGGTCAACAGTTCTACAGGAGGAGGATCCTGATTTGGCTGTAGAAGTTTTTTCTAATGACAATTATTGACAAACATACCCGTGTAAGAAAGCAAACTGTGAGAAATGTTATGGTTCCATGGCTGGACCAAGAACTCAAAGAATACATGGTGCAAATAAGCTGAACTAAGGCAGAAGAAACCAAATCTTGTGATGCATTACAATGGAGTATATATAGTAAATTAAGGAATTACGTAACAAAATTGAACAAAACAAAAGAAATTATTTATTATCAAAATTGAATTTAAGATGCTAAATTAGACAGTAAGAAAATATGGAATGCACTCAATGACTTAATGGGAAGAAGATATAAGCCAACAGCATCTTTTATGGAAGTAGATGGAAAATTTCCTACTAAACCAATGGATATTGCTAATTATTTAAGTTATTATTTCAGCAATAAAATTCAGGATATGCGTGATGGTATGGATCTCAGACATGAAGAAGATGAGCTTTCTAGCAGGTTAATAAAAGAGAATAATGAGTAATAAATCATGTAAGTTTAAATTGAAAAGGTTGGTATTGGTACAATAGAGCAATTATTATGAGCAAGTAAGGAAAAACCTTCAGGGTTGATAACCTTGATGTGAAACTACTGAAACCTGTAGCAGAATTGATTGCTCTGCTTATTTCTTACATCATTCATTTAAGTTTGGAAAAAAGTGTTTGTCCTCAAGAATGGAAAATAGCCAAGATTGCTCCACTTGCCAAGAATGGAAAGAACCATCCTCAGGTAAAAATAGTTGAACAATAAGCCTACTATCCGCTCTGAGTAAAATTATGGAGAGAATATTATATAAGCAAATCCAAAAGTATTTCTTTAAAAATGATTTAAGTAAGATGTATCAGCATGAATATAAAAAGGGGCACTCTACAGCTACGGCATTAACTGAGATGACTGATGACTAGATGACAGAAATTTATGAGAAAAAAGTTGTTGGTGCTGTATTGTTGGATTAGAGTGCAGCATTTGACATACTAGATCATATGCTGTTATTGAATAAGTTGGGCTGTTATAGCTTTGAAGCATCTGCTGCTGCATGGATCAAAAGTTATCTCACTATTCGGAAATATACTGTACATTTTAATGGTAGTTATTCTGAGGTATGTAAGAGCAGCGAGTTGTGGAGAGCCTCAAGGAAGTTGTTAAGGGCCACTTCTGTTTTCCATTTTTACAGATGATTTACCTCCAATTTGGAATGATGCCCCTATTGCGATGTATGGAGATGGAGAATATATACATCAGTGCACACATCTGGAGAACTTGGTAGGGTTTTAAATGAGGAATTAAAGTTAATGGAAGAATGGGTAACAGTAAATAAATTGGTTCTCAATATAGAAAAGACAAAATGTATAACGTTTGTAAAAATATTCATTAAAAGTCGCACCAATTTTACACTTAACTATAGGAGATATAGATATTGAACAAGTAACAGATGCAAAGTTATTAGGGATCACTGCTGATAGTAAAATGTCTTGGAACAGCCAAATTGATCAAATAGTGGTAAAAATGGGCATGGCTGCTATAAAACATTGCAGATAATTCCAACCAAATGATTAGTGTAAGCATTGGTGTTATCACAGTTAGATTATTGTTCAGTGATTTGGTCCAGCACAACAGAAAGTCATTCGAACAGGTTACAGGTAGCTCAAAACAAATCAGCTCGCATTTCTCTTCACTGTCCATATCGAACAAGAGTGAGTACAATGAATGATCATTCGACTTGGTTAAGTGTAAAAGGCAGATTGCATTATTCACTCGTGTGCTTTATAAAAAATATTATCATAACTAAAAGCCCAGAAATACAACAGAAATAACCTATCATTTTTTTCAGACAGACATCATTATTCTACTCCGCAGTCTTTAGAGAATCATTTTCTGTTGCCTCCAAAATACAGAGAACAGTTAGTTATTGAGCAATGGTGGCATGGAATTAATTACCAAGTTTTTTGATTTCAGAAAGTAATACAACATGTTTTAACAAAAAGTTAAGATTGTATTTGTTTACACAAGGAATAGCGTAAAACATTATATGACTTTTTGTTTTTTCTGTTCTTGAAGATGTGATTGGATATATATTGCTATCCATCCCACTTTTATTTATGATTAAGTGGGTGAGTTGCCACGTGATTTCTTTTATCAGTTATTTACGAGATGAAATTATGATACAGAGCTATTGTATTGATTAGACAGGCTTTGAGTTGGTGATGGTTGTTGTGTGTCTTAGTGGTTGTGTTATGTATTGTGAGTCTTATTGTGAGTATGAATGTTACAGATGTGTATTGATGTATTTCTGTTATTGAAGTATTGTTAAAAATACTTATGGGGACCCCAGGAAGAGTACGCACTATTAGAATACAGTGGCTAATGGGGATTTGAATAAACAAACAAGCAAACAAACCTACTACAACCTCAATAATAAACATTAACAAGTAGAATTATCACTTTTATGGCAATGTAAACAAAAACTGAACAGTCCAAACTTTTGACTGGTACTGTATATGTAATGCTATTCAGTCATTATTATGCATAATGCTTATTTAGTAAAAGTTCCTGCTCACATTCATTCATTGCTGTTTACCTCTACAGTATACTGTGCATTACCATGGGGACTGTCCAATCAATGTTCTACAATCAACCATATACTGTAGAAATAAACTACTTCAGCACAGACTGCGCAGTGTTAAACTAACCGTAAAAACTGGATGAGATCTGGTTGGAGGCCTGGAGGTGTGCGGGGATATGGGCTGTTTGCTGCACTCACATGAACCCCTTAGTTCCAACAGAGCTCAGGAGGACATTGGGCTTCTTGACAAAGAAGCCTTGTATCCTTTTGGAAGACCGCATGAGGCCACAACCTTTTGTTTCCCTCGGCTTCTGTTTGATGCAGACCTCCACTCAACTCAACATCAAAATAAAAGTCTGGACCCAATTAATTACAGAATATATCAGATCTTCTACAAATGCTTCCATTTCATTGTGATGCTCAATTATACATTGTTGGCACCAGCTGCATCAGCTTAGCCTCTAGTGCAGTCATTATGTGGTTGTACATTCCCATGCATTTTTGTTACTGAGCCACCTCGTAAGGGTCAATAATCTTACTTCTTTGCTGGACTACATACTGGTCTTACATAGTAGCTGGTTTGTGCCCCAACCTCACAGCAATTGATTTAAAATTAGTGAACAAGAATTGGACATATGGAGAATGTAAGTTGGCAAGGTAATGGGTGACATTCCACTGGAGATGGCTTTCATTATCAGATAATGGCGCCCTGATTGCAAATCAGACCTTTGCTCTCTTTTGTGTCTTTGTTGTGATTCAGATGACCTACTCAGGGAGGATGAAAAAAAGAGAAAAATGAAGTAGAGTTGAACTCGGTGACGATTTAGAGTGTTCAAGTGTTCGTCAAATAATGAAAAACAGCTCCAGAACAGAATGTCAAAACAGCATAAATGGCTTTTTGCACAGTCTTTTGTGGTTTCAAAGTCCTTTTAAACAGGCTTACAAAGTTGTTTGACCCAAGAAAACCTTCAAGTGAAACTATGAAGATTATATTTATGTTATTTCATTCAGACAATGGGATTTATCTATTTATAAACTTTTTGATTAATTTATAGTTGCTCCATTGTTTCACAATACAACAATTATAAATTAATTGTACTCCTTGTTGGGTACTGTTTACAAGCAATCATTCCTATATATTTCTTCAATAATTCTGAGAAAATCCAAGCAGCAAGCTCTGGGTCTGAAGAGTGAACCAAATGTGGAAGTGCCTTAAACCTGTATTCTTTCTAATGGCCAGCAGGGGCCGACTCCACTGCTGTAGACAAGTCGCTACCATGTCTACAACGCTGGTTACATACGTTACTTATTGTAACCTCAGATTAGAATAAGAGTGTAGGAGTAGCTATTGCGATTTTAGTGTGTTTTCAGTTCATGAAAATTGATTGCAACATTCTGGTCTCCTAAAAATGTCTTGTTCAGCATTGAGTTGTACTAAAAGATCCTTTAAGGAGTCAGCTTTTCAGTTTTTCCGGTAAGAACATTGTGTTTTAAGCCTGTTTTTCGCCATCCAAACTTAGCATTCAAATCATCACAGTTAATAGACTGTAAATGCACTGTGCTAATCAAGCTAGCAACTAGCTTTAGGGTCAGCTCCACCCTCTTGTCCAAATATGGTCACTTCTGGCTCCAAAATGTCAAACTCAAGACTTCAAAACGGGAGTCCACAAACCAACAGGTGGCTATTCCATTATTTTTTTGTACAGTAATAATATACATAATTGCTTTGTAGAGTTATACTTCAGGGTAAAAAGTAGTGTCCAATGACCTACAGTTGGAGTAGTTCATCTGTGTTCACACTAAAATGCTAACGAAAACTGTTTAGTAGTTTCAGCAAGGCTGAGTCAGTGGGTCAGCAACATAAGACATGTGAACTGGCTGCCAACCACCACTCCGAGATACAGAGGTACCCTTCTGGGGAACATTCTGACAACAGCTATGGGAGAAAGCGTCTAAATTCAACTACTGCCCCTGCTATTTTTGCCTGCCCTCAAAGGAGCAGGCTAACGAAAGTAAGTGACACCGTTGTCAGTGACCATAAGTACTGCACTGTGGTTGTGACAGCTCAAGATATCAGATATCAGACAGCATTGAGTTTGTGGTGAGGAGGAAATGTGTCATGACACAAAAACAGTCCTGCATCACAATGATATAACTACTGATGTTGAGGAACAGTGTCTGCAAGTTCGTGGGAAAACGTAATCCCTTAGACATTATATATTACTCCTTTTAAAAGAAATCACAACACTTTACTAACTGCCAACAGAAAAAGTGCTTTCTTGCATTACTTGTTACTTTACTTCCATTATTTAGCCCAGCTCTGTCAAAGGTGCCTTTTGAATAACTTCAAAGTCCCCACATCAATATGTTACTGTACATCATCTGTGTTTAATGTGTAGAAAAGAAAACAAGACATTGTGGTTTAACAAGCAGCCAGCCTACAGTTTGGAGGTATTTACGGACCATCAACAGCTGGATTTATGTTAGCCCAAGTGACCGCATGAGGTCCCGTCCTCTCAGTGAAGCGGCAACTTTCTCACAGCCTCCAACTCTGAACTAAATTAGTGATTCACGAATGTAGCCTTACCAGTGAGTAACGCTAGCAAGTCAGTTATAAAAACACAACAAGCAAATAAAACAACTTTGGAGTTAGCTAGAGCTGCATTTCTTCTCTTTGGTGGTGGCTAACCGTGTCCCCACACCGCCAAGCTAGCACGTAACAGACCAGTCTGTCCACTGAATGCACACTGATATCAACCATCACACCATCAACCATCCATCAAACTACCGGTCAGACAGCAAACACGTTGGACCCCAAATTGTTGAATTAATGGGGTATTACTGGGATTAGTAACTGTAATTTAATAAGTGAATTTAAAATTATAATCCCTTACACTACTACTTACTGAAAAAAGTAATCACATTACTGTAATGCATTTGAAAGTAATGTGCCACAACATTGGTCTTTTTTTTTACCTCAGTTATTCAGTAATGCAATCTCCCGGAACATACAAGCATATTTTCAATAGTTTCATAATGCCTGCGGTGGGAAAACCAGCTGCAAAAAACTAAAAATAGAGCAAGAGAAGACTAAAAAAGAAACATTTCAAGTTTAACTGAGGTCACTGATTGAGTGGCAGCAGAAAATGCCAGTGTCGAAAGTGTCCGAGGAATTGTGTCCATTAGCCATGACTTTGCAGCTGTATTTTGCCTTAAAATGCATACATGCACGCATGAATGCTTTGATCTTGTTTTGCCACATCCTGAAACTATTCAGTCCTGTTACAGCACGATAGTGTAGAAAGACTTCTTCTGTCATAAAAACTGGCATCAGTACATCAGTGGTGACACGCAGACTGAAGTCTTGTCTCTGTTACCCTTTAAGTGGGAACTGACAGCCAGTAATTAAACAATTTTATAATGACCATCAACACCAAGCCTGGATCAGCTCTTGCTGTGATCATCAGGTTTGTGATCATTAAGTTTTGTACATTTTGAGACTGCAGTTGGTATTTCCTGGTAGTGTTCAGTTGGGCATAGTTGTTGCTTGAGACTTAATGGGTGTGCAGTTGGATTTTATGCTGCTGTTTCTGTGTACGCCAGCTGTGTGTGCATGTGTGTGTGTCTGTGTGTCTGTGTGTGTGTAGTTTGGTCGCTGTACACTTCGTACCAGGTGTCACGGATATTTTGTTGATTGTTTGCCTCATTTTGGTTAACAACCGTTCAAAGCCTAATGTCAGGGGAGAGGTCCAACTAATTATCTCCATGCTCACTCACAGTATTCTGGCCACACTAACAAGGACATTGTTAGGCATAAATACACCAGGTTGGTACATTTTCATCATCAACAGAGTAATACATTAGTGAGAGGGTCGCTTGTGGTAATGCACTCCTGTATATTTGTGTGTACTAATGTGTGTAATGTCCTTGATAGTGTTAGCGTTATTTTACATGTCTTTTTGTTGTGTTTGCATCTGAAGTCGAACTGAAATCATATTTTGTCATCCCATTTTGCAGTCAAAAATAATATATTGTTTATTGTTTTATATTATTAAGAGGAAGGAAATGTCTTCATTAGAAGAAGAAGAGAACAGCATTTTCTTTTCATCTCAGCCAGATGTAGGGCGTGTTTGTATCTGAAGCTAGCAGGCGGAGCACTGGTGTTATATTGTAGGG
This sequence comes from Thunnus maccoyii, assembly GCF_910596095.1. Taxonomy (NCBI): domain Eukaryota; kingdom Metazoa; phylum Chordata; class Actinopteri; order Scombriformes; family Scombridae; genus Thunnus; species Thunnus maccoyii. The sequence goes on along the minus strand of NC_056549.1, from coordinate 12,484,634 downwards.
AACAAGAGACAAAGTAAACAAATCTGTGCTGTAGTCTACATGTCATGACATGGTGTTGTTAGCAGTGGCACTGAAGAGTAAGGACCACACCAGCATCTAAATAAACCAAAATGACATTTGCAGGTACGTTTCCATGCTGTTTAATGTGCTGCAGGTAAGCAGTGAACTGGCTATCTATCATGCGAACTGACGTTAGCAGTGCACTTTTCCCAGGTGTGTGTTTGGTGGCTCATTCAACAAGCTAAGGTACAGGACAAGACGTGTGTGTTCAGTCTGTGGCTGTTGTGTGGCAAGCTGCTGTCTGGCTCAGTGAGACTGTCTACTCTGTCTATTATTGAACACTGACGCTAAAATTAATGCAAAACAAGGGGGCACCATTGAGAAACCAAAAAAGTGATTTACAGAGCAGATATGTATGCTATGGCAGACTAATACTATGATAAATGCTAATTTCAGGTTGACTTAAAGTGTAGTAAATACTTATGAATGTGTGTAACATCATGTATATTCATGCTTGGTCATCATTTTGTGTCACTTTGGCAACCCGGAACCTTGCAGCAGCATATTGCTGCCACTATAACAAAAAAATATTTGCTCAATTTCTCGATATAACAAGAAAACTCTCATTATAACAAGAAACTTAAGTCAATATAACGAGGAAGTATCTTGTTATGACGAGAACATTTTCTCGTTATAACAAAATCATTTTTCTCATTATAACGAGTAAAACAACTCGCGTTGCAGCATGTGCTCAAGAGTTCATGGAGAAATTAGGATATTAACTGCAACTGGACCTCATGTTATGAAAAATGACAGGTAGAAACAGGATGAAAAAGAGAAGCCTTTATTGTAATATAAAGGCACCTACTATATTAAGAAAACTTCATCATTATAACGAATTTCGTAATAAGGAAATACATTTTCTCATTACAATGAGAAAGATTTTTTGTTAAAACGGGAACATTTTTTTGTTCTGCCACAAACAGACTGAACTGAACTAGAGCAAGAGGCAAAGAAAATGAAAATTAAATAATGAAGCAGAGAGAAGGTGTGGCTCAAAAAAATATATACGAGCATGTAGAAAGTGTACACAGCAGGAGAGAAGCTCAAATCTAGCCCAATAATGTACACAATTTTCTTACTTTAAACCACCATTTGACAAAGTTGAAGTCAGGTCACAGATGCCTGAGACCAGGGTTAGCCTACAATGAGGCCCATGGAGTTAACATACCAAAGCGTAAAGAGGTCACACAAGCAGACATTCCACTTATACAAAGGCTTGACACAGAAGGCTTGCATCATAAAATGGATGCTGATATTCTTTGCATGTCAGCAAAAAAATGCTCCAAAACCCTCTCTGCTCCACTTAACGTCTAAAATCTTGCTTCTGTGAAAGCAGGCCGAACTGTCATTTTAGTCTGAGAGATTCAGCCAGCAGTATCTTTCTGCTTTACCCTTTGTAGGGACATGAGAACAAATGGAGGGGCCTTATTATTCCTAATTGTCACCATCATTCTGTATTGGCACAGCCAAACACGAATAGCAACGCTGATTGACTTTGACTAATTTGTTTTGGGGGTCAGATCCACTTGCATTAGCCTCACTTAATGAACCTTCGTCTCGCTGACCTGATTCAACCTCTGTTTCATTGCTCACTTTGCCTGTTCTTCTAACTGCTGTATTTGAACATATAGGCCTTTATTTTCTAAATAACACAGTGCCAGCAACATGTCTTCTAAATATTTTTATTAGGAGACTACCAACCCAAGCCTCATTAGGGAAGAAACACACAGAACCCATAAATAGCAGAGAATTGGAGCTCCACTAAATTACCATGTATTCCTGTGTAGAAAAAAAAAACACAAAGCAGGATACACAGGGCAAGCTTTATCAGTGATCATTTTTCAGTTGTTTTGTGTTGCAGTACTGCTTTTCCACAAACTTCAACTTAAAACTTAAGATTTCAACAAATTTAAGTTTAATGACATATTTACAGATTGCAGAATGATTCTAATATAAACCATGAAGTGTAACGTCTCACTGAAGATGGCCGGTCAGAATGAAACTAATTCAACCCTATCGGGATTATCTAAGTCCTTGTTCCTCAAGTCTTCAGTAAAATGGCGGAGTGACCTTTCAGAGGTCCACTATTCTGCTTAGCAGAGCCTTCACATTTAAATGTTGCACTAAACTGTTGAGTCAGAGAGCGTACAGGTGGGCAGCATGCTCGACAAAAGACTGAATAATAATTCAGCTAGAAGAACTGCACCAACCGTTGCTCTTGAGCAGAGAGTGTCTGATTTGGGAACAAGTCTTTGGTCTTCTCTTCCACTCTGGTAAACTCAAGCAAGCCACATACTGTGGCTACACGGACCAAGGAGTCTAACGCACATGCAAGGCAGAGGGTGCAGCAAACCCTGTGGCACAATGAAAGTGATCCCTCCAGCTGAGGTGGGATCTCCCTAGGGGTCAGGTCCCCCTCGCCCACACCGTTGGGGAGGTGGAGCGTGAGCGAGTGTGATAGGACCCAAAAAATGGTGAACTATACCTGGGCAGGGCGAAGCCAGAGAAAACTCTGGTGAAGGCCCATAGCAGTCCAGAAATGCAAATTGGTCGTCCGATCTGGGTATTGGGGCGGAAGACTAATCAAATCATTTAGTAGCTGTTTCCTTCCGAAGTTTCTCTCAGGTTAGCTGGTGCTCAGAGTCTCACAGTTTTATCTGGTAAAGTGAATGATTAGAGGTCTTTGGGCCGAAACGATCTCAACCTATTCTCAAACTTGAAATGGGTAAGAAGCCCGGCTTGCTTGCTTGGAATCGGGCATAGAATGCGAGCCACCAAGAGGGCCACTTTTGGTAAGCAGAACTGGTGCTGCGGGATGAACCAAACGCCGAGTTAAGGCGCCTGATGCTGACGCTCATCAGACCCCAAAAGAGGTGTTGGTCGATATAGATAGCAGGATGGTGGCCATGGAAGTCAGAATCTGCTAAAGAGTGTGTAACAACTCACCTGCTCAACTAGCCCTGAAAATGGATGGCGCTGGAGTGTTGGGCCCATATCGCTGGCAACATGATCCATGAGGGCTATGCCACGATGAGAAGGAGGGCCGCCGCAGCCATGGAAGCCTAGGGTGTGGGCCTGGGTGGAGCCGCCGCGGGTGCAGATCTTGGTGGCAGTAGCAAATATTCAAACAAGAACTTTGAAGGCCGAAGTGGAGAAGGGTTCCATGTGAACAGCAGTTGAACATGTTGTTGTGGCTGTGGCTCAGGAGGTAGAGTGAGTTGTCCATTAGTTGGAAGATCGGTGGTTTGATCCCTGGCTCCTCCAGTCCAATACTGAACCCCAAATTGCTCCTGAAGGCTGTGCCATCGGTTCGTGTGTGTGAATGAGTATTAGATTAGATCTCCTGATGTCCAGGCACCTTGCATGGCAGCCTCTGCCATCAGCGTATGGTTATGTGTGGGAATGGGTGAATGTGGCATGTAATGTAAAGCACTTTGAATGGTCAGAAGACTAGAAAGGCGCTATATAAATGCAGTCCATTCACCATTTACTGTGGCCTTTTCATGAACATACTGCCAATCTAACCGCTATCTATTTACCATGTCTCATCAAGCTAGGGAGCAAGAAAAGTTGATAATGAAATGTATCATGTGTATCATGTATTAAATGTGTGTGTCCATGCATCTTTAATTTATATGTGGTTAAAAATCCCCTCCAGACATGTTTGAGGACATAGAAAAACACTGAAAAAAATTATTCAAAAATACTTTGATTAATACTTTGTGTCTGATATGGTTTTTCCACAAAAAGATAAATTACCTAGTTTGAAATTCTTAATATAATTTCCTCCTTCTCCATCATTTAAAAATGCAGACTCTATGAATATGCAAATACTTTTATTTTCAGAAGTTTAACTGCTGGTGCAGGATGTCCCCTACTTCAATGAAAAGTCCACTCCTAATGTAAGTGTACTGGAGGCTTCAAGTTCCCACATCAAACATTGAATTGAAATTTGGATCATGATTGGCTCCGAAACCTTGTATATGCCTGAAACTCAGATTCACAGTGAGCATAGAGAAACTGTCATTCCACTTTCATGAATGTGAGAACAGTCTGCTACTGTCAAACTGTGCACAATGAAGCTCAAACATCCAACTGAAAGAACAAGAAGATAAACACATTTTTGAGTGTAGGGTGACTTTAAGTATGTTTTTGTCAAATATATTTCTCAACAGTCCAACAATCAATCATTATTTGAATTTCAAATATATATCCACTGAGTTGTAACTGAACAAAAGTGAAATAAGGTGAACTATATTGTCACAGTGCATTTTGTTATCAGTATGATTTGGAACTCTTCCAAACCATAAAGTATTCTGATCATAAAATATAAGGTTAAACCAGGACATGAATGGACCTTAAGACTCCAGTTTGCTGAAATGAAAGCTCTCTTAATTCTGATTTGTCAAATAGAATATTTTACATCAAAGTAACAGTAAATGCAGAGCCAGAAAATCAGAAAAGAAAAGGGCTTGCACTCGTATAAACATCAGAGGGAAAAAGCAGACTGGGCGGCTTTTGAAGTGCTATACAAAGTCAGGAGAAAAACAGGATACGCTGCAATATCTGGGGAGAGCCCTGAAATTTTTGTGGACAACTTTGAATAAAAGTAGAAAGCATCTGTACAACAACAAAAGGTTTAGTTTAAATTCCACCTTTTGATATCTGTAGAAAATTACAATATGCCTTTTAATGATTAACATTCTCGTTCCACCCACATGGTTTTATACATTAATCTAATCTAACAGCTGAATAAAAATCTCATATTTTAAATCCTTTGTAAACCTCTTTTAGAATTAACCAATTTTTATATCACATACACACGGTTCAGTAAACAAGTTAAAATGGGTGTTGTGAATTAACACAAATAGGGTAACAAACATGACAAAAGCATCAAAAAATTAAACTAGGCTTTTTTGGCATTCTATGTCAAAGTTATCCAAGGGGGCCTGAATCAAGTGCAATTGGACTTGGTTGAAGATACTTGAAGATGTTTGGCCTCTTCATCCAAGGGGCTTCTTCAGGTCAAACTGACTGGTGGGGAGTCCCAGGTATTTAACCTCTGTGGGGTCATTATCAAGGTCATTGATACCACTTGGTTTGTTAGTGCTCCTGGCTGTTGTAATGACAGTCAATAAGAGTCGTTGGAGTCACCTGAGGCCAAGTGAGACTTAACAACCATTCACATTTGGCCTCATGTGAGGCCAAATGTGAATGGTTGTGAAAGTGTGGGTTTCCTGGGAAGGGATGAAAGGACAGCATTGTAAGTGGGCGATAAGTGGTGTCGTAGACCTCCTCCCCTGTTGAGAGATGTTTTTTCTACTTTGATATAGATGGCCTCCGTCACTGCTCTTTCAAACCATCTGTCCTCCCTATCCAAAATATGCACGTTGTTGTCCTCGAAAGAGTGTCCCTTATCTTTCAGATGTAGATAAACTGCTGAGTATTGACCTGCAGAGTTGGCCTTCCTGTGTTGAGCCATGCGTTTGCTTAATGGTTGTTTAGTTTACCTGACATACAAGTTCGTGCATTTCTCACTGCATTGGACTGCATACACTAGATTGCTTTTCTTGTGTTTTGGGTGGACCAGTTTCTGTCTTAGTATGTTGCTGGGTTTGAAAAACAAAAGGATGTGGTGCTTGTTGAAAATCCTTCTGACTTTCTCAGACACATAAGGAATTACAATGTCATTGCATTCATCTCCTCTTCACTACCTTCAGGGTTGTTGCTCTTCCTGGATCTTGTGGCTGCTTTCACAAAGGTCCAGTTGGGGTATCTGCAAGCTTTAAGTATCTTCAACCAAGTCCAGTTGCACTTGGTTCAACCGTCCTTGGATAACTGACCTGGAAACAGATAATGGAGATAATTACAACTTGTAAGTCAGGAAAGTGGAAAATACACAGTATTTGCCTTCAAAAAGGATTCTGATGTTTGGAACCTTTTAGAGAGAATATTGTTCTCATTTAACTATGCCAGACACATATCATTGTCACAGCCAAAAATGTTCAGCTTTCTTGCCTTTACCATGCGCCAATCTTTTTATGTGCTGAGCACATGAAATGTCGTGTCAGTTTAAATTCTTTGGATATTACAATAATCGGGTCAGACAAAGCTGATTAATTTCCAGTTGCTAACACTTGTCGACACACTAAGACCTAAGCCACGACTATGAAACGGTGGCTGCAGCTCCATGCCAGTTCATTGGTTTTTTTATCTTGACTATATGATTTGTGTTTATTTCACGTTCTGCTGAATTCTTGTGTGACTCAATATATTTTATCCGCACTGTATTAGTCAAATTTTCTAGGTCTAATCTGTGTTTGTGTGTGTGCTGGGTGAGTGGGAGGGAGAGAAAGTAAGGTCATGAGGGACAGCACCAGCAAGGCTGGGTCTTTGCCAACAGCACAGCCACTACTAATTGCAGCAACAATTAATTGGAAATTGAAAAATGACAGTAGCCACATTGATTTTCTCAAACACATCATTTTGACATAAATGATGGGGACAAAAAGAAGATTTTTATTCCCAGGTTGACAGCACCAGATTATATGAGAAATTAATAGTGATAGAAGAATAGTGATAGTAGTGATAAAAAAAACACTTAAATTTAACTGCTTTTTTGTTTTTCAGCATGACTTTGGCCTGGATAGGACACTAATATTACAAGATGACATTCAAGAACAAAGGAAAGACAAGTGTGTCATCTTTCCATAAAGTAAATGGCAGCATTTTTGCTCATATCACCAACAGAATCTGCACATGTGAATATTGAAAAGAGCTGCAGCTTAAAGACATGAAGAAAGGGTCACAACTTTAGATCTAGAACAAAATGCCTCTAATTCAGACAGACAGATTTACACAAGCTAATTAAAGAGAAGGCCATGAGCTACCATAAGGTCTCTTAAATAAGATTTGTGGACACCTATGTACAGTATAAGTACTGTATATCTCAGTTACCAACACACCTTTCAAATCTAGGCTAAGACCCTGGAATGAAAACATTTGTTCAGTATAAGCAGGGAAACTATTCAAATTCCCCATTTATTCAGCTATTACTCGGATTACTTAGCATTAATGGGCACAAGTTTGCTTATGCTGTTTGGGGGAAAAAAAAGAAAAGTCCAAAAATGAGGTCAATGCTTGTGACTGTGAATTCATTTGAATGAGAAGCTCCAGTGTGAGGAAGTTGTAAAACTGACGGATAGATGGTCTTTTTGTTATGGTGATATGAAATTCTGTTTACCTGCAATAATTTAGGATGTAACATTAAACAGAATCAACAAGATATTAATGAAGAAGAGGAAATCAGACCATGAGCATTCCCTCATTTGAATGCACTAACAATGTATTACAGTTTTCATACTGACTGTGAATCAGACCTGCAATGAGCACAGGGATCAATTATTTCTATGTGTTGATTCTGTTTTTCCCCCAGTGGTTGGGAGGTTTTGTTCCTGTGTGCAGACTTGTTAAAATGTGTCAGAGAGTTTAAATCAAGTTTACTAACATGACTTCCTGCTTAGCAATGATTTGGACATTAGATGACTGACAATTTATGTTCTTGTTTATTTACAGTACATTCAGATGTACTGGATGTACAGTACAACATGATCTCGCCCTGAAAATAAAACCAAACATCTGTTCCAGCCAGGAAATATGCAGCAGTATAAACAAAGTAAAACCAGCAAGCTCCCAGCACATATTTCTACATATGTAATGAGTTAAAGCGTTAGTATCTGTCAAATACGCCTTTTGATTAACTCCAGTGAGTACAATTACTATTTGTGATCACTTCTTATTAATTAAAACTTGTTCAATGTTAATTTGAAATGCAGAAGATGAGGGACGTGTCAGAAGATTTACTACAGCAAATCTGTAGATTTGCTGTAGTACCTGGTTGTGCCACCAGGTGGAGCCTTTTACACTTTGATAAGGTTGGGTTACGGGTGTATTTGGTCACCGCCAGTAAGTGCTTCACTAACTGTAAAACAAACGCACCTCTCTGCCATCCAAGGAAGAAAAAAGTCCCAGCAGGCCTCGATTTGCTCACTGTGTCGTGTTGATGAACACTGAAGCATAAAGTTGTGAAAATTCCAGAGTTGTTGTTAGGCGGATGTCCAGTTTAGCTATCTGAGGCTCATGCTAACGCTAAACTAGCATCTTGAGCAGAAGCAGCTGCTCGGTTAATGCAGGCTGAGAGCTGACTGTCAGACAGCAGAAAGCAGCACTATGATGCTAACTCTAAACATTTTCAACAAAATCAACACAATAGTGATGAACTGTATGAGCCACACTCCCCTGCACTGAGTATAAATGCATTTTAGCAGAGGCAGCAAATGGGCTGATAAAATTGGACCTACAGTATTTGTGCATCTATTGCAGCTGAGCAGCTGTTTCCAGCAGCTGGATTAACGTTAGCTACAGTGAACATAAACATCACTCTATCATGTAGATCAAGTATGGAGATTATTTTATATTAAACCAGCCAGACTGAAGTCTGTCTTGGAGTAACCTGTTTGACAGTTATACAATAATGTTACAGATTTACTATTAAAGATTGCAGAAATTTTGATTAAATGTTAATTAATTGTTAGATATGTCCAACACATCTAGTGTGATCTAATTATTACCTCTAATGAAGCTGGAAGTTCTGCAACCATTTGCTGTTTAATACTTTGGATATTGTCTGGCCACTTGTTGAATAGATGGCAGCAGACAAGAGCGGGGGCTCCATAACTTTAAATTAAGTCATTATTTTACGTTATTTAATTTATCATTCAAGTACCTTGGTGTTTACTTTATGTTCTTTGAACTAATTACTAATGTAGCGTACTAGATTTTGTGTTGAACATAGGTCATGTCAGTGGTTAACATGGTTTTATAATGGAAAAACTTCCAGCGCACTTCATAAATGGTTAATGATTAACTGGTAATCGAGTGTTAACAAGGCCAACTATCAATTAAAGAAACTGCTTAAAATTTGCACCCCTACTCTGTTGCCAACTGAGTCTGTACATTTCCATAAAACCTTAGAATTTTGTGCGGCTTTCCATAAATAAATTGTGGGATTTTATGGAAACGTACATGTGCAAGAATTACTAAGAATAACTTAGCCACATAAATTCCTAAAGGTCAAATTCATGTGGCGTGAAGATGGAAACGGGTATCATTTGTGTCCAGTAAAAATTATAGTGGATGAAGTTGTGTTAATATAATTAGGTATGCTATGGCAATGTGATCATGTGATCCTGAAACTGAATGGGAAAAGTTTCATTTCTTGCCCAATTCAGAATGTGAATTGTATGGTCTAGTGCTCATAAAAATTCCCACAATTTCGCAATGCAACACATTTATAGATGTGAAAATCACAGTTATGTGACACAACACCTGTTAGTGATGGCTCAAAATAATGTTGATCCGTAAGTGTTAAATTATTTAGTAGTTTAATTTACTGTGAACTATATAGCGAATGTTGTCAACAATTAGTCGCACCCATCTTATATTCCAGCAGAGGACAGTCACAGTTCACCAGCCAGCACAATACACTTTACTCTCACATCACAATGTCCTGAACATCAATGAAAGTGAATATTCAACCAAAACATGACTCAGTTCTTGTGCTTAATTTACTGTATTTCTCAATGGAGTGTTTCAGCAAGAGCAGGCAATATGCAACAACAAATCATGTATAAACTTATTGTCTGAATGCATCATTTCTACGTCAGAGATCCGAGTGTTCTCCCATTGCAGTTGTTTGTGTACTTTTCAGGGTCAGTTCAGGTGAATTGATTGCCCGCTGTGATGACACTGCTTGAAAGCCACATCAATAAAGGACATCACCATCAACAAAGAAATTAACACTGGGGTCATGTCCCCACTGTTGGCTCAAAGAGTTGCGTTTGGATCCAAAATTTCTAGCCTGTGAGAGAGATTTGGGAGAGTGGGGAAAGAGGGGCAAGTCGGTTAACCATTTGTGGGAGTTAAGCCAAGAGGAGGGAAAGAAGGTGAGGCGAGGACAGGATAAGAAAGGAAAGGGCAAAAGAGGACAAGACGGAAAAGAAAAGAAAAGTTAGTAAGAGCAGATATGAAAGGAGGAAGAGAAGAGAGGTGAAAGGAGGACAAGAGGACAGGAAAAGCAAAGTCATGTTCACTCCATTAATGATCATAGGGTCTTCCTAGATTCATGGTTGATGCAGTAATTTTCTGGCGCATTGGCAGACCACCTGGAATAACATCCTCTCCCTCAAGGACCATTACATAATATGAAAGAATGATACAAGCACCTAAACTGTGCTTTTAATTACTTTGTTACAGTAATAAACAATGAATCAAGAAATCAGCCATTAAACATTTAACCATCATTTTGCTTTAACCATGTTATTCTTGCAGATCACACCATTACCCTTTGGATTCCGTCTCACTCCAGCAGCATGGAGATTTATTGCACCGTGGGTGTTAACAGTTGTAGTCTGGTGGAGGAGGATGGGTAGTTTAGTGTAGGCCAGAGCTCAGGGGATCCATAAAGTTCAAATGAGGTGACAGATTTACTCTCAGCAGATGGAGTGAGCTGAGGTCAAGTTGTTGATACTAAGTAAGCACATGTCTCTCGTCCTTAAACCAGGACAGTCTGCTCTCATAAACATCACAACAAAACAGGGGCAGAGGGCGTTGTAATGTGTGTCGGATGTCTGCCGTGACTCATTTGTAGATTTCTTTTCAAAACACCTTCAGCACAGTGCTGTGCAAAAGGTTGATATCTGACTATTTTGCAATTTGAAAAAGTCTACACTTGCAGCATGCAGCATTCTCATTCTGATTCAAAGTGATTATTAAATAACATGCATTCATCTTATAATCTCAGACATATCCTAAATAAGGATATACTCCATATAGGATGTATATTCTATAAATATACTGTGTGTTATATACGTACTTACTTGTGACCTACTGTAGGATAAGTCTGGCAATTCTCTTCTCACCTCTTCGATCACAAAGGTCTGCTGCTTAAAAGATGTTTTTTAACACATTATTCTTAGCAAGACACTAGGGTACATAAAAACCGAGGAGGCCAGCTGTTTCTCCCATTACCAGTGTGTCTACCACCAGATGTCATACACTATTCAGCATCATTTGAATGGTGCGCAAAGTTTGATGTCTTGGTTGTTCTCATAAACTTTAATGTCTCAACCATGTGTACTTGGCCTCACGGTTTATGTTAGTATTAACATACACAGTGTGCCAACTGGACATGCCCAAGTACAGTACAAAGATTTATTTGTCACATATTCATATTTCTTAATATATGTAGTGAAATGCAGGGGTGGCATACTCCACAGGATGTATTAAAAGCTTAAGTGTACAATAATAATAATAACTAGAATAGAGTCCACTCAGCAACTCTGACCACATGCCTCAGCCTGTCGCCGCCTTATATTCCTCCACATCTGCAAGCAGCTGCACAGCCCACTAAAACAGCACAGTTGGATCCATCAACCTGTAGATTCTGTTTCGAAAATACAGTACAATCACCAATGATATATGATTTTCTGCATTGTTAAGAAGCTTGTCACTACTTCTGCAGACTCACTGATGTTGTCAGAGTTGGTCTGGAATACTTCCTGATGTTACTCAACGTGTTCTGCAGCATAGCCTCCAATAGGACAGTCCAACACTTGACCTCTCCTGCCACCACAACTTCCTATATCATCCTTTTTACACATTCTGTTACGAGGAAGTAGCAGCATGATCTCACTTGCTGGATGGTGGGAAAGTCTTAGCCCTGTAACACCCCGTGAGTGGAGAATAACAATGGTTCTACCCCTCTGATGGGACACATAATGTGTTGATAGAAGTAAGGTAGGTTTGCCTTGCCAAAATTCCCAGCCACTACGAGCGCACCTTCAGGATATCTGGTCCAATGCCAGTGCCCAGAACACCATGCAGCTCCGACAATGCTGCATCGGGATTGCAGAGATGACGACCAAAGTGGCGGCACAGTGGGCAGCCAAGATCATCAGATACTCAAAGCCAGTCAAGCCTCACATTTAACAGACAAATATGAGAGTGGTATTGATCTGCTCATCTAATTCCCAGCAAAAAAAGTGCATGAGCGTATTTTCCTAAATGTCAAACTATTCCCTTGAATGAATGGATTACTTTACTTCTCTTGAAAAGAGATGGGAGCCGATCTCTACATGTGTCCTGAACACATGGGTCACAAGAATGTGACTGACATGTGAAGTGCACAAGGATCTCCAAATTCCTAAAGGAACATGTGATTTTCATAAACTGTCAGTGCAAACAGCTGCTGTGGCAGACTTTACTGGGAATCTATATTCATGTCTGTTTGTGTATGGTGGAAACAAGGGTTTGCACAAGAACAATTGAAGTGTAAAATACAATAGAGATAAGGATGTCTGCCAAAGGTAACATCTTATTGGGTCCAACTTGTCTCTAATCAACAGAGTAAACTTCATATGTTACACCCTCTCCTTTCATCTCAACCCATGTTGACCTTTGACTCAGTAAGTTGCCCTTGTTACATTTTTTTCCCCCACTTTATGACTTGGAACCTGTCATAATCTCTATATGTGTTTTGCCACCTTCGCGTGTTAAGACTGTGTACTGTATGTGCTGCATGCTGATAAGATACATCCAGTGGCATGTCAGTTAACAGCTGACAAAAGAGGTGAAGAGAGGTAATGTTAACACAGCCTCAGATTATGAGTATCAACTGCAATTGCAATAGATAACGAATAAACTATGGCACTCAGTAGACATCATACCTCTGCTAATGTCATGTAATAGTTTGCTTTCATTAAAACAGATCTTTTTTTAATTAACCATTGTTATGACCCTGCCTGGGGGAAACATTGGCACAACATGAAATTGAGACTCGCCTCTTCCCAGCTCCCAAGAACTACCAGCAACGAGGAATTTTGCAGCCCTTTAAATGTTTATTTTATATTTTTTTGGCTTCAGGGTGGGCTAACAACAAAACAACAATCAAAAGGAAACGAAAGCTAATCAACCTAAAATTACTCATTCAAATAAAAGAAACTAAAGTACAAATCACCTAACTCCTAACTCAATAAAAACAGGAGAAAAGAGGTTAAACCAAAATGCTGGCCATCCCCTGTGGAACCTGGGCTGTTATTTGCAAAGCTATTTGCAACATTCGACACAACAAAATGTTGGCTGACAGGTTGGTCAGAAGTCGAGAGAGGAGAACCCGCAGGAGCTGGGGGAAGCCGGCCTTTAAACCACAAGCTTTGAGGCTGGAACCAATCAGCTCCCTGGAGCAATCTACACACTCACACAGCCCCAATCATTCACTCAGCCAATCAAGGAAGCTCACCTGCAGCCTATTTCACACAGGCACCACAGCAGGATTACCAGAGAGAGGGAGAGAGATCGACAAACATACAGAGGATTAAACCACATACACAGAAATACACAGAAAATGTTCATACAACCTCTGGGTCATAACACCATTACAACTATTTTGTAAGGTGATGGGAATGTCTAGCTGCCACTCCCTCCTTTGTTCAAATGATAAAAATATGCTCGTTCAAATATGCAAATTACAGTAACTTGAAATACTACTGCTAATACATCAAGACATAACAAATGGAATGATATGAAAAAAACAGAACCTCTCTTTTGGCAGAAGTGACATGCCCACAAGGAAAACATTGTGCACATACAATATGCAAATTTTGTATTGTCTCTGTCTGTGTCTTTCTCATTGTGCTTCTGCTGAGCAAGTTGTGGCTGATTTGCAAAGTATAGTAGGAACAGTAAATATTAAAAAAAGATTAATTGTAACAATTTGTATGCAATTTGCAAGTTTACTGTAGCCAAGTCTACTCTAAGCTACTTTGACCTCGTTTCAACAAACTTTGACACTTTGTTCACACATGCAAATCAGCCATATTAAGAACCAAAATGGAGCACAGGATTGGGTTTAATGAGTGTCAACAATGTGTCATGATAGCTTATTTATGGACATTTTAGCATTAAGACATGAAGCAATTGGCTGGAAGCCAGCAAAATTAATGTTTAGATGTGAATGTGTATGCAACACTAAGATTTCCACTTTTTTTTTCAACCATATGCCACCTTTGATAAATGTCTGTCAGCACTGGCTATTAAACATGACACATATTTCAGTGAGGGACAGCAGCTAGTAGCAGTGATAATGCTAATGCAGTCTACACAGTTAGCTCTAGTCAGAAATGAACTGAGAGTCCTAAACCAGCAACCAAGTACACAAGCCCTCCCTCACAGTAGTAACATTAACATAAAAAATAAAAACATAACGTTAGCAAAAAATTCTTGCTGTTTGACTGATGTACAGGATGCCAATTTTTTTTTTTTTCCATTCCCCAGTATGGCAAAGACATGCCCCGCCCTACTCTGCCTCTGATTGGCTAGTACTCGTTGCCTTTGTTGGTTGGGCTGGTTAGGTTTAGGCATGAGAAGTGAGATTGGTTAGGGTTAGGGTAAGAATATCAGGATAAGCCAATCAGAGTCAGAGTAGGGCAGGTCATGACTTCACCATCCTGGGAAAAAAAATATTGTGTACAGGATAGACAATCTCATCCTGGTTGTTGTATTCGTAACGTTAGCATAAATGAAAATCCTGTTGCTGTTTCTTCAAAATATACTAGACAGTGGACTGCAGTGTAACTCATAAGAAACTATGTCAATACCTGATTTAATCAGATTATTGATCAGCCACACAAGATGAAGAGACTTTGCATACCTGTTGGATTTTTTTCCTCTGAAAAATTATAAGCATGTCAACATGATGCTTTTTGTACCCAAAGCACTAACATGCTGATGTTTAGCAGGTAGAACATTTACCATGTTCACCATTTTAGTTTAGCGAGTTATGCTAAAATTAGCTAATTAATTCCATAGATAAAGTAGTTGTAGATGAAACGTCCTCACTATCACCAAAGCTATTGCAATAAATGTACTACATGTACCAAAGTTTATGGCAATCCATCCAATAGTTGTTGAGAAATTTAACTCAAAACAAAAGTCAGCCTCTAGATGGCGCTAGATGAAAAGTCACCAAAGACAGTAGACTTCATCCCCTGTGGACCATGAATGTGCAATACAAAATTTAATCACAATCCATCCAACATTGTTGAGATATTTCACACAAGGCACAGGCAGCGCAGGTAGAATTAACAAAGGTACAAATCTAAGGCACCGCCTTAGAAAACAAAAAAGCTTTGTATCTTGGCAAGAAACCAAAATGATTCATCCTCTTAACATTTTACATCAGATGCCTCAGAGTTTTGCTTGCTTCCAGTAAGGTTTAACTTATGACTCAAATGATAGATGGAAAACATGACAGTTTTACTCCTGGTGTAACACAGCATTTCCAGTCAACCTTTGGGACACTGCAGTACGTGATAGCACTGCGGACTTGGCTGACATGTTATTCAGATAGTGGAGGGAGCTACTTCAGATAACTTTGAATTACCGGTTGAAAAAGGTTGTGTAACACACATCAACAAACACAAAATGTACTCGCTGAGGTTATGGAAACATGGTGTGGATGTTTAGAATGGGCAAACAGCACATGCACAAACGCACACAGACACACTCCTACACACACACACACACACACACACACACACTGATCTTGAAAGTGAAATAATAAAGAGAATCATATGACTATGCACACACAGTGATGAATCAAGGCACTTGCAACAGCTATGTTGCGAGTTTGTGTCAGAAGGCTCGTACACACACACACACACACACACATTCCAGGCCGTGAAGCGTATCATGACACAATTTAAGGTCTGTGGTTGGCAGCGTTTCAAAGGGAAATGGAGGACACTCTGGGGCATACTGCTTTAAGCGTCCCCTTGATATAAAGGCTCACCTCAGATGAACTGCATACTGTATTACCTCATTTTATGACATGCATCTGACAAATGTGAATGAACAATAAAGTGCATCACACAGTGGGTGTAAAAGTGTTTTGGATTTCCTGTGAATTTCATACAGGTCACTGTGGCCCCGTGTGCACTCTGGGGAATGTGAATGTTTTGTCTTAACTGGGTTTTGATGTTTTAGGGGCTTGTAGTTTTTATCAGTGTTAGCAGCATGGCTAAAAAAGCGAGGTGATTCCTTAACTTTTCATTTAGTGCAATCATCAGGTCAAAATTTAATCTGTCCAATATTTATGACCAAATAACCATTAAGTAATGGTACTCCCATTAGCCTCAGTTGTTATTGTGTTGTCTGCTAATAAGCAAATGTTAGCATGCTAACACAGTAAACTAAGATAGTAAACATGTTAGCTTAGCATCAGCATGTTAGCATTGCCATTGTGAGTATGTTAGCATGCTGATGTTAGCATTTAGCTCAAAGCACTGCTTTTCCAATCAGTACAGTCTCACAGTGTTGCTAGCTTGACTGTAGACTCTTTTTCAAACCTATAGTTAATATGCTCTGATCATAATCAGTCAATGAGTTAGTAAACTTGTTGAGTTTTCCCATTGGTTCACTTTCTTTCAACACAGAGATAAATTCATCACTAAAAGTCGCATGAGAACGTCCACTCTGCTCATTGGTTAGATGTGCCTGGGGTAGAAGAATGTAAACACAAGAGGAGGGAGGTTCTATGTCATGGATGTATTCTTGTTATACATCCATGTTCTATCTACCCAAATATCAAGACAGTAATGTACCTCGGTGCTACTCCAGGTCAGACCTTGATTCATTCTCCGGCTAGCTGCTAGCAACGGTAGATCCTGCTCATCTATATTCCAGTATGCAAAGTGCACCTGGCTAGAGGAGCCATGTAGGTTGAATCTGCAGAGTAAGCCTTTAGTTGGGTCAGATTGAGGTCAGCTCACATTCCCACCACAAACAAATTGCTCCAGAACTCGTTTGTGACCAGACCGAGACCACTTCCTCTAACGGGTCTTTGTACAGTTGTTTTGTTCCACACCCGAGTATGATTGCTATGTTCAGATCTGCCAAAAAGGATCATACCAAGGAGGAAAACAAACCAGATTCCAATGCAACTGGACTAAACAGCACAGTAGTCCTGTTTGTATGTATACTTTTTTGGGGGTATTTTTTCCACTTTGCCAACCCAATTATGAATAATCTGATTGAACATCATAGTGCTCATGCATACCTGTGCAGAGTGCAGATGGAAAGTGGCTACCTTATTAATGAGATTAATGTTTTTGTGTTGTTTTTTTATTATTTCTGTACATTGTCGCTGACTTTTTTTTTTTTTTAAATCAAGGTCATGTGAAAAAAAATCTATCCCGTCCAACAAAACAAACCAGTTGTTTGTCTATTCCATGCCAGAGCACCTTGAACTACACTCTCAAAGGCTGGCTGACAATCACATTAGGTTGTAGATGCCACCTCCATTTTTAATTCGACTGTCTTCCTGGTAAGCTATTTATAGAATATGTAACTAGGTGGAGATAGTTACTCAATAGAGAGTTGAAGGTTACATATGTAACCATAGTTTCTGAGTAAAGAGACTATCAGTGCTGCTCAAGGCCACTCAGAGACCCTTTACCTCAAAATGAGGATCAGTGAAGATAAGAAGCACATGTGCTTTTATGCTGTGTGCAACCTTCTTCTTCTACCACTTGGTTTGTCTTAAAGTAATTAACTAGGTCACTTGATGTCAGTGGGTAAGTCTCCTTGTGCAATATGTAATAAGGTGAAGAGGTAGCCTCTCTATTTGGAGAACAGTGATTACAACTGTGAACTTTTGATCTTATAGGTGGCCAAATAAATCTTGGACCAAATGATCCAAAAAAAATCCTAGCAGTATTTATAGTGGGAGCAGGCAGAGCCACAGGATTGGCAGGGCTATTTCTGCAGCCTTGATCAGGCTTATAGTTACTGACTGTTTTATATTAAACTTAATGGCATGTTTACCTTTCTTGACTTAATCCAATCTGTTTCTGTTACCAGAGGACGGATTTAACACAATAAGAATCCAGGCTGGTGATCTTGAGGATCTCCTGGTTCAAATGTCCTTAGTGTCTCATGTAAATTCTATAGTAGTATAGTATCAATAAGTATATATATATATACCATATATATATATATGGTTTCTTGTTATAGCATGGTCCACTCATGTCCTATTTGTGTGGTCTTTCTGGGTTATGGTTACATATTAACAGTTCAATGTTGTGGCTTTTGTGACACTGTGACTCACACAGGAGGGACAGTTCTGTTATTGCTCATGTGTTCATAATACATCATGTAATGACATGAGAATATCTACAACCATAAGAGCAACCTGCCGTGTTGTCATTTAATTCCACTTTCAGAATAAATAATTACAAACTCCTTCAGCTGGGGAAGATCATGTGATACAATCCAAAGTGCCACAACAGCTACTAAATAGACCCTGTGGTGAGTTTTGTCAACTGCAGTTTCTGAAAACTTTAAATCTCACTATTAATCATGGTGAGAAGTGCTGGCAGTTCCTGAAAGTAGTCCATCAATCATTCTTCATTTATGAGGTTTAACAGCTTGAAAACCCAGAAAAATATTGTAAAAACAAAAAAAAAGTTGTTTTTGACCCACTTTCCTGAAGCAACACTGCAGTCCCATAATAAAAGAACAGCCCTTCCCTTTTATACAGTAAACAACCTTGTCAGATATAGACTCACTCAGAAAGACACACACTAACAGAGTAACTCTACTACCCAAGTGCGTTGGATATGTGCGCTTCTTGCTATCTCCTCTACTCATCTTCTCTCATTGCCCTAAACTAATATAACACCAGCATTATTTAATGCCATCCGATGGACCAAATAAATGAATCTGTGCTCTGATAAGTGTCCTGATAATAAATGACCACAAATCATCAAGCACTGTTCCTGTGCTGCTGCATTCTGCCATGTGAATGTCAATTGTGTGTGTGTGTGTGCGCAGCCCTCGTGCTACCATGCTCAGCACTCTTGAACAGTGCTTCCCACTTTTCTAAACCACAGCACCGTTTCAAAGGAAATTTTTTATCATGGCACCCCAAGCCATACAACCCCCAATATAACTGGTATAATCTATATGTACACAGAAGCTTCTCGGTTTTAACAATTCATATTATATTATATACCATATTGTATCATATAAGGCTATATTATATCAATATGAAGTTAAATAAGATAGGCTTATTCTCAATTACCCAGAAGAAAAGCCAATAGGTGCTGTACAGATTTACAGATAAATCATTTTACTTAGAATAAACAATTAAGGCAATTAAATAAGCGAATATGTTAAATGTATTTCATTTCATGTCACTGAAGAATATATTCAAATGAAGTAATGATACTTTAATTTACTTCAGTCAAAATGAGCTTATATGTAAGATGCAGCCTACAAGGAAAAACAAACAAACAAAAAAGGCTGCATGAATTTTAATGGGACATGTTGATGTGGAGAGAGAACAACCTGCAAGTCTGACTCCACTGACAGGACGTCTTTTGTCTTGTTTTCATGTATACCAGCAATTAGAGAGCATCTCAAATCTTAACATCGCTGCTCTGACACTCACTTTCTTTGTGACTGCTGAGCTCCTCCAAAACTCCCCAGCCGGAAAGCGTGTTGCGAAACTATGACAACCGGTAACCATGAGTTGTCATGCCAGCTGCAACTACCTGCATATTAAACTGAGTTTTTAATATGGTAATTTTGTTATTTATTACTTATTCATTCTGTTTTGATATGTTCAAAAACATAACATAAAAAGGAGTTAATGTAGGTTTAATGTGTTTTTTTTTTAATATGGTGATTAAAAATGCACAATAGATGAACAATGATGTGTGGCCTGTCCTCACCCACTTTGGCAACCACTGCTCTAGAAGCATATGAAATACGTCACTGTAGCTAGTAGTATGATTGAAATTTTCCTTATGATAAGATCTGGGGTTGTACTACTCTCTTTCTTTCAGCCCCATGGTTTTTTTTTAATATGGTGATTAAAAATGCACAATAGATGAACAATGATGTGTGGCCTGTCCTCACCCACTTTGGCAACCACTGCTCTAGAAGCATATGAAATACGTCACTGTAGCTAGTAGCATGATTGAAATTTTCCCTATGATAAGATCTGGGGTTGTACTACACTCTTTCTTTCAGCCCCATGGCAAATCAATAACCTATTTTGTGACTCATGTTGTCTCGCCTGCTCCCCTCCGTTAACCTCCTTCTGCCCGCATCCTTTCCCAAGTTTTTTCCATCCAAGTCACCCATCCAGTCCATGCACCCAGGCTGTGCCCTGCTCCTCGAAGACACCCTGGCCTCATGTGACCCCAGTCCTTCTGTGCAACATCTGCCTTCACGCCTCTTCCTTCCTGTTGCCTCTCTCATGTATCAGAGCAAGTGCCTACTGTTTGATTTAAAAAAAGTCAGTTTTAAATTTTTCCTTTAGTTGCTCATTTCACTGTAAAAGCACAAATCAGTCATTTATTCCCGTAGAACACTGATGTGTAACCCTTTCTTCTTATGCAACAGCTTCTCAGTAACTTTTAAATGACACCGTCGTCAGCAGCTGCCCTCTGAAATATGATAATTTGTGCAATGTGTGAAAACACACTGCCTTAACATACAGTAATTCTCACTGCAGCAGCGAGATGGAGTCAGTTTAGAAATTCCATTGGTTTATCTCCAATTTGGAATTAGGAAGCTGCTCGTAATTGTGGCCTTAGTGATGAGACGTAAACATCACATAAGGATGCACAGGCACGCACTTGAGGATACAGGTGATGCGATTCCTGCTAATGGGTTCATGTTCTTCCACAGATCGACAATTGGTGGCCCGTCACACACCAAGAAGTAATTGCACCAGCAAAACACGGTGACTGTCTGACCTGGGGGTGCAGCAAAAAATGTCAAGGGGTCATATTGTTACAGTTAACACACACTATTGTTTTATCCTTGTGGTTTTATGTGTGAGCATATTCTTCTCAGCTGCCTCTTGGAGAAACACAATTTTTCTTACTGTGTATTTAAAAATGCATATATTCAATGTAAATATGTTGAATAATTCAGTTCAATTCAA
The DNA here is from genome assembly GCF_910596095.1 of Thunnus maccoyii. Lineage (NCBI taxonomy): Eukaryota > Metazoa > Chordata > Actinopteri > Scombriformes > Scombridae > Thunnus > Thunnus maccoyii. Next base: position 12,463,498 of record NC_056549.1, on the reverse strand, counting down.
TTTTATTTATATAGCACCAAATCACAACAAGGTCTAGACCATACTCTTTAATTTACACAGACCCATCAATTCCCCCATTAGCAAGCACTTGGCGACAGCGGTAAGGAAAAATTCAGTGCAAAATCAGTGCTTGTACCAGGGCCAGTGCAATATACTGTATGTATAGCCTAACAGCGTACACCAAAGACGCACAGGTTACATCAGAGTGATAGTAGTTGCAAATGACACAAGAGGAGCTAGCCGCAATGTCTCAACATTTTATGCCGCATTATTAACCAATCATAGGGCAATGGAAAGATTCTGAGCTATCTCTGAGTGGTGTGTTGACTGATCAGCCAGTCTGAACAGATGAGAATCTGGTTGGTGCAGAAGTAGTGTATGCTGAACACGCTGCAGGAGCGGTGAGTATTTCATTCTCAATAGGCAGATTTTCGGCGCAGTGTTCCTCTGACTGTTGGATGAGAAATGACAAAAGCACATTCTGTTGTAAGTCCTAGTTTGCTTGTCCTCTATCCTCATCAGACACACACTAGCCCTGATCATGTGTTGTTTATGTTATCAGAGCCAAGGATATTAAAGACAGCTGCAGACATCTTCGAGATTCACTGAAACATCAATGAACATTAATTCATAAATTCTGCTCAATGAAAATCCATCAACGTATGTATTATATGGTGATAAGTAATGAACTTGAAAGCAAGTTAGTAGAATCCTCAGAGTTGTTTAGATCATGAACAACCTTGAGGGTTACAACAACATTTTTGTTAACTCTCTCTCTCTGTCTCTGCAACCCCCCCACCCTTCTCTCTAAGGGGTTGATGCTCTGCTCTTTCATCCTCAGAAGGATGAATTTTAAAATCTTTATTACATAACGGAGAGTGGAGAGGCATATCTCCATGGTAACAGCAGTATAAACACCCTCTAGCTCGATGTTGTGGTAACTGAGTTCAGCATTCAGCCCTCCTCCTCTCATTTCATGAAGGCACTGAACATCTAAAGATGCAGCAGCCTGTCAGGGATCCATCTAAAGATGCAGCAGCCTGTCAGGGATCCCCCATGAGGAACAGAAACACAGGATGAGCATAACAAATGCAGGCGAAAGTTCATTCAAAAAAAATTCAGATGAAAGGAACTGAAATCAAACAAAGAGGATGACACTGTTTTACATAATTAAGTAACTCTCTCTTTGCTTCAGAATAATACAGTATGTGCTGTGTAGATACAGTGTGTTCCTTGAAGCACATTTGAGCGAACTGTTGAATTAATAAAGTAAAGAGGACTGTTTGAAGGATTAAAATATATATTTCTTTGCACTAACAAAATCAATTCCAACTTCAAAAAGAAAAGAAACCCCAGGAGGTGTTCAAAACAATAGTAAAAACCCATTTCTTGCAAACCAGAAACCTAGTAAAAAAAGGAGTAACAAAAGGAAAGAAAGGTCACACTATAACAGTTTATTACATAAATCATAATTTTGCATCAAATATAACATCAGTACAAACATCCTGAGGTGATATACTTAAATATTGTTCAGGAATAGTGTTTTCAAATGGTCATTCTGTCATTCAATCAATACTGTTTTGCACTTCATTTGTTGAACCTTCTGCTTTCTATTCTCTATTCTCTCTATTATCAGAACAGCATTGATACCCATCATTAAAGAGATACAACATCATAACCAAAAGGGAGCCATAAAAAGTCAGGGTATATTACCAGTTTTTAATGTTAAACCATATACAGTACAGTATGACAATAAAGTATGTCCAAAACCCTTGAATAGTATGGGAGAACAGAGTCCATATATTCATTCATTTAATGTCTGATCATTTTGTTCTCTAAAGCTAATTCTGGACTGTGAAACAAAAAGGTTTTTCTTCATCGATGCTCTGGCAGTATTTGACACTAACCTGCAACAAATTTGCAGAGAGAGGACAAATTCTGCTATTTGTTGAAGATTTCAGAATCTTTTAAAAAAAGGTGAATTAATCTGAGTAGTTTAATTAACCGGTTGTAGCTCAGGAGGGAGAGCGGGTCGTCCACTAATCAGAAGGTTGTTGGTTCAATCCGTGGCTCCTCCAGTCTGCATGTTGAAATGTCCTTGGACAAGATACTGAACCCCAAATTGCTCCTGCTGGCTATGCCATTGGTGCGTGAGTGTGTGTGTGTGTGTGTGTGTGTGTGTGTGTGTGTGTGTGTGTGTGTGTGTGTGTGAATGGGTGAGCACAGTAACATTGTCGGCACCTTGCATGGCAGCCCCTCCCATCAGTGTATGAATGTGTGTGTGAATGGGTAAATGTTGGCATGTATTGTAAAGCGTTTTGAGTGGTCAATAAGACCAGAAAAATGCTATGTTAAGTGCAGTTAATTTAGCATTTTCCAATCTAAAAAAAAACAATTGTGTTTCAACCTCCAAATTCAGCAGCATTCAGGCCATTTTTGCTTTCGAGGCTCTGCAAAATACACATACGATATGTGATCCCAAAACCACAAACAATATTATACCGAGAAATTATATGAATGGAAGAACAGAACAGTCAAAGTGGCTTCAGGTAAGACGTGACCTTTTAATTGCCAGCAAAGAACAAAATATAACCGGTAGGTCTGGTGGTGCTTTTATTTCTTTGCCCTGTGTGTGGCATCATTCGGTTGAGCAGGTGTGTGAAAGTACAGAAATGTTAACCTCCCACTGAGGCTTAGGAGGGAAATTATTGTATGAATATGTATAAATGCTTGTGTGAACTTCTGAAAGGTTAAAAATGCTTAGTGACAGTCATAGAAACCATGTTTGTGCATCTGCACAGTAAGTTCCTGTGTGAAAGAGAAACAAAGAATATCTTATCATGTTGAAGCATATTCTGCCATGTCTGTTTGAATATAACCATGCATAGAGTAGTCCAAATAATTCCTAGATGTTGGTGTGAAAGAGATAAATGAGTATTTACCCCACTCTTCAGGGCTCACTCCTCTCCAGCACATGTCTGTATCGAGTGAGCCATGCTCTGAGCATTAAAGAAAGTGTGACAAGAGAAATTGTTTCTTTCCTCATTGAGGTCATAACCTGACGTGCCAGATGGTTTGTTAGACAGAACTACCTGAGAAGTCGTCCTTGGAAACTGTTTTGAAAAGGGCAGGCACTTTCAAAAAACACTTGGCAGGTGATTGGTTGAACCATCTGTTCATCATCGTCTATCACCATCTATCACCGTCTTACTTTGCAAGGCAGCTGGATTGGCGAGATCACACGAGAATCCTCAAAGGACGCCGATTGGATACATGCGCATAACTAGAAGCCTGACAAGACGGATTCTCGCGTGATCTCATGATGTCATGATCTTGCCAATCCAGCTGCCTCGCAAGGTAACTGAAGTCAAGTGCAAAAGGTGAATTGCCACAACAGGATACATCACTCACTTGTTGCTGTCATGTTGCATTCCTTGGCTTTACATGTCTGCACTTGTTCCGCAGTGTCACCATCTTTCTCAGTGCTGTCATCAAGGAGACCAAAAAAAAGTGAATCAGTGTTCAGGGTTGCAGAGGCCACATACAGGTGACCTGTGAGTGCTGTAACATCTCAGTAATTCAAAGGGGCCTGCTACTGTTGCCTTGCTTTGTCTAATAACTATCATTCCTTTGTTAGGTCAGATATTTGTTTTGTTCATGTATCCCTTGTTGAGTATAGGAACTATTATCATGTGCATTGCTTTTTGGGAAGCATGATCACTGACCACTCCACTCATGCCTTGATGGATAAAGCTGGTGACATTACATCTATACATTTTATATTGTTATTGAATTCCCATAAAAAGAGACCAAAACCAACAATGCGTTACATTTCTCAATACTTCACAACTTTCCCAGCCTGCCTGTGGCTCTCAGTGCCAAGTACATTTGGTCCTTCTGAAGATTTAAACCTTTAAAAATGCATCACAAATATATACTTTCATTTTTTAAAAGTGCTAAATAATTTCCTGAAACAGCTGGGCACTGCAGATTTTACAAATTTTACTCAAACAGTAATGAATTTTTTAGGGATTATTTTCAGCCACGGATCGGGTGCTCTAGTGAGTTTTTACAGCAGCAGGACACTATATGCGTCCTGATCCTCCTTACAAGTATTGTGCATATATCCAAAGCCAGATATATCATAGTTCTCTGTGATGTAGACCTCCATTATTGTCCAAAAACTAGTAAGAACATGTCAGTGTGCCACATTGTTGCAATGGGTCACATGTTACTTTACCACAAAGAGTTTGGGCGAGATAGTTTGTTTAGAAATGGCTCCAAAGTCTAATAGCAGCTATCACGTTTTCAGTCTCCGCAAAGTAGTAATATGTAAGGCAGACAGCATTGAGCATGTGTGGGAAGGCAGTTCCATTTACAAAGCTTCATAAGTTGTTGTGCTACATATCTGCACATGAGATTTGTTGACAATAAGAAAAATAAAGGAAATCTTTGGCCACATCCTGTAAACTATCACTCTCCCTTGCTGCACTTGTGGTAACAAGTATTTTGTTTCCTGTGCAGTTCCTAATAACTACTATAACTTTCAATATTTTAATTGTGCAAATGCCTTTATCCCCTTGCAGTCTTGTCTGTGTTGGTGGAAACCCCTTTGTTTCGGTGGCTTGTGATTTAAGAATGCATTTAAGACTATTATTTGGGGGAAAGTCCCAACGTGGTATAGTTTGATTTGGTCTAAAACAAGACTTAGTCAAGTCTTAATATGTCTCTGTCACAAAAGCCAGAGCGAAGCGTTATGTCCTATTTTAATCATTACGCATTTGCATTATGCATTTGATAAAAACTTTATATTCATGCGAGTAGGAGTACCGTTTGATGCATGTTCTGTGCATACAAACTGTGTGTGTGTGTGTGTGTGTGTGTGTGTGTGTGTGTGTGTGTGTGTGTGTGTGTGTGTGTCTGTGTGTGCACGCGTGTGAGTGCATATGTGTGTGTCTGTTTTCTTGGAAACCTTCATTAATACTGTATGTGATTCCTTGATAACAAATGGGCACTGACATGCTGTAATAAAGATAAAAGCATAGATATATTACTATCTGTCATACATTCCATCCTGTTTTACTGTTAACATTTAACATAACAGTAGACAATGTGAAACAGGCATGTCACGTAAAACAGGCTAACAAATTGACACATTTTTTAAATTGCCTCTGTTGATTCAAAGCTGCAAATACAGCAAATGTGTGCAAGACTGTTTAGCAGCTTAGCCTTTCTCACTCTGTGTGGGTGAACCTGTAAACCCTCAGCCACATAAAACCGGTCTGTAGGTCATGTGAGGTAAGGACAGCTCATGAAGGAACAGGAAAAGTGGTCTCTAAATTATGCACAATTTCAGTCAGCTCCACTCCTTCAGGAAATTTATATCAGCTTTTAAAGTGCAAAGGTTTATGGGAGCTCTTTTAATTATATGTTTCTTGTTGTTAATTGACAGTATAGGGTTTACACATGGTTGATTACACTTGTTGCAAGTTACCTGACTGATAAGAGCACTGTAGGTTAAACTGGTACACTGAAAAAACTGAAGATGGAGGGTTGTTCAACTTACAGATATGCAGTTCTTATATACTACATAGTTGATTTATATTTATCTTCTGAACATGTTTAAATCTTGTGAAATTATTTCAGTCTTGAGGGATTTAAATTCTGCTAGTCTCAGTCATGTTAAGAAAAATGAAAGTAGTTATGTTTTATTATGTTTTATAATGGGAAATCCCACCTCCTGGGGGCAGGCTGCAGGACAGAAAACTATTGCTGTGTAATTACACACCATCTTTTCCCTCATTTTGGAAGCAGCAGCAGAGTGACAACTGACACTTACATAGTTAAGTGGTGTAAATATTAACATATTAAATAAAAAAAAATACAATTCTGAAAATATTTTAATATTTACTCCACTTATGTCAGTGTCAGTTGTCACTCTGTTGCCGCTTAGATGTCAGGTGCCACTAGATGCCACAGGAGTGCCAGTAGCTGCCACTGGAGTGCCACTAGCTGCCAAAGGAGTGCCACTAGCTGCCACTGGAGTGCCACTAGCTGCCACAGGAGTGTCAGTACCTGCCACAGGAGTGCCACTAGCTGCCACAGGAGTGCCGGTAGCTGCCACAGGAGTGCCGGTAGCTGCCACAGGAGTGCCACTAGCTGCCACAGGAGTGTCAGAGGCTGCCACAGGAGTGTCAGAAGCTGCCACAGGAGTGCCACTAGCAGCCACAAAAGAGCCACTAGATGCCACTAGATACCACAGGAGTGCCAGTAGCTCCCATATAGGGTCAGTTGTCACTCTGCTGTTGTTTAGATGTCACAAAAAAGTGAAAACGAAGATGAAAAAGTGAAAAACAAAAATAAAAATGTGAAAACACCATGTAGCTGACTTTTTTGGAGAATATTATTTTTTATTTATTAAGTAGCCTACACAATATTTATACATTTTTAATTTTTATACACTCAAATCAGTCCAACACATTCTGGGTTTTCCTCATAACTTAGTGAAGTCCGAACACAGCTCAGTCAAACCAACACGCCTCTTTCCAATCCCTGTAAACTCTCTCTCCCTACGTACCCTGCTCTTCCTTTCTTTCGTCTTCCTCCGTTTTCTCCACCCCATGAACTACCAGTTAACTGCACAGCACCCACTAGCTGGAATACTTGATACCAGAATATCAACTTAACAATATTGTAACCATTAAATATATGTAAACAAGATTATAGATAGCAATAAAATAGGAATATACTAGACTTATGTTTGCTCAATTACATTTAAACCTGTGTTTACGTAATTGCGTTTACATAAGACAATTTCACTATTACAATAAGAAAACTGAGGATTTGTTTTTCATTATTGTAGCTGATTGTTATGAATGACTATAAAATTAATTATTAGTAAAGAATGTATTTTTGTTCATTTTTATTTAAAAACGGGCAAAATCATAACTTCCTTGGCGGAGGTAATGACATAAAATGAATGAAAAACAAAAAAGTAGAACATGGTTACTTAACAACCATCCTAAAACAGACTTGCGGCTGCTGACCTGCCATGAAAACAAACCAGGAAATTTGGCCCCGCCCTAGTTGACAGTGAGTCTTTCAACTGCCGACAGAGTGCCACAGGCTGCCACTGAGGTGCCACTAACCTGCCAGTGTCACCAAGAAGATCCTGGCCTCTCTCCAAAGTAGAGTGCATTCCACACAAGATAATCAGACACAAAAAGAGTCGTCTATATTCAGCTGTCACTTATGTGCATGTAAGAATGTAGCTAATGAAAGGGAGTTTGTCTTTCATAACAACACACATCTGAAGAGAAATGAAAATGTCTGTTGCTTGTTTGTTGGCTGTAGTTTTCAAACCAGTATTTATGGAACCTTTAAAACACACCTAACACATTAACTGAACTCTCACCAGGTATTGTGAGAACAACTACAGTAGTCTCTCTGTCATTAGATGATTTGTTTGCTGATAGCCAGGACGAGGAGTGTGTGGTAGAGGAAGTTTGTCATACATCCGTAGACTGAAACAATCAACACAAGGTACTGCCAAGTGTAACTGAGCAGCAGTTTGCAGCAACCTTACTGAAGTTGGAATATTTTGTGCACGTGCAGTGGCGCCTTAATGCACAGGCTTACAGGGGCTTAAGCCCCGGGCCTCCAGGGGCCTCACGAGACATGAGTTTAAAAAAAAAAAAAAAAACAGTAACAGTAAACATGATGTAGGAGAGTAAGCTACCTTTGACGTGGAGGCAGACATGATGAGGAGTGCTTCTCACTGTGCTTCAACACTCCTTGTAAAAACATGATTTATGTCATTATGTCGTGTTTGAATGTGGCGGCGCGGTGCAGCAGCAAAAGTTTTCATCCAGCTTACTGGTTAGCTGCGTTTGCTTGTCAAAGTAAAGACGAGTAAAGAAAAGGATGACAAAAATATCACATGGACTTAGAGGAGGACTTTGTGACAGAAGTGATTGAATTTTAATATTCGTCAGATTTTTTTTGTTTTACTAAGTTTGTAAATGAAACTGTGTCACCAGCAAGAAGCATTCACCTTTCTTAAAGTTAGTTTGAGTGTATTTCATGAAGAATTTGACATTACTGTCTTGATACTTGGCCTTGATACTTCAAGGCCATGGATGTTTCAGGAATGTATCAGAATCAAATGTTGTGGGAGGTGTTCACAGATTACATGGCCAGTATAAAAACATTTAGGCTGCTATCCACTATGGAGTATCGGTCAGTCAGATACCCTACATTTCATACACAATTTGTCAAACTGCATTATTGTGTTGTCAGCGTCTTTCATATGTTGAATTAAGGCAATTTCACTTTTTTTTCTGAAATTAATCTCTTTTAATGTTTGCTTGTTTGAGAGGAAACGTTGCATCTCGTTGCAGTATCCCAACACTGATGGTCACAGGATAAACAGGCGAAACTGGTCAAATCTGGCAAGTGCAACCACCACATAGTTTGCACACAAAATACAATCATGCACAGTGTGAGTCCACAGTGACAGAGGAGGTTAATTTTAATGTGAATATGGGCAGAGGTGGCTGGTGACTCAAAAAATTGGGGAGGACAGGAGGAAAACCAACCCGTGGTGTCATGTTATTTTACATTAGTTGGCTGCTTATCTCTTCTTTCTTATGTTCAAGTTATGTTATGTTATTATGTTCATATGCAGGGCTGTGCAGAGACCTTTAGAGGGGCAGGTGCTCAAACTTAAAAAGAACAACAAGAACAAGATTTTAAAACACTACACACCAACATAACTTATAGCATAACCTAATGAATTATAGCAACCCATAGTCAAACAGCAACCCATAGTCAAACAGAATGTTACATGAAATATTACAACAAACCGTATCATACTATATTGTTGTCCTCCACCAAATGAAATCGGAGGGGGGGATAATTTTATATGCCATTCACTGAATGGCATTGGTTTTCAACAGCTGTCATCACTACAATGCACTCAGCTGAAAGTTGCCAGTTAACACTGTCACTAGTAGATCTGAAACACCGGCCTACTTGACTGATAACCTAGCTTTGTCTGTCATATGTGAAGTACTATCTTCTTAGAACAGTAAGTAAGTGTATACTCAGTTTAACAAGCAAGTTAATATTGCATTATTAAAGGGAAGGGCCCTTCTTGTTTTTATTAAATCCATGTGGGTTTTGTATTACTAATCAAACATTTCCTAGATCTGGCAAAATGCAAGGTCAGTCACAGGCAGATATTGGCAGAATATTGGGTCAGTCATTATTTTTTACAGGCTGTCAACTGGCTTACATATGGGCCAGTTCTAGCAAAGCTGGCCTCCAGAGTTGGGCCAATTTGTATGGGCCAGTTCTGGAGAGTTTTGCTGGGGTGATTGTAGCCCAATGCTGCCAGTGTCAGTTAGATTTTGGCACCCAGACTCAGACCAGTATAGGCTAGGTCTGCCATTTTTGTTGGAGTGATTGCGGCCCTATGCTGGCAATGCTGGTTCAGTTTCAGGACCAGTGTCCGGGTCTGGGTGTACCAGTGTACGATTCTGGGGCATCGTTCAAACTGGGTTTGGCAAGAGTCTGGCAACCGTGCTCAGGCGGAGTTATTTCTTCTGGCCTGCTGGATTTGGGCCATTATGGGGAAAAAACATTTTGGCTACCTGGTCAGTCTCTGGAGAAGGGCAAATAATAAAGACTGACCTATAAGTCAGGTCACTACAGTTATAGCCCATAGGAGGCAAAATGTTTGTTAATTTTGGTCAGAAACACATTTGTGTTATTTTTGACATGTTTAAGAAATCACATTCATATGTTGTTTAAACACTCTTAAAGGAGTAGTTTGATATTTCTTGCACAATACTCTTTCTTGTTGTGACTTAAATGGGAAGACCATTACCACTCTCGGTAAATATGAAGCTATCGTTAGCCAGTGTAAGTTAGCATAAAAACTTGAAGCAGGTAGAAACAGCTAGCCTGGCTCTGTGCAACAGCAACAAATTCAGCCTACCAGCAACTCTAAAGCTCAATAACACAATTATTTGTTTATTTATATCACTTGCTGAAAAACCAAAGTGCAAAAATAACACATTTTAGTTTTATTATTTCTTAGCCAGGAGCAGTAACTTCCTGGAGTCTGGCTGGTTGCCTCGCAACCTCACGGTCAATGATAAGATTCTGCGAAATAGTCTCACACATAACCCCCCAGCAAACCACAATATGTAATTTTTGCACTTCACATGAAATAAATATCATCTGTTCATTAGTTAACTTTGGACAGAGACTGAATAGCTGTTTCACTAAGATAGTCAGCTGGTGGCTGTAGCTTCATATTTACCCCACAGACAAGAAAGTGAATAAGTGTATTTCCCTGTAGAATGATTCCCTTAAAAAATTATGTGCATCCAGTGTATATGTCTGTGTGTCCAGTGTGGTATAACACATGTAGCTACATTATATAAATAAGTAGGCCAAGGCAAATCTGTGCTGCGCCTAATCTAGACACACAGCACCTATTTTTAAGATTGTTACTTCACATGCTTGCCTTTATTAGACAGCGTAACATAGAAACAAAAAAAAAAACAGTACAAAAACAGAGGACAGAGTGGATGAAAGTAAGTAAGTGTCCCAAGCCTTCTCAACCCCTGGATGTTAACAATTAAACATGGCGTAAAAATAAGACCTGTTTTGTATTTCTGCATTTTATGTTGAGTATGTTTTTATGTTAAGTGGACCTTGTATAGACACCAAAAATGTGAACAAGTAGCATGTGGGGTCTGTTGAAACCTGCCAGCTGTCCAACATTATAGGAATGACATGTGAATTCTGTTTTGGGGGATTCTTTTCTCATTAATAGTTTTTTTTTCCAACTAGGTCAAATAAACACTCAATTCCAGGAAGACTTATTCTGAGAAAGCCTCTGTTATCAGGCCCTAATGACAAGCAATCTTCGAAACACACTAAAAGATTGTCTTGGGGAATGGGAGGGAAATGAACAAAACATGAGTGAAATTCCTGTCCAAATCAAAATCACATTAGTAGCCTTACTGGAAATCTCTTCTGGATAAGAACTATGTGCTTTGACATTTGAGAATAGTGTCTCATTTTCACAACAATGTCGTATGGAGCCTCAGCTGACGCACTGTGTTCCAGCTTTATCTGCTTAGTTGTGGTGGTGTTTTTGGCTGAAAAGTCAAAGGAGGCAGTGCGACTCGTCTCTGAGCAGACTGATGACCGCGGAGAGGAACACGGTGTAAAGCGTACATATCTTCTGAGCACTGCCTCTCTATCAATACAACAGATTAGTTATTTCTCAGGGCTAAATGACCAGGCTGTGTGGTCCCTTAAAGAAAAGCCACCCTCTCTAAAGACGTGCAGTTTGGTGTATCAGCGCTGTTCTCATGGACAAAGGACGCTGGTGATCCAAGGTGATGTATCAGTGTGCATCGAAGGCTCCATGCAGCCACAGCGGCCCAGACGGATTAGCCTGAGAGGGACTACATGATGGTTGCTTAGTAACTACAAACCTACTCAAATGCTTGACGAACATAGGGGACAGGGCTGTATTTTGACCATGAATAGTCAAAAGTGCTTTTTATTGCAACCTTACCTAAGCTTGAACTACATATAACATGATGTACAAAGGAGGTGACATACACATGATATATATGACATTACAATCACCTGGCAGCCCTGAAACTGGAGTGTTGCAATGTGTGTGTGTGTTTGTGTATCCTACCTGAGACGTGTGTATTCAATGACTCTCCAGTGGCCAGTGTACTAGTAGTGGTTTCGGCTGGATCCCTGCCACTCTTAGTGCTTTGCTGCAGGCTCTGTCCGGGCTGTTTTTCCTATTCTGGGATGTCCTTGCATGACCCGCACTTCCATGCCAAAATCCGGGCTGTGTCTAATGAAAGTAGGGTTCCAGCAGTTTATTTCAGGAAAAAAAAAAATCTCTGAAAAAAAAAAAAAAAAAAAGAAAAAAAAAACAGAATCAAGGCTCAGGCCAGTGCCACTCCGCCAGTGTTTCATTAAGCCATACTTGTCAAGCCGGCGGTTGAGAATGGGAAAGTAGCAGTAGCTGTGGGATTGTGGGTGCAGGCTATAAGGTTTAAAGAGAAAGAGGTATTTACGCAATAATAAGGGCGCTTTTGTGAGTTTTTCCGAGCAAAGGAGACCTTCAATTCTACTTTGCTTTTCTGAGCAAATAATGTGGTAATGGCGATCAGAAAAATCTTAATGAGCTACAAAAAACAATCACTTTTTCATATATTTTTTCTAACATCTTAAGCCCTGTTTTGACCAAAAGTCCCAAGTACTTTGCACCCAGAGGAACTAATAAACCTGGAACTTTAAGTCCCTGTTGTGCAGTCACGTTTGTGTTTCCACCGCATCTGAGGAACCAGGTAGATCATGCAAATTAGATCCATTAGGAATTGAAAATTACAGCCAAGCTTAAACCCAAACACAACATTCACACGAGGAAAAAAACAACACACATTTGTCCTGTTGTTCTGTGTATTTATGCTGCATGAGTTGAATTTAATGAATGAATGAACAGGAGACATGAAACTAAGAAAATGAAACTAAGAGTGTCTGTTATAACTGCTGTGAAACAATCGGAAAATGGTGTTTTATTTCTCTCATGCACTGCTTTATTCTCGCTTCAGCCGCTCCCTCTAACTCACTTGACCACCGCTGCTCTCTCTCTCTGTCGCTAGTGCTCTCAGCTCACTCGCGCGCTCTCTCTCTTTTTCTCTCGTCTTTTTTCTAAAAAGAGTTGGGAAGCCGATTACAAAACTTTTAAAATTATCAAACAAAGAGAAATGTCCTTGTCCTAAACTGGTCCTTAATCAATACTAGAGCACAGCTCCTGTACTTTTGGAAAGTACTACCCTCCTCAGCAGGGAATTTTGGGGGGGTAAAACAATCTCTCTGGAACTTAATTTAGACCCTGGTTCCTCCGGTGGAAATGGAGGTAGAGGACCTGAGTTCCCCAAAAGGTTCTTAGTAACTGGGAAAATTTCCTGCAGTTGAAAAGCGGGTTTATATGATTTCTTTGTTCTATTTTGTTATGTGCAATTTATATGTTATTGTTGTGGGTATGCACATTGACGCTGTATAAATTAGACCCAAATAACATGATACCATGATCACCTGACATCTTACTGATAAAAACAGGCAAAACTGTATGAGGGTTCCTGAGAGGCAAAGGCGATTGTTAGTGGGGGTAGAGGAAGTGAAAGTGAAGGTAAGTCAGCGTCTTATTCATCCTGTCACATTTGTAATCGTGCTTAGAAGGTATCCAGTAGTTCAAGTGTGTTTTTGAGTATTTCTATGTTGACTTGTACAACATACAACATATGAGTTTATGGAAGCATTTCTTTGATGACCTCTTTGACTGCTAGGTCACACAAGGCTAAACCCGAGCTGATCTTTGTAGCCCTAATGATTCTGGGAAAATCAGATTCAGCCCAAGAGGCAGACACTGGCCAGGAGTTCTCCACGAGCCTGCACACATGCTCTTTTCTTCCTTAGCCTGGGTGTAAACAACTGAAAGACGCCAGTGGTCTAATCCAGATCACAGCAGCCGTTTAATAGACTGGTGTGGCGAGACCAAATTCACAGGAACTCCTGATTATAGAGCGCTAAGCATCTAAATGGTTTCTCTATTACAGACTAAGATCAGGCGCTTTGTACTTGATGAGCAGCGTTTCTCACTTTTATGGTAAACCCCTTGTTTGGCAGCGTTTCAAAGATGTTGAAGACAAATTACACACTTAAGTAGCATTTAATATCATACATGAAAAGAAACTGTTCTTGGTGCTTCTTGGTAGGATTATTTTATTGTTTTATCTTTCAACATTTAGCAACTTACATGTGTACATCTTGCATCATCCACACAGCGCAAAGAAAACCAATTTTTTCAGTTTATTCAGCGGTCATGGAAGCATACAAGACTGACAGTAATTAGATCACTGCGTTCACTCTGTAACAAGTGTTTAAACTAATCAAGCCTCTTTCTCACCACTGTCATATGCAGAGCTTTTGCACACAGAATGTTCGTCATCTTGTAAAACCAAGTTATTTTCAAGTCCCAATGAAATGAAAAATACATTTTCCAAGTTTTAAATTCATCTTTTTTAGATGGAGTAGAGGTCCATAGGAAACATAGAGACTGTGGAAACATGAGAACCAAGAGTGCACACTGTGCAGTGTTCACACACTTGCACTCCAAACTTGTGAGAGAATGGCAGAAAGGAAACATAGTGTGGTGCGATGCTACTTTTCACCTGTAGATAGAAATACAGCAAGATGCACTATTTGTGACAAGGAAGTGCCACACAGCAGCAACACGAGTACCCTCCTCAAACATTTAAAAACAACACAAACTGAAAGTTATGAGGCTGAACAAAAAAAAGAAGATGCCCATACATCCAAGTCTCCTGCACGAGGCAAAGCATATCCAGACAGCACCATTATTAGTTATTAGCTCTGCCAAGGAAGTGACGGGGGTTGTGTTTTTAGTATTAAACTCATAAAATTAAATGGTATCAAAGTAAAATAGAAAAACGTTTTTTTCCAAACAACAAAAGTAACAAAAGTATCACGTCAAATTAAAAAAGTTTGGTATCGGTCATCCCTTCTCTGAAGCTCCGTATTGCCGAACTCTTTAAGTCCCACCCACTTTTTTAGCAGTCCAATCAAATGCAAAGGATTTGATTTAAATCCCTCTTTTAACTGCACACTGCTCAAATATTCCGTTTTACTGGTAATTACATCCCAGTACAGACTGGGATCGTATGAATTGAAACTGCATGTTAAAGTAAGAATGATAGGTTTCATGACACAAAACAGTATGTCATCAGTTAGCCGGTTTTTTCGGGGGCCTGAGGGCCGTTTGTTTGCTAATCAGCATCTGAGTCACTTCCATTTCAATGGAAAACATTCTGTTTGCTCTTTTCCAGAACTTCCATCACCACCAAATATAGTCTGTCGTTCGAATTGCACAACATATGCATGTCAGATGAGCAAGAAAACATTTTACGCAAGTTTCGGCACAAAGTTCTTATTTTCAGACGTCAGAACTGTTTTTGTTCCACTCTGTCACAGGAAAAAAGTTAAAGCACTTTGGCACACTAATTCATGACATAATGAAGAAAATCTAATGTATTTCATTTAGGAGAGTGCCCTTTTCGGTATGACATCAATATATTGAATTACATTCTTATTTTCTCTTCTCCAAGTTTTTAATGGTCAGAAGTGAATCCAGTGGGCCGATAGTCACATTGTTTTGATGAAAAGTATGCTGTAATCTAATTTAAAGCTCCTACATGGGACTTATTCTGTTAATTCTTACTGTATAACCATATATTCACATAATTGTAGTGTGAAATGACAGAAACATTTGCCATGACATTATAAAACTAAGATATGAATTAAAACTATGGTACACACAGTATTTTTTTGTGAAATCTGTCACACTGGGTGGCGACATTCCAGCTTCTTCTTTGTGAAACACATAGCTAACTTTCTGATGCAGTATCTCCCCTAGAGATAAATGGTACAAAGTGATGGCGTTTCATGGTGTATCGCACCTGGCATCTCTCTCTACTACTTTGTTTACTAAACAAACCAGCGTCGCGCTTGCAGATGAGCGTGTAGCTGTTGCACATCTGGTTTGTTATGGTCGTTTCTCATCAGGTTGTCTGCTGTTCTCTTTAGAGTTCTCCGAAAACCATCAGAGGCCTCCTGTAGCACAGCTGCTAAATAGTTCCAGGTGCCTCCTGTCAGCCTGGGTGCCTGTGCTGTGATTACAGGTGTAGTTCTCAGAAAAATGTATTTAAATCTAAGCAGAATTCTGGTTTATTACAACTTGAACTGAATTTTCTTGGGCGTGACCATCATTTTTATCCTACATGATTACACTGTACTCACCAAGCTAAGTGCTAAGATTTAAAGGGAACACAAGCAACCGGATGATCAGACAAACCTGCAGGTTAGTCAAATTTACTTGGAAATAATGATTCAGACCGTCTGTTGCAAACATCCGTTGCAGTTTACACCCGGTCTTCCCAGTTCTTTGAACTACCTTCCTTAGTTATGCACAAATACAGTTTTCTTGTGAAATGAGGGATTAGTAGCGACATTGCAGGTGTGTTCACTT
Source organism: Thunnus maccoyii (assembly GCF_910596095.1). Taxonomy (NCBI): domain Eukaryota; kingdom Metazoa; phylum Chordata; class Actinopteri; order Scombriformes; family Scombridae; genus Thunnus; species Thunnus maccoyii. The sequence goes on along the minus strand of NC_056549.1, from coordinate 12,447,342 downwards.
TTGGTTACACCTCCAAAAAAATTGGTTTAGATTAGGGATGCACTGATCCAATCTGCCGGTAGTGGAATGAGCATCGGCCATAACATGACCAATAGAATGTACATCAAATATAGTTTCCTTGTCGATGCAGTTACACTGTAAAATTCAGCGTTTACACTATTAGTTACATTTATACAGTCATGGCGGGCTGCCAACAAAGTTTTTAATGCCACAGCAATGCCTTGCCTCATGTTGACTTACGTATATAAAGTATTCAAATGAGTTCTGCGCAGTCAAGTTTACAGTTTTTAAATGTGCAGAAAGAGGAAACTGGAATTTTGGAAGCTGCCCTGAGTTGAGGAATCAGATCTTACTGTTGGGAAAGACATGTTTTATTGTTGAATATGACTAAACATTTGGTTTTTCTGGTTAGCCAAGTGCTTGTGTTTCTTCCCAGATCTCAGCAATCCCTTAACTGGAAATCAGACACATACAGTGAGTAGACGTTTTGTTAATTTCCACTGGTTTCCTTTCAGTTTCTCATTGACTTGAGAACTGTACAGTCTTCTATTTGCATTCTTCACTCTAGTCCTCACATGACATAATAGTTGATTTCAAGCTGTTGAAATCGGACTAATCTTATGATGTATCTTTCTGCAGCAAATTTTCCATTTCAGGGAATCTTGCAGAGGTGAACAGACACAGTGGGATAATGCATAAACCCAAAGTGGTTTTCAAAAAATTTCGTAACGACTGATTCAGCAAGACAGACAAGAAACCTGTTTTGCTTCCTCCCTGTGTTCCTGGTTATTTCTTCCTCTTGTCATTCAACTCACATTGTCACATATGCAGACGGTTTTTATGTCTGATTTGAGTGTACTGATGAATCGATTTGTGGTACATTTACATAAGGCCCAGACATTTTTATGCATGAGAGGACTACAGCGCCTCTCCGACTATCCTTATTTTTTTTCTGCAAGGTGATGAAGGAGCTCTTGAAGCATCTGCCTCCTCTCTTCTCTCCATCTTTTGCTGCCTCTAGATGCCACTTTCCTCACTTATATAAACCATCTCTCCTCTTCATTGTCCTGTGCTTTGCATCTACCTTCCATCTCTGCGGTTCACCCTGTAAGTATACCTCTGCCTGCTTTTAGGGTCAGCCTCCCGGTGTGCACAGCATCCCCTCCACCTCTCTGCATCATTCTGACGAATGTGTTTGCTGATTTCAAAGCACAGATTGTGAGAATGTTATTCACTGCAAACAAAAATATCTGTAGCAACGACGCACTTTCTGATTATGATGTGTTCTAGCCTATATTTCCATCTGTTTTTTAGAGAAGGTGGATGACACACAACACATACGGAGAGAGGGTAGTGAGAGAAATAAAAAAAAAGAAAGAAAGCAGAAGGAGGGGACGAGGAGGAGAGCGGCACAGTAGGGAGGGAGGACAGGGGGCAGGGCGGAGGTGGGGGTTTTACAGATGATCTGCCACACGCTGGCATGGTTATGGCATCAGAGAAACAGATCCAACCGTCACATGGATTCCACCTCGGTGCGCTGACACCTGTGACGATGTGTAAAGTTTGGAGATGGTGAGACTGCGAGCTGCGGCCAAGGTTAAGATCACACTTTGCTCACTGTCGGATATAAACTGTTATCTCTACATATCTTAGTGGACAGAACAAGCCTGAAAAAGAAGAACACAGTAATCATTTTTAAATTTTATTCCACCTTTTATTCGCCAGATACGCCCCGCTGAGGCCAAAAAACATGTTTTGCAAGGGAGTCCTGGCCTAGATGGCAGCATAAAAAGCTGCAGACATGATAATATAAATGCAGACAAATAGATACGGTAAAACTAAAAAAGGCTAAAATGAGCTTGAGACAATTATTTATTTACAATAGATCGTCTTGAAATATCAGATACCTCAATTCAATTTGGTACTGAAACAGTCATTTTAAACATACCTGCAACTGAACGTGGCTCTTCTGGACCCTTAATTGGTATCACTTATTAAATTATTCATTTAATACAATTTAATACAAAAGTCTTGCAACCTTTGTAAAGCTTTTAATGTTAATTTTCAATGAGTTTGTCAAAGGGCTGTTGAGAAGTGCAAGATATTGGCCTAAATATACAGATAATGGGTTAAAAAATCACGTTTTAACTATTTCTAAATATTTAAATATCTTGACATTTTTTAAGTGCTGTTAGCAGATTATACAACACCATACTAGGCTCTCTACCGTTTCTCATATTGTGTTCAATGTTCAGGGGCCCAACCAGAGCAGAATGACTCATCCAGCCTACAGTCTGTGTGAATCCAGCTCCGTCTAGTGGCTGCAGAGGCTCCTACACTCGCTACAGGGAGAAGTGAGTTCACAGACTGTGAATGAAGTGAAGTCAGATGTTTTTTTTTTTTTTCCTTTCTGACTTTCATGACCATCCGTGCGTTCAGCTACAACCAATTAAAACTAATCCAAGTGTCTGACATTGATATAAAAAACATCCATCCACTGTCATGTTTTGTCGACACGTGGATTGAAGACGCTGTAATTCAGACAGCTTCGAGCGTCTCTCTCTCTCTCTCTCTCTCTCTGTCTCTCTCTCTCTCGCTTTCTCTCTCTCTCTCTCTCTCTCCCTCTTTCTCTCTCTTTCTCTCTCTCTCTCTCTCTCTCTGGATCTTTGAAGCCCAGAGTTGACGGGAGGTAATCCCCACCATGTGAGTGGGCGGTGCGGGTACCGGAGGCGTGTTTTTTCTCTTTTTTTCCCCATTATTCAAATGCTGCTGTACCTATAAAAAGAGTGCCTACGTGCGTCAGATAGTTTTCTCCAATGGGTAAAGGTGACTAAATAGGCTACTAGTTGTCTCTTTCGCCGGCCCAGTCGCATCCTATCGGAAGGGGAAGAGATGATGCACGACTCTGGCGGTGTCCAAATGGCGAGGGCGCTGAAGCATGCAGCCCTGTGCCTGATGCTGCTGCCCCGGTTCCTCCTTGCCGCCGTCATGCTGTGGCTCCTGGATTTCTTGTGCATAAGGAAAAAAGTGTTGCTGAAAATGGGAGAGAGGCAGGACAGCCCGGACGACCCGCCGGTGTGCGTCTCTGACTCTAATAAGATGTTCACCTTGGAGTCCCTCAGGGCCGTGTGGTACGGCCAGAAATTGGACTTTCTCAAATCTGCGCACCTCGGGAGCGCTGCGCCCAACACCGAAGTGGTGCTGGTCCAGGAGCGGAGGAGGGTTCGGATCTTAGACTGCATGAAAGAGAAGAGACCGCTCATTCTTAACTTTGGCAGCTGCTCCTGACCGCCATTCATGACGCGCCTGGCGGCGTTTCAGCGCGTCATGAGCCAGTACGCAGACATTGCGGACTTTTTAGTAGTATATATCGAGGAGGCGCATCCGTCGGACGGCTGGGTGAGCTCGGACGCTCCTTATCAGATCCCCAAGCACCGCTGCTTGGAGGACAGACTGAGTGCCGCTCAACTGATGCTCACCGAGATGCCCGGGAGCAACGTCGTGGTGGATAATATGGACAACTCATCCAACGCCGCGTACGGAGCATACTTTGAGAGACTTTACATCGTGAGGGATGAGAGAGTGGTGTATCAGGGGGGCAGAGGTCCAGAAGGATACCGGATTTCTGAGCTCAGAAATTGGCTGGAGCAATACAGGAACGATTTGGTGAATTCACAAACAGCGGTGCTCCATGTGTAGTTGAAGATGCTGAACTGCCTGCTGCTCTGCCCATTCTGCTTAGATGTCCAACCCACAGTGCAAAATATTCAGATGCTGCTATCAAATGTTCACACATGGCACATTATGTTGTTTTCCTCGCGTAAAGATATTCAGGACTCTTTGAGAAAATGTTGAAGCCTATAGGCTGTAGGCTGTTATGTTGTGCTTGTATTGACCTTAATTGATTGCTCATAGCGATTTTTTTTTTTTTTTTTTTTGTATGGAAAAGTCTTGAATCAGGTGAAACTGGATTCAGTTAGTGATCACTATTTTTCTACAATACAGATATGTAAGTGTGTGTGTGTGTGTGTGTGTGTGTGTGCGTGTGCGTGTGTGTGTATGTGTCAGGCTAATATCTCACTCTGGTGTTTCTGTGAAGTTCGGTTTTTAAAAGGCAAAGCCAGAAAACCGACACTGATGTTTCTGACACCGGGAGTGGGTCCATATTAGCAGGATGCCTTCCTCGACGATCGACTGCCAAACGATGTAATGTTCAAACGATGTAATTGAACAAATGTTTTTAATAAATGTCAGATCACACATTGATACACTGTCGACTTAAAAACATCTTAAAGATCTTCCTATTTATCATTTTTTTTCCGGGTAATACACAAGAAAAAAAAGGATGAATATACGTTTAAACTCTCATTTTTGTGTGTGGCCAATTACAATATGAGTTTGCCCCCATATTTAGTGACGTCATGCACCTTTATCAGATGCTCCATGTTTGTTCATGTGATCACCTTTCTATGATTGTTTATCTCACTGTTGTGGTGTTTTTTCAGACTTGACCTCCTCTCACTAGTCTCCTCTATTCAGGCATATTCAGGTCAAAGTGATCCACCATTAGCATAGTAATCTAGTGTAATACTGTGTCCTTATGGCTAATTAGTAAATCATTCACTCTTAATTAACCCACTTTCAGCCGTGAAACGTGAAAAAAGGGGGGCTAGGCATCACTTTTTCATGTGTGGGGCAGAGGACGAGTCATGTTTATTTATATCGCTCTATAGAAGAGGGTTGTTTAATGTTGTGTGAAATGGTTAATCAGAAGTGATCAAGACTCATGAAAGCAATGTGATGATCAATTGAAAGGCAAGGGTTAGAAAAAAGCCTCAGAAGAATTTCAAATTTTTACAAAAAGTGCTTTGAATTTGGGGAGAGGGGGGTTTCTGAATTTAATGTCAGTCATTAACTTTATTGAATTTAAATTTTGCTTTTCTGTGGGGAGGGGGAGAGGCAGCTAGTTTGAGGAATTGAGTCATCATTCATCCTTGTAGCTTGGTTTTCAGATTCTGAAGGGAGAAAACTGTCTGTTCTCGCCAAAAACAATATTATCTGGAGGAAAGCACACTGTCATCAGTAGATCATGAACGTGCTTGTTAGAAAAACATCCTTTTTTTGATCAAATGTTTCTTTTATGTTAACTATACGGAGCCGTGACATTTTCTATGGAGAGATCGGTCTGAAGAAACAATGGAGAGTTGAGCTGATTAGGTGGTGTGATGCAGCGATCAAGGCGTTTCTTTAATCTTTAATCCATCTATCTTTAACTCACTCTCACTTTCTCATTATTTCTGGAATCTCTCATTTTCCCTCTCTCCTCCTTCCCGCCTCTCTCTTATACATATATGTGCACGCACACACACACGCAGGAATTCACTCGCAGACACACATATAATTAGGATTAGAGAGCAATGTGATTACTGTAGATCCCACGTGGCCCAAGTCTCTTCTGTGTGGTTTAATGTATTCAGGTTCCTTCGGGCCTCAGTTGATTCTCATTATATCACTACATGCATGTACTGTATGGCTGCATGTGCTCATGCATAAATGTATCATGCAGCAAGGGTGAACTGAGAGCAGGGGAACTTACATGCCCCCTCGCCCACCGTCCTGTAAACTCCTTCACTGTTTCTATGCTAAAAAAGAAGAAAAATAGTGTCCCTGTTTAAACCTCCCCTTTCAAATCAATTGCAGCCCTTCAGGCGCAAACATAGTGATAAAGTGATAAAAGAGGGTCAGTCAATCAGTGACATCTGACTAAAGAGCTTTTAAAATTACAGTGGTGACCTGAGACTGACTGATAACATGAGAAGTCAGGGGAGGGGGGGGGGGGGGGGGGCAAGCACAACAAACCCCTGATGCTCTGCAGAAAACATCTGTTTTGACAGGTCATTTTATCTTGAAATCAGCTTTCGTCATTTATTTTTCCTCACACAAGAAAACGTTCAAGGATTTCATCAATACCTTGATTTTGATTTTCAAGTCACTACCCCCTTGTTTCAGGAATTTTACAGAAGTTTCTGTGTGCGTGTGTGTTTGTCTTTGCAACACACAAGAAACAGGAAAATGACACTCCGTTTGCATTTGTAATGGAAACAGGTGAAATAATGAAAGAAAATCACAGTTTAGATTTTGCAGGATTTTTAAAAGTGGTCTTGAGGAGATGAGGTTTGTATTATCTGGCCACAGGAAAAAAAAAAAAAACATGCTCTCGTCTCATGTAACATCTTCGGTACATGCAACACGGCGTGCATAAGGCATGTGGCCGTCAGACTGAAGAGTTCAAACACTGATGATACAGTACAATATATCTCATGTGTTTTATCTGATCATGACACTGCGTCAAACAGCACGGTCTTCCAGGGAATCTTATTTCCACAGGACCAAGTAATGCTGTGACAACTCACAGCTCTTGTGTAATGGCTCCTTCTGAAAATACACAGAGATCTATAGTGTGTGTGTGTGTGTGTGTGTGTGTGTGTGTGTGCAAGTGTTTTCCCATATCAGTATGAATTAAATGCTACTGACCATCTCAATCCCTTTCAGCACAACAGGGACAACTGTGTCCTTCCCTCTGATCAGAGACAAATTTGACCTTTCAATTCATTTTCATTTACTGTGGTACAAAATTATTTATCCTCGTCCATAGTTCATATGCCAAATGCACAATGAAAAGAATGGAAATTGATGGGATGTGAGATGAGGCATGCAGCGTGTACAAAAGGGTCTTGAGCATGTTTTTTTTTTTTGACTCATGTCAGGTCAGTGACGGGGCATCGACGCCACACAGTAGGAGGCGCTGGTTTCTGCCTCAACAGTGACTCATGAGTCACGAAATGTGACCGACATGTGCCTCTTCCTTCTTGTCTTCGGTCTGTGACACCTCTGCATGACAGTAATATCATGTTGCCTTGGCAAAATTAACAGCCAAGGCCTTTATTTTTTTCATCTTCCTATGTTTTTTCCTCATATCTTTTCCTCCTTCCTTAATTAATTTCCTATCATTTTCTTCTTCAACCTAGCGAAAATCTTGAAAATCTCCAAAACTGAAGATAAAAGGTTTATAGACTCAACTTCTCTTCACAACAATAAGATTTGAGCACATTTTACCTACTTATACGTCATTACATTTATTAAGTAATTAAGTTAAATAGTAGTTTTAAGGCTTTCACTTGTAATAGAGTTTTTCTGCTGTCTATGTTATTAGTACTTTTACATATTAAAGGATTTGAGTACCTCTTTCACTATTCCCCTTTAAAGTCAAGATGTCTCACTGTCCCATAACCATTTTTGATGTTTTTGCTATCATTGTCAATCAACAACTTTATGTAATTTTGTTCAGCTGTGAGCAGCTCCAATATTATGAAATGTGATATGATTTGGAACAAACCAGCATAAGAAAAAATTCTCACTGAGGCATTTTCTGGTTAAATAGTTATTAACTGTTGAATAACAACATTCTCAACTCATAATCCTTCTTGTAGCATGCTGAGAAATTCCACAGAGGGCCAGACTGGTACGTAATATCAAGATAAAATAAAATATCAATTATAACAAAATGCCTTAGATAAGATGTTCCAGCCACAGATGGGTTTCTCCTTTAGACTCCCAGAATGTATCATCTTATGATTCAAGGTCCCATTGCATCCTATGCTCCCAAATTGGATGTTTACATAACGCTATTTGCATTTAAAGCTGCACTTGTCAGCATTTTTATATAAGCAACGGGCCTATGACTAATGTGTAATGTGAAATTGGTCATTCGTAGTGACGAACATGGGTAATTATCGCCTAACTCTGCAGTTTTGCACATCTCTAAATGAATAGTAATGTTGCTCTGTGTCTGCTGGATGTGTAAATAAGCAATTGTTTGCTTATGCAACGTGTTTGCCATAACAAGTGGTAATAGATCTGTGTTGTGTTTATAGATGCTGCCCCAAAAAATCAATGAGTGTAGCTTTAAATCACCACTAGTAGTAAACTTATCTACCACAGAAAGAATTTCTTTATAAAAATATATTTTATTATCATAATACTGTAGAGGTTTACCAGTGAAAGTGTTGGATTGTTGTCATTTATTTTCATTTATTGTGTCTCATAGGTTGCATTTTGGATTAAGTATGTGCATAATCTGCTAATCTTTATTTTGTTTTGTTGTTGTTGTTGTTGTTGTTGTTGCTGTTGTTGTCGTTGTTGTTGTTGTTGTTGCTCAACTCCGCCCCCATGACTCCACCCCCTGCATGCCAGATTACCTACAGACCACAAGAAGCCTATAGCAGTCACATTTTGGTGCAACAGAAAACAGCACCCCCCACCGCTCTGACCCAATGCCCTGAGTATTGATCTGGTGCGAGTAAAAAAAGAAATCTAGTGGTGTGTGCAGTTATGCTATTTGTGAAAAGGTACTTCTTGGAAGGACATAAACTTCCTTGTTGAAATGATATCTCTTCATCAAGCCAATCTCATGACCTTCCATTTAGCCGCAAGCCCTTGAAGTCATATGATGTAGAAAACAAGGTTTGTAACCATGGGACAGTGTAACAGTGTGGAGAGTCACTCTATGACACACTTTACAATTTTAGACACCCTGACCTCAGCAACCCACGGGGTAACTTAACAGTTTTATAACGTTAGTTTTTGATTTGGTGCAAAACTGAAGACATGATTTAGGTTATCAGAGACAGGTTCACCTTTTTCACAAAGAAGAATAAATATGCAGGAGGCTTTTTTTTTGCAGGTTATACAGACTCAAGAAGATGTTGATAAAACACACATCATTATAGAGGCTTCTATAGATCCCATCAGGACAACACACCTGTACCTGCACTGAACAGGACAGAATTTTAATAGAATCAAGTCGGAGCCTCGAGAGGCAGGGATATTAGATCCTGAGAGTAAAGTGTCACATAGAAATGTGCAGACAATATACTGTACCTTGTGAAAACAACATATATTAATAATAAATGGGAAAGACTGGAGAGTGTTATGCTGCACACACAGCATGAGCAATAACAATATGATGGAAAGAAACACAGGAACAATGAATAGTCATTTCCTCTGGAGAGTCGCCCAGAGATTACAGTAAGTTTTGTGACTTTGATATAAGTTTACAAATGTGGTAAACTACTATGTGTAGAAGGTACAGTTTTCAGGTTGTGACTGTTATCTGAAATTTATATTGATTTTTTTTTATTATTGGTATTTGCATCCTTGCACATCTAAGAGAAAATTATATGATTTGTGCAGAATATTCATAGGTGATCGCAGAAATAAATAAAGGCAATTAAGCTTTGGGTTGCATCATTATAAAAAAAACCCAAAACCCAAAACAAAATGAAAGCTGAGGTTTTTTTTCTTTCATAGTTTACATCAACACTTCACCATGGTTATCCATAATTCTACTGTATTAACAATGTAAATCAAAGGTTGTTAGTATTTCTATGGTTATTTAAACAGCACATGGTGTTGAAATTAATTCTAATAAACTTAAAAGATTAATAACACATAGAGACAATATAATCTACATTATTATAAATAAATAAAACAAGGTCAAGGTAAAATGTTCCATATTGGGGTTTTTTTAAGTAGTGAGGTGAAACATACAATGGCTTAATTGTACCTTTTACAGTATTACTGTTTCTCAAAAGGTGACTACTGTCACTGTAAGAAGTAAATAAATAACAATAATGCGGAAGATGTATTGAGTGGTTTGACTATTTTGCATCAATTACAAGTAACCACAATTGAAACTGAATTTCTGTTATATTTTACTTATTTCTTCATTATACTGTGCATGCAAAATGGGAGTAATTAACTCTGTTATTAGTGACTGATGACATATACAGGCAATCTTTATGTAATATTTAGTTTTTAGTGCAAATACATGTGCACATTCACCTAGAAGTGTATTGAAAGCCCTAAAGCCGCATCTATCTTTTTACCTAATTATTTTTGTTTGAAGTATATTAACAATAAAAATGTAAGAATAAAGTTACATCTAGCAGCCAAACAACTTTATAAGCATTGCTGATCCATGACGAAGAGGGCACATTAATCATGGTGAAAGGAGGTTGCTTTGGATAAAAGGTAAAATGTAATTAGAGTAAGAAGAAGCAGCAGGAGGCCAATGATGCAGACAATAATTTACGGATGGAAACTAGATGAATCATTCAGTTATCTTTTTTTTTTCTTGTCAGTCTGGCAGCCAGTCACTCTGCATATTACCTCAGCATGGCATCTGTATCCCGGTTGCCATGGCAATCCGGTTGCTATGAGATCAATTTATCTGGAGATCTGGCAGTTGCAGATGTCACTGGGTGCTGCTCTTAATAACAAAGCCTTGGTCAAATTACAGACAGTTAAAGCTCACACTCATTTCTTATCCTGAACCCAACTGACAGCAGAGAGTAATAAAGACAAGCTTTTGTCAAAGCTTTGTTTAACAGTTTTACGACTTTGACCTTTGACCTTTATCCCCCCCCTTTGACCCTTTTCCCCCCTCACCTTCCGCCTCCTCCTCATTGGGTGCGGCACACTCACAGGTCTTCACTCCTCAGTAAGTATGTGAGTGAGCGGATTTCTCATGATATGTATTAATTAATTAATTAATTAAGGTTAAACAACAGCTAGACCGGTGTCGGCTCAGGCAGAGTGGTGGGGAGAAAAAACCATTTATAGGCTACTATAGGCCATTAAAAATAGAGGATGGAGGAAAACAAACCACAAATGAACACTACAAGTGTAAAATAGAACTCTAGTTGGGAGAATAAAGGCAATCAATGGTGTAAAGTTGTGGAGAATAAAGAATTTTAAAAACGCTTCTCCTACACACAGACTCACAGACACAGCTTTAGTTTTATTCTAGGTGTAAATGGGCTTTATGACCACAAAATAGGGTCTAGGGAGAATCAACGGGTTGAGTGAAATAGTAGTTACTTGGATGTAACTCCAGTTCTATGAGTACATGTGGAGCCCTCTGACGGGCTTCGTTATTGGGTTACCCCTTCAAGGCTCTGCCTCAACACCTGAGAAAGATCTTTGCACTCACCGACCAATCAGGAGATTGCAACCGCACAGCATCCTCCCACTTTGAGACCCCAGCATCTGTGCTGCTTGTCTCTCTTTGAAACTCAGCAACAAACAACTGAGGTCAGCTGGGCTTGTAGTTAGAGGGCTGCACACGTACTCACAGAACTGGAGTTACATCCAGGTAACTACTATTTCTATTTCATACGTGCTCCACCCTCTAACGGGCTTCGCTATAGGTTATCACCAAAGGCAAAGGCTATTAGGGATGAGATGTACTCCCAGCTCCGCCCATGTGTGCGTGAATGGTCATTTGATATGCGTTTTCAGGCGTGTTAGTAAGGACGGAGATTAATGCCGGAACAGTGCTAAAACGCTTGTGTGGACGGAGATTGTTTTTGTTTCGAAATGAAAACGTATTAGTGTGGATGTAGCCCAAAAAATAGCAGCAGTCCAGTGGTCGAGCACCGCCTACCTGAGGGTCTCACACCACATTGCAAAAAACCAGAAAACAAGCTGGGTACTTACCAACACCTTAAGTTAGGTTTATGCTCAACGCAATGACCCAATGTCGTCATGTCTTCCACGTTGAGCGTGAACACTCCGCAAGTTGTTGCAGCACTTGGTCATGCACCTCTGAATTTTCGTAACTAGTTACATGCTGCCCATGGACATGCAGAAGTAGCTGAAGTGCATTTCCTCATCGATAGCACACATCCGACTCACAATACAGCAATGCATATAAGGGACAGACAGACCATCTCCTCTTGTGTCACCTTTGTAGTTTTAATAGCCATAAGCAGATAAATTCTTCCTCATCATGCCATGTTGAATAATGACATTCTTCCAGTAACACTCATTGACATCTTATTTATTCACAGAATATTTTGTTTGTACACCCCCTGGTGTTTCGTAGAATACTACAACGAACAACACATTGAGCGTAAACACCTCCGTGAATGCTCATAGCTCACGTGCTTTCTATGGAGGCCTGCACCACAGTGTTTCACATGTGTATAAACAAGGTTCCAGTCTGCTCCAGACAAGGCCCCCCCAGGTCGGTTGTCTTCAGGGAGAACCAGAGGGGACACTGGATGTTCTCCTTGTTCGCAAACAGTTGGCGTCCAGTTGTCTGAACCATTGGCAGAGCTCTGTGGCTATGCACAGGGAGATGCTCCACTCTTCCTGTAGCGGTCCCCCTGTGGACATCCTCTGCTCCCACGTTGAGGGACCCTGGGCTGCTGACATCATCCCGAGTGGCGACATGATGCTCCCCACCAGCACAAAGGCAGTAGCAGTAGCCCCTATACACACTCCTCTGACAGGCATGCAGTCATGGCGTGGGAGTCTACGTGCAGACTGAGGTAGGGAAAGTGCTGGCTCGGCTGTAGGGTCCCTGTATGCCACTGCCTGGGCGGCACCAGCATTGCCGCAGTCAAATAGGTTGGCCATCACTCTGTCCCCATCCTCTTGGCAGCTGAGGTGAACAGGCCAGGCAGGTCGTCCAGAGGGTAGCGGTGGGCTGCTAGTGGGTTGTCATTGCAGAAGAGCGAAGCAGGTTCTTCCTCTTCATAGATGCAGCAGTCGTCCTCCTCATCATAATTGTTCCATGGTTTGGATTGAGCCGCTACAATCCCCTCTGCCAGCACTGGGTTGGTGTGGAGGGACCGCACGGACTCTGTGAATTTCCACCAACTCTCGGGCTCCTCCGGGAGGCAGGACTCAGCCTCTGCCTGGTGCCGCCAGCCGAGGCAGCAGAAGCAAGACTCATGGGAGTCTGCCAGTAGCATCAGGAAAGCACAAGAGGCGCAGGACTTGCTAGTAGTCATCATTTTCGTACTGAGACAACAGAGGGTGAACTTCTACTCAAAGGTGATCTGTTTTTCAAGGTGGCTGATTGAAAATCTGTCTGTATGTGTAAAAGCACAAGAGAAGACGTTTAAGTTTGGAAATATGAGGAGAAAAAATAAAAAGTTGAGGGGAAAAGTTGTAAGACCATTCCCAACAAAGTTTATGAATGTACACTATCTACAAGTGTAAACTAGAAACGTAGAAGAGAAAAAGCACAAGAGGAGACATTTAATTTAGGAAACATGATTTAAAAAAAAAATAGATGGGTTAAAAAATTATAAGAACATGATTTGAAAAAAAATGATCACTATAAGTGTAATCTATAAACATGGAGGAGGAAAAGCATGAGAGAAGGCGTTTAGTTTTGCAAAAAAAAGTTAAATACACATAATTTTAAAAACATGAATGAAGTGAATGAAATATTTCCATGACACGATGAGATTTCGCCATGCAGTGTTGCACAAGATTTAAGGCTTACAGGTGTGTAATGACATGGAAAGACAGGTGAAAGTGGACCTGAGGAAAAGAAAAGAATGAATAAATGAAATCAGAGAAACAGACACTTCTCTTTCACGTCCTCTCTCTCTGATGGCCCTGAGGTAAATAACTGATGCATTTGGTGATTGGTGAGGCTCCATCACATGACCAACCTGCTCCAGCACACCTTCCTGTCTAGAAATGTCCAAGGAACAGATAACCAATGATGCTCTCCTGGGAGTCTGACGCTCTACAGCGATATGGTAAGAAAACATGTTAAGATGGCAAATTTGTTTTACTTCACAGCTCAACATTTGTATGGACAGCGTCCTAAAAAGTTTTTGTTCTGGTGGTGAGAAACATTGAGTAAAGAGGAGGACATTGGCTAAATTCTGCTGCAGCTACAGACAGCATCAGCTGGTGAGACACAGTGTACTAGGCAGTCCTTGAGGAGGAGCTCCAGGGATTTCAACCCCCTTCCCAGACTATGAGGTGTAGACTCGCAATACCAGACAATCAGAGATCTCCGCCTATCGAAGTCTGGGGATTTCTAAATGCACAGTAGTTGCTTGAACGGTGGCAAGAATGGCCGCTAACAAACCTACAGCCCTTACCAGAAATGATGCTTTCCCCCCATTCTCCTCCATAGTGAACTGCATGTCACTGCCCCAATATGAAGGGCCACTCTAAAGACTTTGGATTGGTTCTGTAATGCAGAATGTAAACTCTAATTGTTTCCACCCAGTTTTAATAATGAAACCTAGGAGATTGTCCTCAGTGTGTCTGAGTTAAGTTTTTAGAGACTGACCTGTGTGTCTATATGGGGTGTTAAGGTATGTCTAGTGTTTGTCTAAATATTATCCAGGGATAGTGAAACTGTGTGCAGGTGGTGGAGTTTGTAGAAGACTATGACCGAGTGTTTCTGTGACTTTTGTTTGTGCAGACCTTATGTAGCTGGACCTCTCTGAAAATATTTTTTGAAATAGAAAAAAAATCAGGGAATGTGAGGATATGGATGGGGTAATGACATGGCTTCATACCTAGTCACTCTAAAAGACACAAAAGAGTTTAAGGAGATGGATAGAAAATATCTTCTTCTGTCTGATATTGTGGGCAGTGTGCAAGCTTGGGTGTTTTCCTTTCACAGTGTATGTTGAGTGAAAATCCTCAGACACACAGACAACAGTGTCCTATTATGTATATATGATGGATACCTGTAGTTTTATGGAGTAATATAGAAACTTACGCTTTACAAAATGTGGTTTCATGATCTTGTGTGTAATTGTGTTAAGAAATCCTCATCTGTTTTCTGGTGAGGATTTTATAGAATGCTGTTTCTACATCGATGAAACAACTCCAAACATTTCTTTTACGAAGACTATGAAGAAGAAGAAAAAGAAAACGCCATTGTTCCTCATCCATACCCACTACCACAACCAGAGCACGTCATTAGTGAGAGGCAGGAGGAGACCCCATATATCTGTGCATACATCCTCACACCCCCGCCACCCCTGAGCCTGCCATAGTAAGAGAACAATCATCCCCACAAATTACAGAAGATGTCGTAGATATCATTACAAGTTTTATCTGTGCACATCTTAACAAGATTATTTGGCATACAAATGCAGAGGCTGTTACACATGTTCGGTACCAAGTGACAGCTATAAACCGCACTCATGTCTGCAGAAATCATTGGATGAAGAATATAACAATCTCTGTGGGTTATTGTGTGATGTGATGTTTAGACCATCGCTGCATGAAGTCTTAGAATACATGTATGATAGAATAACAGATGACTCCAATATCAACCACAATAAGCTTCTAGGAGCAGCAGAAACTATTCTGTCAACTGAGATGTGACTCAGATTTCTGTGAAACAGTGAGAGAAGAAGCAGAAATGATAAGAAGTGGCATTATTGGAAACGCATGTCAACTCTGGCTTATTGATTGAACAAAAAGAAGTGTTGGCAAAATTCCATACAGCTATGATCCATGCCATTTATGACATCTTACCCAGTCCGGCAAACCTCCAGCTCTGGGGCAAAGCTGACACATTGTCTTGCTCTCTCTGCCCTGGGAGAGGCACACACACTCGAACACATCTGAGCAGCTGTCCGAAGGCCCTTGGGTATGGTTGCTACCGCTGGCGTCATGTCTAAGTGCTGAAGACAGTGGCCGAGAGTATCTCCTTAGCCATAACAAACAGGAGGCACCCTTGCCCCCCCCCCCCCAACTCAAGTTTCCAGCACAGATCGCAGTAACATTTTGCTACCAGACATCGTCCTGATAGAATCGACCATGCCCTGTGAAGACTGCATAGAGGAGGCATTCAAAAGGGAGCATGCCAAGTACCAGAGACTCTTGGAGGAACGCCGCCGGAAACAGGGTTGGCAAGCACACTGCCACCCAGTACAAGTAGGCTGTGGAGGCTTTGTCGGCCGCTATTTCTACAGAGACTAAATTCTGCTGCTTATGAGTGGGCCTCTGAAGAGAACAGCCATCAGGGCTGCAATGGAGGCAGCAAAGAGAGCCTCCAGATGGCTGTGGATAAAGAGGGGTGATCCATGGACTAATGCTGCTGGGACGCAAGTTGGGGCCTGATTAACCACGGCTGGGTCGCCTGGGCGAAGGTGTACGATGTTGTGAGATCTGAAACATCCAATGAACCCAGGAAACATCACTGATGATGCCAGCGCATCCATAGGGTGTATCTTTCACCCACCTGTGTTTAGAAAACATGTAAGTGCTTGGTTAATCCAATGATGTAATCATTTTTGTGTTTCAATTTTCAACCAAACAATTCCAGATTTATTTATGGATGTCATGTCATTTCGCTTTTGTTTCAATATGAGTTGTTATTATATATATTATATATATGTTGTCATTTCATTTTTACTCTTTTGTTGTATTTTTTTTCGAGGAGGAAGAGGAAAAAAGTGATTTTTTTTTTTCTTTTAAAATATAGTTTTAAAAAATGGAAGTTAGTTTTCTTTTGCACCGGCATTGCAGAAGAGTTCACAGAAAGTTTTGGGGGAGAAAAAAAAGTGTATTACACATCCTTTAGTGGCTTTTTATTCCTACTATTTACAGCCTGAAATCTCCTGAGTTAAATATTTAAATAAAAGATAAAATAAATAGGTACCATTTACAGTGGAAACTGCACAAACGTACACTGATAGATCATTTTGAATGCAATAGGATCACCTTATATGAGTCCAGCATCTCATGTTTCAAAGGATTTCTTGTACTGTCACCCTTCTTTCTCTAACTTTAAGGCTTCTGCATCAGTTTACAGTGTTTGTGAAATGCAGTTTACATTGGGTTTGTCCTGATAAGAAGTGTTTCAGAAAACACCTATATTCAAGCATTGTCCATACTGTAAGGCAGGAATGGATAGAGGTTTGTTTTTTGTTTGTTTTTTAGAAAACTTTCTTCAGTCCTTATTTCAGTTCATCACGTACCTCACGTTACATTGTCAGACCTGTCTCCACATTATAATTGTGCTGTTGGAAGTGTGGAAAAGAGGTTTTGGATGATTGTCAGACATGCCAGAATGCCCCTTTTCTGATAGCAATTTTCCAAAAACAATCTTTAATGGCCCGTGAAGGGTAGAACCAAATCATAAAACATAAAAATATTTATCACTTTTCCAAGTGATATCTAACAGTGCAAATCGTTGTGTTTTATGTGGTAATGATCTGTCCAGTACAATGAAGGAAAAAATAGTTTTTGTCCATGGTGCTCTAAGCATTAAAACTTTCCATTTGAAAAACTCAACAGTAACAGAAAACTACCCCAGTTAATAAGTTTATTCCATTTACCTAGCTGTGGCCAGTTTCAGGGGAGCTACTTAATACTGCATAAACAGTCCAAAATGAAAATAATGTACAATGACTTCTATTAAATTAGTCCTTTTTTAAAAAATGTCACTCTATCAAAACATATTCTGACAAATGTATAGGATGTCTCATCAACACAGATAGTTTTGGATGCATTTTGAATTTGCTACAGCTCTAATTCATGCTTATCCATAACAACGGCAGCCAAGGCTCATGGGTATTGTAGTGTTTAAACCAAACTGACAGAGAAAATCATGATTATTCTGAAATAAAGTTGAGATAATTAAAAACTGGAGCTGATAACATAAACCTATAAGATATATACACATATCAGTGCATACATCCTCACGCCCCCGCCACCCCTGAGCCTGCTATAGTAAGAGAACAATCACCCTCACTAATTAAAGAACATGTCGTAGATATCATTGCAAGTTTTTATCTGTTTTCATTTCAATTTTACTCTTTTGTTGAATTTTAATGCATTTTTTGTGAGGAGGAAAAGGAAAAAAGTTAGTTTTTTCCTTTAAAATAGAGTTTTTGAAAAAGAAAGATAGTTGGGTTTTTTTGCAGAAGAGTACAAAGAAAGATTCGGGGAATTAAAAAAAAAGTGTATTACACATCCTTTAGTGACTTTTTATTCCTAATGTTTACAGAATGAAATCTACTGAGTTAAATATTTAGATAAAAGGTAAAACAAATAATAACAGAGAACCTATCACTGTAAGAAAGTGACATACTCCAACAGTGCACAAAATAGCTTTTTCCATGATATGGGTTATGGGTAGAAAACAAAATTTTCAAATATGGAAAATCTCCATTTTAAAAATGACAAAGTACTATGCCATAATTTTTTTAGGTGGGAGGTGACTATAGTCCAGGTTGGTTTGACATATACCATCATACTATGTCACCTTTTTACATATAATATGTTTTTATAAATAAATAGCTCACCCAATACAAATCTAGTCTTACTGTTCACAGGATTTCGTGTACTGATTCTTACTCTTACTTTGTTTAAGGCCTCTGCATCAGTTTACAGTGTTTGTGAAATGCAGTTTACATTTGGTTTGTCCTGATAAGAAGTGTTCCAGGAAACATTTATATTCAAGTATTGCTCAAACTGTAAGTTAAGAATGGAGAGAGGGTTTTGTTTTTGTTTTTTTTTTTTGGGGGGGGGGGGGGGGGGGGGTTAACAAACTTTCCTTAGTCCTTCTTTGAGTTCATCATATACCTCATCTTACATTGTCAGACATGTTTCCACATTATAATTGTGCTGTTCCAAGTGTGGAAAAGAGGTTTTGGATGATTGTCAGACATGCCAGAATGCCCCTTTTCTGATAGCAGTTTTCCAAAAACAATCTTTAATGGCCTGTGAAGGGTAGAACAAAATCACACAACATAAAAATGTTTATCACTTTTCCAAGTGATATCTAACAGTGCAAATCAGTGTGTTTTATGTGGTGAGGATCTGTCCAGTACAATGAAGGAAAAAATAGTTTTTGTCCATGGTGCTCTAAGCATTAAAACTTTCCATTTGAAAAACTCAACAGTAACAGAAAACTACCCCAGTTAATAAGTTTATTCCATTTACCTAGCTGTGGCCAGTTTCAGGGGAGCTACTTAATACTACATTAACAGTCCAAAATGACAATAATGTACAATGAGTCTTGAAATTTGTCTTTTTTTTGTAAATGTCACGCTATTAAAACATTTTATGACACATGTAACTATCAACACAGATAGTTTTGGATTCATTAATTAATTAATTCATGCTTATCCATAACAACAGCAGCCAAGGCTCATGGGTATTGTAGTGTTTAGACTAAACCGACCGAGGAAATCATGATTATACTGAAACAAAACTGAAATAATTAAAAACTGGCGCTAATAACATAAACCTATAAGATATATACACATATCAGTGCATACATCTTCACACCCTCGCCACCCCTGAGCCTGCTATAGTAAGAGAACAATAACCCTCACAAATTACAGAAGATGTCGTAGATATCATTGCAAGTTTTATCTGTGCATGTCTAACCAAGATTATTTGCAGTATAAAAAACAGAGGCTATAAACCACACTCATATGCAGAAATCATTGCATGAAGAATATAACAATCTCTGTGGGTTATTGTGTGATCTGATCGCTTTAGACCATTGCTGTGTGAAGCTTTAGTATACATATATGTTAGAATAACAGATGACTCCAATATCAACCACAATAGGCTTCTAGGAGCAGCAGAAACTATTCTGTCAATGAGATGTGAGTCAGATTTCTGTGAAACAGTGAGAGAAGAAGCAGAAATGATAAGAAGTGCCAGACACCATTATCAGACATTATCAGAAACACATATCAACACTTGCTTATTGATCAAGGGGGGAAAAAAAGTGTTGACCAAATTCCATACAACTGTGTTTAGAAAACATGTATGTGTTTGACAAGTTTATCTGTGCATGTCTCAAAAAGATTATTTGCAGTATAAAAAGCAAAGGCTATAAACCGCACTCATATGCAGAAATCATTGGATAAAGAATATAACAAACTCTGTGGGTTATTGTGTGATGTGATGTTTAGACCATCGCTGCATGAAGCCTTTGAATACATGTATGTTAGAATAACAGATGACTCCAATATCAACCACAATAGGCTTCTAGGAGCAGCAGAAACTATTCTGTCAATGAGATGTGAGTCAGATTTCTGTGAAACAGTGAGAGAAGAAGCAGAAATGATAAGAAGTGCCAGACACCATTATCAGACTCTATCAGAAACACATATCAACTCTTGCTTATTGATTAAGGGGAAATAAAGTGTCGACCAAATTCCATACAGCTGTGTTTAGAAAACATGTGTGTTTGACTAATCCAATAATGTAATCATTTTTGTGTTTCAATTTCCAATTTTTTTTACTGTTTTGTTGTATTTTAATATTTTTTGTGAGGAAGAAAAGGAAAAAACTCAATTTTTTTCTTTTCAAATAGAGTTTTAAAAAAGAAAGATAGTAGTTTGTTTTTTTTTGCACCGGCATTGCAGAAGAGTACACAGAAAGTTTTGGGGGAGAAAAAAAGTATATTTCACATCCTTTAGTGGCTTTTTACTCCTAGTGTTTACAGCCGGAAATCTACTGAGTTAAATATTTAGATAAAGGATCAAACAAATAGTGACAGGGAACCTATCACTATAAGAAAGTGACATACTCCAACAGTGCACAAAATAGCTTTTTCCATGATATGGGTTATGGGTAGAAAACAAACAAACTTTTCAAATATGGAAAGACCCTATTTTAAAAATGACAAAGTAGTAAGCCATAATTTTTTTTGGTGGGAGGTGACTGTACTCCAGGTATATTTGACCTATACCATCATACTATGTAACTGTTTTTCATATACGTTTTTAGATAAGAATGTTGTCTATACAATGATATATATTGGCTTGTTCCTCACTTGCAAGGATCAGGGGAGGACGGTCCATCTATTTTATAGGCTGTGGAGCCCAGACCTGTCCACACTTGGGATGGGTAAAGCCCTGGGCTGGTGGTGCCTGAAGGGCAGCACACTCTTTCCATCTTTTTCTTTTGTCCTCAGCAGCTGCTCAGCTTCAAACTTCAGGCTGATTGTGTTGATGCAGTGTTGCCAGCCTTTTCTATCTCTTGCCTCTTGGTGCCATGAGTGATGATGGATGCAAGCTCATAATAGCAGCTGCTTGAGATGGTCTTTGAAGCGCTTTCTGGGGGCCCTTCGATTGCTCTTTCCATCCCGGAGTTCACCAAAGAAGACAGCCTTTGGCAGCCACAAGCTCTCCATCCTTGCGACATGCTCCGCCCATCACAGCTGGTGTTTCAGTAACATGGCTTTGATGCTTGGTAGATGTGCTTTCTCTAGCACCTCCTCATTGTAGATGTACCCCCGCTACTTGATGTTGAGGATGGTGCGTAGGCATTGTTGATGGAAACACTCTAGTAGATGCACCTATTTCCTGTACAAGACCCATGTCTCTGCTCGTGGAGAGACGCAGAGAGTGGTCTTGCCACACTCCTAAGCAGTTGTCTAGGTCTTTGCTGGTTTTGTCCTCGTTTGACATGACACTGCCCAGGTTTGTGAAGTGCTCCACTGCGTTGAGCTTGGTGCCTTCGTTTTTTATGCGGCTATAGGGTACACCAAGTGGAGACTGGTACATCACGTCTGTCTTCTTCAGGCTGATTGTAAGGCCAGGGGCCTTTCCTGCCTTTGCAAAGCAGTTGACTATGCATTGTAATGCCTCCTCTATATGAGCAATCAAGGCGCAGTCATCTGGGAACAGGAGCTCCAGGACCAGCTGCTCCAGGGTCTTCATCTTGGGGAGCTGATGCTGTAGGTTGAAGATGCTGCCGTCGGTTCGGAAACTGATGTAGATGCCATCTGCAGTGTTGTCCTTGGCTTCACAGAGCATCTACTGAAGAAAATGGAAAACAATGTTGGGACGAGACATTGGAGATGGGAAAGCTGTCTGACAGGGAGCCAGCTAGCTTGACCTGCCCTCGTTTTTATATAATAATATTGTTTATATACTGATGTATTTTAAAAATAACATCAGGGTTGTTTTTTTGTTTTTTGTTTGTTTGCAGTATGGTTAACAGTAGATGCTGCGCAAACGTACACTGATAGATCATTTTGAATGTATAAAGGTCACCTAACACAAATCTAGCATCTAGTCTTACTGATCACAGGACTTCTTGTACTGTCACCCTTCTTACTCGAACTTTAAGGCCTCTGCATCAGTTTACAGTGTTTGTGAAATGCAGAGTTTTTTGTTTGTTTGTTTGTTTTACAAACTTTCTTCAGTCCTTCATGAGTTTATCACGTACCACACGTTACATTGTCAGACCTGTCTCCACATTATAATTGTGCTGTTGGAAGTGTGGAAAACAAGGTTTTGGATGTTTGTCAGACATGCCAGAATGCCCCTTTTTCTGATAGCAGTTTTCCAAAAACAATCTTTAATGGCCCGTGAAGGGTAGAACCAAATCACAAAACAAACAAAAAATTAATCACTTTCTCAAGTGATACCTAACAGTGCAAATCGTTGTGTTTTATGTGGTAATGATCTGTCCCATATAATGAAGGCAAAAATAGTTTTTGTCCATGGTGCTCTAAGCATTAAAACTTTCCATTTGAAAAACCAAACAGTAACAGAAATTTACCCCAGTTATTAAGCTTACTCCATTTACCTTGCTGTGGCTGGTTTCAGTGGAGCTACTTAATATTGCATAAACAGTCCAAAATGACAATAATGTACAATGAGTTCTATGAAATTTGTCTTTTCTTTCCTTTTTAAATGTCACGCTATCAAAACAACTAGGATAATTTTGATGATGCATTTTGAGTTTTCTACAGCTCTAATTCATGCTTATTCATAACAATGGCGGCCAAGGCTTATGGGTATTGTGTTTAGACCAAACTGACAGAGGAAATTATGTTTATTCTGAAACAAAGTTGATATAATTAAAAACTTGTGCTAATAACATAAACCTTTAAGATAGTTACATGGGAGAATCCTGTGTTTGTGTTAAAAATCATTGAGAATAAAAGGAAATGGGAACACAGAATGGTGAAAAAACATCCTCAACGTCCTAACAATTCCAAATTTTAGGTATTTGGCTTGCGTTCTTAGATTTATAATAAAAGAATGTTGATATAATTATGATTTTAGATGAGAACATGCAGGTTATTGACATTTGCTAATTTGACATTTCAAACAATTGACTACAGAACTCACTTTGCTGAAAATTGCTTATGCAATTATAGCTGCTTTTTTTAGGTTAGCTAGAGTCAAGGTCCCTCAAGGTAACGAACGTCAACAAAATGTCCTCACAAGTACAACTTTGTGTGAGTGAAATGAGGGAACAGGAGACTGAGTAGCTCAGGTTTGAAGTCTACATCAGGCCAAAGTGTGTCTCATTAGTGGTGACACTGTTGCCTGTGAACAGCTGAGCTTCATTTAGCCATACTAGCCTGCATCATAAAGGCAAAGGTGAGGAAAAAGAACTTACAGAGTAACACCTGTAGATATAATGTTGTGTAGGTAGAGATCTGAAGCTGCATGTTGAGAGACAGATGTACCAAGGTGTCCCAGAAACCAGTACAAATCAGGTAGGGCAACATTAAAAATTGAAATGGAAAACAACCCTTACTAAAAATAATTTTTTGACACCTGTGTGGTTGAGTCATGTAACGGTGAGTTCAGACAGAATGTAAAGTGAATTTTTGCTTTGACTGGCTGTTTATTCTCCCTAAACAGTCGATATACAGAGTGTACAGACATTAGCTGTTAGCCAGCTAGCACCATAACTCTGCTTGTTTTAGTTGTTTTCCTCCACAGTCTGTCCTTTTTCCTCTTGTCTTTATACATTTATGAATTGATGTCATTAAGTCTCAGTCTAAAAGCAAATTAGACAAACATTTTGAACATCTTTGCCTAAATTTGCAAAGGGCAATATTGCTTCCACTCCCAGGCAATCACACCAGCAGCTTGCTGTTTTTCTGGCAAAAAAATGTAAAAGCTTGTTCAAACCATTTTTGTAGTTTCACACATTGAAATCAACTGCAAAACGTTTCAGTTTTTATGTGTAAAAAACAGCAGGCTTCAAAACAATCTTCTGCACCATATGTGGAAAGAGGATGAAACAGCAACGAAACCAAAACTAAGGCAGACAGAAATCATTCAAAAATTATGATATTAGTTCAGAAGCTTAACAATTTGCTAAAGGAAGATATGGCATTCAAATGTCACTCCAGTGGAAAAGAAACAAGGTAATAATAAAATGTGCAGCTAGCTGACTGACCAAAATTTAGCCAAAAAATTGTACCTGCTACATGTGTGTGTAAATGTTGAGTTTGGATAACATCATGTTTTTTGGGTTATTCTCGCCATTTCAGCCCCATCCAACAACAAATATCATTTGGTGGAATCACTAAACAGATGCTACAGTACTGTTATAAAGTCATTTACCCTTTTTTTAGAGACAGATATATGCATTTTGCACATTGTGTGTGATGTTATGAATGGATTTGGCTGTTTGGGACTCTTCAGTTGTAAAGGATTGGTGGTTGTTTCATAATTTAAACAAATTTCAGTTTTAAAGCCTGCGTGGTGGATTTCTTCTGTGTTTTGTTTTAACCCATTGCATTAACATGAATATGGCTGTAACAATATATTTTCTTTTTACTATGAATGAGTTGGCAACAGGCGTCTGGCTCAGTGATTACAGCAGCCGTGCTGCATGTATCCATTTGAAATTCACAATTATTGAATGATTCTATTTTTAACACAATCAAACAACAATCACCGCACATTAGAAACTGTGGCAGAGCACCTTTGAAAAGACAGCTGCAGATCCTCTCCACCATTCATTAAAATCCTCATCATCCTCATCTCTCAGCTGATGCAGTGCAGGTGCCGGGTCGTCCCCAGTTAATGTCAGGATTCACAACATGGTGAAATTGATGTTGTATTTACTGTGCGACTAGCATAATGGAGTGCACTATGGAAGCTGAGATTGTATATTTTTCAAATCGACATCGGACTTAATCATCTCGTCTCATAATAAATGACAGTGTGTTGAAAAATTAAGGTGGAACTGACAGTTTCATCTGATCTATGGATGTTCTGTTGTGCTGCTCATCATGTAAACACACCCAATGTCAAAGAAATTGTTGACCAAATACCAGTCATGAATTTCTCTTGAGGTGGTAGTCCAGCATTTTACTTGATTTCTAAATTCAAACATTCTACGATTGATATTTAGACAACAGCACACAAACAGATTTAATCACCAAAGCTCTGCATTCATTGTTGCTTTGCTGGATTTTACTTTCAGCCTCTGATGACTTTTCTCCTGGAGGTCCTTGAAAATCTGTTTATCTTGCCTATCTAGCAATGTTGTTGAACTAACAGTGTTTTCAGTTTGTTCAACTCCTGCAGGGGCACTCAGGACAAATACATCTAACGGGCCCCCATACTGCACCAGTGGTCCATTGGAAAACCAAGTCCAGTTGCCCTCAATTCAACCCTCCTTGGATAACCATGACCTGGATGACTGAGAATCTTCACAGCCATTCTCTGGAAAATAACATCATATCTGCTCATTGCAGTCATCAAGATAAAGGCAAAAAGGCAACAGTACAGTATGTGCACACCTGAGGCTTTAGAGCACGCATTTACTTGTTTTTAACAAAGCGTTCACATGCACATGATGGCCAGCGTGTTGATGCAGCACGATGATATTGATGAAGAAGCAGTTAAGCACATGAACAAACAAAGACATCAATAGCAGGAAACTTGGAGGCTTGCCTGTCAAGATCTCAACATTAACACTAAACATAGTAACCTCTCTCGAGTGTTGCCGTCATGTTTACAAATCCAGAGTTCTCAAGGAGGATATACAGTGTTAGCCATGAATTATCCGTCCTTGATCTGCTGCCTATTTGTGGATATACGTTCTAATCCTCCAGGTACCATTCCTGCGTCTTGCATTGCAGCCACTTGTCTACATGTTGGGGAAAAAGCATGTGTATCCTGAGCCTTACCAGCCTCGGATGCTCAGTCATTGTAGTCAAACATGTTTTTTAAGTTTAACCTTCTGGCCTCTTGTCTGACCAATGTGGACAAAATCAGCAATCACCAAGCTCTCCAGACCTCAGATGCACCTTGAAGTTTCAACAATGAAAATAACAAACAAAAACCCTCCCTCCCTGTCACTCTAGTACCTACTCTGACTCAGCTCTCACATCCTCCTCCAGCTCCTCTCACAAGACTCCTCAGGTAACCTGAGGGGACATGTTTTCATAAGTGATTTTCCAAGTCCACACAGCACGTGCGGACAGGTGTAGCAAATGACCGTGCCCTGTGAATTATCTTGAGAGAGTGGAGAGCTGGTGCAATCAGGACAGGAGTCCACATCCTTCCTCCTGAAACTGGGGGTCGACACACGGCAAACACACAACAAAATCAATAAAGGGGTCAGATTTGACTGTTTTTGTGTGAGACAGTGTAGAGACTGAGCCGCACTAAATCAGCTTGACCCCACTTGACTGCCAGAGATCAGGCTAACATTTCAATTAGATCCAGCAGAGGAGGCTTCGCTCTCTGATGCTCTATCAATGGAGTGCATCTGTTAAAAGATCTCGTGTGGCTGGCATGACTTTCACGGACAAAATCACATCTAAATTGCAGAATGTACTCAGTGTAATCAAGTTTGTCATTTCTACTAGTTTGCATGCTTCTTCCTATTTATAATGTTTGTATTCACAGAAATGGATGATGAACTGAATTGAAAGTGTTTGTTTACATCCAGCAATAATGTGTGGGAGCTCATGCTGATGACAGGCCCTAGAAATAAGCTTAACATAGGGTCTGTTTGCACTCTAAGTACACCAGTGTACATGAGGGTGAATGTTTTAAACAAACATTGTAATATATAGACTGTAGTCTATGGAAAATGTACCTAGGAACAACCTGCTTAGCATACCCCTTGTTACCTACACAGTAAGCACAAAACACCCACAGCCCACGAATGCATCCATGCACATGCTGAGAAAAATTGTTCACCCGTGCTGTTTAGATAAAGTCTCATCTGAACATCCCTCCTGTGAAAGGTTGCCTCCATCACTTTCTGCACATCCGTCTATCGCTCACCCAAGTGGAAAAAGAGCAAAAGAGTGTGAAAGACCTCTGTGTGTGTGTGTGTTGCTACTCGTCTGCTTCTCCGACTCCCTCCGTTTTCCTTGTCTTATTTCCAAATACAAGCTAGAAGTCAGCTCTCAGTGTTTTCTGCCCTTTGTGTCTCTCAAGTGTGTTCTGACCTTGTGCACTGAGAGCAGCAGGGCTCCAGACAGTCAGGTGAGGCTGCTGCGTCCGCACTGCTCTGGTTAATCTGCCCCACATATAGTCAGACAGTTACCTGTGTCCCCTGTACAGATGGAACGCTTATGTGTCTGCGTGGCTTCAGCAGACAATGGGATTGTCCCCAGATGCCCCAGAAACTGCAAGATAATAAAGGTTTTTGTGTGTGTATGTTCCAGACAGTCACAGTAAAGGAGTGTCCTGGTACGGCTCTATTGTGCCCAGACTGACAGGCAGCAGGATTACTGCTGAAGTAGTTACCACAGATTTATCTGCCAAATGCACGTACACGTGCACACACATGCACGTGGAGCACGCTTGCAAACACACAAACACATGTTTTTGTGGAACGGACTAATAATGTCCACAGTTTTTACACATACTGTATATTGTTCAGTTTTCAACACAACCATGATCAGGCAGAACTGGCATTCAGGGTTGGACGTTTCTTTCTGATGTGAAACCAGAGCTTGTAGTCCAGTCAGAGCCGAGCTGGATACGGTGTTTTGTTGAATGGATCTTTCACATGTGGATTATTATGCAATGATGTTATACTTTAACTTTTAAAAGTCTTTTTTTTTTCAGAAAAGGAGAAATACTTTGTTTACTGAACATTTTGAAACATGCATATCAAAAAAATGATGAAATTATGATAAGATCAGTTTAAAATCAGCAATCAGAAAAGTAAAGAGCCCCCATCTGGCACACCAAGACACGGTTATTGTGCACACAATATATTATCTCACGTGCAGAAGATAATAACTTGTGATCAAAAACTCATGAATACAACAGGGCTTCTAACTAAGTATTATTTTAATTATAGATTAATCTGCTGATTATTTTCTCAATTGATTGATTAAACATTTGTTTTGTTCGACCAAAGACTAAGAAAACCAGCAAATATTCACATTTATGAAGCTGGAATCAGTGGATTTTTTGGCGTTTTTGCTTAAAAATGAATTAAACAATGAATTAATGTTCTGTTGATTGATCAACTGACTAATTGCTTAACCTGTAAACTAAAATTAAGAATAAGCTGTGAAAGAAAGAATAAAGTAAAGGAAGAATACACCACAGGTTATCACCTGAAATGTTCATTATCATCATGTTTAAACTCCATTGTGAATACAAACGCAAATAAAAAAAAACCTCCATAGTGATTCTGCATGTGAGCTGCTGTTTCTTTACAAACAGCAACATGATTTTCCCCTTAAGTCTGTGTCATCCTTAGCTCACTAATTCGGAAAAAAAGATGTTTGTGGTCTAGCCATTAGAGAATTGGATTCTCATCTGAGTTAACTTTTAACACACAGTCTAATGAGTGGTGCTGTTGGGCTTCCACTACTGAAAAAATTAGTTTTGACCATATATCAGCTTTTCCGATGATACTATTTTACTGCAACTTTCCAGAGCAACTTCAAGAACAAGTCAGTGTGTGAAGTTCACATGTGAGCAAAAGGATCAGAGCTTCCTGCAAGCCTCGTGCAGAAACTATATTTTCCCTGTTGTCTCTCACAGCTTCTGCCACCTTCTGAGTTTTGCCCTCCTCAACTATCATTCCTTTAAGTGTTCACACTGTCAGCATCGAGCTGTCTGTAGAAAATGCAGGTTTCCAAAACTACATCCTGCACTCTGAAATGAAATGAAATGGATACATGGAACAACATTGTCCTTAATGTCCTTACTTCATATTCACAGTCTTCATTCATGTCTGCAATCATTCTCGCCTCAAGTGTTTGCATCTCAGGATTTTGAAGCATCGAGGGTCTTGACAGTGATTGGCTGAAAGTTCCTCATAATTTCTCCCAGGATTCTTGTAACATCTGCAGCTCTGCAGGGAGCAACTATAAAAAAAATGGAACATTAAATGTTCAACAAATGTCATATAAAAATAAATATGCACACTTTATACAATTCATTTCAAAATTATTTAGAACACTTCCAGTCTGAACCTGTGTATGCATGTTTATTCTTAGGTATATATCTACGGTATAGAGGTAAAATCTATGCACTTTAGACTACTTATTAATCCACTTCACTGTACTTTTATTGATCATTACAAATCATTACCATCACTACAAATTTCACTACATTTTTTTGTACTTTTGTACTTCATCTCTGCATATTCTCATGAGGAAAATACTTTGTTTAGAGCTTCAATTTTCAGCCCTCAAGTGTAATTTCACTAACTTTGTCTTGTCGTGTCTCTCTGTAAGGAAGTTAGCCTTATTAAAGCCGGATGATCCTAAAGCGAAGGCGCCTCTCTCCTGCCTCACTCTTGTGTGAGAGAGGCAGGATGCAGGATACTCCTGGGCCTGATCCCAAGTCCCCGGCTTTGATGCTGCGGACTTTGAAGCAGAGTGTCAGGCATCAAAGAAACTGGGACTGGGCTGCACCCCAACACCAGGTTCCTCAGGGGAGAATGGTTGAAGAGCAAGGTGCGACTCTGGTGACACTCGCTTTCCTCAAGAGGACTTAGGTGTTCAAAAGATAAAGACGCTGATACAAGAGTATGAAGAAAAGTCCAATTTCTGCAGCCATGCATCTCAGGACCCCCGGGGTGGTGTGATGAGTCACTTTCTGGCTTCCAGTCCCCCCCACCTCACAAACACACACTTACACACACACACACAGACCTAGACAGATTTAGGTCCACACAGATGTACCCACACCGCGCTTCAGAGTAAAGTAAAGCTTTTCCTAAAATCTGATTGGATGTAGTCACAATGGGGGTTGACGCTCAAAACTTTTGAGCACTGTTTCCATGGCAATAGGTTCTGACATCTCCTGTCGTGACGAGATGGGTTTTTTTTTTTTTTTTTTTTTTTTTTTTTTAGGTTGCAAGAACCAGGGGGGAGTCGCACAGCAAGATTTTAACACTGACAGTCAAAGAAAGCTGTCAGCAGCACACCATATTTCGAGTAGAGCGGTACAGCACTCCGACTGCAGGCAAAAACAATGAACCCGAGTGACCTCATCTCAGAGCTGAGAGAGAGAGAGATACACAGAGTCTTTTAACCACCCACAAAAACCACTGACGTATTTTCAGTGACGCATCAGGCCCAGAGCAATATTTTTTCTTAGATAATTGGGGTACAATGTGTTGATAATGAGGCAAATGGGGTTTTTTGGAGGGAGACAATTTGCATCCTCATTAGGGCAGTAATTAAATTTAGAGACAAAGGCTATTATGCTACATTATTTTTGCTCGTTTACAGTAAATACAGAAATATATGTTTGACCCTGAAAATAGGTTCTGCGGAATGCGATGAGGGTTCATACATGAGATTAAAAACACAGTAATGAAACATTAATGAGATCAAAGAACCACGTACAGATCACTGATTGATGCAACGCCTCTTACAGCGTGTCATCATCACTGTCACAGCCGACCAACGGTTGCGGTTTACAGATGAAAAATGCGCAAGTCTGTTTGTTTTCTAAACCTAAATCCCTGTAAGTTCATTTGGGTTCAAGCACAGATCCCAGCAGGGGTGCTAGACACAAGAGGGTGGGCGGGTGCCAAAGCTCACTGTTGTCTTCAAATGAATGGGGGAACTTAAGTGACCTCAGACAAGCCAATTTAAATTGCCGTACAACAGCCCATATCTACACCCTCAGCACCCTAATTGACAACCAAATAAACAAAAACAGAAGCAAATTATTCTCCTGGTTTGGCAATGTAAACGTCTGTTTCCCATGCCAATAAAAAGCCCCTTTGATTTGAAGTGTGTTAGTGCAACTGTGAGTGGCTGATGGCAGCACCTAGCAACCTCTCCTGCAGAGAAGCAAGCGATGTCCTTCACATCATGCTGTATGAAAGACAACTTTTGACTGCGATGATTTAAAGCAGAATATCAATGCCAGTTCAGTCAGTAATGGATTAATTAATTGTTAATGTGTCTTGATTTAGTGTTGCAATATGATAAAATTATCTTTTTCATAATAATGGTGTTACATGGTCAGAAAATACTGATTAGACCTCTAATGTGTTTGTGAAATTAAAAAAAGCTATTTAAAAAAACAAAAAAAAAACAGGATTGCAGTCCAACTCAACACCGCAGTGATCATATATATGTATGATTAGAGTACGAGAAGCCTCTGGAGATGAATCATGTGGCTTTCAAGTTTCAAATGTTAAATGTTTACCGGTTTTGTCCAGCAGGTGGCAGCAAAGGATTTTCATTTCAGTTTGTGTCTGAGAATCTACTTTTTGGATTAGAATATTTGGTTCCTTTCATAAGGTTTTTAAGTTGTTTTATTACTAGTTGGTAATAAGTTACAACTGTCACTTTAAAATATATAATGAAATGTAATAAAACTCAATTGAATGCTTGCGCCAGAATTTTAAAAGACTAAAAAGTGAAGGAAGAAGCTGTCCAAATTTATACTAATGCAACCATGTTGCCTGTTGACAAATGTCAGAATTTTAAGTGTCGATAACTTGTGAATGTTTCCAACCTATTGATATAAAATTATGTCTAAAAGTGTGAGATATTTTGTTTTATATAAGGTGATAAATTGAAGCTGACTGGTTTGTTCTGAGTTGTACGTTTTCTTTAGGGATGATATCAGTGACGTGGACTTGACTTTGTATTCTTCGTTCATTCTTCTTGACACTTGTAACTTCAGACTAATAATTTTTCTACAGACAGTACAGACAATGGCGGCTTGCTAACACCATCAGTAGCTTTACAGGTGGAGGTAAAGTGAAGAAGAAATGAGACATGTCAATACAGTAACCTGGAGAACAGCTGCAGTGTCTTTTTTTAGTTGAGGGTAAGTGAGAATTTCTCCTTTTCTTTTCTTTTTTTTTAATTTAAAAAAAGAAATCTGTGGCATTTTTGCCTTTATTGGACAGTGAGCAGCAAAGTGGCAGAGAGGAAACAAGAGGATAGAGAGAAAGGGGTATGACATGCAACAAGAGTTCCTGCCCAGAATCAAACCAGGGACATTGCAGTTATGCAATGTGCAGTAACCATTCAGCTGCCGGCTATGACCTTTCTACATCGCCACCCCTCCTATGCTGTATGGAAACTGATGTTATGCTAACCTGACAAAGAAGACAAAAAAAGCTGCGACATGTCAGCTCTCCACAGAGAAACGTACAGGTTTTTTTGATTAAAAAGCCTCCAACAGGCCTTCTGGACCAAAGGTAGGCTGGTGTCCATCAAACAGAGCTGCAAGGCAAAAAAAAAAAAAAAAAAAAAAAAAAAAAAAAAGACAAGACAACTTTAAAAAGACCAATGACAACTTGCAAAGTTTTTTTTTTTTAGGATGAAAATATAAAACTCACATGTTCTCTTTATTTGCTGTATATAGATAGATGTACACCACTGGAGATTTGGATAAAAGCACACACAAAAAGCTCATGTATGTAGGATCTCAACACATGTCTGGAGATGGAAACGAAAAACGGAAAAGATGTCGGATTACAAATAGATTTAAAAAAAAAAAAAAAAAACTATCCAAATTCTATACGGTTTCTAAATGCAAATAGTCACATGTGTTAAAGTCTGTGCCACATACCAACTGTCTGCAGTTGCTAATAACCTCTGTATTCTGTACACGGGGGTATTTTGTACAAAATATGAAATCTACCATTTAATAATAATAGTTATAACATAAAATAAAAGTACATTATATGTACAATATTAGATGAAGCCATTTAGTATGAGACATATACTAAAGGACACTTGCAATAATCATCCTTTTCAAAGAAAAAGAAAACAAAGCTTATGTGAAATGAAGAAAGCTCCAAAGAAGCCAATATTAAAGCCATTTCAAGAAGAAGAACAGTCACCAATGGGACACTTGCACTGTGCTCCTGCAGCAACCAACAATCAGAGGATGCAGTCGTTTTTTCCTTTCATCAAATCCACTGCAAAAGTCTTGGTGAATGTTGTTCTTCAAGATAAACATGGAGAAAACAGAACAACGTGACTGCAGTATTATTTACAATTTGCACATTCAGTTGAAACACTGACAAGAGGTTCTGCAGGCAAAAGGAAGGATAAAACCACAACAGAAAAATAATTTGCAAGCATCCAGAAGCAGATCAGACAGATCTCCAAAATAACAAGCCCTGCAGAGTAGTAGGCTTTTAGCTAGAAGGGGGGTGGGTGGGGGAGAGAAGGGAGGGGCAGAGGGAGTCAAACAATGGTACAAATCATAAGTGGAATGGGACAGTGGGGCCACAGAGTGGGAAGTTACAATGGGAGGTGATTTCCTCTCCTGTGGAGGCTAGTTCTTATCAACAGGCACCCAGGCGAGGTGACCCCACACACCAAGACAGACAGCATCACGGATTTCAATTCTTTACTAGTTTGGTTTTTTTCAGTTGTGTTTCTGTTTTCTTTCAAGTTTTATCAGGAAGTGCTTCGTCGCTGAAGTGGCCGGGGGGGGGGCGGCGACCACTCTGCTTTCTCCTCTAGAGCTTTTCACTACAAACTGACTTTGTAGCTTCAACAAGGCATGTGCTGGAGTCTTGGACGCGTCTTGTTTTTTATTTTTATTTTTTTTGGAAACGGATGTTACGATTTTTTTTTTTAAATGGTCTGGTGTTTTAAGTCAATGCTACTACTCGATTCTCAGTGGAGCAAATATCCCCTTAGACTATAAAAGGCACTGTGAAAAGAAAGGCTCATGTTTGACCTCTTCTAACCAAACACACACCTCCTCTACGAAGCAGTCGCATCTCTAACAAGTGTTTTATAAACAAAAGGGTCTTGCTTGAGAAGAGTAGAAAAAGCGATCGCCATCAGCACAGTTCTCGTAGAATCTGCCTCGGTTTGACTTCTCTCTAAGTCACGTTGTGTAAATCCCAGACGAGCGACTAGATCTCTCTGAGCTCTCCTGAGCCTCACATGAATGACAGTGACTTGTACTGAATGCTAAAGACCATGTTTAACACACTCCTATGATGACAGGATGTACACGGGCAACCAAAAATAAATCCCTCAATCCCATTTCACGTCATGTGCGGCAAACCGGGCTTAACCTGTACTTAACCAAACAACCCACCACTGTTTGAGCCACTGACACACACCGCAACCTGTGTTAACTTATTGCCAAAAAACAATTAAAAAGATCGTTTTTAAGAAAGGAACTAAATTAACGAGAGAAGTTGGCACCGAACTAGGCTTCTACAAAGGATCTGCTTGATAAAAAAAAAACCTGGACCTCTGTCAGGCCAGCACTTCGATGAACACAACTGTGCTGTAACGCTTTTAACCCGGACACACGCTACTGGCGAGTCCCAGATGACACTGTCCTGATTAACAGAATGATCAATGAATCTTCACAGCGAATGGAAAATGAACAGCAAGCTCCAAACAGAACAGTTATACTGATAGGAAGTGTGTTTCACTCTGAGAGGAGCTTCTAATATACTATGTAGGAAAGAATATAAACAGCTGTCTAGTTTGAATGTTATGAGAAAAATAGCCAATATTAAATATATAGAAACAACTGACATTTTCTCATCGACGGATGTTTTTTTTTTTGTTTTTTTTTAAATTAAGCCTTTTTAAAGTCCTCTTTAGAGGTGACAGCTGGGGGGCTCATATTGTTTGTACAAGCACCTGACATCTATAAAGAAGAGGCAAGAAGAGAAGACAGCTCACACACACAGAAAAGAACACCTGAGAGAAATGACCAGAAGGGGGCAGCACAGCACCCCGAAAAAACACAAACGAGTTGAGAGGACAGGACAGAGTAAAAAGAAAGAGGGAGGAGGAGAAGAGAAAAACAACACTACAGTATCTCAGGTGAAGTTCGGGGCACGGTGCATGTCGTGGTCATGCAGGACCGTCCAGCACCACAGACATCTTTGCTGGACAACAGCCAGGTGGGGGGGAAAGGAGAGTGTGTGTGTTTGGGGGGGGGGGGGGGGGGGGGGGGGGGGGGCGGCGCGGGGGCAGGAGGGGGTCAGGGCAAGGACAGAGCACCGCTTGTCCGGACAGGCTTAGATGTGCGGCTTTAGACATTTTCTGTGTCAGGTGGAGCTGGGACTATTCAGTTCTGTGTTGTGCTGGACTGCACTGAGATACCAAGAGTTCGGTTGTGCTGGCCTCTGCGGGCCTGTGTGGTTCCTTTGTGGATGCTGCTGCTGCTGCTGGTTTACGGTGGATCTGGGGTGGTCTCTTAGTGGCCGTCGTGCGTTGTCAACATTTCCTCGGCTCTCCGGTGCAACTCCAAGGCTGTGACAGTGGAGATGTCCTTGGGGAGCTCCGATTTCCTCCGCATCAATGGGCGCTCTCTACGCTGGTTTCTCTCGATCTGAACACATGGAAGAAAGCGGGACGGACGGGGGATCAATAACATATAGTCCATGCAACTTCTGTACAGTAGCTTGTCTGCAGGATGAACAGAAATGTGTGACATGTATTTGTGTTATTTTTCTGCGCCTCACACACCTGCCTTCTGAAGCACCCTCCTCTTAAATATTAAACAGCTGTCTTTTCAGTACGATATTCAAATACCTCACTATGGCTGCACACCAAATGCCGAATTTCTTATGATAAGGAAATAATTGCATGGCAATGACAGAATAAATACCAACGTGAGCAAATGTCATTATGCAAAGGAGCACAATTACATGCAATGGTGAGCAAATATTTTTGAGGCAATAAGATCTTCTAGTTCTTAAATTCTTTCGGTTTGTCCCTTGTTCCTTGTTGGAGGTTGGAAGACAGCTTGGTTGGTACTTTGTGAATCGCAGGACCCATGTGTGTTGGCTTTGAGTAAGCAGCTTGACAGAATAAATTATTTATGGGGCAGAGTGAAGGAGACTGCTTTTCATCCAAATGTGTAACATGACCTGAAATATCCTAAAATGTTTCAGCTGCAAAAGATATTTAGCTTGGTGAACACTTTCAAGCTTTATGGATTATATTTAAACATGGTGCAATTACAAAAAATATATATACATTAAAATAAAAATGTACA
This sequence comes from Thunnus maccoyii, assembly GCF_910596095.1. NCBI lineage: Eukaryota > Metazoa > Chordata > Actinopteri > Scombriformes > Scombridae > Thunnus > Thunnus maccoyii. The sequence continues at coordinate 12,411,316 of NC_056549.1, read as the reverse complement.
TCACAGATATAAAATTGGCCTACAATAATTTGATATAATTAAAAATATATAAGTGATATTTAAACTAAGAACACCGTAAAACATCTGTAAAATTGAAAATGCGTGGTGACTGTTTTTGTACACGCTACATGGACTTATTATAGTTATAATGCAGCTTCCAATAGTCATTAAGGACAAATATTCACTGCGTTTGAAAGACAATCATCTGGTGTGTTTGCTGAAGCAAGAATATATTAAGATAAAGTAAGGATGTCTTTTTCCAGACTAACAAAAGACAATAGTGAGCATGATAAAGCGTGATACAGAATAACCCTGTCAAACATGTTATTAAATCATCAGTCTAGTGTCTTTATACATAGCCCTCACAACACCTACCTCATACAAACATACATATTTACTGCTACAAGACACATATTCTCCGCTCCTTACCTGTGTGGCCTCCTCCTCAACTGTTTTCTTTAGCAAGTTGACATCTTCTAGCAATGGCCCGTCTGTTTCCATGTCCATCGGACTGCCTGAGCCTATCGAGTCGACATACACCAGGAACTGTACGGGGAGAAGAGGAGAGGAGGAAAGGTTATAAAGCACCAAATCGTTGATGGAACTTTTCTGGTATGTACAGAATTAAAGGACTGTTTTGCAGATTTTCAATCTTATCTCTAGCAATCTAGGAATTAGGGATATAGTGTGAAAAACGCCTGCAGTTGTTGCCCATGTTCTCTGTGTCTCTGGGTCACAGATTTGTTGTTCTTCCAACACCAGCGTCGTCATTTGACGTGTACAGTGACGTAGTTGGGGGCAAGGAAGAATTACAGGCTATTTCATCTTGGCTTGCTCTAGATGCTGCTCAAAAACAAAAGTTCCTTGTTCTCCGTGTGTTTTGGCTGACTCAGATATTCAGCTCTATTTATTCGAGCCAGAGTGGATTTGGTGGTTGGGTGTCAGAAGCTCACGCGCAGTGCATCCTGGTACATGTAGGCACTGCCAGCATGGCTCTGGGAGCAGGAAAACTCAGCTTTCTCAGTCAATATAGCACGCACTGATTAATTTCTTGCTTCAATTCAAACAACATTTACCATCAACACTGATTGGACATCCACATGAAACATGGACAAATTTCCCTTTAAGCATCAACCAGTGAGAATTGTTTGGTTAAAAACTCTTTGCTCACCTGTGGGTTTGACTTTGCTAGATTCTCAATCTTTACCCACGCCTCTTCTCTCTCTTTCCATTTGGCTTTCTCTCTGAGACACAAAACAAAACAGGAAAATCATTAGAGGCTACTTCAAAAGGAAACATTTACTCAAAGATACACTGACGTCATGGATCTGTTAAAAAGAAAGCAGGAGTTCGTGGTTCAGTTTACTTTGCTGGTATACTCATTTTCTTTTATTCTTTTAGTATGTTTTAGTCATTTTTTCCATCTCTAGGTATGATGCTTCTAACAGTGTAAGACTGAGATTAAGTCCAACAATAATACCAAGAGAGACATAGCTGTACTGGAAACAAGACATGATATCTCATTGTCTATGCACGGACAGCTGGCAAGAAATAAGAGCTATGCAACAAACAACAAAATGGGTCCCAGAATGCAAATGAATAAAGGCGTCTGTTCCATTTATTTTTTGTTTTTTAAGCTCTAATAATAAACCAGTCAATAATGTATTTCATGTCACAAAATGACAAAAAAAAGCAGATTCTAAACATATGCAAACATATCAGTAAACAACAACAGCAGCAGCAGCAGCAGATTCATGTCTTACTTGCTTTTCTCTGCCCTGAACTGTTGGGTGCAGTCATCAAACAGCTTCTGGTTCATCTCCATGAAGAGCTTCAGAGCATTGTAAATCAACCCATGGATCGTCCTGGAAACACACAAAGATTATCACGGGTCACTTGATTTATGCACTTGGTAACAGAGAAACAGTTGCAAGCCAGTGTTATCGACTCACTTGTTCCAGTGGGTCTTGGAGTTGCGGTAGAGGGCTGGGAACATGATGGGCAAGATCTTAGCAGCGTTGTCACTGATCAGGCTCATGATGTACTCATTGTTCCAGTAGTAGAGAGCTCGCTCTGCCACCTGACATCATAATACATTAGAACAAGGTTACATATGTGCAAAGAAAGCTTTTGATGGAAAAAAAGAAGAAATACCCAGATACAAAGATAACCATTGCACATGTGTACAAAATGTGTAATGTAATCAATGTCGGACCTGAAAGTGTGGGCTGGACACACATTTGGCCAGCTGTCTGAAGAGGGGCTCCATAACTTTGACGAACTCTGAAGGCTCAATGACGTCCAGGATCTCCTCCAGTTCATTGAGGAACATCACCTCTTTTGGACTGTGGGTCTTTGGCCAATACTTTAACAAAGCCATCACCGTCTGCACACACAGGACAACACAAGAATTTAAGAAGAATGTCTGGACAGCTGATTTGTCCAACTGTTGATTACAGAAGTTAGCATTTTTTTAAAAAAGTTTAGCTATTTGCTGCACTGCAATCATAAGCAAATCTTTCTTTTAATCACCTCTTATTCTTTGATTATATAATTCAGTTACATTTCCTTTGGTCTTTATCAAGATGTGAAGAAAATACCATGCAGACAATCCTAAAGAAATAATAAAAGAACGCTTAAAGGATGATTCCACCTGCGTTCCTTTTTCGGGTTTTTCAAATGGAAATGCCCACTCAGCAGTGATTTAAATACATATGGTGCACTAATGTGAAGCTACAGAATGATATAAAAACCTCAAAAACTAATGTACCCGCCCTTTAACACATTTCTGGTGGTCAGCCAAATATAGTGCACATGAGCAGCTGAAAAGTCACAGTACAACTCAGCATACTAATGAAATATCAAAGAGTAGACTTTGGCAGGGGAATCCTTGGGTTCATACAGACGTTAACTTATCTTGAGCAGACAGGATATTGAGGGATAATTTAATCAACTATATTAATGACATAACAACATTAATAAATCAAATCTTACCGGTTCTGTGAGGGTGCTATCCTTCTCTAAGAACTGTACCACACAGTAGGCCAGCTGAGGGAGAAAGACAACATAATGTAACCACTTCTAACACAACTGCAGCATTACAATGTCTTATCTTGTTTATCGCGGAGCAAAGCATAACACAATATTTAAGACTGTCAAATGGTTACCTGTGGGTGATAAACACTAAGAGATTTGACTTTGTGTAAAGGCAGCAGGACTTTCAGCAGGAATATCTTGTGCTCTTCTTTCAATGGTAATGCAAATCCATTGATTATACTGTAAGGAGAAAGGAGGCCATTAGGGAAATCAGTGCTAGGATTGTACCTCGGAGCTCGACTCCTATTGACTCTGGATACACCAGAAAGATAATTTTTCCAATTTAATCATTCTGAAACATACACAGCAAAATATTTTACGGGTTCACCTCTCAAAAAGATCTTACCTGCCTAATATTTCCAGTAATTCTGCTATTCCATTATGATGTTCAGTCTCATAAATGAACCTGAAAAACAGCAACAGCAGAAACACGGTGATACATCATAGCGGTACATTTAACAAAATACCATCCATCAGTCACAAACACGCTCATACACATGATTTAACAACGTACTTACCTATAAAATATGTTGTTAATCTGTTTCCTAATGTACGCTCGCAGGCCCAGGAACTTGCCGTATATGCGATGCAGAGTAGTCTTTAAAAAATCTCTTTCCCTTGGGTCTTCACTGTCAAACAGTTCTAAGAGCTGTGCATAAAAAAAAGGTTATTGAGACATTGGGAGGTGAATTCAACTGAGCACCAAATAGAAAGATCTATGAGAGAGAGAGAAAAATGCCTTCTTAATTTCTTAACATTATATATCATAACATTTATCATTATATTCTTACCTGCATTACAAACTTCTGGTCAATATACTTTTTGGCTATGTTTGGTTGAAAGTCAGGTGACTCTAAGAACCGTAGGAAGAATTCATAGACGAGCTGTGAAAGAAAAGCAGAGGTTTAAAAAACTCAAGAGTAATAGCTGAATGGATTTATAATAATCAGCTTATAGATAATAAGCGATCTTTTTTCAAGGTGTGTGAGTGTATGTGTGTGTGTGTTGTGTACCTGTAGATGTGGCCATGCAGCCTCTAGCGTGGGCTCATCTTCCTCTGGGTCAAACTCGGCACCTGTGGGGTTGGATGATGGCGGCAACGCCCTAAACATATTCACAGCAAACTGGAGACAAGACAGAGAAAGGCAGATCAATCCACTGATGATTCAGAGATTCTCAGTTAAGACTAGGGATTCATGATACCGTGCTTCAAATACAGACACAGATATAAAGAAAGATTCAATATATACAACAGAAAATCTTTAATCTGGTAAGAAGCGGCTAAATGTGCCTGAAGAAGGCAGAAAAATCAAGCAATCTGACTACATTTACTGTCTTAACATGCAGATTTCAGAGTTTCAGAGCTGATTAAAGCCAATGAAACAAATGAAGATCAATGAGACCAATAAAAAAACAATTAAACAATGTGAAATACAACAATGTTCCAGTTCGTTCTCACTCACTCACAGATGAATGACCTAGCATTAAACTAGAAACACCACCTGACAGTTGTACGCCTCCGTCAGCCAGTCAAGTTGCAGTTTACATCCATGTCTGTCCAGACTCATATACTGTAATATTTGTAGTGAAGACTTTGAAGGAATTTAATAAGACGCATCAAGTGTATTTTCCTTGTATGTGTTCACATGCTTGGCCGATAAAGCTGATTCTGATAGAACACGAAGTTGTAGTCATGACAGTAGACAACGCTTCAGATATGGATGTTGCTGCGAAGAAGCTACAAATTCTAAAACGTGGATGCTTCACACACATCTTCAACCCGGCAGAATCACCACAGTTTCAAGGTGGGAACCCAAGATTAATGTCACCAATTCAGTATCCAACCTAATGTGAAATATGGTCACAATCTCCCCTTCTGTTCCTGAGTTATGGTGATGAATAATGGACAGAAAAGTGTTTTTGCAGAACATTATGATGTCAGTGAAGTTGACCTTTGACCTTTTGGATATAAAATATCATCACTTCATCATTTTATCCTACTAGACATTTAGGTGAAACTGTCATAATTAGTTTATGAATTCTTGGGTTGTGGATAAAAACATGTTTTATCGGGTCACAGTGACCACCAAAATCTAATCAGTTCATCATCTTGATTCCAAGTGGACGTTTGTGCCAAATTTGAAGAAAGTCCCTCAAGGCGCTCCTGAGATATCGTGTTCACAAGAATGGGACAGGGGTACATACACATGAAGAAAACCCATCAACATCTCAAATCTAAAAAAACATCTCTAATCTCTCTCTCTGGTTATTGTTGCTCTCATCAGGTGACTGAGTATCCTGAGCATGTATTTTAGTAAACACACCTCTGTTAACCCACACTGTGCATCGACCTAGAAACACCTTTTCTATACTGCACTTAGTGTAGAGACAGTTGCTATTGCCAAACCCTCGTAAACATTAGCTCTGGCTGTAAAGTTTGTCTACTCCACCTGTCACTTTGACAACCAACGTTTGCTTTGAAAACACAAATGACTGAAATAATGAAGCTGGTGGAGAAGTTCTGAAATCCATCAGCTGCAGTATTTGACAAGCAAACAAAGTTGTTTGTCATCAATCACTTATCCCACAATATTACCTCTGATAATCAAAAGGCTGTGGGGCAATTAATGGCCAAAAAACCTCAATGCAATTCTGTTGAGGGACTCGGACTAAATTAAAATGGACTAAATTAGTGATGTTGTTTTCCTGCAGAACAACACAAATACACATTAAACCAAACACCGGTACAATGTTCTGTAACTGGTTATCATAAGACTTTATTTTGCTTTTGGGAAATTACTTGTCCACTAAAAAATGAGCTAAAATCATATTACGTGCTCAACACATGGTCCAAAACGGGACTTGTCAATAGAGATACTGTTTGTCAAATTAAGTTTACCTTATGTTAACCCATGTTTATAATCTGTCTTCAAAATGTTTAATGAGAAAAATATATTCTCTTGAAATGAAACAAGAAAGAATGTAATGTGCAACTTGCAATACCATTCCTCTAACCAGGAAGGATCCATCTATTTTCCCTCCAAATCTCACTTTCCAGACAGCACACTTAGACAGCAACTCCAGAGTGTAGTTGGCCAGAGGTCAAAACACACTCACTCACCATCATGTTTATATTCTTAGTAGAAACCATTTCTTACTTCCCCCCAGAGAACAGGACTAATGGAACAACCGCTGTCGTGTCATCCAAAGTTCTGCCAAAATATTGTTTTAAACCCTCAACGCTGAGGCATCAAACATGCCCTGAAAGAACAAGTGCTTATGGGAGGAAATAATGCATACAGCCTTAACATAAGAATACACTCTCTATGGTTGTAGAGGAGATTGTCATGTCAATCTCCACACTTTGATGATGAAAGCCATCAGTGGACTTCAAAGAGTCCTTGTCTTTAAGGGGGCAGGGGGGAAGGGGCTGCCAGGAATAAGAGCATATTTTCATGCTGATTTGGCAGCTCGGTTGCATTTTCTGCTGCATTGATCAAATAAAACCACGAGGAGGAGGATGGGGGTAAATTTGCACCTTGATCATCTGCAGTTTACCATGTGGCATTGAGGCAGGGCTTTGATTAACATCAAAGGACTTTTAATTTGGCTTGGGAAAGCGAACCTGGCACCATGAACACATCCAGGCCACAACCTCAGAGAAACCCATCTCTAATAAATATACAGTAGGAGCTCAATGACAGCCAAAAGCCCGACTGAATGGGATTAGTTCAGATCTGCACAGGTAGGAACTAAAGTGACTTTATAGGGGTTAACAATCTGCAGGCAAACACCGCTAAGTGACCACTTCAGGGAGACAAAATAAAATGGATCACTTAATGGCTTACTAATGATTTAAAGAATAACAGAGTTAAGTTTTTGTGACATGGATCTTTGGGTTGAAACTGAGGTCAGTGATGCTCATGTGAGTTTCCTATGACTCAGTCAGGAGCCAAAAAAAGTCAAATTGAGTCTGAAACTAGAATTGAATTAATTTAGTGATGTACGGTGGAGGCTACATGCTTCCAAGACAATAAAAACAAACCCTTCTCACCTCAGCAAGACGTGACAACTCATGAACATGCAACTGAGGAATTAATGCATCTTGAACCACACTTACGAACTGTTCAATTCACCTGACACTAAGACAAAGGCACGATATGTTTGATGGAGTTTTGTAATATGGGCTTATTATATCAAATAGACTTACCCCAGCTGGATAATAACATCATAAGCCCATTTTATGATGACTATGGCTGCTAATTTACCCATTTAACTTTCATTTGTTGGTTAACAGCAATAGTGTGAATAATGGCTAACAAGAACTTTGAGAAATCAGAGCTATTTTAGGAATGTTTAATGCGCATTTTATGTTATCTGAGATGTAATAACACAAAAAAACCATCAAGATAGTGCTCTGTGCAGGCCTAAAGAGATACAAGGGATACTTGCAAATCATGATTTTTATTAGCAACTGTTGTATCACCATAATGACCACCACTATGTATCACCATCTCTATGATTGTTGTTTTTACTAGATGCACAAAGTGCTATGTTGAAACATAAATTTCATTTCTTATTAAGAGCATGTGTACGTGAGTTACATCCCTAAACAGAAAACAAAAACAACCTGGCAGATATTTTAACACCAGATTTTTATGAGGTCACAATTTATAAGGCATATCAAGGCTTTATATGACAAACTCTATCTGTGAACTGATTGCAAAGTCAAGTAATGGGGTATTAAAACCAACATGTAACCACATTCAGACATAAACAGGGTGTAATAAATAAAACCTGTTGCTTTACCCGCCTGAATGACTTTAGAGAGCTCATTCACAAAAATATAATACTGACCATGTGAACCACCTCTGGGTAGATGGGTTCGGTGATGACATTCCTGTTGTGGGTGATGTACTCCACCATCTCGCTCAGCGCCGCCCGTTTCACCTCCTTCCATTTCAGGTCGCTCAGTGGGTCCGAGACAAAATCAAAGAGTACGCAGCACTGCCGCAACTTCTGGATGAACAGCTTCTCCTGCTCTGCAGGGGGAACATCTACAAGACAGAAAGGGAAGGAAGGTGGGAATTAACAGGTCAGTCATGTGTGAAGATTCCTTTTTTTTCCTTCATCAATGAACAGAAACAAACTCTCTTTATAGAACAGAATATTAATCCTTCATATCGCCTGAGAGAACAGCTGTGTAACTATTCATTCAAGTTGATAACATTGTCTCTGAAGCAGCCATGGAAGAAAATGTTATTATCACACACTGTAGACTGGCGAAACAACCAGCTATCATGTACATCATGTCATCTGACTGGCAGCTGAAAGGTTATGGCTACATCAATCCCATCTTATCAGCATGGATAGGTTGCATATGTGTATCTCAGGGCAGTAAGAGAATTGTTTCTAAGACAACCTATTAAGGACTTGAAGGACAACAAGTCATTCCAAAATTTCCTGAAACACTATATGAGACAAAGTATTCCAAAACAAACAATGCAGTAATACTTTATTTTAATCTCTTGACTTGTACGGTTCAAATCTGGTTCATTAATATGTTAACCCTGTCAAAAATCAGTGTTAAAATCTTTTTCTTTTTTCTCCCATCTCTCTCAAATAACTGATGATTTGTAACCAAAGCCTTGTGAGGTATTTGGGTTCAGTACAGCAGAGTTCATGTGTTGACTTTTTTTGAATTATAAGATGTCATGAATCAATAATAGTCTTTTTTTTGGTAAGTACTGCACACTCACTGTCCATGAGCCAACCTCTGTTCTTTGCTAGCATGCATGCATCATCAACACAGCTGTCTCAAATAAATCATCCGACACCAGATTTAAAAACTCCGTATATTGTGAAATACAGAGAGATTTACCTGGTGGTGACAGGCTTAGTCAGCATTGTGTGAACTCATTCAACTAGGGTTTGAATGTAACGGATGTTCATTTACATGTAAAAGTTCTGCACTGCAAGTTTTAACACATCAATGAAGTAAATAAAATTTCTTATGAAATAAGTGAATAATTAATAATGTAATAATAGCACAGTGAAAAGGTAGGTTTTGAGCAAATGTTAAAATATACTGAGAATTTCAGCAACCCTCAGATTTTCTAAGAGGCAGAGCCGACAGCACGGAGCACAAGAGCTAAATAAAGAATCAGCAGAGATTTTTGTTCTGCACTTTGGAACAGTTACAAGTCTACTCCCAGAGGACCTGAAGGGCTTTCCCAACTTGTATATCAAAAATGTTTCAGAGACATATCCAGGTCTAAGGCCACGCAGTGTTTTATAAACAAGTAAAAGAACTTTAAATGTATGTGTGCTCTCTCTCGGGCTCTTTTGAACACTCAGGCAGCGGAGTTTCTGGATCAAATGTAATTGACTTATGGCTTTTTTGGGAAGACAGAGTGGGAGACAGATGACTATTGCTCCAAGAGAACAGTAATAATCATACACACTCTGTCGTGATGTACATACAGCTATGGGACATGCCAACACAAATTATAAGAAATGACACAAGCCATAAAGATACAGCTTGTCCTGCAAATCATTTTTCCTTAGTTGGTGAGATTCCCTGGATATAAAATGCTCCCTCAAACCAAAAAGAATTGCAATGGTGCTCATTAGTGACCTAAAATAAAATGTCATCTCATAAAGCCCACCTATGGGGCAGCATTAAGTTGTTCGTCACAGTCTATGATTTCTGAGTCAGTCTTGTCTCCCCATTAACAACCTACATGTGTACGTCACCATGGTGACCACAGGCAGAGATAGGACTTTGGACCAGGGGGTGACCGCTGCTAATCAGAGATGCATGCAAGCTGCTGCTGCGCTGGGGTCATATGCTGCTGATTTGCTCAGACAAATAGACCTCATAAAATGTGAATAATAGCGACTGGGAGTTAAGACTCCCCCAACACCAATTAGTCAACGCTTTTTCTACAGCACAACATTTACTTAAAAGAGTAGAAAGTTGAGATCCCAAAGAAGTGGTGTATTCAGGTAATTTCACTTTTCTCTAGCAAAACATGAGGCCCCTGCTACATTTGATACAAACAAAAGAGGAGATTATATTCACTGGAAGAGTGCATCACACAACCCCAACCATCTAGAAAGCACACACACACACACCGTTAACCACAAACACCAGCAACAAAGCAAAAACAAACACCCTGTATTCTACCTCTAAAAACCAACAGAGCAAATACCAGTTTTTCTACAAGTGCTGTTACATAACAAGGAACAACCACATACATACTTGCAGATATAACATGCATGCTCCACTTATCAGAACATTATACAATACCCCCTAATACACAAAAATAACATATCACTTGCTGACATTATAAGTAAAGTTTTGTTGTGTTTTAAAAAACAATTATGAAACAACGTGTCCCCTATCAGATATATTTCAAAACATGCAAAGTTATCAAATAGTTACTTTTGCAATGAGGAAACTGCAGATACAGTGATCTCTAATTACTACATTTGCAGCATTTTCAGTGCAGCCCTCTTTTGAATATTGCATGTACGGCATACAGAGGCACTTGTACAAGCATCCGGTGACAAATGTAATTACTTGACACTAATGAAATAAGTCAATTCTTAGAGGTCCAGCACTGTAGGTTGTCCACACTCCCACACCGGCTGGAACCTGAACCTGGGACTGGCAGCACCATCAGATGGACTTTCCCTACACCTGTGGGTTTTTGAGTTACAGTGGCGCAGCTGGTATTCGACACACAGCAGGAAATGCTGTTACCTGTGTGCTACCTGTAAATGCCATGTAGTTATATTTTGATTTCTTGAACCACAAAGCACTCTAAAAAAGTATACAACTAGAGTTTCTAGAGGTGGTGGGCGAGGCGTCACATGACTTGTTCTTTGAGTTTAAAACAGCTGTTAGTACTTCAGGACTTGCTTGTGAAGAATGGCACCTCAGAAAAAAGGAAGGGTCATGCCAGCTTCTTACAAAACACTTTTGTGGCTATATACAAACTCAGTGAATAATAGTGAGTGGTCTATAAGTAGCTTTGCAGTAACATTAGTCTCTCTATCCAATCTACTAGCCACAAACAGGATCTAATCGACCGCATCAAAGGTCAAACAGCTGGCAATTTGCTTTACTCATGAGCTTTGGCTACCACATCCGTGGAGAACCCTAATGGGGATCTGTTTAATGTTTCTGCACTGTTTATGTAAGGCAGAGTGAAGCATATTCTTCTATTCAGTAGGATTCTTCTATTCAGTCTTCCTTTCCAACAAGCCACAGTTTTTTTAAACTGTGAAGCAGCTGCCACAGGGTCATGTAACAATTTTGGGGAAAAACTTGCTACTACCTTCTGCGTCAATTACTGTGTTATTGCCCTGCCTGCTCCCTCTCTAGCAGCTCTTTAACGTCACGGTGCAAATAAATCTCAAGACACACAAAAAAAGAAGAATTATGCAAAAGTCTTCAGCCTTTTAACCAAGACACTAGTGAATCATCACCTTGGAAGCTAAATCTTTTTAGAAGTCTTTAAGTTTATTAAGTTAAATGGAGATCACTTGTGTAATCACAGAACAGGTAATTATAAGTTAAATACACCAGTATCTGAAAGGTATCTGTGCATGTTACTAACAAGCTGAAACGTGGGTCCGCCCATGAGCACCTCATCTCATCCCCTGAGTGTCGAGAGGTCTACCAGCTCCAGTTACACAACAGCACTAGGGTTTCTGAACAGGCCTAAAATATTAAGAGACATGCTGTGCAACAGCAGACTAAACACACAGGCTTCTCTGCATGGATGGGCAAATAACCTTTACTCATCTGAAGGCTCCAGCTTGCACACAGGAAACAGGTTGTGGACACAAATTGCTCCTGAGTACAAATCCCGAATCACACAATGCCAGGTTTGGCATCAGTGTCAAATGCTATGTACGTACTACAACCAATACAAATATGGACAGCTGTCTATGGGCCAATATTTGTCTAGCATACACCAAGTTCTTTTAATCATCATGTCGTATTTAACACGTCACAAGTCACAACATAGGACTAACATCTTGGTGCTAGTAGCAAGTGTGTGTTGCACATGCTTTGTGTTTGCATGTACATGTTGCAAGTTTGATTGCAGAAAATAATAATACAACACATGAACAAACGTTAGCCTTCAACTGGTGATACTGAAACACTTATACAGACGCAAGCATTCTTCTAGTGGCAGTTTCTGTTTTCCATGCTCAATCCGATACAGTTAAAACGCTGTAGGTCCCAACTTCCACCCTGTGTGCTGAGACAGTAACTCAGAAGCCTACTGGAGATTCAGCAAAAACAAGCAGTTCATTTCGACTTACACATGTGTCAAATGACACCAGATACCCAGGTACAACACAATACAGACACACAAACGCCAACAACAAGCTTTGACCTCACTTCCTATGACATCAGCAGTCTTGATGGGGGGATGGGAGACTCAAAACTAGCACTCCTTCTTACTCTCTTGCCCTCCCTCCCTACTGAGGCTAAACTATGCAATGCCTTGGCAAAAACCCTTCCTCGTTGACACACAAACACAATCCCCCACTTCCTCTTCCAAAACTACTCCTGCCACCACCAGTAAGAGGATAAACACTCTCAGTCTCTTGCAGGAACTTTCAGAAAAGTCAGCTGACACAAATATTTCCTTTTACAACATTCTGATTAGCAACTGCAGTTGCTGAATGGCAGCAACATTCTTGCCCATCTCCCCTTGAAACACACACACACACACACACACATACACACACACACAGAGCAGTAGAGGAGGCAAATTTCCTACTCTCACCTCTAAAATGCATGAGGGCCACAGGCTGGAAAGGCCCATTGGAGCTCGGTGCATCCAGAACCATCCCACTGGCAGCTCTAGTACATGCCAACATCAGTGAGCTGAGGCAGGAGACAGGGGAGAAGAGGGCTGCCCAGGCTAAGGCGAGGAGCCAGCCTCCATTTTAGCACGAACACTCGGAGCAGAAAATGAAGCTCCCCTGCTGCTGGAGGGAACCAGCTAGTTAGTGATGTCATCCCCCACAGCAGCCGCCTGATTGGCTGGCCACAATCACATGGGCTGGCTGTCAGAATAAATAAACATGAGGGAAGGGATTGGCTGGTGGGCTGAAGGGGGAAGGGGTGGGATTGTTACTGTGACTGGAGCAAGAGCAGCTACATCTGTCGAGACTTTAAAAAACACAAAATACAGCTCTGACGTCAGTTCAGCTTGTCAAGAAAGGTACAGAAATACAAGAAGAGGAAATAAACATTACTGACCAACATGCAGGATGTTTGTAATTTCCCATTCACAGCCTTACACCCAACAACAAACCTCAACACCACATATGACACAAAAACTTACAACACCCAAAAGCAACACATAAAGTTCAATATGCTGAAAATAACACATCTATAACCACAAGTGTTAAGCATGTAAGCCACAGGCCAAGCTTAGACAATCTTGAGAATTTCTGTTTAATATAAAAACATCTACTAAATGTAACAGGTTAACTAGAAATCAACTATTAGCTGAGCAAGACAAGAGGCTGTCTGACACCGCTTGTCAGATAAAAGCCCTTTTTACTTCTGTGACGGTCTGTGTCTGTGTGTGCATGTGTGCGTATGGGTTTTTGCATGACAGATGGCTCTCAGCCTGAGCCCAGGTGTATGTGACAGAAACAGGAAGGCAGGAAGTCTCAATGTGAGCAACACAGGATGTGCATATGCAGTGAGCAGAACTCTGTCTGTCTCAAAAGCACTGGGCGACAAAACCCTGCACTGTAAGGGCTTTGCAGGAAAAGCGCAACTCTACAGTGACGCAGACAGTTCAACACAATAAAATGATACTTATGTCTAATTAAACAAGTCCTTCAAATACAGAAAAAGCATATTGATAAATAAATATTAAGCAAGTAACAAGATAACTCTTCTGCCAATCAACTAACACAGCACTACAAATCCTGTAACGTTTGCACCATATTAGGGAGCAGGGTTGAATCATAGTGTGCATCGAGCTATTACACAGTCATGGCATACTACATACGATCACCAAACCCCATGTGTACTGTATGTAACATCATGCTCTGAGAATGGGGAGCATATGTACACAAGCATACTGCACATGCACAAGGTGCAGAAAAGGTGGAGGCACAATGATTTCAACTACTGCCTTTTGCCTCCTCAACTAAGGCAAGACAAGTTTATTTGTATAGCACATTTCAAAAACAAGGTAATTCAAAGTGTTTTACATAAAACATAAAAAGGTATCTAGACAAACTGTAAAAGCAACATAAAGCAATATAAAAAGGCATTTAAATACAATTAAATATAGTTAAATGGAAAATAAAAATAAGCTAAAATAGAATAAAACAGGTAAGACAGGAGTAAAAGTTACAGTGCAGTGTAAGATATTAATCAAAAGCCTCAAATTTGATTTAATAAAAGACAGCGGCAAACAGAAAAGTCATCAGCCTTGATTTAAAAGAACTGAGAGTTGAAGCAGACCTACATTTTTCTTGGAGTTTGTTCCAGATATGTGGTGCATAAAAACTCCATGTTTAGCTTTGACTGTAGGAACAGAAAGCAGACCTGTCCCAGACAACCTGAGAGGTCTGGATAGTTCATAATGTAGCACAAGATCAGAAATGTATTTTGGCCCTAAACCAATCAGCGCTTTATACGCCAGCAGCAGTATTTTAAAATAAATTCTTTGACAGACAGGAAGCCAGTGTAAAGATCTGAGAACTGGAGTGATATGATCCACTTTCTTGGTCTTAGCGAGGACTCGAGCAGCAGCGGTCTGAATCATTTTGTTGTTTTCCATAATGTGAGCTTGTGGGAACCTGTAAATGTTGAGCAGAAGAGGCCCCAGAATGGAGCCTTGGGGAACTCCTCATGTCATTTTTGTTTGCTCAGATGTGTAATTACCTGTAAATACAAAGTAGTCCCTGTACTTTAAGTAGGATTCAAACCAGTTTAGTACTGTGCCAGAAAGTCCCACACAGTTTTCCAGTCGGTCTAGTAAGATGTAGTGGTCGACTGTCGAATGCTGAGATCCGATAATACCAAGAGTGAAATTCTGCCACTCTCTGTGTTTAAGTGGATGTCACTGAAGACCTTAAAAAGTGCAGTCTCAGTGCTGTGGTGTGGACAAAATCCTGACTGGAAGACACCAAAACAGTTGTTTAGTGCCAAGAAGTTGTTCAGCTGTTGAAAACAGCTTTTTCAATGATTTTACTTAAAAATGGGAGGTTTGATATGGGCCTATAATTATTCATTAGTGAGAGATTAGTGAGTGGCTTGATGACTGTAGTTTTCGAGGCCTGTGGGAAGAAAACTGAGAGATGTGTTGACAATTTGTAGAAGATCTGAGGCCATGCAATTAGAAAAATTTTTGAAAAAGCCTGTTGGCAGAATATCAAGGCAGCAGGAGGAGGATTTCAGATGTTGTATAATGCCCTCCAAGTTTTTATGGTTGATAGGATCAAATTGTGTCATACTATTTGAATTGGTTTTAAGTGGACACAGGGACAACTCATACCCTGTGCTGACATGGAGGCACTGAAGTACCAAGCAAAAGCACACCGATGCACACAGTGATAGTCCAAATTTGTTATTTGCTAACATTTGCTGCAGCACCACACATTTTAGGAGGACTGACTTTGCTTACAACATGAGGATTAGCATTTTATAACCTGTACCTGACAATGTCAATCCACACATTTTTTTCTATGTAAACAGAGTGATTGTGTGTAGTTTACAAAGCTCAGTGTATGGTTCTCTTTTTTAAAAACTCTCATAGTGAAAGAAAAATGTACATTACACTGTATTTCAGTGTTTGCTAGTCAGGATTAATGCTTAATCACATGCAGACTTCACTTTTTCTGTATACTATTTCTGTGTTACATGCAGGATGAATTGTGCAACAAAGTGTTCAATATTGCACTTGTTGCATATAGAACGTTAAATTCATATCTGTCTTTTTATATGGATAAACATCCTAATTTGTTATAAATAATGTTTCTTTGCACAGAAGATGTAGCTGTACCTGAACTGTACAACCAAAGCAATGTGTTTTAGGTCAAAGTTCCTCTATGTCTACAGCTACTTTATGTAATGCCCGTGGGAAAATGCATTATCTACTGTGTCTTTAGAGAACACAACTGTTTTATCACATCAGCTCCTCCTTTGGTTGCACTTCTGCTTTGGGGGTGTTGGTGTGGTTCAAGATGGGATGTCACATTTGGCTAGAGCACTTGATTTCTACAGTCTGCCTGTGTCGGCTAGTATACCTGCTAATCGCTACTAGATAAGTAGTGATGTCTCATACATACACATGTTCTTGTTGTTTGGCTGTTGAGTGCAGAATTGGACTTTATTTTTTAGTTTCTCTTTACACTTACAAAGATACAAATTGATGCTAGAGCAAACCTTTCTAGAAATTGTGGACTTCAAACACAAATCTTTTAATCTAGACAAAAGAAAGAGAAAGTCTGACTGACTGACTGTTAAGACTGAGGGTCTAGTCAGAGTGTATAAAGGGCTCTTTTCTTGCCATTCTGTTCCCTAGTCATGAGGCAATCCAATCTGAAGATCTGTTGTTCTGACCAAGACAAGACAACGCTAAACACACCCACTCATTACAAATACTCTCCAAATGCTTCTTTGGCACGTGCATTCATCAGGCTTGAGCTTTTTGCTGTGTCTGTGCTATTTCTGGTAGTGGAAAGACAGTGAACTTGTGAGACATCATGAGTCTGTCCGGGATGGGATGGAGAGCTTGCTTGTGTTATGACAGAGCTTTCTCTAAATTCACCGTTGAGTGATTAATTTAAAAAGGTCTGCTGATCTTCCCATCGCAATGTCGTGGTCTTCTGTAATAAGCCCGTAAGGCTTGAATCTATTTGGAGAAACAGACCCATCAACACAGCTGAGGACACATGCTCTTTTAACAGTAGCAGAAATTAAATTTCTCCTTTAGCAGCTTCTAAGGATAGAAATCTTAGATGTATCTTAGATGAATTTTTATTTATCTGCTTACTCAAGAGTGATTTATTCAAATTACAGAAGTTGTGTTCATTACAGCCGCTCTGTATTACTGTCACATAGAGTGAAAAAATGAGGGGGCAGACAGCTACGATTCTCAGCTGCAATTGTCAGTTTTATATTGGGACTCACAATGAAAACTGTGCAATGTGTACAAGTACAAACACCTGTGACCGCATGACTGTAGGCTGAATACACTCACTAGATATCATCACAAATGGTGCTACTAAGACTGTGTTACTACGGAGCAATTTATCACAATGATGTCCACAGGTTGCCAGTTTTAATTTGGGTGATTCTAGTTGGTGGCAAGCGGGTTGGTCTGTGTGTCTATAAATGAATATGTATTACAGTTTTTATATACTGTGGCTTATTGTGGATTACAGATAAACTACCTCCTCACCTGTCATACAAAAATTATGCAATTTCAAACTGCTAGCTGTACTTTCAACTCTCTACAGTCAGAGAAACCTGAGAGCGAGATTAACACTTTGAAAAATCTTCTTGGGTAGGTATAAGCCTTCCTCAGCAGGCCAAGCAAATAATGGGCCTCATGCAAGAAAAGTTTAGGATTCTTATCTTAAATCTTTCTTACTTTTTTCTGCGAGATTTGCATGTACGTGTTCCGAGTCGGATTCACCAAACTCTCTGAACTGGACAAACTAAAAATTGCTCTTTTCAGCCTGACGAATGCCACCTGTTCACAAGAAGGTGCACATTCTCATTATTTATTCATCATTAACATAATCAACGACCCTAAAATTGCAATATGTGGCTAAATATATGTGTTTCGCTCCGACTGTGCAAAACTTTCATTCACAAAAATGTTACGAAAGAGTAAAAGACGAATTTCACACCAAAGACCTTCAAGTCCTACTGTCGGAAATCAGCAGACAAAATCATAACAACTGTAGCAGTGCCAGTGCCACAAGTGTACAGGTGACCCAAAAAAATTTGAAAATAGTAATGTTTTCGTTGTTGTAGCTCAACGCTACAACAATGTGTCACTAGAGCAGCGCTGTACTGTGACATAAATAATGATGGAATATACAGTCTGATATGAAATTAGATACTAAAAATGTCTTGCTATAGCAAAGCAGCCCATGAATAATATGAGAAGCTGTCAAGGGGGATGTGACAGTCACAGAGATATTAGACAAGAGAAAGCCTACAGTAGGTGGTGTTACACTGTTGTGTAAAAGATGATGATACTGGACAGACATCTGCTTCAAGATGCTGAGGAAACTGTTGTGAGTGCAAGAATTCTTCTAACGACTACTGAAATGTATAAGTTGCAATGCTGAAATATGCCAATAAAAATCATAACATCTAAAAAAAAAAAATCTCACAGTAAATCAGCAAACGACGATGATGATGATAATATGGTGAATATAATTTTGCATTAAGTTTTTCTTAGTTAAATATTTTACCCTAATTTCGCTATCATATTTAAACACATTTCATTCTGAGGGAGGCAACATGATTTCAGGTCAAATTAGTTTTTTTAGCCCAGTGGAAAAATGCACAATGTCTCTAGAGGACTGGACCACTCCACTCAAGAATGCCGTTCTTACCGAAGAAAAAAGTATGAGAAAACTGGTAAATGTTACAAATTCTCTTAAACCACTTGTACATAATATTTAAGAATGAATCTATCAGTACAGGTGGTTCTTGCATGAGGCCCAGTGTATTTGCATTTGAAATGATTTACTTTAACATTTGCATCTCTTTTGTTTTTTTATGGCTTGTTTTTCATATTACTTGAGTATATCTGAGAGCATAGTCATGCCCAACATCTTTTTGCTGTCCCAAAATCACTGCACATTATTTACTGCATCAACAGTTTGATCAGAGCTAGTGAGTTTTGTTTCTTGTTTTTTTTTTTTTTTATGTACAATGTGTGACCCGGGAAGTAATTCTCATAAGGTGTGTGAGGATTTTCCTCTACCACAAACACCTGTGTGTTGCAGAGGAAATCCTCCCTAAAACCTGCTGGAGGAGGATATGTATCGTCTACATCTTGCTTTCTGTATCTGCCAACTGTGTTTAAAAAAAAAAAAAGCATATCAGTGTAAGTGATCTTAACATTGAGTGCTCTTGTATTAGAGGTTTGCTGCTGCTGATGCATTGCCTAGACATACTGGTCTGATACATGTTAAGCAAACACTATTGTACACTCATTGTCTTACGCAAACAGTGTTACACACTCTTTTGTTCTGTTGTTATCGCAAGTGATGTGACTTCTGTAGTACCTGATGCAACATGGAGATTGTTTCCTGAAATCTTTAGTATTCCTAGAAATGACAAATGTAGTAGAAACTTCATTTTTATCTTTCTCTTCCCTTTGTGGACAACATGTCTACAGATTCTATATGCTGCTTGGCCTATTAAACTATACTATACACAACCATTATGCAATAATCTGCAAAAACAATTTATTAACATAAGAATCTATTTTACCTCCCACCTGGTTTTGTTTGTTTTGTATAGCTATAGTATCAGGTGCAGGTTATATCACATTACTGTCTTGTCAATTAAAATGTTTGCTCCAGTTAACTAACATTGACTCAAATATTTCATACTCTAACCAGCAGATGGCAACAAACCCTGAGAGAAAGATGCTTCATGCAGGATAGCTCATGCTATAAAAGAGAACACATACAGAGGCAACAACTGTTGTTCTGAGCTTTTTGGCAAATACGTACACACTTATAATTAGACAAACAGGCAGCTGTGGCGCATTTATCTCCTGTTTTATGAGCTGCAGTCAGGGAAATCTCCAACAACCATTTATTCAAAACGCAGATTTCTTAATTTATGTACTTTGGTAGTGTCTTTTAACAAACATATAGGCACAAACAGCAGCTCACCAAACAAGGCCTTCAACAGAAAGCAATTTAACTCTTATGCTACTGTATGTAAAAGCTGGGACATTTAAAAATGTGCTCTGGAGTCCCAACAAATAGACTTGATATTGGGGTGAGTTCATGGGAATAGCCTGCTTATGGTCAGGGCTTCGCCTCAACCTTGTGGCTCTGCAGGACAGGCTCACGGACATGTGTTTCCATCAGGAGGTGGTGAACATGCCTGGAATGAAAACAGGCCAAGCGAGGAGCCTGTTTGGACAGGACTAAGTGATAACATCTACCGGGCCACTGTGGGATAAGGTTTTGCAGAGTGTTATCGAAGCTCTCAATAGACTGTGGGAAATAAGCAGTCTTTATCAGAAATGAAGTAACACTTATTAGTTTCTTGACACAGTACAAGGGTAATGGCTAACCAAGATAATGTTACTGGTGTACATATATATAAAATCAACTTCTTCATGTGTCCATTAATTCTAATCTCACAGAAAAGTCTAAATGGTGAAAAAGTGGCACACAGTAACAAAACTGCAGCTGTTGCTTAAAGTCCCAGTCCCAGATAGTTACTATTACCCAAGTCCTATTACCCAAGTCCTGCAAAGACAGAAATAACATTTGTAAATTCTCCCTGAAGAGGAATTCTGCCTTTGCTCTAGTGTGTAGTAGAGAGATGATGCTCACTGCCAGGCGTGTATTCAGACTTAAAGAGTGGGAAGAAAAACAAAACCAAGGCTTTCTTTTCTAAGAAAAATAAGTATATATAAGCATTATGCATGCAATCCACCACCTTACGAAACGAGATGATATTCAATAGAATTCTAGTTTATGACAGCCCCGTAGTCTTAATAATAATACATTTAATTTGTGCCACACTTTTGATTCAATAATAATAATAATAATAATAATAATAATAATAATAGCAAAAAAAGCTTCCTTCTCTTGTCATTTTAAAATCCAAAAATAAAATAAAATGTGTCTTTAAGAAGAGGTGCATTGTTCTGCTTCTTCCTCTGAAGCTGCCAAGCAACACCTCCAATGTCAAAACTATTTAAGAGCTCTGTTTAGCTTATTAAAATGTATGGTCAACATGGGTTAGTTCAGTTTCCTCCTAAAAGGCTTTTTAACTTTTTTCAATGACAACACTGCCCTGGATTGATTTTTTTCTCCATTTCTCCTATGTTTTAATAATTTCCAGACAGAGAACTATTTGAACTTTATATTTTGCACTGATAAGCAACCTTTTATTGCATTTCATAGAGCAATTGTCTCTCTCGCCATCTTTTTCCACTATCAGCTCCAAAATCATTTTTTTAAATCAGATAATTATTTTCAATGTGCTGGGAAAAGACAGGGGACAGCGTTGTTCTGTGTATTCATGCATGCAGACACACAAACATGCATAGACAATATGCCCAGGGGCCTAACGGCAGTGTCCACTTCTTGTTTTTCCATCTGGTGCTATGCTGGCACCGGGCTTTGACGTGTAAGTAAACATCAATAAACATCTGCAAAGATCTGCCAAAAAGTTTTGTACAAGGGGACGAGGAGTGAAGGAATAGTAGTAGAGCTGCCAGACATTTCTTATCTAGTCACTGGCAACATCCTGAAACACAAGGACCGTGGAATTAAAGCTTTATCTCTGGATTACCACTAAATATAGACGCTTGGGCTAAATCCAGCGCAAAGTCCATGCCATGTACGTCCTCTGTTTGTTTCCATGTATTGCATAATGTCATGCTCAGCTCGCTATTAAACAGAGGGTGATGCAGCAGGGGATGTTCATAGACATTCAGCGTGGACAGAATGAGTGAATAACTGAGTGTGTGTTTGTAAGCATACATGTCTGTGAACTATACACTTATTTGTGTCAAGATTACAGGCATTTCTTACATATTACAACATAAGCAGGCAGCCCATGTCTTTATCTACCCCGGCCTAAAGGAAGATTCTGCTCTATGTAAAGCTTCTGGGTGATTTATGATCTTAAATTCAGGCTTACAAACATCTTAAATTCATTATTTTTGCCTATAAAGCACCAATTTATCTGCTTAATACTTCTGTATATGTATATACTGTATGTGAATGCAACAGCTCCATAACCAAGTCTGGGGCAGTGGGTAGTTCATTATGTGATTAGGGTGAAAGGATTTAGAGTTGTTGTACAGGTAAATACCTTTGAAGGCAGGCAGTTTCTGCAGCTCCCTGTTGTTGCTCAAGCTGAAGCGAGAGGAGCTCTGCCTCTTGTCCTTTTTGACAGGTGTCTGAGAACCTGGCTGTTTCCCCTTTAGCAGCTGAGTGGTAGGAGGAACACTATTGCTAGCCTTCCTGTTAGAGCCCTGCTGAAAGAAGAGAGAAACCACATGTAAGTTACAGTGATGCAGAGCAAGCTCATGCTTGACAGGCCTATAGTGGTGCACAAAGTGTGAAAGACAGGGCAATTACCTCCTTAGGAATCTGACAGAAGTGTGTGCATGTAGCCAATAATAAAGCACTTTGAATGTCATACGTTAGATGGGTCCTTTTATGTTATATGTCATTTTTTACTCAACAAGATAGTCTCTGCAATCATGTAACTGAGGTCATAACCCACACTTTACCAAATGTATGGATACTGTATATAGTAATGCATTTGTAAGCTAACATTTAACACGGAAAAAAATAACTATTATGGTTTTCTTAGCCATGAATCAAGCCACCCAGGTGTGGGTCAACAGATGTGACAAAAGCCAGATCTGGGTCTAAAGAATGTGGCAAGTTTCTCACAGCTGGCTCCACCTGCCTGGTGGGATCCATTCATCAACACACACTTGATGGCACAGTGCTTATTTCACCAGATGCAGCTGTGGAGCTGTATCAGTCTGAGTCACAAGGGATTTATCAAATTCATTTAAGACCCAGCTCAAGTTGGCCGCAGTCTGCAGCACTACGAGACAGGAGCTTAAAACTGGGGCACGAGCAAGCTGTTCAGTAAAGTAAACTACACTAAATATTCATGTAGTACAAAAGATAACTCTTCCTCTTCTCAGCCCAAAAAAGAACCCGTCATCTATGATTTTCTAATGTATTGCTCACAGATTTGTTTGGTAAAAGACAGCAATGAGGCCCTCCTATATATATATATTATATACATAGGCTTCAGTCTCAAGCACTCCTACGAGACCAAAGGAGGGGCAGAGGGTAACATAACAACAGCTTGCAGTCCAGCAATTTCAATTAGACACAAGGTTGTTGCATTAGTAGATCTGTTGCATGCTGCTGACACACCACAGCAAGCAGGATTATTACCCAACAAGAGGCGGACAGGAGGATGAACCCACAGCTTAGGAAAAAATGAATTCATAAGGTTGAGTAGGATCAAATCTCTTAACTCTATATAGCTAATTAAGGCTGAGAGGACAAACTGTATGTTTTGCTTAACACACTAATGAATCATTTAAATAAAATATACAGTTTTATCTTACCTGGGATCCAAAATAGGAAACTGATATATTCTTTAAGCCTTATTATTGACAAGCGTGTAATTTTGTATTACAAAGCACTAAACTGTGAATGACAGCAGCTACTGAAATCATATCAAAAAGTATTATGACACTACAATAAAAAAACAGTGGTAAACAGACACTACAACATGAATATTAAGTCTCTAGTAAGTCAGAGGACCAACTTTTGCTTTTCAAACAGCGGTCATTCCAGAAATGAGCATGAAAAAACTACATTTTTTTGAAGAATGAAGGAAGTTTAAATCTTTCCATAATGGCTCAGTGATGTTTAGACGTAGTGATTGAGGTCAATGAAGATGTCCGACTTAATACTTATGTTTGTTGAATTAGTTAACAGGTGCATTTTATCTTGGAAAAGGGAAATTCACTATTTAATGTGCACATGGACCCAATGCCCTTATATTCTTATATAAATACAGTATATGACCATACAGTGCAATAATCTGATGCAATGATTCACACCAGATGCCTATGCTATTACAACACAAGACCAACACAATGTTTAACAGTTTGGAACGTGGAATGAGGGTACCCTTTGGCTTTTCCAGATGTGACTCAATCCATATGCAAGCAAAAAAGTCAAAGGCAACTGACCATGTTACTATTTTTTCCATTGTTTCATTGTACACCTTGACAGGTTAGGTAGATTGGTGCATTGGCTTTTGATACAAATGGTTACCGACTGGCAATCTTAAGACAAATCCCAGCCTTGTGGCACTAACATTGTTGCTCAACACATTATTTGTTGACATTATGGCACAGTAATTGATTCTAGGGCTGCAACAAACAATTATTTTCATTATCGACTAATCTGCTGATTATTTTCTCTCTCAATCAACTGATCGATTAATCACTGCAGCTCTTGTTGATTCACGGAAGTGTACACCCTCCCATTATGGTGAAACTACTAGTCTTCATTGCCAGTGCAATTTTTTCATTTTTGACATATTTTGTCAGATGTTGGAGACTGTTCTCCATCCCACATTGAATCATCAAAATAGTAAATTATTTATTCACGTTATCATCGTGTGCGCGCAGTTCAAGTGAGGGCAATTTGGTTTCTTTGAAACTCTACTGATTGCCTTATGGATTATGGGTGGGTAGTAAAGTAGTATGATAATAGCAGGGTTTTCCCTGCCTATCTAACTGAAAGTATTACTGGCCCCTGCCTTTGTTGAAAATTCCAGCATGTGATACTGACGGAACGAAACAGGCAGAGCTCAACTGCGAAGGCAGTGCATCTTCATCTTCAAAACAGGCAGCGGTTCCAAGCATGTTTTGATTTAATGACTAAATAATTACCATTGCAAGTATATTGTATATTGTGAACTTTCTATGCCGTCACTCAGAGACTAATGTTAGCGGAGCGGAGCAGCAAACTCCAGCAGTAACAAACAAGACCGGCTGACCAACTCACACTGCAGCATTAAACAACTTAAACCAACTCCGGCGTGAAGAAAATAACTCCGTGCTCAGTCTGTTTCACCTCAAAAACCCTGCGGCCTCTCAGCGTGTTGGACAGCAATGTCTTTCCCTGAAGCTAACAGTGCAGCAGAGAGGCTGCTCTCCACTGCTGGAGACATGACGTTAATAACAACACAGTGGAGCACTCCGCCTCACTCTCAGTTTGTTATTCTCAAAATTCTCATATTAATTCATTAATTCATTAATGCAGTTAACTTTTTAAAATAAAAAGGCTGCAGACCATTTATCTTATGTGCCAGTTATGTTTCATATTTTATTTCAGTGGAATAAGAACACCAGTGAATGGTTTGGCACCCAGTATACTGGAGTAAGAAGCTGAAAATAGTGCCTCCTTTTATATTCATTCAATCAAGAATCGATTCTGAATCGAATCGGGAGATAAGCATCGTCCCAGGCCTACAAAATAAACACAGTCATTTGTTACAACCTTTATTTTTCATCTCTTTGTTCCATCTTGGTATAAAATTTAAATCCCCATAGATACTTTTGTCTGTCAAATTATGATTTTTCCACGTAAGCGCGCAACACTCCAAAGGTGTACACACAAACCGTGTACGCCGGACCACTCACGTTCTCCAGCCACCTTTGTCTCAAAAAAATCCAGGGAAACCCTGATAATAGTATAGTAGTAAGACATGCACAAAGACCAGCATTAATACTAACATTTAATTAAATATCAATATTTTAACTGCGTATTGCGTACTGCGTAAGTGTTATAACACATACTCAGCAGCAAAGGATTTGGAAAGTGTACTAATATGAATACCCTGTTAGAAAAGGTGTGCACAGAATGACCAGTCAACAATCCAAATGGAGGAAATATCTTGGTGAATTCAACTGATTGGCTGCTGTCCTGAACTTCCAAGTAATTTAGCACCAGGTTATCAACAAACAGCAGCATGAGTCATGAGAGTGCTACAACCCAGGTCCATAAATGAACAGCTCAACTCACCAACAGAAACAGACTATCCAACCGAAGATCTGCAGCATGGTGCCTCCACACGAGATACTGATTTAGAAGGGTTCAGTTGTAATTCCACTAATAGTGGCCTTGCACTATGGGCTCTTAAACCAAGCAAATACATTAAATATCTAAAGCTTTAGTTAAGTTCTTACTGCACAAGATTGCAAATGCAACATCACTAGTAGGGTATACTAACCTGTCTCACAATGATCTGAACATCAGTACTTGGTGACTTCTATACAACAAACGATAAGCACAGCTGTGATTAAAGGGTCAAAACCCAACGTTGCTACACTACAAAACTCAACCACTACAAGCACATTTCCCTTTTTAACTATTCTGACCCCTCAGCTACTAAAATAATATGTTCAATAAATCATGAGGCCAAAATAAAGCAAGCTTTTGTCTCTCCACTACACGGAAGATCTTCTGTTCTCACTATGCCTTTGCCTCATTTACTACTTGACAGGTGTACCACCCAAGACACACACTCGCCACCTGTCACTATCATAGAAACAGGTCATGCCAGGCAGTGCCCGGCACATGACAACAGAAGTGCCGGTTCATTCGGGGCTCTCTGTGGAAAAACTACAAGCAATAATAAGGAGCAGGACATATTTATAGGAGCACAAACTACAGCCTTGTACCATCCTCCACACTGTCTCAAAGAATATTACAAATATAAGCTACATCTAAATCTGAATCACATATTTAAACTATGAAAAATTATGTGATACAACATTGTGTGGCCATATCACTTTGATTTTTCTTCACATTTTAAATGGTTTACTGATTTGAGGGTATGATCGGATCCCATCTGATCATCAACAAGCAAATGCCTTCACCAGAATCACTGCAATGCATACTGATAATGCGGTCAATTTTCAAATAGATATTATCAGTAGCTTATGAACTTGTGTCAGACAAAGTCCCCTGTCTTCCAGGAAATGTCTGAGAGGGTGTCCTGGGTTAGCCTACCTCATGCTCCGAATTCTCCTGTCCTCCACTCTTGCCAACTTTACCAGACTTAGGGGACTCCTGAAAGAAAAAAAGTTGAAATACTTCAATGAACGAGACATTAGCGGATAAGAAGAACAACACAACACAAGTAAGCAGGCTACCAGTCAATGCCGACATGCAC
This sequence comes from Thunnus maccoyii, assembly GCF_910596095.1. Taxonomy (NCBI): domain Eukaryota; kingdom Metazoa; phylum Chordata; class Actinopteri; order Scombriformes; family Scombridae; genus Thunnus; species Thunnus maccoyii. The sequence goes on along the minus strand of NC_056549.1, from coordinate 12,384,207 downwards.
AAATCCTAGCCAAATATAGCACGCCTGCCCACCTAGTCTACTGTTTGAACACAGTGGAACGTCTGCTGCTAGCTAACGTTACTTAATAGTCAGCAGCACTCACACGACCCCGGATTTCTCCTTTAAAATGAGAAAGAGTGTTTAAAATTGAAGCTAAAAACACACCCAAAATGTCCGGGAAAGCATGTGCATTCACATTATACTGTACTGTCTCACTTCTCGGTAACGGCGATTCATTTAAATGAACCAACTGCTAACGTGTTGGCAGGATAGCGGCTAAGTTAGCTGGTGATAATTGCAAGGTTGGCTAACATTAACGTGATGGGACACTGGCTTATCGTTAAGTAAACTGAACTACACCCCCTGCGAACTTTATTCACAACCGCTACAACCTTTTGGTTAATTCTCAAACTCACCTTGTCTTTTTTCGTTTTATTCGGCATTGTACAAACGTAGCCGCCCTTGCTCCCCTCTCGGATACTCCACACAACCAAAACCTTGACAACTCTCAGGGCACCACACACTGCAGGTCGTGTCTAAATGGTAACCCTAGATTTGGAAACTCTCGCGAGACATGTACGCGTTGTTCCTTCATTGTGCTCGTTGTTTGTCATTGTACAAAATAATTACCTTTTATGATGTGATAATGCTGTGGTTACGGTAGGTTTAGGCACAAAAAACACTTGCTTAGGGTTAGGGAAAGATCAGGGTTTGGGCTAATGTAATCACTCTCGCGAGATATTTCGCAAATATAGGGTTACCAACTAGACACGACCCACACTGCAAGGCGGTTCAGCCTGTCCTCAGCGTGTGATTGGCTGCTGTCTGTCAGCTGACTCCTACGTCTCAGATTGACACGCTCAGCATCGGAAGGCACTGGGCGTCCCCTGCCGGTGACAGGCGCTATTACAGTACAGTATTTATACCTATGATTTATACTGTACATCCATGATTGCAATACATAATATAGCAGAACATGAAACATGATGGACTGGCTCTATTATAGACCCTTTCCCAATTAATCTGTTGTCACTTATCTCTTAGCTAATTAAATTGTATGTTGTAAATACTGATGGAATAATAATTCAAGATTCAGGATGTTTATCGTCACTCCAGTTATTTACAATCATGTGAAATACTTTGGCTGGGAGGCTCCATTACAGTAAAAACATAAATAAAAATATATAAAAAGACATATAAAATATGATAAAATATAAACCGCAATAATAAATAAATGAATAAAATATATAAAAAGACAGACTCAGTGAATTTAAACCCTATAAAAAGTTGTTATACAGACAGCAGTTATTGCATAAAAGGTTGAAAAGGCACTCAAAGGTTGCATATACAATCATTGGTCTGGAATATTGCACAGATGTTAGATTGCACTTTGTGTTATTGTGTTTGGTGTGCATGTGTAAAGTTCCCAATTTTAAAAACTTATTAAAAAGTATACTTTGTTTTTAAACATAGCCTACATCGTTTGTGTATGCAATTTCAGCAACTGTACATAATTATGGCCACATTTACTTTCCAGATATGGTCAACTTTAAACTTTATATTTGGTAGTGCAGCATACAGGGGAAGATTGTATTATTTAATTGTATTAGTGTGGTATAACTCAAGTTCATGCTGTTTTATGCTTCTACTCCACTTAAGTTCAGAAGGCCACCTCTACCAACTACAACAGTTAAATGCTAATAATGCAATAATATCATATATAATATTAAAGTGCTCAGAGGCCATTTTATTTTTTATTTTATTTTTGATATGAAAGTACATTTTGCTAATAATAATTACGTACTTTATTTTTTTAAGTGACATTTTCAATGTAAGACTTTTACTTGTAATGTAGTATTTCCATATTGATACCCTTACTAAAGTATAGGAACTGAATACTTTCTCCACCACTGTAACCTGCTCATAATTGAGTCTGTTCCTTGATGTTACTATATATCTCTTACATTCTTCTGTTTATCTTACATATTGATTCACTGTGGCAATGATTACAGTTTCCTCTTTTTTAGTTTTAGTGTGTATAACTTCTATTTTCTTCTGGCTAGTAAACATCCCCACATACCAGACTGTTTTGTTGAACAACTGACTCCTACAGTGACTGTTCCTAAAACTGTATTAATTCATCCAAATCCCCCCAAGAAATCCAACAAGCATTTCCTGTGTTTATTATTAGGTTAATTCTGTATGTTCTGGTACTGTATTGTGAATGCTGGCTCACTGTCACACTGACTTAATGTGGCTCTTGAATATAATGGAGCCACTGTAACACATGTGCTTTTCCTACTATAACAAGTCAAATAGGCTGTTGTGAAAAAGGTCCATATGTAGGCCTAGGATACAGTCACCGTGACCTCTGTGACATCTGGACTTCCTTTTTTAATACTTGTTTGGTCAGTTTGTCCACACTGAGTGGATTGTTGGAGGATATTGGACTGATCTAGTGGAAGACTGTAGGGTGATGTCCCTGAAGAACAAAACCCTCCTTTTCAGTTGATTCATTTCAAAAATTCTGCTAGATCCTGTTACAATGGCTAAAATCTTAAACATGTTACAGTACTGTAATGTTTGTTTATCATCCACCAATCATGTTTTTCCATGAATGTCCTTGAATGTGTCTTGAGCAGCCATGAACTACTGTATGTTAGCCAGTTGTTGAGTCAACCATGGAGGCAACTGGTCAATTACAAATGCCCATAGAAGCAAATGTCTTACTGATTTAAATAAATGCATGCTTATTTCCTCCCAGGGATGTAATTAGTTATCACTTCTTGTTCATTGATCACTTGTTTACACCCATTCACAGCAGTTTGAAGTTAATAATCTACAACTGACCCTCAAATGTAGTAAGACTCAACTTATCTTTGACTAGAAATTAAAAGTACTTCAGCGCTACACATGTTTTCTTGTGACAATTAACTACTCAAAGTAACAAAGGATAGAGATACCGTTTCATCCCCATGAGAGATCTCAGTACACATGAACAAAACATGACTGGTTAACATGGTAAACCTTTATTCATGGGTCCCACCGTTTCAAATAACAGTATCAATTTTGATATATTTACAGTTGAAGTAAGAACACACAAAGAACATCGGAATGTCAATAAATACAAAAACAATCGCATTGATACAACTGAACATACAAAAAGTTGACAACTTAACAAAAAAAATGAAAGTCCTAAAGGAATTAATCTGAACTGTATGGTCAATGTAAGGGGGATGTAAAGTGAACTTGGTCAAAAAAGGGGTTGAGGGGCGACATTCCAGGATCATTTACAACATTAAACTTGAAATTTTATATAACACTACTTGTGTACTCTAGCAGGCAATAGAAACATCTAGTCCACCTCCTCCATCCTGGATGTGTCATCATCGTCCCCTTCGAGAGGGGGCATGTCCTCAGTGGGAGCAGAGATAGTATCATCTGAAGTCAGATCATCTTCATCGATACCTAGAAGAGAACATGAATTATGAGTCACTGAAGACATGGTGCAAAGTAAAATTATGTTACTGAATAAGAATATGTCAATAAAGCATATTCAGGCATTTGCAATAAGTATAGATAAAATGTTATGAAAGCTTTAAATAGTATACTCACCAAGACCAAGCTTGATCATTCTGTAGATGCGGTTGGAGTGGGTCTGGGGGTCATCGAGGGAGAATCCTGAGGACAGCAGGGCGGTCTCAAAGAGCAGGATGACCAGGTCCTTCACAGACTTGTCATTCTTGTCAGCCTCTGCTTTCTGCCTCAGGGTCTCTACAATGGGGTGGTCAGGATTGATTTCAAGGTGCTTTTTAGCGGCCATATAGCCCATTGTGGAATTATCCCTTAGAGCCTGGGCTTTCATGATCCTCTCCATGTTGGCCGTCCAGCCATAAGTACTAGTGACGATGCAGCAGGGGGATGAGACGAGGCGGTTGGAGACAGTGACCTGTGGAGGTAAGCAAGTATTAATGCCATTTTACTTAAAATACCCAACATTGGATTTTACACCATAACAAACTTAATAATGATTATCTTTAAATTATTTAAGTGCTCACCTTCTCCACCTTCTTCTCCAAGATGTCCTTCATGATCTTGCACAGGCTTTCAAACTGAGCCTTCTTTTCCTCCTGCTTCTTCTTCTCATCCTCATCCTCAGGCAGCTCCAGGCCTTCCTTGGTGACTGAAACCAGGTTCTTGCCCTCAAACTCCTTCAGCTGCTGGACACAGTACTCGTCAATGGGCTCAATCATGTAAATAACCTCTAGGCCAGCTTTGCGAAGGCGCTCCACAAAGGCAGAGTTAGCCACCTGGTCTTTGGTCTCACCTGAAATACAGTGTCATAATACATTGATACATTGTCAGATATCAGTTACCTCAGTTCCATTGATTTCAAAATGCTTTAATTTAAGTTGACAGTTTATAGATGAAGATCATCCTCACCAGTGATGTAGTAGATGTGTTTCTGGTTGTCCTTCATGCGTGTCACATAGTCCTTCAGGGAAACCATCTCGTCTCCGGAGGCTGATGTGTAGTATCGCAGCAGCTCAGACAACTTCTTCCTGTTCTGCGAGTCCTCATGAATGCCGAGCTGTAAAACGAAGAAAACATTCATTCAACTGTCAGTAACATACAGTTGCAAACAAAGATGATGTTGACATTTAATTCTGGCAAACAATTATATTATCTCTTTAACTAAAACATGTAATAACGCTGATATTGGCCATGAGGTGTAACCACTGATAACAGGAGTGCCACCATTTAAACAGAAGGTGGCAGTAAGGAGCTCCAAACAAGGCTCAAAGCAGCTTTTCATAAGGACAATATGGCCAAAGGATCAGGCAGATGGCTACTGTGTAAAAGGTCAGAGGAACAAACGATAATGATTGACTAATATTCCAAGGCTTCTTGTTAGGCTTTGCACATTTTAAAGTAAATCTGTAAGCTCCATCCTGCCAGAATCCAGAATATATTTGGCCTGATTTGTAATGACATTTAATTGAGTATCATAACCAAGGCACAAGGGTTTAATACAGAGTGCCTGCCAAAAGTTTGAGAGTGAAAGAAGATTAGGAAAACTTGCAGCTTGCACAGTGCAAGGTGAGAGCACTGACCTTGATGTTCTTTGAGAACTGCTCGTAGTACTTTTTGTAGTTTTCCTTGTCCTCAGATAGCTCAGTGAAAAGCTCCAGGCACTTCTTAACCAGGTTCTTGCGGATGACCTTCAGGATCTTACTCTGCTGCAGCATCTCTCTGGAGATGTTCAGGGGCAGATCCTCAGAGTCCACCACACCCTTGATGAAGTCTGATCGGAAGGATAAAGACACATTGGTTAGCAATACACCAGAATTAAATTACTAAAATAATATATTTGATTCTATATTATATTTGACTTATATAAACTAATAATTTGAGTGAGATTACTTCATTTATTTCTTGAAGCCCCACACACACACACACCACATCTCTCTAAACTCTTGGATTAGTAATAATTCCACACTGGGGTTAATACTCACTGAGGTACTCAGGGATGAGCTCATCGCAGTTGTCCATGATAAAGACCCTGCGTACGTATAGCTTGATGTTGTTCTTCTTCTTCTTGTTCTCAAAGAGATCGAAGGGAGCGCGTCGAGGCACGAAGAGCAGGGCGCGGAATTCCAATTGGCCTTCTACTGAAAAGTGCTGCGGGAAAAACAGTTGATTGGATCAGTTATTAATCTTGATTATATTACTTGTTTTAAAATATAATAATATAATATAAAAATATATTTTGGACAAAATATGCAAGAGACCAACCTTGACAGCCAGGTGGTCCTCCCAGTCATTGGTAAGACTCTTGTAGAACTCTCCATACTCCTCATTAGTGATGTCATCTGGGTTACGGGTCCACAGAGGTTTAGTCTTGTTCAGCTCCTCCTGATCAATGTACTTCTCCTTGATCTTCTTCTTCTTCTTCTTTTTGTCGCAAGACTTGTCGTGGTCGTGGTCATGGTCGTGGTCGTCATCTGACCCTATGTCCTCAATCTCGGGCTTGTCCTCGTCCTTCTCCTCTTCCTCCTCCTTGTCTTTCTCCTTGTCCTTGTCCTCCTCCTCTGCCTCGTCGTCACTCACCTCCTTGTCCCGCTCTTTCTCAACCTGAATGAAAATAAGTCATTAGTCACTGACCAAAAAAGAAACCAATTTGCCAGACTTCCGACATCTGTAGTCCATTACAAAAAACAGTGCACTGTTGTTAAATCATACATTTGTGAAATTCATGTTTTTTGGATTCTTCTATTAACATTAACTGATGTGACTTAATTTAGAAGTCTACTGTGCAATTTAAAGCCATATAAAACATAAAAACTGTCGTGTTTTTAAATGCAATTTTGCTATTGAGACACAATATTCATCAGTAAGATTGTAATTTATTAGTCAATTTGAATGAATACTCACAAAGAGTGTGATGGGGTAGCCAATGAACTGCGAGTGCTTCTTCACAATCTCTTTGATCCTTCGCTCCTCTAAGTATTCTGTCTGGTCTTCTTTTAGGTGCAGGATGACCTTGGTGCCGCGTACTGCTGGTTCAGCTAAATGGAAAAAAAAGATGGGTCAGTGCAGGTTATAGATAACCCTGGCACCTCCTATTTCCTTGACCAATAAAACTTCATTGATAATTAGCTGCTAAGTAATTGCATTTACATTACTTACAGTTATCCACTTTGACTGTGAATGAGCCTCCAGCGGAGGATTCCCAGGCGTACTGCTCGTCATCGTTGTGCTTGGTGATGACCGTCACCTTCTCAGCCACCAGGTAGGCAGAGTAGAAACCAACACCAAACTGCCCGATCATGGAGATGTCGGCTCCAGCCTGCAGAGCCTCCATGAAAGCCTTGGTGCCAGACTTGGCAATTGTTCCAAGGTTGTTGATCAGGTCAGCTTTGGTCATGCCAATACCTGTGTCAATCAGGGTCAATGTGCGTTCCTCTTTGTTAGGAATGATTTCAATTTTGAGGTCTTTGCCAGTTTCCAGCTTGGAAGGGTCAGTAAGACTCTCATAGCGGATTTTGTCCAGGGCCTGGAGAAGAAATTAAAATAAAAATCATTCATAAATGTTGATATTCAGTATTTGTCATATTTTATTTCTTTATGATTGGTGTACAATGGCATATATAACAAAAATAAATTATTACTGCCTATAAAACACCATAAAACATTAAGGACAGAGACAAACTTACATCTGAAGAGTTGGAGATGATCTCCCTAAGGAAAATCTCTTTGTTGGAATAGAAAGTGTTGATGATCAGGGACATCAGCTGAGCAATCTCAGCCTGGAATGCAAAGGTCTCAGCCTCCTCCTCCATCACTTGGTCATGTGATTCAGGCATCTAAGCAGAGGGGACGATGCTTGTTACAACATAAGTTTATCATGGAATACACATGCATACACAAAATACTTGGGATGTCCTATCAGCTAGCAGCAAGTTTCTCTAAAGCAGCATTTATACAAGCCAACGGAATTATTGGACTAACAACAATCTGAAAATTATTTTCTTGATTAATTGAATAATCATTTGGTTTATAAAACATTAGAAAGTAGTAATAAATGCCCATCACAATTTCATAGAGCCCAAGGAGATGATATCAGATTTCTCATTTTATCCGAATAACAGTTCCAAACCCAAAAATATTCAATTTACTATAATATAAGACAAGGAAAAGCAGCAAATTCTCACATTTGAGAAGCTGGAACCATAAAATGTCTGTCATTTTTGTTTGAAAATTGACAATCGATTATCAAAATAGCTGCAGATTCCTCTTCTATCAATTAATCCATTAATCAACTGATCGTTGCAGCTCTTAATTGCATTGCCACATGAAATAATACTGCACACTTTCATAAGACTAAATTTTGATCCAATAGCTCTATTTGTTCTTATTTCCTTTTTGAAATGACAGCCTGTGTGCATGATCATGTACTGTGGTCAGTTATAATGCTTCCAGCCCAGTGAGTCACTACGCTGACACACCTACAACAAGCATTGATCACCCTCAGGAAATGTGCGAGTAATATGTGAGTAATAAAAGTGACACCCAACAATATAATATAATGGGAGCAACATCACCACAAACTGCCAGTCTCAACAAACAACTTATAGTTAAATCCATATTTATTACATGGCTATTATCTTACACAATACATGTGTATCCTTTAATATTGTCAATCACCTTTAAATGCCATTCTCAAAATCCTGACCAAATAATCAGTTTACAGTTAACATCACCACTTAACCGAGGGAGCAGTGACGTATGCATCAGTAAGGATAGGTAGGGGATGTGTAGGCATGTATCATTCGTGCAGGCAGGTGGTGTGACAGACTGTCCGGCTCTGCTCACCATTCCACCTGTCTATAATCCATCTTTGGCAAATGAGACTAACCCCACCTGCGTCTGGCTTTAGAGAAATTACATTATATAATTTTTGTTTCAGGGAAGCTGCAAATACCCTAAAGGTATACGCTGAAAGTTAAAAGTGTATTTAGCAGAATTGTCTCAAACAGTTCATTTCATCAAGTTACAGAGCCGAGACCTCAGTGGAAATGGAAAACAGCAATGAAAAACTGTTTTCAGCCCACAAATGTATTTAAATCATGACAGCAGGCTATTAAAGCATATAAGTAAACTCTTCTGTTATTATAGACATGATTGATTATTGGTTGATCAGCACGTGGCTGGAATTGCATATCAGCATAATGAGCCTAAATGACTCCACCTGCCGGTTTCCCGGGCGAAATACAAGTTTCTAGAAGGTACCAGGAGGCCGACAGGACTCTCTAGCAGTTTCCATAGAAATCGAAAGCTCATATTCTTGTGAATGATGGCTCGTACTCCACAGATCTTGACACACTGTGAGGGCCATCGCAATGACACAAAATCTGAGAAAAAATTCCTCTGCTCAGGAAATCTCATTAAATCTCAGATTAAATCTCATTAAGTAGCGCCCTTTAACATAATTCCTGTCTTGTCAAGTGCACCACGAATTAACCATGTGGTCCGTGTGGCTGCTGTCTTCCAGCTTTGAGTAATGCAAAGGTAATGTGGACAGGATAGTTGCCAAGATAATCCTGGAAAAGTTTTGTAATGTGCAAATGACGCTAATATGCCAAACGAGGATCACTGGCTCTGTAGCCTTAATGTGTAACGCTACATTATTTTCTTTATGTTGTGTGTTGTATGATTTTGATGCTGTAGCACTTTGAGATTAACTACAAATGAAAAGTGCAGCACAAATATGAGTATTAATATTATTAAATGCCATAAATAGAAGCCCTATGGTTATTATACCGTCAAAATCTAATTGTAACACGATGTAACCGGTACATTGCATCTTTTGCTACCTCCAATGAAATTATCACCATTTGAAGCTAGATATGTCAGAATATTTAACAGTAGTTATCGTCTTCTTATAAAATATACATTTCAATGGAAACGGATGCTACCGAGCTTTGTAACAGTTACGCCAACGTTAGCTAATATTAACCACTGATGAATGTCACAATATATATATAATAATTAATCTCCCGTTGTAATACTAACGTTATAAAAAAAATGATGCTATTAATTTACCTTAGTCCTCGGTGTATCGAAAACTTCGGTGAGAAATGTATGGAGGTCGTTTCTGCGGCGCACAGGACCCGGTTAGCGACACCTCTACTGGATACACGGCGATACAGTCTAGCTCAGCTGAGTTTATAACCTCCCAGAGTGTTCGAGAAATCCCGACCTGAGCTTCCAGAACCATCTGGAATCTTCCTCGCTACAGTTCGACGGTGACCGCTGATAGGCCCCATGGAATGTCAATTACAACGCTTGGACACGCCTCTCATAATATTTGGATTGGAGGGGGCGGGGCTTAACTGTGTCGAGTGAGGAAGGCGTGAGAGTAGACTGAACCATGCAGTGTTCACTGAAAATTCCAGAACACCAACGAGGGAGTTTATAAATGCGTGTCAATATACCTTTATCGTCCTTCCGGTAAAATATAACCTTTCAAACTATTTTAGTTTGTAGGAACCGAACAAAGTGTTTAAAATCAGAAGTATGCAAGGATTACAAAAATTCAAGAGATTGCAGGTGTTATTTGTAAATACATTTTATTACAAATTTGAATGCTTTTCATAAAAAATGTTACAAAAAGGCACATATGTCAAATTTCCAGTGACTTTATATTACTTGTATTGGTTTCCAGTAGTTTTACGTAAGCAGCTGATATAATGTACGCTAAACCACATTGTGGGCTACATTCATCATTCAGTTATCATAATAACAGTTAACATTACTGTTTAAGAAATTAGAGTTGTGTTAGAATTAAATTTCTGTTTGAAGAAGCAATAACTTACAAAAATAAAAATTAAGAAAGCAAGAAAGAGTCTACTAAGTATTTTAGTCGACTTCCTCCATTCTTGATGTGTCATCATCTCCTTCCAAAACTGGCATATCTTCATCAGCAGGCTGAATGAGGTCCTCGACTGCGGAGTCATCATCATCAATGCCTGTGAATGTGAAATGCATTTATTAGTGACCAAGTTTCTTATTAATGTAAATAATAAGCAGACTACTTCCTGTAATGTTTGTAATGCCAGCAGTCAGAGAGAAAAAAAAAAACTTACCAAGACCCAGCTTGATCATTCTGTAGATGCGGTTGGCGTGTGTCTGTGGGTCCTCCAGTGTGAATCCTGAAGACAGCAGGGCGGTCTCGAACAGGAGGATGACCAGGTCTTTCACGGCCTTATCGTTCTTGTCAGCCTCTGCTTTCTGCCTCAGGGTCTCGATGATGGGGTGGACGGGATTGATCTCAAGGTGCTTCTTAGCTGTCATGTAGCCCATGGTGGAGTTATCTCTCAGGGCCTGAGACTTCATGATCCTCTCCATGTTGGCTGTCCAGCCATAAGTACTAGTGACGATGCAGCACGGGGATGAGACGAGGCGGTTGGAGACACTGACCTATAAAAAAATGAATATTTGTGTTATTGTCATGATCAAAATGCAATAAATCCAATTTTATTAGCTTATTAATATTGGACAAATAATATTATAATATTAAGAAGTAATATTACCTTTTCAATCTTCTTGTCAAGGATGTCTTTCATGATCTTGCAAAGGTTCTCAAATGTATTTTTGAGCTCCTCCTGCTTCTTCTTCTCCTCCTCATCCTCAGGCAGCTCCAGGCCTTCCTTGGTGACTGAAACCAGGTTCTTGCCATCATACTCCTTCAGCTGCTGGACGCAGTACTCATCGATGGGCTCAATCATGTAAATAACCTCTAGGCCGGCTTTGCGAAGGCGCTCCACAAAGGCAGAGTTAGCCACCTGGTCTTTGGTCTCACCTGTTAAAGTTATTTTAAGTTCATTACATCAATTACATCAACTACTAAATCACTTTTGAGAAAACTTTTAGCAAAAGCATGGAAGCAAAAAGAAAGGAAATTGAATTGAATAACCAACCTGTGATGTAGTAGATGTGTTTCTGGTTGTCCTTCATGCGTGAAACATACTCTTTCAGGGAAACCATCTCGTCTCCGGAGGCTGATGTGTAGTATCGGAGCAGCTCAGACAGTTTCTTCCTGTTCTGTGAGTCCTCATGGATGCCAAGCTGAAACATAAAATGATGCGTTACAAATATTGAAATTAAATCCAAATCTGAAATTCAAATCTTCCATCTGAGGGGTCAGGGTTAAATAAAAGGAACTCGGGTGCATAAACCTACCTTGATGTTCTTTGAGAACTGCTCATAGTACTTCTTGTAGTTGTCCTTGTCCTCAGACAGCTCAGTGAAAAGCTCCATGCACTTCTTAACCAGGTTCTTGCGGATGACCTTCAGGATCTTGCTCTGCTGCAGCATCTCTCTGGAGATGTTCAGGGGCAGATCCTCAGAGTCCACCACACCCTTAATGAAGTCTGAAAGGAGACAATGAAGTCAGACTTGTCAGCCATACAAAGGAAGCAAAAAGGTAAAAACCCAATAATCTTACTAATAAGGAGAGCTCATATTATCCTATTATGTATGCAGTAGGATACTCACTGAGGTACTCTGGAATCAGCTCCTCGCAGTTGTCCATGATGAAGACCCTGCGCACGTACAGCTTGATGTTGTTTCTCTTTTTCTTGTTCTCAAAGAGGTCGAATGCAGCCCTCCTGGGCACAAAGAGCAAGGCACGGAACTCGAGCTGACCCTCCACTGAGAAATGCTACAGAGACAAGAGACAGGTAGGAAATTATTAGCTTTAAAATATGACTGTCTGCAAAGAGAGTTGAGTAGTCATCAGTAGATTTAGCTTACCTTGACAGCCAAGTGGTCCTCCCAGTCGTTGGTGAGACTCTTGTAGAACTCTCCATACTCCTCATTGGTGATGTCATCAGGGTTACGGGTCCAGATGGGCTTGGTCTTGTTCAGCTCCTGAGCATCAATGTACTTTTCCTTGACCTTCTTCTTCCTCTTGTTCTTGCTATCCTTTGTGTCCTCATCCTCATCAGAGCCCACATCCTCAATCTTAGGTTTGTCCTTGTTCTCAGCAGCCTCCTTGTCAACTTCCTCCTCCTTCTCTCCCTCATCAAGGTCCACTTCTTTCTCTCTAGTCTTCTCCACCTTAAATATAAAATATGAACAGTGAATTTTTGTGTTAAAGCATGTCAATATCATTGGTTTTTATTAGGTTTCAAGTTGGCAAACTCTTTCTAATGGGCTTTTATAAGAACTTACATAAAGTGTAATAGGGTAGCCAATGAATTGTGAGTGTTTCTTCACAACTTCCTTGACACGCTTCTCCTCGCAGTATTCTGTCTGATCTTCTTTGAGATGTAGGATCACTTTTGTGCCTCTGCCAATGGACTCTCCTAAAAGTAGCAATAAAATCAATCATGAGAGCAGTGCCAGTTAATTAATCAAACAGTATTAAATCATGCCAGTTACTGATTTCAGTGCTATGGTAATGAGGAGAATAAAACTTACCGGTGTCAGGTTTGACTGTGAATGAGCCTCCAGCTGCAGACTCCCACACATACTGCTCGTCATCGTTGTGCTTGGTGATGACCGTCACCTTCTCAGCCACCAGGTAGGCAGAGTAGAAACCAACACCAAACTGACCAATCATGGAGATGTCAGCTCCAGCCTGCAGAGCCTCCATGAAAGCCTTGGTGCCAGACTTGGCAATTGTTCCCAGGTTGTTGATCAGGTCAGCCTTGGTCATGCCAATACCTGTGTCAATCAGGGTCAGTGTGCGAGCATGCAGGTCGGGCCTGATTTCAATCTTCATCTCCTTGCAGGACTCAAGTCTGCTGGGGTCTGTCAAGCTCTCATATCTGATTTTGTCCAAGGCCTGTCAGAAAGGGATACAGGTGTTAAACAGGTGCTATTTGTCTGCTTTCATTACAAGGCGGGAACATATGATGAGGAAGTGCTTAGTTTACTTACATCTGAGGAGTTGGAGATGAGCTCCCTAAGGAAGATCTCTTTGTTTGAGTAGAAGGTGTTGATAATGAGGGACATCAGCTGAGCAATCTCAGCCTGGAAGGCAAAGGTCTCCATGTCCTCCTCCATGGTGTGTCCAGCGTTCTCAGGCATCTAAAGGGAGGCACATATTATGTTATGTTTTATGTTTTGAAAAAGTGGACACCTGCATACCTGTATACAGACAGGTGAGTCGGAGATAAAGCAATGACATTAATTGGCTGGTTGTTTTGTGTGTGTATGTGTATATATATATGCAGGCTTATTTTCTTTTTCTGTGAGAAACACCTGATGTAAATTTATAAGTGTTGACAGTATGTGGGAGCTGATTCTTGTTTTGAACGAATATTTTATGTTTTATCATAAAATGTTAATCACAGATATAGGTATAGATTTTGTTTGGCGCAAAAACATTTCACTATACTTAATTGTATATGTATGTGACATAAAGTCTCTCGAATCTCTGAATCTGAATTAATAATAATAATAATGTGTCTCATACTCAATAAAGTTTAAATTTATGTGCCACGTTTTTTGGATTTGATTTCCTGCTTTCCTGTTATATTTAAAGGCTCTTTCTCCCCCTTGATAAAGATAGCCATATGGCTTGAGGGGGAGGGGGAGGTTGCAATTGGTGATGGTAGACCAGCACATGTTCCTTCCGTCAATCAAAGACTTGTCAGTTGGGAAATGGGTGGAGTTCTGATCCTTTTCCCAACCCCCCCAGCTTCAACATGTGTCATTTAACACCTTTATGTTAAAGGAAGGAATAGTGGAACAAAATCAAAGATGGAAGAAAAATCAGATTTGGCATTTAACCATAGTGCATTAATTACTTGCTGATTATTTTCATGAATGTGTATGTATTTAGAAGAAAACTGGTCTGACGTTAGTCCTCAGTAAAACACATTCGTGACTCAAATAGGCCCTATAAAGATTTGAATCCATATTACTCCATTGCATTCAAACACAGCCTCTACCTTGATGTTTTCTTTTTTCTTTAAAAAAAAAAAAAAAATTCTATGTCAAGGTGTAAATCTCATATGTTTGCTCTTTGTGCCAACTGGTTTTCCCTCTCATCCGCCATTGCTCTCACACAGGGTCACCCTCCATGCCATGTGCTCCTTGCATGTTAGTCTCACAAAGATACTGAGAGAATATTGAGAGAATATTCTGTCATACCACTAATAACTGATATCAAACATCTGAAATAAGTGTACTTTAATTTATGTTTGAGCAGTATATCATTCTTTTTTCTTTTTTTTTTTTTACTGTAATCTATTTAGTAGTGAGTATTTGTGCCTGTCTTCCTGTGCTCTTACCATGTAAGAACCCAATTTACTGTTAATTTTACTATTGCAATAATTATTGTTTCTTTTAAAGTGCAATGCTGAGAAAGTACTGTATTAGAGGTATTTGAGGTGTTCCAATCTTACCTTGAATATAAACTTGGTCTTCTGTCACTTCTTGAAGATAGTCGTCCAATGTATCACCTTGTCTTCTCTTCTTGAAAAGCTCCAAATCTGCGCTTGCTGCTGCTGCTGCTGCTGCTGCTGTGAGCAGTATGTCTGTCTTGGTGGTGTGTTCAAGTGAGTGTCTTTTCACTCTATGCAGACCCCTTGAACGGCAAATGTCTTTTTATACTTAAGGGGTGGTTTCTAGAAGCTCCCATTCAGAAGCTTCCAGAAGATATGTTCACTAGAGTAAGAGGAGGGGGGGTTGCTAAGAAAACCCAGGAAGGGGGGTGGCGAATGAAACACCAGAGCCCTAAATTTTATGTGCCCTTATAGGGCTGCAGAGTCACAAGGAGTGCCTGTCACTCAGGATGAGAGCTTTCCTGATAGCTTGTCTGGCTATTAGGCCCCATACTCCCCTTCAAGCGTCACAGCTGTGCATTGCATGTGCTATCAGCTGCTGTCGAGGTGCCCAATTGGACACACACAGACCATGGGGCTTCCTATAGACACCAGGCCCATGTCTTTTTTTGGTCGGCAAGATTGGGGTGATACTACACGTTTCACATATTTGAAGAAGTTGGAGAGACCAGTACAACTCATGCAGAATATCTCAGGGAAGCTCTTTTTAGTGCTACACAAGAATTTGCCGCTGAATTTCTCTTTTATCTTTGAACATAATTAATGATAATAAAAGTTATTATAGCAAGTTGACAAATGATCCTTAGCATGAAATCCAATTTTCAAGAGCTTTCAGTCACATCTTGTGGCCGTCATCAGCGGATAGCAAACAGAATCAGCTGTCTGAAGATGTTTCAGAGTTATTGGCCCACAATTGCAAAAGCTTGGACTCTAATAAAATGTACAGGTGTATTTGGTGGGACAATCAGCAGGCCTGATGGGCTTATGAGCAGACAGCGTGAGGGAAAGTATGGGCTTCAAAGTTGAGCAATGTGGGCCCTACTCTGGGACTTTGACATGTACTGTATAGTAGGACAGAGTTTAAAATTTGATTCTAAAATGTACCGAGAACCAGTATAATCAAGAACTTTCTGTGTCATGCAATGCAAGATGATTTTTTGGAATTTATTTCTGAGTTGAAGGAGGAAGAAAACCTTGGAAATGCTTTTACACAGGGAATAATAATTACATATTGTTAGGTTTAGCAAGTTTGCAAAACATACAGTATGTTGATGAGAGCTTTGAGAACCATGACAAAAAGGAAAAGGTTCAGCCTCACGAGCACACTCAGCATTGATTGACCCCCTTGCTCTCCATAAAATTTGTAATATAGCATAAAGAACTCAGAGAGAGAGGTTTTTTCAGTATATGACTACACTGTACATCTTTTGTAAGATAAAAGACTAGAATTCTCTGGTCCATACTAGGTGCCTTCAGCTGACCACAGGATGGCAGTGTATTACACTTGCCACAGATCTGTTATGTAATCTAAATGTTTCCAGTTGATAGCAGACATTACTAGAAGCTGACTGTCCATGTAACTAGAGCTATAACTGTTGCAATCACTGTAAGATGATATTTTCTGAAGCGGAGAGCCCCTTTAAATATTTTGCAAGAATAGACGGTGAGTCCATGCTTGTGTTAACTGAGCAGTGTGAGGACATGTGCTTTTCAAGAGCTGGATGGTGGAAGTCTACGTCCTGGGGTAGATCTTACTTTAATTATTTGATCACAGCAAGTTAAATCTCAGTCTAGGTCCTGTCTATTATACCTTTTTGATCATCTGTGTCCCATTGGGTTTGAATTATCATTATTATTATTATTATCATTATTATTAGTGATTATTAGTAATTATTTCTTTATTGAATTTTACATAACACATGATTATATCCACAGGTGGATGCATAACAAGTCACTTAAGTATATCATATCGGACCGTACATCTTGCTGTAACCACAACTGCAGACCATTTCTCTTACCCCCTCCCCATCCTATCCACCCCCGATAACCCTCCCACCATCCCCACTGATGGGCTGAAATAATACTACAAAGAGGATTTTATAACATAACATAGACTGATGTTTTTCTGTATTTTTGTCAATGCAAAGGATAATATGGTTATTATTGTAGTGCTTTCTCTGGGTAAAGAGAACAGTTTCAGTATATAAACATATCCAAAAATAATTGCTGCTTGGCATATGATATTTCTAAACTTGTTATTCTCTACGTAATTAATATGTCATAGTGACTTATTTATTTAGTTGTTGTTTATTATTTATTGTTGTTTATTGTTTACTTTGTTTGTGCTGGTAATATTCCAGTATTATAGACATATTCCAGTAGTATAGACATTCAAGTTATCACACTATTACAGCTTTTTTTTTAGTAAGTAGACAGTAAGTAGTCAGATGTAAATATTATTAAACAATATTAAACATCTGTTTATCGTATTTGAAGCCGGTTTCCACACTTGTGTACTATGTTTATATTCCTAGTTGTGTCTCACATGACTTTACATTTCCCTGTACGCGTGACTGCTGGACCTTAATAGAAAGTTACACATGGTGTCTAGATGGTAACCCTAGATTTGCGAAACTCTCGCGAGCCGCTTCAAAACACTCTTGTCTCGCTGTTTTATGATGTGACGACGTTACGGTTAAGGTCTGGTTAGGTTTAGGTACAAACACCACTTGCTTAGGGTTAGGAAAAGATCATGGTTTGGTTTAAAGTGATCATTTGAAACGTGATGTGGGTTAAATTTACTACTTCATTACAAATCTCGCGAGAGTCTCGCAAATCTATGGTTACCAACTAGGCACCACTGCTACACATGCGCAGTGAGTAACATCCGGGGGTTCGGACAAGGATGAACGCCAATTTCCAAGATGGCGGCGGAGGGAGGAGGGAAGGAGATGAACGAAATTAAAACTCAATTCACCACTCGGGAAGGCGTCTACAAACTCCTCACTCACTCCGAATACAGCCGGCCGAACAGGGTGCCTTTCAACTCGCAGGGCTCCAACCCCGTCAAGGTCTCCTTCGTCAATGTAAACGACCAGTCCGGCAACGGCGACAGGATCTGCTTCAATGTGGGCCGGGAGCTCTACTTTTATATCTACAAAGGCGTGAGGAAGGTAAACAAATACAGGTTGCAGCCGCGAAGCCCGCACTGTCCAGGAGTTTGATTAGGCATCTTTAAACGTGTTGCACCCTGGCTGTCAACTCTCCTGTCGTCTGTCATTGAAGTGCGCAGATTGTCAAGACAAGGCCATGTAGCAGACCGAGCTAAGTTAGGAGCTAATTAGCATTCTCAGCTAACATCGCCACAGTTGTTGTTGTTTTTTTTTTTTTTTTGCCTCGCTGAGAGGTGAAGTGCACTTAAAAGTCCGCAAGTTTCTCAGTTTGCTTGAGTTGTCAGTCAAGTGACAAAAGATTATCCAGTGAATTGTGTAACTCTAGAAATGGCTTGTCATGTCATGTGTCATGATGTGTTTGTTTATCTTCTTTACGCCGTAAAGACGTGAGTGAAAAGTTGTCAGCAGCACTCACCAGCAGTGTCTATATGAAATAAGTGTTCACGTAATGAGACTGTAAGTGAGGAGTGTTTGAATACTCGTGATGTAATGATGTGTGCACTCCACTGTCAGGGGTTTTGGATGTGATGCAATGTGATAGCACTGTTTAGATGCTCACTGTGATGATGATGATGATGATGATGATGTCATTGCAGCAAGCCACGTTTGGTCTTGTTGTAGCAGGGATGGTGACTGGCAGTGGTGATCATGCTGATGATGATGTGGTTGTTCCTGAGGCAGCTACAGAATAATATGCAATCTAATAATGGCCGAGAACTAGATCCAGGTCTACTCAGTGGTCTCTTAACAATCTCACAAAATAGTAGAAACCATAAGAGGAAGTGGCAGTCTCTCTTTATGTAGATTTAAACCAGCCAAAGACATTGTAAACACAGCATTTGATTTTTAAATATGCACCAGTATATTAGTCAGTGTCGCCCAATGTTAGCTTATAGAAGAGATAATAATGGTGTTTGTCCAAAAAATTTTTTAATGCTGATAATTCCAGATTGTGACATAAGAATTTAAGTATTTTTTAAGAAATGTCATATAATACCAGTTCAGGGTATCAACAGAATACAATGATGCTACTTGTAACACATCTGTAAAATATCGAATATTGGTATTATCTCCAAAAAAAAGGCTGTCCCCATTAGAAAGTGTTTTTCATCTTGAGTGAAGCAGAGCCATAATAATTTGTTGAAAGACATAGCCAAACCACATTTCTGCCAGGGATGGCTGGACCGAAGAAGAGCTGAAATGATCAACTGACTTATTAGGAGGTTAAAAGTGAAAGTCTTGTGTGTGTGCGCTCATTGGTCAGAATAGTGTCACCCTCATATGTAGATTTTACGTACAGTTATCTGCAAAATGTCATACTTACGTACAACCTTAATCACATCACCGAAGTACCAGTACAGCAAAAAGGTGTTGTTTACCTCAGTGATGTGTTGGAGATTTGCCCTAATTGTAATAAGTGCCTGTTGCCTGCAGCCCCTGATCTAACTAGCTCACTCTGACTGCATCCTCTTTTTAACTCTCCTCCCTTGCAATATTTCCACTTGGTCAGCTGAGAAAGCATGTGAGGAAAGATGACCACATCTTAAAGTAGACTTGAAGTCAGACTATGAGTGATCATGGTTGCTAACATCTAAGGCTTCATTACAGCTCCAGTAACACGGCAGATGAGGGCGGATCAGAAAACAGTGAAGCTGTTATCTGTTAGATGAAAGTAAGAACAGCATTAAAGGAGTTGAAAAAGGCGTGCTGCTTGATTGTTGATGGTGATTAGAGTACAGGTTGGCCACAACAGTAGGAGGCTCAGGCTTGCCTACTAATCTCAGTATGTGAGGGAACACTGCATAACTATTGAGTCTGCTCGTCTCTTCGTAGATATATTTTAATTGGCTCCAATTCTGACTTTGGAGTTGCCCTGCTGAGTGGACCTTTAAAATGTTACTGTCATACTCACAGCCAGTAGTCTAGACTTTGCCTCTGTTTGAAGTAATTACTTATGTGTGGATTTTCATCGAGCTTGGCTGGAAATATGCCACCCATCTCTAACCAAAGTGCACAGAGGAGATCTAGACCAAGCAGGTCTTCGGTTGTTTATACCCATCACTCTTTAGATTGCTGTCTCTTGCTTGTGGCTGTGCTATGGAATGATTTTACTCAAGATTGTCTAAAATATTTTGGTAGTCAATAAGGCAATTTTAGCAACACTGTGGTACTTGAAATGACAAAGTCTGCCAAAGATCTTAATTTCATTAAGAGCCGCCTGGCTCACTGACAGCTCTATATTTGCATTCAATAAGCTTTCTCTCTGCCTCCTTTCATGCACCCAAATCAACCACAAGAGATTCAGAACAATAAAGCATAAAACTGTCACAAATAACAAATAAGCACTGGCCCAATGCCAGATGCATTCCTGCCTAGTTTAGCAGCTTTGTTCATCGGGGTCTGTATTGTCATTTTCATTTTAGACCCACTATAAGTTTAGCTAATATTGTTGTACATTTCTCTTCCTTTTTATTTAAAGTAATGAGACACATTTTTCAGTGATGAATAGGTTATGTTTGGGCTGTTAACTTGCACAAATAATGAATGGCAGTTATGACTGACTGCATTCATTCTGTTAGAATTTACAAACTTGTGTCACATGCTAATGGAAAATATACTTTTGATAGATTTAACAGCACAGTTTAATGTCATGAAAACTTCAGTGTCATGCTTGGTTGGTTTAAATCAACTAATGTGCCTTTAACCACCTGTTGGAGGACAAAGTTTACAGTTAACCTACATTAATCTGGCAGTGCTGGGCTTCCTCCCCCTTTTTGGATAATGACTTCCCATGTGTCAGAGTGAATTATTGTCATGCATCAGGAACACTGGATAGCAGCCATTTGTGCTTTTGATATATTTGCTCCTAACAAGCATTGAGAGATTTTAGCTTAGTGTTTTTCTGTAGGCTAAACATTTGTTTGACACCATTTCTGGTATTCCTGATCCTGGATAAGTTTTCCCAGGCCTGGTATGATGTGATGTTCTTTACTGTGACTCAAAGATAGATGTGTTACTGTGTCAGTTTTCCTGTATGAGGAATCCTTGGAGAAAAGTTCAGTCAGTACAATTCCTTCAACTACAAAAAACCCTTTTCCTCTTTGATTAGCTGAAGAGATGAGTGGGAGTGAGGTGTTTTTTGACTGCAGGTGATTTTAAAAATACTGACACTTAATTTTTGTCTGATACCTAAAATCACTGACTAAAATTAATAGCAGTTGTGCTGATTCAACAAACAATGAAGGAACACATTCCAGTTTTAGGAGTTGTTGGCTTGTTTTCAGTGTTCAGGGGCCTTGTTGGGGGGGAAATAATTTGTCCCACAATCTGTCACTGCATTTTACTAATCTGTGTGTATTTCCTATCATTTTAGGCTGCTGATCTTAGTAAGCCCATAGACAAGAGGATATACAAAGGAACGCAGCCCACATGTCATGACTTCAACCCCATCACGGCTACAGCAGAGAGCGTCTCCTTGCTTGTGGGCTTCTCAGCGGGCCAGGTGCAGCTCATAGACCCAATAAAGAAGGAAACCAGCAAGCTCTTCAATGAAGAGGTGGGTTTCAGTCAGCGTCTGATGTATTGTTAATTAAACAAACTAAAATATGCTGAAGACAACTTTTCTCTCTATTTCTCTCTCTCCCCCTCAGAGACTTATAGACAAGTCACGAGTAACATGTGTACGATGGGTTCCTGGTTCGGAGAGCCTGTTTTTGGTGGCTCACTCCAGCGGCAGTATGTATTTGTACAACGTGGAAAACACCTGTGGCACCACAGCACCTCATTACCAGCTCCTTAAGCAGGGTGAAAACTATGCTGTGCATACCTGCAAGAGCAAGTCAGCCCGCAACCCCTTACTGCGGTGGACAGTTGGTGAAGGGGCGCTCAATGAGTTTGCCTTCTCCCCGGATGGCAAGTTTCTGGCTTGCGCAAGTCAGGACGGCTTCCTGCGGGTGTTTGGCTTTGATGCTGCAGAGCTCCATGGAACAATGAAGAGCTACTTTGGTGGCTTACTATGCGTGTGTTGGAGCCCAGATGGACGGTATATTGTGGCAGGAGGGGAGGACGACCTTGTGACAGTGTGGTCGTTTTCGGACTGCAGAGTAATCGCACGGGGACATGGTCACAAGTCGTGGGTGAGTGTGGTGGCATTTGACCACTGCACCACCAGTGTGGAAGACGGTGACCCCCCTGCTGAGTTCAGTGGTAGTGATGAGGACTTCCATGAGCAGATTCACTTTGGGGCGGGCAGAGACAGAGCTAACAGCGCTCATTCTCGGCTTTCTAAGAGAAACTCTACAGACAGCAGGCCTGTTAGTGTGACCTACCGATTTGGCTCAGTGGGCCAGGATACCCAGCTGTGTCTGTGGGACCTTACTGAGGACATACTCTTCCCTCATCTCCCTTTGTCCCGCACTAGGACTCACACTAATGTTATGAGTGCCACAAGCCCTCCAGCCACTGGACAAACTACTACTACTACTACTGTAACCACCACCACCACCACTAATCCCAGTGGCACCAACGGTAAGGACAGCGTGAGCAATAGTAGCACCAGTGGCAACCCAGCTAACTCCCTCCCGAACACCCTGCCTCGGTCCAACAGCTTGCCACACTCCTCCAACCCAGCAGGGGGCAGCACCCCCAACAGTCACACAGGCGGCAGCAACAGCAGCAGCACCACCAAGGGAAACAGCATCATCGACAGTGCTTTCATCGCCACCGGCGTCAGCAAGTTTGCAACGCTGTCGTTACACGACTCGCGCAAGGAGCGCCACGAGAAGGACCACAAGCGAAACCACAGCATGGGTCACATCAGCAGCAAAAGCAGTGACAAGCTCAACCAGCTTAGCTCATCACGGACGGCAAAAGCTGACGCAGCAAAGACTCTGGGCACTACGCTGTGCCCGCGCATGGAGGAAGTGCCGCTGCTCGAGCCGCTGGTGTGCAAGAAGATCGCTCACGAGAGACTCACTGTGTTAATCTTCCTTGAGGACTGTCTGGTAACAGCCTGTCAGGAGGGTTTCGTTTGCACATGGGCTAGGCCCGGGAAAGTGGTGAGTGACAGGCCCCTCGAGGATACTGTCATGTGACACCTCTAAACTCACATTGTTTCCAGTACAGGCATTTCTTTCTGCATTCAGAAGCCTTTATCTCCACTGTGTGCAGCCAAAAGGTTTTGGTTATTTCAAGATTTATACTAAACCCTCAGCATTTTCACGGTTATTAGCACATTTCCTCCGACAGTAAACCTCATGGCCTCATTATTCTGCCTGTTTGATTACACTGAAGATACACTGTTGTTTGTTATCAATGTGTGTTATCTGTCTCTCCACAGGGATTGCTATCATCTCAAAACAACCCAGCCAACTCTCCCAGTGGAACAGTAGTATAGCCCCAGTGCAGGTGCTGCTAATGACAGCTCCATGCAACAGAGACGGGGATGACCAAGGCCAAGGCCCTGCAGCGCTTCTTCACACACTGTCACACACCACATGACCTCCAGCGTCACCTTCATTCTCACTACTACTACCAACCAGATGCTCTCTTTGTGTTACTGCTCGTGTTTAGATAACCGATGTTGGCCAAGCCAGGGTTTAGAAACTCGACCCCTTTTGTCTCGGGGTGGGGTGGGGAGGGGGGGAGTGAAAAGGGTGCTATTGGAAGTAAGAGGGCAAGCTTTATATCGTCCAGGAGGTTTATGGGAAGGGTTGACTGGCTTATTGTTCCATCTACGGTCATATCAAGTCACGTCTAGTCTGAAAATAATAAACTCTGTTACCCAATCCTTTGTGCCTGTAGATCTTCAAAGACTAGACGCAGCCTCTACCTAACCTTCTGTGCGGGTTTAATTCGGATGTTTTTCCTATGTCTTTCTTATTTAACGTATTCACCAACAAAGGGAATAAGATGAGGGATTATTTTGACGCAACAGCATATCCCCCCAATGCCAAGTATCTTTCATTTTTTTTACCTCCTGGGCGATCCCCTCATGCAGCCACAGTCTCCAACACCTGTTCAAGAGAGACTGCTTTTTTTTTTTACTTCCTTTACAAAGATTTTAATCACACTTTAAGTGTATTTGCACAGATTTAGTTTTTCTTCCATTCTTGTTCTCCTGTTTTGTTTTGGGTTTTTTTTTTTTTCCTCCCCATTTTGAGTTCATGACGGTGGAACACAAGCAAAACATTTTGAAGACAGCTTCGGAAGCACTTGGGGAAACAGCTTTTTGTTGCCCTCCGTCTCAACGCTGGATGCTGCAATCATAGTTTTTTATATGGAAAAAAAAATTGTTTGCACTTAATAGTTTGTTAGAGGAGAATGGCTTTACATTTTTGGAGTGTGTAAGGACTCCTTGACAAGGTTGAACTATAAATAGAATTAAAAAAAAAACCTTTGTATCTATTGAACATTTATTTTAATATTGTTTCAGATTAAATGGGCTCTGTATTATATGTAAATATTGTACTTCAATGATTTATGGGTGAAATGATCATTACATTAGTTCAAAGATCCTCATTTCAGAAAATAGAGATATTTCTAATACAGAAAATCTATACCTAATATTAAAATGAATCTTGAATATGCAGGTGAAGATGTTTTTCTGTTGTACATAAAGAGAATTCAGGTGTATTTTTATTAATGAAATGTTTGGTATAGGAGATGTCTATGAAATCCTCTTTATCTAACAGGTAGTGCTGAATGCTAGCTAGCCTGCCGCTGCAGATTCCTTTACATACATAGGCAGGTAGGCGCAAGACGCAGCGGTCTAATTCAGCCATCACTCCGAGCTCAGGTAAACTACAGGAAGACTAACGCTGGCATAGTCCCTCCCCCACCCCACCCTACCCCTCCCCTCCCTTCCCCTCCCCTCCCCTCACCCGTTAGCACTAGTCCCATCCATCAACATGTATGTGAATTCACTTTAACTAACAAACAAGACTGACAACCATGTTCTGCGGATGGGGCTGAAATCTCTGACTCCTGTTATTATGAGTAATAATTACTGAACTGATGCTGAACTTGTGAACAAAACATCTGACACTGTGTTGATTAGCAACTGATAATTTCAGCACTTTATGATGGTGCAAGTGCTTGAAGTGAGGGTGTTTCTGAATCACCCACATATAGGAAGACTGAGGATTTTAACAGTGGGAGCCTTTTCCTCCATGTGACGCCTATTAAAACAGCTTTGACAGACTATAATGTTCCATTTGTGTCACTTATTAAGTGTATAAACTCATCACATGAATCCTTGTCTTCATGTAACCTAATGTGAGTGTGATTATTAGTCTAGGGTTGGAATATATGTTCGTGCTTCACGAGAGGCCTGAGTCAGCACCCAACATGAATTTATTAGGTATCCTGCTGACAGAGCAGACAACCAAACACTGACTCATCACTCCACAGGCAGTTGTACATAAGTGTGGCACTCGTGTATGCTGGTGCAACATTTTACCTGTAATTTGGTTACATGGAACAAAAATGCTTCTTTCATATCCTGATAGATCTTTTTGACAAAACTGGTATTATCTCAAGAGATGGACACTGATCTTTGAGGTCATGACCTGGCATGATCACCTCCATTACAAGTTATGGGAATAGAAATACAGGACTACAGTCCAGTCTAAAATATATTCCACAGCATGCACACACAAAGGAGTAACAATTTGACTGTCAATATGGTAAAACCAGGCTTTTATAGGTAGGAAATACAGGCTGTGTGCATATATATCATTTATTGGTCCTGGCAAGTGTAAACCCAGGCAAATAAGACACTGATGAACATACTCAATGATTTTTTTTTGTCAATAGGAATTAGCAAAGTTATTAAAGGGGTTAGACCTCTACTCTGGCTGAAGTTGGATGGAGCTATGATGGGAAATACATGAGGTCACTACAATCCATATAGTACTAAAAAGGTAAAGGTGTAATTTTCCCCGCCATGAACAGGTAGGTGTAAGGAAACAGGGCGGCACATTTAATTCAAGCCCAAACAGTCCTGAGAAGAAGTCAAATCAGGCACAATAACTGAAAACACAAAAATATGTGGGTTGGGTGTTTTAATACAACAGTAAAGGGGTTAGGTGTCAACAAGGAGAGTGAGGGAGCCATCAGCAGGCTTTTTGCATGAAATGCATGTTGACATGTCACAGTGGGAAAAGCAAAGGTGTAAATAATGAAATCATTGATGGCTGAATTCCATTTAGCTGCTTCAGTTTCAGGGTCCTGGTATTGTACATGCTGACTCACTGTCACACTGTCAAGGCTTAATAGGACTGTTGAATAGAACAGAGTTAATATTGTTAATATTATTTGTAACACCTGTGCTTTTCAAGTCTGCCGTGAAAAAGACTTATCTAGCAAAATCTGTTCATAGCCAACATCACGGTCTTGTGAGGAGATCTGAACATTCAATATGTGCCACTGCAGGGCCATTAAGAGCTATTAAACATCACTTCTTTCAATCTCGATAGAGTTTATTTTTATATCCTTAATGGAAAACTGTACTGTGGTACTCTAAATGTATGCTGGCCTTACATGCTCTGTCACTGATCTAGGCAACTAACAAGTAATGGAACTTATTTTCATTATTAAAGGAGAAAAAACATTATAAATTTATGAGGCCCTTTTAAATTTATATGAAATCTTGGTCTGGATTAACTCCAAGTCCCACATGTGCCATTCACTACATGTAGTCTAATTATCAATAGGTTGGGGTTACAGTCACACAGTAGGGGGCAGTGTTGCTCAGACAAATGAAAAACTTAACCATCTTCATAACCATTAAGAGGACTAATACATGATAAAACCAATCACCTGATCAAATGGAGGGAACATTGTGTATGTATTGTGCATATGTATATCCTGTCGTCTGTCTCTCTCTTTTTACAAATTCTACATACTACATTCTAATACTTCATATATATTTTATATTCCAAGTGGGGAATAAAACCGCAGTTCCATAATTTATGAGTCACTTTTAGAAGAAACACGAGCACTCAAAGCCATTAAACCAGCAGCTTGTGGTATTAGTGTGAGGGAAAGGGGTTGGACGTGTGATCGGCAGGCTGCAGAGGCCTGATCGTCCTGTCAGGGGGTGACTCACCAGCTGACGGGCTATGACTGACTGACTGTCTGATCAGCTCTGGACTGCACACATCAATGCTGTATTAATCCTGAGCAGGTATCAGTCAGGATTGGTGATTAGCAGATGTTTTATATTTAAAAAAACATGTCACACTGACTATAATATATATGTTCTTAAGTTGTTTTCATTAGTTTATTACGTTCAAGTCCAACCTACTCTCATGTTTCCAGTCACTTGAATAGCTATCAAAACACTGTAGCATACTGTAAGAGCTTTGGGAAAAAGCTGCATTCATCTTGTGTCCCTCGGGGGAAATAGGTCCCACTTGATAGGAATTCAATAGATTGAGAGAGAATCCCGTTGCTCCTGTAAGGCCCCCGCTTTAATCATCATCTGATGCAATTCCCTTCTTGTCTGAATGCCTCCATATATTGACCCAGAGCTCTGTTTACCTAGCAATGTGTGCAACGGCTATAAATGATTAATACAGTGTCTCAGAGCTGCAAGCCTGACAGTTTAAGATAATGGACAGAGAAAATGAATGCGTAGGATTAAGTTTGCAAAAAGACTTGTAAATGACACTGGAATCCAAGCCTCTTGTGTAAATTGGCTTGGATTCCAGTGATTAAGTGATTTTTTTTTTTTATCCAGCGACTAGTGAATAATTTAGATGTGCGTATGACCAACTGTGTTTCTGGAAATTAGGAAACATAGGAGTAGGGTATTGTTTGTGCACATGTTTAGATACGGAATACCAAAACCTGCTGCTGAACCTTCAGGAGCTGATTATGACATGCATACGCTCTTAAAAGTACTGTATTATTGTCTGAGAATTTCAAATCTACTAATTTTATACCCATATAGTCACTGTCAAGTCAAGCTTCAGGATTTAAACCATGTGAAAAATATATGCATGCTCCAATTATGTTATTCCGCAGCAGAGGTAAAGAGGTGAAGAGGAAGAAAAAAAAAATCAACACTTTCTACTCTAACAATAATTCATTGGGAGGAATGATAAGGCCTGTGGCTACCTCAAGGCGCATCACAATTCCAATTATAACATTTAAATTATGACAGTAGCTTATCTGTTCATCCTGCTCATGACTTCGGTTGTTACATAGAAGTAGTTCTTACATTCACTTCATCTTATACTGAACTTATTAAGATAAAGTGTCTTATTTGTGATTTAATTTTGTGTTTCATCAGTCTATTTGTCTGCTATGTGGTCTGATTGTCTTATTTCAGCGTTAAAATTAAAAGTGTGGGTTTCATTTCTATTTCTTGCCCTCAAATATGAAACTGAACCGACAGCTTTCAGAGGAAACAGTACAGTACACTTTCAAAGGCCTCGGCATCAGTTAACCATTAGTCACCAAGAATCAGGAGCACAGTGCCACTTCCTCCTATTCTCAATTCTATTCTAAGCCGTCTCTCCCTTGAGGTACAGGCCTAATTATTGGGCCTCCACCATGGGAGCAGCTGCACAATTTGCCAGTCACATGAACTCTGCACAGCAGCCCAGAGTCAAATGTCTTCACACTGCATTAGGTATTAAAGTTCACACATAGGAAGTAAAATAAGCCAGAGAATGTGACTTTTTGTTTGTTTGTTTGCTTTTTTTTAGAGCAGATGATGTTTGTCACAAGGGAAGCTTTGTCCGACCTCATCAGTGTTGTTGTCCTAGTGAACAACCGTGCTAAGGATATATGCCTTACATTAACCATTTGATATATAATTCATGCAATGTTTAGGGATTTTATGTTGAAAGCCGGGACACTGAAAGGCCTCCAGCAGAGTCTGTATTTAATATGAACTGTACAGAGAGTCCAGTCAGCGATAAGTTTGCAGCAGTTATTCCAGATTTTGAACAGTGTGCAGAACCGATTGTTAAACATCGCCGGAGGGGGGGGGGGGGGGGGGATCAATGCAGCCTCAGAGAAGCCACCGAGCTGGGTCCTCAGCGGAAACCATCGATACTGAGCTGTGGTCTAAGCACTTAAAATGTAAATGCATCTTCAATAGCAACAACAGCAATGAGAAAGTTGTATCAGTGTCTTGGGATTTCTCCGGGTGCATTGTGTGCATTTATCTGTGAAATCAAAATCTCTGCGCAAAGATACGGTGGCCTGAATCACCATATTCTACACAGTGTGTTAAGCTGGACAGTAATGCACTGCAGCAAAATAAAACGAGCACCCTGCACTGGCCATAGGTTTACCGATGCCGTGTACCTTAAGTGACATCGTTTCTGCAGTCACAGGATTAATGAGACATCTCAGTGTGTTCTAGAAACCTGTTGAAGATGAACTAAGTGAGAGATTATTTAAATGGAACAAGGTGTCTCGAAGGATCTCCTTTGATCTCAGCAAATTTGTGTGATATAAATATCTTCAAATTAATTATGCATGCACAGTGGGAATACTAAGTCCACATATTCACCAGATTTGACTGCCCCAAAGATAACTTGCCAGCTCTTCCCAATTTACCACTATTTAGAGATGTTCTATATTTTTGGCAACTTAAAGACACCAGATAAATTTTAATCTGAGCCTTGTGAGAGAAGACACAACAATATATTATTTAGCATATTCTTGTTAATTACAACTTACAAAACAAAATATAGACTTGCCAGGAATCACTTAAATAATTCAATGTAAAGACATATTTGTGTTAAAGAAGCCAAAAATCCAACATTCGTCTTTATTTGGAACAGTCCAATAAAACAGGCAATATGAAGAATAGTCCATAAAGACTTACTTTTAAAAGGCTTTTTTCTTTATAGAGGATGCAAAAGAGACAATAATATATAATAGTAGCAATTAAGGTCACTGTAATCGAACATAACTCTTGCAGAGTTCATGGTCCCTGATATCTCCCCAGCCTCCATTTTTCACGTGTGGGGCCACACCTCCGGCCCCGTTGGCTGGCAGTCTCTTAGCTATCAGGAGGTTCTTTGGGAACAGCTGGTTCCCACTGCTCTGCAGGATGTTTTCTATTTTAGTTTTCTGGCTTATCGGCATGCAAGAAGCCTTCTTGTGGTGCATGCCACAGTCCCCGGCGTGGAAAATCCGTGGTGCCTCACTCACCATGACCTTCCAGTAAGAGGGCAGGCAGGACACGGTCAGGTGCTGTAAGGACCAGTCCCAGTTGTAGTCGTCGTAAGTGCAGAACGTGTCGGTGCATTGGATGAGCTTCTGGTACGTTTCTCGACTCAGAGCCATCCCCATGTTGTGCTCAGTGGACTTCCAGGCTTTTACCTCCACCTTGTTTGCTTTGCTGGAGTAGCCGATGTGGCTGTAGCTCCCGAGCGAGAGGATGTCGCAGTCAGTGCACTGCTCCCTTTTGAGAGCCGACATCAGCTTTAAGAGATGGATAAAGTCCGGAGACATAAAGTGGTCCTCCTCGATCAGCAGGACCAGACCCTTATGGTCCTTCAGAACCCGAACTCTGTCCCATACAAAGTGCAACTTCCACCACCAGTGGTGCTTGGTCTGGGAGAACTTGGCCTCACGGTAGTGGCCGAATGAGTCAGGGTATTCTGCGTTGATGCATCCCAGCTTTAAGGCGTCTTTTTTGGGAATGTCTCTGGGGCAGTCTCTGGGGTCATTTCCGGGGAACTCCTGGGGGTACAGCTGGATGCTGAAAGGGAAGAAAATCTGAAGGACCTGACAGAAGTCAACAGAGGCCACCACTTTATTTATCTCAGGAGACCAGTAGTCATGGCTGAATATCAGCAGTATGCTTTCCACACCTCTAGCCTTCCGCAAACTGTCCACTAACAGCTTAAGGTAGTCCGGTCGGTTGTGGACCTGAACTACAACAACCAGATCATCCTTCTGTCGCGCTGTCTTAAACTTCTCCTCATTTCTTATCGTCTGGTCGAAGTTAAGCTGGAAGACAATACCACGGTAGACTAAAGTAGTGTTGTCTACATCTGGTTTGGGTATTTTCTCTTTATCCTTTAGTTTTTCGGGGTGTGTTTCATTTGCTTGTATGATAACTGGGGGTGGAGCAGGTGCCCGGCTAACAGCAGGTGTGGCTTGCACCTGGATATTGTTATTGATGCTACTACTGCTGCTGCTAATGCTGCTGCTGCTTCTCCGCGCCGTCTCCACTTCCTTGGGGAACGCTCCACTGTCGTTTTTCTTCTGCCTTCCACTGCTCCAGAAAGCTAAGCCACAGATGACAACCACCAGAGTCAGTATCACCACCTTCCTCTTGTAGATTCGGAATCTCATGATAGGGGGTCAGCCTCTTGCGAAGGGAGAGAAGTTGATTGTAGAGAAAATGAAAGAGCAGGTTTTTTGAGATTGTGATGGTGTGCTTTGCGCAGCGAGCAAGCTTGATTAAAAAGAAGCTGCAATGAGGCTAATTGTTGGCACAATGAACTGTTGTTGTAAACATGGATCCCGCTGGAATGTCATTGGTGGCAGATGAATAGTCCGTAAGGCATGACGGTCGCTGGGAGGCAGCAGGGTAGCAGTGTGCATGAACTGCCTGAATGAAAAATAAATCAATACATAAAGTTAGGTGCATCATGGCAGGAGAGAAGTAACTATCACAATTTCAAGGATATTTTCCAATATTAACACGCGGTATATCACAATGTGGAAAATATACACTAAATCAAATCAAACTGATGTTCAAGCCAATGAGCCGTGTTCATGAGACAAAACTCTTCGAACATGTTAAACAAAAACTTAAAACACAAGTGTGAAAATTCATTCTTGACCTCAGGAATAGTAGCTTAACTTAAGGTCCACTTATTAGCTTTTGACAGAGGCCCATGCATTATGTAGGTCACATGATGATCAACTGAACTAACTGCATGACAACTGAGCACCCTCTATTCACTGATGAACACTGTGAGATGAAGATGAATTAATTAACCGCAGCCTGCTCATAATCATTCATTTGGACAGCAGAAATTTGCCATATTTAGATCATCATGATATGATTCTGCTTAAACTGTATAAATAATAGATCGTCCATCCCCAATGGAAGTGCATGTACAAAAATAACAACAATTTCATTTCACATATCAGGAATAGACACAAATATGGTTTTATACATGCCTCACTCTGGACTGCTGCTTAAGTTATAGTGTCATTGTTGATTATTGGTCTATGCTTTATATTCTTCTGTATAAATCTTAACTGTAATGATCAGCCCTGTCTGGTCATAGCTGCTGGTTATATCCGTTTATTATCAAATTAGTGACCATTCAGTGAAAGAGTCTCCAGGTAAAATCAATACAAAACTCAACAAAGTACTTTGACGTGAAAGTATTTGAGTTATAGTCGATTGGATGACACAGCTGTGCAACCTACAGTTTCATATCTAATACGTTTTCATTGTGCATGTCCCTATATGGCTTTTTTCTTGTTGAATCGTTTCCACACCAAATCAGGTGCCAGATCAAGTGAGACGTTTGCTCTGCAGCTCAAAGTACTTAAAACCCTGCATTTTTTTACTAAATCTAGGCGCAGTTTATTCTGCCAATGTGTCTCTTATGTTTCACTGCTCGTGTAAAAAACACACAGTTTCCCTCGAAGCTTAACCATTGTTAGTTTTTTTCTGTCCTGAACTGGCCGCTGTCAGCCACACGGAGCCAGCGACAGCTTTAACAGATTTTAACATGAGATAATTTTACTGTTATTTCGCCGAGTGATAATAATTAAAAAATGCTCCCGTAGCGACTGGAAACAACAGTTGGCGTCGCGGCTTCGCTTGTTTTTTTTTATGACAGCGAGCATCCGTAACATGCTAACAGTAAGTTAGCAACGGCTCGGCTAGCAACTTACAAGCAGACCAAAAAAAACCTCGTCAACAACAGCGTCCATTGCGAAGCAGAGCAACCATATTAGCAGCAGTTACCTAAAACCGGAGCAGCCGTGCAGTCTTCTCGGTGAGAGATATCAGTACGGTGGCGTCCCGTTCTCCTCCATACCTTCCAGCGGGCTGCATGGAGACAACTATCAGTTTAAAAAAAAAAACCCAAATACGGAACCGCTGCCTGCCGCTGTCCCACAATGCACCGGTCCAGCGGGGGGCACCCGAGACACCTTAAATATCCCTGCTGATGTTGTGAGCCCTCCTCTGGCTCATGATAGGCAGAGATGGGTTTACTATAGCTTTAAGTAGAAGTTCATAATAAGG
Source organism: Thunnus maccoyii (assembly GCF_910596095.1). Lineage (NCBI taxonomy): Eukaryota > Metazoa > Chordata > Actinopteri > Scombriformes > Scombridae > Thunnus > Thunnus maccoyii. The sequence continues at coordinate 12,350,923 of NC_056549.1, read as the reverse complement.
CTTTACATTTAAATAGAAAATCTAGTGTGTGTGTGTGTGTGTGTGTGTGTGTGTGTGTGTGTGTGTGTGTGTGTGTGTGTGTGTGTGTGTGTGATTTAATTATAGGCAGAGGATAAAGTTTATATTCTAAAACATACCACTGCACGACCACTGCAAATTATGCACATTTTTATATAGGTTTAAAATACAAAATGTGCAATAATTTCTTTCATTACTGTATATTAGCATACAGGCTACTGTACATAACCACCTACTATATGTACATAAAGGAATTTAATATTTATTTCAGCACTCCTTGCACTCTTCGCTTCTTTGCACTATCTGCATCCTGTTTACAGTGCACAGAAATGGTTTAACATGTATAGACATTACTTGTGTATATTTCTAAAGATTGTAATCTTTAGATTGTAACAAATGTAAAAATTTAGACTGTTTAAGAAAATATTATCTCTTTTTTGGTAAAAACAAAACTTGTGTGCAGAACTTAGGCCAACATTCTTGATAGAAATCATTTTTGGTCATTTTCAGATTGTTGTTCCTCCCCTTAAAATGCATTTCCTTCATTCAAATAACATTTGGTGGTAACATAAATACATTTAGGGTGGAAAAGACTAATGTGGGACAATTTCTGCAAATGGCACTTCATTGATATATTTCGATATGAAGCCAGTACATTATATCCACACCCAATAGCATTCTGAAATCCCCAAGGAGTTTTCTAATCATATCAGGAAAGAGAATGCAAATATTACACTCTGAGAAAAAATGGCAAATATAAAAGTGTTCCTTGTGCCAAATTGTACCAGCTTATATGCATTTCCTAATGTGGGACAGTTCAGGCTGAAATCTGGGACACTCGCTTGGAGGCTGAAAAGCCTAGGCTGAATTGTATCTCTTAATTCATACAATAAAAACATTCAAGGCCAAAGTGCATTTGGTCATTTCAGTAATTACAATGTTTTTGTTGTTACAGATAGTATAGTAATGTATTATATTATGTATTAATATCAGTAATAATATAATTTGCAACCTGCCAAAAAATAAATTAAAATTAAGCATTGCAAAACTAAGACCCCTGAATAACTATTGGCATTGCATATTTAATGTACTTAAATGCATATTTCATCAATTTAACACCATATATGATTGTTCCAAATTACTAAAACCATGCTGTCCCACATTTCAAAACACATTTTCTAAAGTGGGACAAAGAAAAATTGACTAAGATAAAAAAATACGAAACATGTTTTCACCATATTAAAGCTTATTTTGAAGCATGAATATATCATAAACACAATGTGATAACAATTGGTAACACTGAAGAAGATTGCCCTGCTCCAAACTATAGCATCACATGGATGGAGTCATGTGATTTACATGACAGCAGTCTTAATCATTAGCATTTGGTAGGAAAAGAGATAGATGCATTCGAGCTTATGTGTCCCACATTACACTAATTCACCATATGTCAACATAAATGCCTTTACTCATCAGTGACAGGACTCTTCCTGTATGACGCCGCCTGGAGGCTGTGCCGCTGCGTGCTGCAGTTTTTTCCCGCCACTAGAGGGCGCCAAATGCAGACTGCACAGCCGGAAGACAGCGTCTGAGGGCTTCATTTGCGCACGCGCGCCCACCTTTCTTCCTTTCCGACGCTCGAGCGAAAGAGACAAGATGGGCCACCAGCAGCTCTATTGGAGTCACCCCAGAAAATTCGGACAGGGATCCCGATCCTGGTCAGTTCTGCTCTTAATGCAACATTTATCAATATATGTGCTAAAGCGGGTCCGTTTGGAGGGTTTTGCGGCTTCTCGTACTCGATAATTTATCACCAAACGTGCACCGCATGGAAACTGATCCCGAGCTAATATGGCGGCGGAGGATGCGCCTTGCTAACTGTTAGCGCTAGCTTAAATTTAGCTGCACATTGTTTTTAAAACCAAACTACTCACGCTGATTGTCCAAGAAGCTGATTACATGTTCATAGCGATTTCTGGAGTTGGTTAGAGTTCACTTTGTTGGGCTGTAACAGCAACTATAATGTTTTTGCTGCTATAGAAGTTGTCGGTTCATCTTAAGCTAACCGTGATGCACAGATGAATGACGTTCTAAAAACCGGCTTAGCCTGTATGCCTGTGTACTTTTCACTTATGTTTTATTTTTCCACGTTCAGACTAGACTAACTACTTCCTCTTCTCTGTCCAGCCGGGTATGCTCGAACAGACATGGTCTGATCCGTAAATACGGGCTCAACATGTGCCGCCAGTGCTTCAGGCAGTACGCTAAAGACATCGGTTTTGTCAAGGCAAGTACTACTTCTCATTTTCATCTCATTTCCGTGGTGGTGAATTCAAATTTCTGCTGTCTATAGGTGTTGAAAGTCAACAGTGTCTTTGTTACTGAACTACAGATGAAGTGCCTGAACACAACTTCAGTATTTTTGCTAATTGAGTCGATCTAAGTGTTAATTTTCTTTAACAGCAACTGTCATTTTTTTAAGTTAATTTAAGAATTAATTTAGTAAATGTTACATCTCGAAGAAAATGTCTGGAATTCAGCATCCATGCTCTGTTAAAGCCATCATAGCGAATGGTTGTGGATTTGAACAATGATGTTGACAACAAATATATTCACGTAACTAATACCTTGATTATTTCATTTTCATACAGCTGGACTAGAAGTCTTGTGCCGACATATCCTCATATTGGGTCAACGTGACATCTGGAAGGCCAACCAAGATGGGATAATTCAGCACTGCTAATAAATGTTTTTTTTTTCCAAGCTAAATGTATGGTGTGTTTATTTCATGTGCTGTTTTTGACACATTGTACAGGATAGATTTAGTTAGTAATATACAGAGAAGATCAGAAAATGGAAACTATGAAGTGTAAAACAATGTAAACAAAATATACAAACCACTAAATTTGTTATCTTAATAGAAAAAGTACAATCTGTAAACTAAAGCAATATTTGTAAACAAGGGTAGCCTTATATTTTTGTTTGAGAAATGATGTGCAGATTTTTCATCTCTGGGTACAACCCTTGAATTATATGGGAATATATTTATAATGTACATGGTCAAATGATAATACCTGTACTGCTGCATGGTTGACAATATTTTTGCAATGTCTCACATATGTGGAATAACATGGAAATTTATCAGGTGTAGGGCATGTGCAGTTTTAAATATGGACTACCACTATTATTTGGTGGTGTCACTTAATTGGATCATTTTTAAGGTGTACACTGTGGCTCCTGCCTTCTTTGAAATCATTTTGAACAATACAAATCCCTTAAATCCAACACAAGTCCTGCATTAAATACACATCTGGCTGTTAAAATGTTCAGCTGAAATTAGATCAGGCTGTAGCTTGTGATGTCACTCTTGAATTACATATTGTTATATGTTCACTCCCTTATAAATGTAAGTGTGTACAACATATAAGACACTTGCCAGTCCTGTACAGTGTCTAAAAGTGTTTGCATAATGACAAAATTAATGGAGTCTCAACCAAAACTTATTCAAATGATGGAATTTATTGCACAGCTGTCAAGTGGGTTTTTTTTTGTTTCTCATGATTCAGTTTTGTTGCCAGTAGAAATATGGTTCCAGCACTATTCAGGTAAAAGATGCAGGCATCCATTTAATGAGTGATGTCAGGAAAACAAATAGAAAAGCTGATGAAACACTGTAGGAGAGCAGCTTTCAGACACATCAGCCACACCTGTCTGATGACAAACTACTGCATTGAGGCAAACTATTTAAAATGGAAACTCACTCGTTAGGATGTATTTTGTGATTAAGTGGTTGCATTTCATCACCAACAAACTTTAAAGGGACATATCAGATATACTTAGCAAGAAAACAAGTATTGCAATTATTCCTTGTAGCAGTACATCTTAATAAATGGCACTGCCATAAAGAGCAACCGATGTCCCTTTGCAGCTGCCAACATTAATTTCTAAGTCAGCAAGCATTCACATGAAAAGGCGTGCCCCTCTCACATCCAAGAATTGGCAACATGCTGTGATGCTGGTCCTGTTCAAAACTTAACACAATCCAATGAGTCCCCTGTAGCGTGGCTAATTGCTTAGTGCTTTGTGACTTTGGCTACCAAACTTTGGAAATTGAAAAAGATCAGCACAAGCAGCAGCCAGTCACCTTGGCGTGTGGGTTTGTATGCAGATCCATACTGGCCAGGATTTACGAAAGTAATTTTTTTTTTTTTTTTTTGTCCTCTGTCTTTTAAACAGGGTTAAATTTAAAGCACTAGATGGCAGCAACACTTCACATTCTTGATTCAAGGCCAGTGACAGTAAAAACACTAAATAGCACTTAACAATGCTGCATGCATTCAGATATTCTTCAGCATTCAGCATATGTGAGGCAACCAGACCTTTTGCACCGTCTCAGTTATAGAAGCTTAATTTAACGTCTTGCTGGTCTCCCAACTGCACGGTTAATGTGAGGTTTTAGGCAAGTTGATGAAAATGAGCTCCTCCAGACAGGTTGAGAGAGCACAGGAAATATTTTAGTCAGGTAGACACTCTTTTACTTGTATTTAAGAAAAGAAAAAAAAAAAAACACTTTCAAATTGATTCATTCTGAATCTACAGTGTGTATTTAGATCACACCTCACACTTTGATGATATAGCCGGAGGTTTTGGGATTGGTCCTATTTAATCCGAGACAACAAATAAATCATGTTTGGTGAAATTCTGTTTATCATAAATAACAGATCTCTTTGTGCTCAGCAGGATTAAGATGAAACTGTAATGATTTCACTGGGGAACCTGAAATGTGGAAAAGAAAAAAAAAAAAGATCATAGCAAAATGAAGGTTATATGAACACGCACAACATACAGTTTTAGCACTAGAACATGTATAGAATAACAAAATGTATAAAAAGAGAAGGGCAGTGTGCAAAATTGCAGAAGTTGAACCTCATGGCACAGAAAATCCAATGTGCATTCAAAACCTCAACCAATGTCAGCAGCAACATATACATACACTCAAATGAAGTAATTAACTGTGCAGACCTTAAACCTAACACATTATCAAATACACAATGCCAGGAGTTGATTACGGGCATCATTGTCCCATTAAGACCTTCACATGGATGCACACTATGTACAGAAAAATCTGCAAAGCTCATGTGCATTGTGCATAAAATGTGTATGTATTGTATAAGAAACTCATTATGCATAAAAGACACCTCGTGTGAACCGTATGTGCAGGAACACTGCTTTTCACAGGTCGGTAGAGGTTGAGGCTGTGAGGACGGAGGAAGCTGAACACAGAAGTGCTCCGTGTTGCATCAGTCCTCTACGGAGGTGGGTGGAAGGTGTTGTCTTTGATGTTCAGTTCAGTTCCATTTTATCAGCAGTGCGTTAATGCTTTTGTTATGCTGCCTCCTCAGCACATCGCTGCTGAGACAACCGCCTGATAGGCCATGTTGAGATGTCTGTTCAATCCAGTCTGAGCCTCTTGTTCAATACCTCTGGGTGGTCAGATCTGTTTGTAGGTGAAATGCACATCCTGAAGGATCTTCTGACCATTTTACCCTGCTCGCCATGAGACGTTTGTACTCTCCTTCTTTTTCTCAGTCATCTTTTTTTATATCTTAAAGCAGCATTAATTGATTTGCGGCAACTTGGGTGCAGAAGAATTCCAAAGCAAGCTCAAAGACAACCTGTCTTATTGCCTTAAAAAGTTACTATGGCGAATCTGTTCTCAAATACGAATATTTACACATCCAGTAGACACGGAACAACATTAGCATTCATTTTGAGTTCTGTTTCTGGCTGCTTGGCAAATGTAAGTTTTATATTGACTCTCCTTTTGACTTATGCTCTAAAATATACCAAGGTCTTTAGCTGCCCATAGTTTCTTCACTAGCTGGTTGCTAGTTTTAAGCCTACATTTTGTTTACTGAAAACAGCTGCCTGCTGCTGGAAATGGGTTTAATGAGAGCAAAACCTATTGGTTGTTCTCTCTAGGTTGAATCAGTGGATGAGTTGGCAAATTTGATGTGTTTCCCCACTGTTTCAGTTTCTTTTCATACAAACATTCAAGCGAACCAAAATGCATCACTACAAGCCAAAAGAGAACCACATCGAGACCACTTCCTCAAAGGGTCTCGGTGCGGTTGTTTTGGTCTGCACCCAAGTATAATTGCTGTATTCAGATCTGCCCAAATGAATCGCACCTAGGGTGAAAATGGATCAGACAGGTTGCAGGTCTGAAAACATCCTTAGACTCCACTATACAGTACATGTGTAAAACCCAAAAACTCAGTAAAGCTCCAGAGTTGTGCGATAACATCTTTCATTGCTAGTATGATAAAAAAAATATAGTGCTGCTGTGAGATATTCAAATACAGATAAGGGTTTAACCACTCAGAAAGCTAAAATGCAGACTTTCAGAGAGCGCAAAAAAAAACTATCAATAACTCAAAACATTTATTGACATCTTGTAAACAACACTGTTCATTCCTCTTCACTTCAGCGACACGATGAGGCCACTGCTTCTCCATCAGCTGTCAATGCCTGTGTTAATGTGCACTGTGAGGAAGTGTGCTGCTACTCTGAGAGTAGACAGTTTGGTGGGAGTGGTAGTAAGCTGCGTGCTCCCATTTTATCATCCCTAAGTGACAAATATGCTGCAGTGATGATGTACATGTGGGGAAAATCAATTGTTTGTGGTTGTGGAAGACTCTGAGCACACATGTATGTACAGTAAGTGAAGCTTGTACAGTACATGCTCCCTTATACATATATTATGGTCTGCACACTTTGCGGTAACAACCACGTCTTAACAGTGAAAGCAAACCTGAACAAAACAAATCAGAAGGGAGCTCTCCTGTGATGGTTTGGGAACCAAAGTCCCAGTGCAGCCCTGACTGACTGCCAGGCACATTGCTGAGGTCTCCAATCCATCTCCTAGATTATAGGGAAAATAAGTGAATTGAAAATGTTACGGCGCACTGTTGGCATGGAAACATTCCTCTGGGTTTACCTGCTTTCAATTGAGGCACTTCTCGCTGTAAGGTTCCTCAAAAGGACTGTGAGCAAACACACGGCTCATTCATGTTCCCCCTCAATTTCCACTGAGTGGGATCGGTGTTGACTGAGTGATGGCGAAAAAGAAGAAAAAAAAAGTGCAGCAGCCAGAGACAGAAAGAACAAATAGAAAGATTAATTGAAAAAAGGGAGCAACAGTAAAGGAAGAACTGTTTACGCTTTCTGTGAAATTATGCAGCGACTAAGAAGCTATGATGTAAGCAGCTCTAAGTATTGACAATTACTGGATGTTTTGTGCATGATACACTCATTTTCTTTAACCAATAGTCATTGGAGTGGTAAAGAAAATCCTCATTAGGCCATTTATTCTTTTTATTAGAGAACAGTGATATCTACAGCCACACAAATCACCAGACCATAGTGTTTTCTAAGACCTCTCCCCATGCCTTTTTTTTTTTTAATGTTTCAGTATATTCCCATGAGAAGTGAGCTGAGCACTACACTGAGCTTATTGCAGCCCAGTATGGAGCACCTGGCTGACTCAATTGTTCCAGTCAAACCGGGCCTAATTCTCAAACCACCACAGAATAAGCATCCTCTGGCTGCAAAGCCTCAATTTAGGATTCAAAGACTTCAGCAAACATTCACTTCTCTATAGATTTCAGGGGCATTGAAGACAGAAATTGCTCAGGCAATGCCCACAACGCAGACCTTATTACAGTCGACTGTGTGGTCCATATCACACAGTAAAGACATTTCCAGTCTAGATTCTTCAGGTTAATGTTACATAAGATGATAAAATGTCAGTAACATCAGCCACTCATGAAAGACTCACAGCCAGAGCATTTGCTTTCACAGCTGACGTGTCACAGCAGGAAACACGCAGGTGTAATTAATAATTTTAATGATGGCTGCTTTCCATTTGAGTGTGCTAGTTCCAGGGTCCTGCTGCATTTTGGCTCACTGGTGAGGCTTATTGGGGCATTTAAATGGAGCAGAGCAATCGTTAGTGTTATTAGTTACACCTGTGCAAGTCTCAGTTCAAGGGGTGAAGAGTTTAATCTGATTCTGCGAGGCCTACATGACACCAAAACTCTGTATGTGTCCTCAGACTGCTGGTTGTCATATGGGAAAGACAATCTCAAGCAATACAAAAAATAGATTACTGGCCCATGAAGCTCAAAAGGCTATACTGTTCAAACATAACACTAACAAACTGAATATGAATAGCTAAGTCTCTCACCTGAAGGATAATAGGAGGATATGGAACGCCTCACAAATGTCTGCAATGTCAGGCTGATGATGTACATTTACACCTCTTAGTCACTGTTTAATTTCACAGCCGAAGTAATAAATGCAGAGCCAAAAATGAAAAATGTGTTTCTTACCAAATATGACAAATTGAAAAAGTAAGCTGGGTAAGGCTGTTTGGTATTCAGCATGTACTATATCGGTTTTCATAATGGTAAATTTCATAAATTACACTGTGCATGCAGAGGAATCCATCAAATAACTGTGTGCAGCTGGTCCGCTGAGAAGGATTTGTTCTTTGGAGGTTGTGGACATGTTGCTTTTACACATATTAGGTTCTCCGCATGAATGAAAGAACTCATTTATGACAACAGAGTTTTACAAGGATGCCACCGACCCTACTTCAAACGCTAGTTTACAACACCGTGAATAAAAACATTCCTTTAACTGAGATTATCATGTATGACACCAACCCTCAAAAGCGAAATTGCGCAGTTAATAAATCAGTCTGCTCCTCAACCAACCGGTGAAAAGATGCTGCAAAGCCCAAACATACCTTTGGGGGCAGTGTTGTACCACAGGTGAGAGTGGCAGAGAGAGGCGGCGGGCACTGGAAGGTGAGGTGACAGGAGGTGTTGTGCTGCTCTCTGGGGAGGAGCTCTCCAGACGCAGGGGGAAATAAAAGAAAAAGAAAGAGATGCAGAATGGTAAGAACCAGGCTCGATCAGGCTGTCAGCTCGGGGCTCGTCAAATTGAATACGCCATGCTATTTGAAGTGGAGAGTACATCTGGAACAGAAAAGAGAAGCCAACGTAGGGCAGGCACAGCGGGAGAGCAGCCTTCGCCAAACAAAAAGACAAGTCAAAGAGTGAACACATAAAATGTTCCAACAGATAGCTCTAATCTTTGCTCTGTGTTCGACATCTCCCACTGTCTTTATGTATGTTGTGTTGGTGGCAGCCTGCGAATGTGTGAAAGGGAGAGGAAGAGAGACTATGAGTCTGTCATCAGGAGGAATAAAGACGAAGGAAAAAAGAGTGAATCAATGCAATTTCTTTTTTTTTTGTTGCTAAAATCAGTCATCAACATGACAGGTCAGACAACTTCAGACTCTGCTTTGGAGATTCACTGGAAACTATAATGCGATGGTGGAGGTCGCTTGTTGTTTCAGTGTTTCACTGGCCTGTCCTATGTAGCTTAGCACAGCATAGTGCTCAGGGGCAGCAGAAAAAAATATGACTCATAAATGGAAAAGATCAAATAGTGGCATTTAACAATCCGCAAAGAAATGGTGTCACAGAGGACCTCGTCTTACAGCTTCTCCCCAGGCTAAGAGGATGTGATGTTCTGTCAGCATTGTAATTTATTTCTCACACAGGTCACGGCTTGGCAATCACACCATATATTTAACTTTACTGGTTGGTCTCTCGCTGTAATCCTCAATCACGGTCACGCACATGTATGGTGCATATTCACCATGCTGGAGGTATGAATATAGGTGTATTCATGTACAGTACTTTATGCCTCCAAGAGACTAGACATGACCATAACCCTTTATGCAATATGGAAATATCTGCACATAACCACGTCTGTCAATCTCTTTGGTACAATGGTTTTGATGTTAACCTTTGAATTCACAATGGCTGGCCCGAATATGACCCATGCTAACATTTTTCATTGCCCACATTTATGAATCTCTTAGGCAGCCTGAGTGGAATTGAATATTTAACATGATTTGCATGAACATTATATTGAAGTGCATATTAAAGAAGCAGGATATCTTCAGTATGCAGGGAGAGATGACAGGCAGAGGAAGAAATGATGGATCGATATGTGATTTCCATGTCTGCAACTCCAGTATGTAAATATTTTGTTATGTGGCGCTGCGGAATTGCTGCATCTGAATTTTAAATTCCTTAATTGTTCGAAATGATAAGCAGATGTTGAAGATGGTGAGTGAACAGCTGCCGCCCACTGATCTTATTAGTAGTTGCTAATTCTTTCCACTGTGCCTCTAGTCGTGAAATGTCTGTGTCTTTGCCATCCAATTGATGTCTGTTCGCACGTCGGCGCTCACACTTCTAATCCAGAAGCGAAAATGAACTGTCACGCATGTTTGATTGTTAAAAGTGGCTGCCGGTTTCCGTGACAACACCTCTGCCGATTACTAGTTGGGTTTGGAGTAATGGGCAGGCGAGACTTTTTCATCCAAACCTTTTTTTTTTTTTCTTTCCCCTCCCCGTTTTAAATATTTGAAGTAGGTAATTCAGATGGAGGAGGATGACAATGTGACAGATGCAGCTCTATTTTTCAGGATGAATGTGTGCATGATGCAGCCAGAGAGGATCAGAGAGCAGTTTGAAAAACCCAACAGCTCAGATGGGGGCACAGAGAGCAGGCTTTCCTGCTCACTCCAGTTCCAGCCCTTCTTACTTATTTTTTTATTAACCCCACTCCTACCATAACCATTATGCCTCTGGCTATTACGCACAACATCTCTGCGGACGGACCAACATGTCAGAAAATGACAGGCATTAAATATGACACACAGTCCTTATGCCATCATTGCAGAGAAAGCCATTTTCCTCTCGAGTGATCAGGGCCAGCCCTGGCACATTTGGTGCCCTAGGCGAGGTTACAATTTTGCTTTCCTGGCCTTGCTTATTGCAAAGTCATTTATGACATCATCGTATGAAAGTTGAGCTGAAACCTCGTGGTTGACACTGATTAAAGCTAGCTAACCTAGCAGGCAAACGTTAGCTAGTGCTTTCCAATATAGTTTAGCTAGCGATAGCAGCTAACATTAGCCAGTCAGCTAACTACATTAGCGGCTAGATAACAGGAGTATTCAAAATATGAATATGCACATTAGAAACATTGGTTTTTTGCAGGCTAATATTAGCATTAGCGTTTAGTATGTGTAATTCACAGTCTAATGTGTTGGCCATTTTGATACAACAAAGTCCGTGAAAAATTAAGTTTATGTACACCCACCGGAGTAGTTTGTTCAGTTTTGTTTAATTGAATTTTACTGTGTCATATAGGTCATGTTAATTGTGTTTAGAGTGCATAAGAGTGAGATTATTGCTAGAATACAGGCAACCAAGTTAAACCTGTGAGCCTGTAGAGAGCTGGGTTTATTGTATTTCCCAGCCATTGTTAGACTGCCTATCATTCAGTAAAGAGAATTAAAGGTGTGATGTTTTCAATTAGTTAAACTGAGTAAGAGCAGTCTATGGAACATAAGAGAGTTTTACTCTTGCAGATGAGAAAATGTTCATGGTTGTGTATGCTCCATATTGTTCCTGTATTGTGTAGAAAATGTTCAGGTGCAGTTTACACATGTAGATGTTTGTAGCATTGTGTATGGGATGTTTAAAGTAAGTGAAGTCCATTGAGAAGTTTAAAGCAGGACTGTAAGCTGAAGCTATTACAATGAAGTTCACAGTTCAGAGATAGTAGAGCTGATGCAAGCTGAGTTGAATAATATTGCTGACAACTGTTTTAAATACGTTTTGCACAGGTGATCCCTGTAAATAAATGTGTTGCACCAGTTTGGACCCAGAGCTTCATACTGAACCTGTTCATTTACTCCACTACAAGAAACGGCTCTTAGAAAATGTGTAGCCTATTCTGACCAACTCAACTCAAGTTTTATTTATCACATACACATTACCCCCACCCCTCCATTGTGCAAAGAAATACATGCATACAAGAATACATATCATAATTACTGACTGAAAATAGACATGTTTAACTAACCACTGCCTCCCAGAAACTGTGATAGGTGGAATTGGAAAATGTAATGTACATGAAATAGAAAACTGAATAGAATGGAAGCTGCAGGTTAGTGCTGTTCTAGGTCATAATGTTAATTTTAGTTGTTGTGGGTGGATTTAGTTTAATGTAAAAACATCAACCTGGCCTTGAGTACAAACATTACAATGGAAGCTAACATGAGTTTTGGAATTCAGTTATGATTTATCTGTGCGTAGGTTGAAGCAATGCAATGCATTGAAAATCTGTAGTTACACATTTTGATCACCTGCCATTCTTTAAGGTTCACTATGCCATGGCCACCCCACACTAGCTCTGTGTCCCATCTTGGCCACCCCAGTCAAAATGTATAGGATACGCCACTGCTTGGTTGCCATTCAAAGCTGAATTGGAAATCCAGATCAACAACTATTTGTTGTGGAATGCTGGCTTCCTTGAACTATCTATGCATGAACTGCCACTCTGACCTTTCAGCACTCACTGCTGATTACGTTTTTTTTTTTAAGTGAAAGCCTCCCTTTATGGATACCTGTGTTAAGAGGATGCCTTTCCAACAGTCACCCTGACAGAGAGGATTCCTAAGCCTTTTAAAGCTGTAATTTCAATACTAATGACATGTTCTTGTGAAGAACAGTTCTTCAGATGGGAAGTTATGTAAACTTAAATAATGTATTATTCCACACCATAATATACTGTATAGTCTGTGCATTTTTATTCCCTGAAATTGCTTTATGTTCCTTTTACAGTAACTTTAGATATATTTTCCATGACTTCAGGGATCTCGAGAGGTTAAATCACTTGGTTACAGAGAAATGGTTCCTCGCCAATAGCAATGACAAGCACAGGATTAAGAAGTCACGCAGAAAAGGATAGTATAGTGCATTATTGTTTGGTGCTGAGATATGTCTTTCCCAGTAGATTCACTGTCTGTTCGCCTGCGGCGACATGACCTGCCCGCTCTCTGCTGTGAGCCGCTGCTGCACTGGGATCCTCTCTGCGTTTATTGATTCCAGCCTGTCCGCCCACCAGAGGATCCGTTACCAGTTAACATGACGCAGAGTCCACATATTTAGAGGCCGGAGGGTACAGTATCAGCAGACCGAACTCCGATTGGTGTAATTGAGAGTGATAGGGATCAGTTAGAGCCAGGTTCCAATTGATTAGGTGTGTGTGTATAAACAGATAGAGAGATCAATGGGGAAGGGTCAATAGAAATTACAAATGTTTTAACAAGTACCATTGAGTGACACCAAGAGTTAAGAGGTGTTATGGATTAATGCCATTATTATAGCTTATGTGGAAAAACAAAACTCCAACTACTACTATGACTTCAGGAAAAAAAAAACTTAATATACTGTATGCATAAGTATAATGAAGAGAATGTACACCAGAAGGCACCTCAACAAGAGCTAGCATCAGCAGCTAGCAGCCTGAATGTATCTCATTTTCTTACATATTAGAATTTTGGCTTTCATTGCTGTCATTTTTTAAGTAGTCACAGTAACTTAAAGCCCCCCTCCAGTCAAAAATGTGTTTTTCATCTTGTTCCTACAGTTGGATGTTTGAGCTTCGCTGTGCAGAATGATGTATGTGCAGAGTTTGACACTTGAAGGCTGTTTCCACATTCATCTGCTGAAAGTGGAAAGTTTCTCTGTTCTCAATGAAAATTTGAGTTTACTTAATACTGAGCAACATTTCATGATCTTTTCAGCTGCTATAACCACAGCCATAGAGCTGTGAGTTCACACAGTAAAGAGGTGGAACCTAATTGGTCCTCCTGTCTGCACTTTGAGCACTGATTGGTGCTTTGCAGATGGAAAATAATAGCACCAAGTAAGAGATTGATTTTTGAGATAGAAACTTTTCTTTTATCAAATTTTAGTGCCAATAATGTGGAAAACAAAAAATAAACCAACACAAAATGTTAATAACTTGTCAAAGAATATTTCATGTCAGATAAAACCTTATAACTCTACGGTCATATAATACTGCCACCACTACTTCTCTTCCTGAATGGCTGTGTCGCTTTCACCGCTTCTACAATGCTCTCCATGCAAAGAAATATTGTACATTAACAAGCCTAAGTGTCTGATTTGCTTATTTCTCCGCCTACACATAATTTTATAGGGAGCTATCTTTATTAGCTAATTTACATATTACTGGTGTAATGTTGGCATCTCATCATTCATTTTCTTCTTCTACGATAGTCTGCTCTACATCATTACACTTGGATTTGGAGTGGTACTCAATCAAGCCTCAGGATGTTAATAAAATATGCTGATAACCAAGATGAGATGAATAATGGCAGGAGTCAAGTATGATTTCCAGCCTCACCAGGGAGAGCGTGCGCAACCTACGCCTCGCTCTGGGAGAGGATCACACGGTGCTGCCTGGCTATCAGGGCGGCCGCACGGTGGCTGCGATGGTGGCGATGTAAGGGAAGGCAGGCTTGGTGCATTGCACGATAAGGTTTCTGCACTGCTGTGGACAGCACTGGGGGATTGTGGGAGAGCGCTTATCAGTCTGTGTCAGAGTCTATCAGCATCTGTCATGTTTACTCCTCAGGTGTGCTGGCTGCTGGCTGACTGCTCTGCCAAGGCTCCTTCATATCAGCCAGCTGAGAGCTAACCGGGAGCACAAACAGAAACCCACCCACTGCTGCTGCCGACCAAACCCTCTCTATTACTTCCTCTCTCTCTCCCTTTATATATATATATATAAACCTCTTTTTTTTACAAAGTTTCCTTACATTCCCCGCTCCTTGCTGCCTCATCCTTTTGAATCTTGCTTTGCACTATGTAACCCCTCAACCCCTCTACTACCCCTATTCATCTGTCTCAGAGTGGATATGTGGAGAATCATCCCTTACCAGGATATCAACAGACCCGACCAAAGACCCTCTTTATCCCGGCACATGTTGCCTTTTTTCCAGTCAAGGGGCAGAGCATTATCACCAATCAGTCCATCTCCTTAAGTCGCAGTTCACAATTTCTTCTCTGCTCTCACAGGAGCTAGAACGTGGATTCCAAAAATGGCGGGGTACGCCGGGGGAAAGTGAGACAGCAAGACAGAAAAAAGGATAAACCAAATGTAAATTTTGCTGTTGTATTAAAACATTGCATACTAGATGTGTGTTGAGAGAGAGACACACGCACAACACAGAGGAAGGTGAGAGAAAAGCAAGAGAGAACAAGAGATTTGAGAGAGATTGTCAAAATGTCAC
Source organism: Thunnus maccoyii (assembly GCF_910596095.1). Lineage (NCBI taxonomy): Eukaryota > Metazoa > Chordata > Actinopteri > Scombriformes > Scombridae > Thunnus > Thunnus maccoyii. The sequence goes on along the minus strand of NC_056549.1, from coordinate 12,335,649 downwards.
AGGTGGAAATGTCAGCAGTGAGGTGGAGAGGAGTCAAACTGAGCGAGAGCAGGAGGTTGAAACCATAATTAGTGTCTCTGAGTCACTGCGAGTGGCCCTGTGTGATGTCACCGGCTCCCCGTCCTCTGTATCCACCGCCGAGGACAAGCGCGGGGGACTAGCACGTCCTGACCTCTGGCCTTTCTGAGGAACATGCTGTACTCTCTTCTGTTTTACTGCTGCACAGCCTCCAGTCTCCAAGCCTCAGCCCTGCCTGTGTCGGCTGTAATGACCTCATCACTATTTGTGGGGTCACACTCATGCCTGCCGTGACTGTCTGTGTGTGCGCGTGTGTGTGTGTGAGAGCCCCCTTTTCCAGCGTGCATCTCTCTTATCTCTGGCAGAGCATGAGCAGCTGCTGCATGACTGACAGTAGAATGTAGCGAATACCGTCTGCCCAACCATCTTGCCGGCAAATCAATGTAACATTGGAGCAAATCAGAGCAGCATATGAGAAGTGGCCTCTGTACATTCATCTTCTGCAAGGCAGACGACCGTGGTCTGTGTCATGCTGTTTTCTCCTCACTGTGGTATCACCGGGAGACAGGCAGCCAACCACTGTGGAGGAGTGTGCTTGGGAATGACAAACACCCACTTGATCTCATGAACTTGCATAACAAATGGTTCTCAGAGTCACGGACATGGTCAGGGCCATGAGAGATAGAAAGGATGAGTAATTCAGACAGCTTGCACAAACAAAACAGTACTGAACTCCCAAAACTGTGAAGAAATTGTGAATAATTAGAAACGCATGGATGCAGGATCCAGATGTCATCACGCTGTGGCAGGCAAGGCAAGTGTATGTGAATAAAACCTTTCGAATATAAAGGAAATTTAATGCGCTTCCCATAGAAGAACCAACCCTGACATTTAATCACTTAATTAATAGTTTACATTGGGAAGATTTTAAATTACATTAAAAAACAGTTTAACTACAAAATGTTACGCCAACTGACCAAGTGACATTGGCTAAGTGCATGAATACTACTGGAAAAAGACTCAAACAAAAACCACACATATTTCTCCATGTATGCATTATGTAAATAAAACAAAGTATTATTTGGTCCCCTAAAAACAATTATTTTTGGAAGTTATGTTAAATCTTGTAATGCTACAGTAACCTTGTGTTCACATAGCAGATTTATTTTGAGTGTTTCCTAACAACCAATTTACACTATGATTACTAACGCTGTGTCCTAAATCATTCCCTCGCTCACTCCATTACTGCTACCTACATAATAAACGCTCAGTAGTTTCCTCTACAGTAAGCAGTTAATAGAGATTTCAGACAGTCATTTCATGCTCAGAATCTGGACATTCAAATGAAATGGCGTATAGTGTGCTATACGTATAGTATGTAGGGAATGATTACAGACACAGCCTAGTTACTATCCAATGATGTTTTTCCATTACTGACCCATAACTGAACTTGTAGCCTTTGTCCTGGTTTCTGCTTCAGTTTTTACTGTCCTGCTCCTACTTCGGAGACAAGTTTTGCAAGCTAAACTTTGGCACCCTTTAGGAGGTGGTACCAAATCAGGTTCCAGGTACTTGCGGTGGAATGGGGGGCAGGATGGGAGTGGGTCTCGCAGGGCTGTCGCTCATGATTGGTCAAGCAGATTTATCACCACAGCTCGACTACAACAAGCACAACAACATAGCAGTAACTACCATTTCACATCTGTGTGTACATCGACAGGACTCTTTAAGCTAAAAACTGTTTAATTTTCTAATGACGTACATCCAAAGCTAGCGCCTTTGGAATTACATATAATCGAAGCGGTGTTGCCTTTTCAGTGATGTACATCCAATCCTTCCCGGGTTGTAAAATACAATGGAAAAGCAAGGCAGAACCTTTTCCCTGCAAGTTCTCAAAGGTTCTGGTTAACGGAACCTCCAGGTTAAGGGTTGTTAAATCCCATCAATGGAAAAACGCTCAGAGTGATGAACCTACAGTGAATTATCACCCGCCTCTGCAGAGCCCCTTGGCTTTACAGAACTTCATAGCAAGTTTCAGCTCATTGTTAAGCTGTCCGGCCTGTAACTTTTGGTTCACTCTCAGCAGGCAGCTGTTTTCCAGTGAGAAAGCAATTTTGGCTCTGCTGAAGTAATACAATTTCAAAATAAATCCTTTGACACAGGAGTGGCGAGAAAGAAAATCTGGTGTAAATACAGTGGTTTTCTGCGGCAGTTGTTCTACCAGCGTATGGCACACACTGTGCCAGGATCCGCTGATTGTGTTAGTAATGTGCCATGTTAAACAGATGGGACAAAATGGAGGGAATGGCAGAGTGCTTGTGAGTCTGACCTAGTGATGCATTTCAACAGAAAAAGCGGTCAGGGAGACTGAGCAAAAATACCACCCAACTGGGCTGAAAATAAGAAGGCTCTTCTGTCTGTCTGTAATTCTCACATTGTTCAGCCTCTCATGAAATTATTAAGTCCAAAACCCTGCACTACGAGGATTTCTCTGTCTGGCTCCCACTCTCTCTCCTGATCGTTCTAGCAAAACATGATGTATGTAGATGGTCTCCGAGCTCATCTGTCATTTAAAGAAGACAGTGTCCTGATTCCACCTGGCTGGGAAATGCATACTGTTCTGCTTTCATCTAGTGCCTACCTTGCCTGAACACCCTGCACACTAGGGCTGGGTGATATGGCCAAAAATGTTATCACAATGTTTTTTTATATTGATCAATTATGATAATTATCACAATATATATATTTATCAATAATGATAATAATAATAATAATAATAATAATAATAATAATAATAATGATAACAATAATGCTCAATTTACAGTTTAGAGTATTCTCCTTCAGACAGAACCCTAAAGAAACCGGAAAGAAACAGGTTAATTATGGTTTATAATATACAATTATTTATACAATTATTTATTATCAAAACAAATAAGTGACAAACATTTAAACACTGAGCAAAAAAAACAAACAAACATAAAAATAAAATAAATAAAATAATAAATGTGTAAACAACTGCTGTAATTCCCATCACATCAAATGTCTTCACCTCTCAAACATTTTTGAGGTAGTATGCTGAACATTGATTAAAAAACGTAAATGTTGAGGATGATTATGCTACTGTAAATTATTTTAATATTGCACATTCTTGCAAATTTGACTACAAGTTTTCTTGCAAGAAAGACTAATCTGTCGACTGTCTCAGGATTGTGTTTTTTCTCATGCAGTGCTGCCTCAGAAAATTTTGTTAGGGTACATTTTGCATATGTCGTTGGTGCGAGCTAGCAGATTAGCATGCTAGCCACAGGCTTGTTGCCCTGGCGTTATCACTCACCCTCCCCCACGTCCTCAGCCATGCAACGCTGGTGTTTGGTCAGGAAGCCGCCGGCCTCCCTACGTCGTGTTACCTTTTTTGTCAACAATTTCCTCAGCTTTGGAGGATAAAGCAAGTTCACTTTCACGTCGCTTTCGTGCCCCTTGGTTCCACTCATTTTTTTCCCTCTTTTCCAGAGGACATTCACTTTCACATCCACTTTCTTCACTGGTAGCCGTGGGCCAGTAGCTCAAACAATGCTTTGCGGTAGGAAATGGTGTGTTCTTTGACATGCAGGCCAAATACTGCAGACTGAACAGCTGTTGTCACGTTTATTTCTGTTAAATCTATCCATATCGAGTAAAAAATGTCCAAAGTTTATCTTCGTTATGGACATAAATTTTATCGTGATCCCCTATCGAGATCGTTTTATTGCCCAGCCCTACTGTGCGCCCACCCCTGCACACACACTCCAACAAATGGACATAGCTTACTTGGTGCTTTAAATGAATGTTGCACTGGGGCACGGCTGTCATAGCAAATCACAGTAACACTCAGCATGCTTCTATACCCCTGCTCAAGGAACAGCAAGAGTTCCCTCCATTTATCCTCACTCTATCTCAAGCTCCGAAGTACAGAAAACAAAATAGGGCATTTTTACTGAGTACATAGTTTTTTGGCTGGACCGCAGGGACCGTTTACAGCGCTTCCACAGTCATGTCCGCAAGCATTCAGCCTCTCAGCGGGACTGAGTGCAGCCCAAAGTGCAGCTCACTCTCTGCGAGACGGAAGCTAAGTTTATGCTCGACACAGTGTCCTCAGTGTGAGGGTGCGCGTGGCAAAAATTACGTCATCGTGTTTTTCATGTTGAGCACAAACGCTCCACAAGTTGTCGCCCCGCTTGGTCTTGCACTTCTGAATTCTTGTTACTAGGCACGCACTGCACAAGTGGTCCCATCAATTCTGGTGGAGCTGGGATGGCTGTCCCAGTTAATCTAAAATCGAGAGACGAACAAGCGATAGTAATTACACTACACAAATGCAATGTTTGGTGGTGCGTCAGTGTTTACTACTGTTGCCAGGCCACCTACTTTTCTTTACTTCCGCTCTCTCTCGTAGTTCATTTCATGTGTTTTGCTCTCTTTTACTTATTGTCAGAAAGTGACCACACAACAAAACAGAAAAAAATAACTCAAAAACTCTTCCCATGTCGTGATATGCAGAATAAAGTAAACAAAGACCTGATATTGTAACAAAGAACACTTGTTGACTTGTTGCTTATTCACAGAATATTTTGTTTGTACGCCCCCTGGTGTTTTGGAGAATACTGCAACGGACAACGCATTAAACATAAATGCCTCTGCATGCTTGTAGCTCACACACCATCTGCGGAGGCCCATGCCACGGTGTCTGGCGTAATACCAAACAAAGCTTGAGAGTGAGCGCAGCCCCGAAATAAATTTTAAAAACACACAGTCGCATTTTACATGTGCTCACTAGTAAACAGGGTGCTGTAGGACTGGTAATATGTCACTTTATTAAGTGTTAATATTTTTCCAGATGAGAAAGTAGCCATTTCGATCCCCCAACATGTGGTTTATCCAAATAACGCTTGTTTGTGTCATGTGACATTTAGGTGCGATGTGAGGGTCTGTGCGCTGTCTTAATGTCAATTTCTGCATGTTACATTCGTCTAGTGTCTATTCAAAATAATGCACTTCTGTGTTCATAGTAAATAAAATAAAAGTGATATAACAACATGAAACACACTATTGGGATCATTTACAATTAGCATTAATAATGAATTTAATAGCTACTGCATTAAAACTATTTTTCGGGTTGTGGGTAAGTGAAATAATATATAAAACATATAAAAAATAGCATAATCTTAACTCAACCCTTCTTACAACAGCACCATATAGTCTATGCCCAACATCTGGTGCAATGTATTTTAAGTATTTTTTATGTTTTTTCTTATGTGTATAGCACCTTGAGTTACAACTAGTGTATGAAAAGTGCTATACAAATAAATAAACTGAAACTTACATAAAAAGAAACATCTTAAAAATGCTGACAATATCCATGTCTGATGGTAACCAGGCAACGTACAAATTAAAAACCCTCTTGTGTTTCATACACAGTTCAGCCATACACTAGGTTTTGACCTAGTCTTGTCATTTTGTATCTGGCACATGCCATTTAGTGGCCTGATTTAGAGCAGCTGATGTTATATTACTGCGTGCATGTGAATATGTGCGTACTATGTCAGTGAGAGAGAGCAAACCAAGGGAATGTGTTCCCCACTGTGGACTTGTGTGTACATGCGTTCACCTGTGTGTATTTAAAATTTATGTGTGTTACATTTGGAGGAAGGCTTAATGGGCTAGTACAGTGTAGACAAATGCTCTCTGCATGGGCAAACCCACAAATAGATGATATTCTGCTGTCCTTTTATTAATTCATAAATGTCAGGAAGATCACTGTGGAGCAATGACAGAGGGTTCAGGGAATTTTAATCTCCTTTATAAGAGCAATTTAAAGGTAGAGTCAGTCATTCTGGAGAAAGATTGTTGATATTTGAACTAAACAGCCAAACAAATACACCCCATTCACCCCTGCTCCTTCAGAAGCTCCGCCCCCCAAATTCATGGATGTGCATTGCCAAGGCAACGACCAAAAGAGAAATATGGCGGAATCTAGAATGATACGTCAGCTGTAGAGTCACTTCATGGACAACTGTCCATCCACCCTCTCCGCCTCTCTGCAGCCTTCCCACTTCTCACTTGATCTGTGTTCGTTGTCTCTGTCCGCAGAAGCAGCCGTCTGATATAGCCGTCATTGATACAGTTAGTTGAAAACACATATACAGCGGGATATTTGTGTGATTTAACCAGCTGCCTGCTCAGATTTTGCTTCACCAAACGCAACAGAAACAGACTTGGAGCGTAAAAAAATGCAGTGGGTCTCCATTTTGTCTCGGATTCAGTGTGGATTGATACATTTTAATAAAATGGAAGCATATCTGTTCTGTGAGAAAACACTTTTCTATATGAATTGGCCACAGCCTCTTTCTCTCTCCAGTTTGCCAGCCCTCCTTCACCATTCAATGCTGGAGACGGGAGACTGTCATGTCCTCACACAGACAACTTCCCCCTGTCCTGTGCATAAGCACAAATGCCCCTCTGCTGATTGGCTGGAGTAGCGTTGTGTGGCTCACTCCCAGCAGGACCGTGAGGAGATATTCGTTGAATTTTGACATGAAGTTTATTGGATTAGAATTGCTGACTCTACCTTTAAAGGGAAGCATCCCATGTAGGGCCCATTTCCCCCTCTCCACTCCACATCTCTTTGATCATCTGGGCTTGTCCTCACCTCTCTCTCTACTTCAGCCTTTCCATATCAATCACTGTTTTATATACACTTCATCAAAGCCGCTTTGGGGCAAAATTGAAACACAAAACATCCACAGAGGCTTCGGTTTGATTTCTGACATAGATCCAAACCAAGTGGGAGAGTCTTGTTTTCCTGCTTGAAACAATCTGCATTAATCCTGTACTCCCATGGAGTGCTACAGCTGAGGTGAAGACTTGTTCCACTCCCTGACCAAATACCATTGTACAAAATGAAAACCTGCCAGCCGTGGACTTTCAGATAGTTGCAAATTAGTTAGGGGACTGGCTGATATTTATGTTTTATAATTTCAGCCACATAACACAGGATGTTAAATTAAACCTGATGTAGATGCAGCCTCTGCTGCTACTGTTAATTGTTTTTTTCTAACTGTTATTAGATCTTTTTTGGCCCACAGTGGTGGCTAGAAGTTTTACTGGAGATTTGGGAGTCACAGCAACCAGTGAGAGATAACTCAACAATAAGAGCATACTAGTAAAAAAAAGTGTGTAGGGTCTGCTATGTTGTTATCAGGGATAATGAAATATCAAACCCAAAACAGCACAGAAAAAAATCTTATTATGACCTCATTAACTCCCTTCAACAGGTTTGACTTATAATAGCAATATGACATCCATAAAGCCTGTTAGACTTGCAAAAAAGAGTTGAGTTCCTTTGTGTGTACTTTCCATCATGGATGGATTAACCTGTTTACCAAAACTTTGTCGTTGGGCCCCGATTTGCCTGCACACCTCCCGCCCTCTGTGCCCTGTAGCCCCAGGGTTCCCATCTGTAGTTGGATTTAGGAATATGCACCATGTAAACAAAATACAATATAGAACACAAAATACAATATAAACAGAAATAATTCAGGTCTTAAAACTAGATTTAAAACATAGACCCTCTTTAAGACAGGGCCACACAATTGGCTAATAATGCAGGACCCACTTTGATTGATATTGTACTTTAGTGGTGCAAATTCTCAAATCAATCAATCAATGAATCACATTATGTACAACCAATTGACATGCAGTGAACATGCAGAGGGGCTTTTGCGGCCCTTTGCAGAGACCAATTTGGTTGTAATGTAAAATCCTCTAGATGTTTTCATCTTTCAAATCAAGGAGGGGATTACCCAAAATTCCCAGATGAAAGAGTACATGAAGTAAAGGCAGTTAGTTAGATTCTTCTTTAATGTATGTGCCCATTTGATACCCTTCCAGCAAGGCTGCAAAATATTTGATTCCAGCATGAGGTGTATCCACCCATTCATTGCAATGCAAAGTCATGTTGGAAGCCAGGCGTAAACGTATAATTTGGTCTTTGATTTTAAAATGTGAAATAAAAGTTTGGGAGTCTTCTGCTTTTAATGTGTGGTTATTAACAGTTGCCATAAGAAGAAAAGAACTGAGGCATTTTAGGTTTCTTTAGAAGGAATATCGATCCTTGGTTTGCCATGTTTTTTATTTCTATTTCTTAAGTTTTACTGACATTGCTGATCCTCCAGTGTCAGTCTTTTTCAAGGGATTTATTTGTGTTCACTTTTTCAGAGATCTGTACTTTCATCCACTCAAACCGAGGAAGGACTCTTTATAGCAACACTTCTTTTTATTTGCTGTGAGGGCTGTTCGATTTCAGTTTCAGTTAATCCGTTGTCCTTGTTCCTTACTGAATCAGAAGAACTCTCTTTTATATATAAAAAAGGTTGCTCACTGAGGCAAGACAAGACATCAAGAGAAAAAAATGGGCTAATATGGACCTGAAAGATGCTCACATTTCAGCACTCTGTAGCTACTGTTAGCTAAATGTATATGACCATTTTGTGGATACTAAATCTTCCATAAGATTTAAAGTTTTACAAGTTGCTAAATGCAGGATTAAGGTGACAGCAGTAGTTCAAATTTCCACTGTCGAGCTAACGTCACTAACTAGCTTTAGCTTCTACATCTTGTAAAAGTTGCCATAACAGAGCTGAAATTAAGCTTCATAGCAACACCTTTAAGAATTATTGTTAAGGTCAAGGAAAAGCAGGAGTTTAAATCTAAAAAAAACCCCCATATCTTATGGCTGCATTTTCCGAGCCATCTGTTGTGCTTAATTAGCAACCTCTGCTTGTTAAAATATGGATTCCATCTTGTGTGTATGTTGAACTTCAGGTTGAATTTTTAAGTTTTAAGACTGTGCTCTTGGCAAAACCCAAACCTAACCTCACCTGCTATTTTGTTAATAGTAGAATAAACCACCACAATGGGCCACTAGATAAAAAAGGGGAATGTAACAGACATTGCTAGTAGCTTTTGTGAGTGGTACAATAATGAGCATATACCCCATATAACCACAATTTATTCAGTTAAAATAAACCAAGCTTTTATGCTTAGCATCATATTACATTGTCCCATGACAGCAGCCCTGGCCTTTACCTGCAGTTGTTTCAGAGCACGAATACTTCTGTTAGCTTCTGCTAATGCCTCTATATCCCGAGAGTCGCTTGCTAAATGTTCCATACGGGTTAAGTGCTCACATTATAGGCCACATAGAATATCTTTAAATACCTTTATTAGTAAAAAAAAATGAATAATTCACCAGCTCTGGACCTGAGGGTGTTATTTATAATCAAGATTAGACAACATGGAGTTTATGATTTATGAGTGCTGGGGACAGGGGTACACTGTCATCGCATCTCTCCTCAGCGCAGATGTAACCACTTAACTGTGTTTGTGACACATGCTACACATGAGCAGGGGCCGACTGGTCAGCCTCATCTTAGGGGAGGTCGCAGCTTCATTACACTGTCCGAGATCAGCGTGAGAGCCGGCTCAAACAAGCTAAGACCAATTATTTAGATTAATTCGATACACCCATCCCAACCTCATTCTGCTCACAGCATCTGCTTAGGCTCAAGGAAATGATGATGTACGAGGCGTAATTTAGTCTTGAGAGGGAGAGAGAGAGAGAAATCACCGTGGCTGATTGTGGCCAAATGGAATTCAGATGAACTGCGCTTATTAAGAGGTAAAGGGAATGGGAATGTACAGGTAAGAGGTTTATCAGTGTTAATAAATGCTATGGCCATCTCCTCTGCAAGCTCTATCTATCAGAGGAGAGCCAGGGGGGCCTTCAGTCGTCCAAATGAACTTTACATCATCTCCGCCTGCGAATGATTGGAGATATTAAATCTGCTCATTTCTTCTGCTTTTATGAGAGTATTTCACAGCAGTTGATGAGGAACATGTTGTATGGGTGTCCTCTTACGGTGCTGTTGTTATGCAGAATCGACAGTGATGCTTCCGAATAGACTTCGATGATGCATCCCCGTTGAGTTTGCCTGGCAAAACGCCGTAGAAATTGGCAAGAGGCACAAAACAGTAGCAACAGTGGTCCAAATGTCATTATTACTTACAAATTACACCAGAGTTCATTTTAGCAGCAATGAAATCTTAAATGGGGTTATAAGAACATTATCATGACTGTGTATCACTAAGCTTTATAAAGTAATGGATTTAAATGGAAACTCACTGCTAGTCCTAATGAACCATGAAAAGCATTCTCAGTTTACACAGAGAGAGGGAGAGTGAGAGGGAGGGGTGAAATGATAAAAGAGGAAGGGACGTCTGTTGTCATACGTTTGTGAAATGGAAGACCATTGAGAGTAAATGTCTGTTTTTCTTTTTCTCATTTTATCTGAATGAACATCATCAGGATCATTAAGGTTAGGGTTGGTTTAGGGGAGAAGGACTGAAACTGAAGAGATGGAGATGGAATATGATAGGAAAACCAAAATTTAGTCTTGTCACATGTTCTTTGTAATCAGACGCACTTATTCATTATATTGGTGTTTGTAAACTAACCAATGGATTTGTTGATCATAAAGAAAGACCTCATCATTACTTTTCATGTCTTTCATATCCCAAGAGTTTACTGGCGGACCACCCGAGGACAAAAAAATAGACAAATAAACAGTGAAAGTGCCCTCTAAGGTGCCCCCACAGTATGATAAAGTGCCCTCTAAGGTGCCAGCACAAAGGAGAAAGCATTCCAAAGTTTTGTAATGACTGTCTACTTATGGGTAAATCAGGATTAAATGCCCTATGGAGGGCCTCTATATGTGACAATCTGAAATGAAGTGCCCTCATGGGTGTCCTTTCAGTGGAAGAAAGTTTGATAGTGTCCCATAAAGAACCCCCAAAAGTGAGAAAACACAACGTGCCCTTTAAATGAAGAGAATATAATGCAGTGCCCTATGAGTTGCTGTTGTAATGGGGTTAGCTGGAGGTTCTGTATGGGTGCCCCTCTAGTGAACACAAAAACATGGAAAAAGTACAATTTAGGATTCCCCAAAGTCTAACATACTGAAGTGCAGAATTGGGTTCCCTTTCGATGAAAAAAGTGCACTATAGGATGCATTGTATGGGAGTAAAACATTGTGAAGTGCCCTTCCAGTGAAGAACATGAGATACTGTGCCCTATAGGGTGCCCTTACAAAGGGGTAAACTGGCCGTTATAGTAGAAATTAATGCATCCTTTATGTAGGCTGACCATTAGGAAAATAAAGCACCCTTAAAACATGTATTGGTTGTTGTAGCTGACATTATTCCATTCAGTTGATTTTGGTACAGTACTATTCACCTTGCTCAGTCACACCACCTTTAGATTGTTTGGGTCAGTGCCGTCTAAGCTGCAACCTTGATCCTACGACAATTTGTGAGGTATAGGTCACATAGCAAGGATTTTTTGCAATTAAAATAAGTGTATGGATTAAATTTTATAGGAATGCATTACTAATGTATGTAGACTGTATTTTCTGAGTTGGTTTTATGTTTTAGCCTGTCCAAAGCTGTATAACATGCTAAACTATATGCTAGATGGAGATTTGCTAGCTAGATACATACTTAGCCATGTCTATGCTAAATATTTGGTTCAAACTGGAAACCAACCTTGTGGTGTAGTAAAATCTTTGAGGAAATCATTAGAGTATTCTTTATTCAAAATGTGTTTACAACCCTTCAACTTGGATTAACTTTTGTAGAGAGGGAGATTAGCATTGGGTTACCTTATGATAATAGAATGCCAAGAAGAGACGGAAAATTGAAGACAATACAAAGGGATCTGCAAAATGCAGCTAGAGGCAGCAAGGGAGGAGATGTTAGAGATAAAGAGCATTTGCATTATCCATTAGTGATTAGAGGATTGCCCAGTAGAACTTTAACCTTTGTCTAGGCATGTTAAAATTTTTTAAAAATGTATCCTGTCATGAAATATGGAAGAGAACCCTTTGAGTAATCCTGCTAACGGACAAACAAATGGAGAGGAGTAAAAACAACTTCCTTGGTTGGAGTAAAAACATACCCTACTCGTGTAGTTCTAGTGTTGTATGTCAGTGCCTTACCACCCCAAGGAACTGGAAAAGCATGACAAATGACAGAGCTGCACAATCTGTCAAGGATGTCTGCCAATTCTGTGGCATGGAGGAAGACAGTATTATCACTGAACTTAAGGTGTTCCACTCTTTCTGTGCTCTCCCTACCAGCAATGTCCAAGCTACGTTTCCGTGCCGTAAAGAGATTAATGTGGACACAGTCTTCCTAAAGCTGACAAAACTCCTCAAAAGCCAGTGACAACTGCTTCAGTCGAGCACTCCTTCTCAAAACCGTAGCTGATCAAGACCCAGCTTAGAAATAGATGTGCAGAAGGGGGGCTCTCAGATCTTCTGTTCTCCATTGGGAGGGACATCCCACCTGACCATAACGAGGTCATAAACATTTATGAACTCATGGCTAAAAGAATTCCACTTTTATTTCAACAATCTTGCTTCTCCCCTGACAAGACTGCTCAGAACAGCTAATTCTCAAAATGTTAATAATTCCATGTTTTTACTACAGATGTGTTTGAGAAATAAACATTTAAAACATTACCCATTCCCTGTATTTTATTACAGAGATGTTTGCAAAATGAATGTTTAAAAAGTAAGTCCTTTTTTATACAGAGTTGTTGATTCCTTATATTCTGAGTCACCCTATAAAATGTTCATATTAATTGGGGATGTAGCCTTTTTACCAAACATGCATCGTTATTCTCTGCTGATAGGTGCCCACTGAATGTATCAGGTGCCCTTTTTTATTTTTTTGCCCCTGCCCCTCAGACAGCCTGAGTCTGCCACTGCAAGGGTCTGTGACATTACATTGACCCTCTTCATTCATTACATTATACGGTCTTTGCATCACAGATCTATATGCATTCATAAGTGTGGCTTTATACCATACATGAAGGGTTCTTTAGTTGGTATCTGCACAAGTGTATGTCTGGTGGAGAGCGAGGAGGGGCATCAGAGAGCACAAACAAAGATGTGTCACCTTGTACCCACGTAAACCATTTAACTTTCCTCCTATGCAGCTAATGCATTCCCCGTTGTTCTCCCATTTCCAAAGAGTTTGATTGCATTTTACAAATTTGTTTTACGAGAGAAAACCTTCCAAACCTTTTCATGTTTAAATTAGATGAGATATATAGATCTGGAGTTAAGTTAGATTAAGGTAGGTAAACACACTGCTGCTGGTGTAGAAATCAAGCAAAACTCCAGGACAAATGCTGCTTTTAAAGCCTTTATTTAAATAAGAGCCTGTGTTTGTAACCATGTTTTCCACCTGGCTATATGCACATGCTGGTGTCCACTCCGAGCTATAGATTCATGTCTTTGTGGGAGCCAGGATGCAGCCATGTGTTATGCTTGCTAATGAACCCGAGGGATGAGAAGAAAGAAACCTTGTTTACTCAATGGAGATAACAACAGCTCAATCACCTACCTGACCTGAATGCTTAATTGGTATCATTATTAAACTGGGGACAACTAAAAGAAGATAAGTTTCCCATTTGCATAGCAGACCGGAGATGATAACTGACGCTGCATGTCACCTGTAGACAAGGAACTTCAATCATTGTATAGGCTAGATTTATAGTTTGCTTACTTTATGAGCGAGAGCAGAAGGAGTTTTATCTTCTTAGTATTCTGTAAAGAGCTGACAACACATGCATACATATATCACAGATTTAATACAACTATGACATCCTTACCATATGGTAATCAAACTAACTGTTGTTGCAAACACTGCACAATCCAGCCGCTCAGGACCGTCTGGAAGTCTTTACTGTGGATCTGCAACCCTCAGTGAAGCTGCTGTAGTGGACACCAGCTGATCTGAGCTAATCCATTTATCAGAACAGAGCTGAATCTGTAATATTGCTTTCCGTTGAGTGCTGTGACAGGTGCCATCTGATGTGCGTGCATGCATTGCCTGGCTGCACGGCGGCCAGCTTAAGTGAAATGTCACTTTTTACAGTGTGCCTGATTGCATATGCCTCTCAGAATGACACCGACCAAGCCGGAACTCACTGGAGGCTTCTCTGGATAGATATTAATTTCACTCAGATGTGGCCACAGAGGGGCTGAGTGCATGAGTGGATGAATGCACACAGTCACACATATCTAGCCGCAAAACCACAGCTTGAGCCCTTGCTCGGTATTTCATTATCGCTATGACTTTCTTGCCATTACCTCTCCGCCGGCATTCGATCCTGGAATGAAATGTCACTTCCCCTTGTTATTTACATGGTGATTATAACATGCGTATGTTTGGTTCTGTGTCTGTACATTATGTCCATTTCCTCCTCCACAGAACACATGCACACACATTTTACATGCATGGAAATGACTGCTCTTGACCAGCCTACTAGTCAGGTGGTAGTTATAAATGTGTGAAATGTGACAGGCAGCCAATTTTACACCCTGCTCTATGATCAAACAAATCCATTTTATGGCCAGTGTGTGTCTATATTTCTGATAATAACTGTAAATGCGATTCATGAGCCAGCCTGTTATCAACATGGCATAATGTCCTTCAGACTTTAGCAAACAGTTCGATGACCCCAGTGGAAATTATAAGTGTAAGGGTCACTCAGAAAACTTGTTCCACAGTGGAATATTTGAGGGCATTATACTGTTAATAAACTTAATCACACACAGACTCTCAATTAAAATGGCAGACGGTAAATATAGTGCACTATATAGTAAATAGGGAGTGATTTCAGTCTGTTTTTGAATATGAAAGTGACACTTTGGCAAATACACTCCCTCAATCTCTTGCCAAGGGTTAGATAAGAAGATTAACAGTCTAATATCTGTACGGTCAATATGAAGCCGCAGCTAGCAGTCAATTATCTTAGCTTAACATAAAGACTGAGGTAACAAAATCCTCCTACCAGCACCTCTAAAGCTAACTAATTAAGAAGATAGAACGTGTTATTTAGTGAGCTTTAGGGGTGCTGGTTGGCGGATTTTATTTAGCGTGAGCCAGGCTAGCTGTTTCCCCCTGTTTCCAGTCTTTGTGCTAAGCTAACCAGCTGCTGCCTGTAGCTTCATAGTTAACGGACAGACATGTTATCAATCTTCTCATCTAACTCTGAGCAAGAAAGCAATTAAAGCATCCTAAAATGTCAAACTATTCCTCTACAGAACTCAAAAACTCCTTGTTGCAACCATAGAGGTCTTCCGTTTCTGTTGTGATCACAGATCTCTCCAAGAACGGCTACAAAATCACTCTCACTTTTCATAACCTAGGCCGGAGACAGCACATATTCTTATTTCCTCAATCATATGCAGGCATTCAAAGCACCCACTCAGCAGTATTGGTTGGGACCAGAGGAAGCCATATTATAGCCATAAATTGGTCCGGATACAAGTGTCTTTGGAGACTTCGATTCATCAGGGAGTTTAGGACAGGAGGGCTGAGGGGGTAGATCTTAGGTTTCTTATTGATGTGCTCATTACTGTCAGTTCTACCAACTGTAGATGGTTCCAGCCGAACAAGCTCAATCCTGCAACACCAAATTGGCATGTATGAAATAAGAAAATAGATTGTATCCATTACCTTCCCTCCGCAGTGTGCATTTTGCATGTCATTACCTAGCTCCTATGTATCAGGCATCAGAACCCATTACAACAGCGAGTGGGAGGATAACTATACTCTCAAACTCTATCTTTTCTATAAAGTCATTTGTAGCAAAGGTGTTTCAGTCAGGCCTCTGACAGTGGCCTGGAATATTGAAGAGTTTTGTGTCACTCTTAAGTGCCAAGTATTGTGTATGTGTTTGTGTGTGTGCGTGTGTGTGTGTGTGCCTTTGTGTACTTGTCCCGCCTGAATACAGATGGTCTATTATGGATATAGAGAGCACTGAATGACAGCACTTGCTGTTCCTGCAGCTCAACGGCCGACAGAGGAACATTTACTGCTACACTGACTGAACGAAGATGGCTGGATGTGAACAAAGGCCTTTTCCAGGCAGTTTTTAAAGTATCCAGTGCACTGTTAGTTTAGCAAGCTGGATCTCAGTACCTAGCAAGGCCAAGAATTGATTGATCATTTCACCCAGAGCTTCTGAGCTTAAAGTCAATGCATAATGACTAATTGGTAGGCAAACAATTTGAATGCAAACACTGGCATCTGCTATGGAGTCTGCTCACCAGGGTGGGTAATTATTCAACAACGTTAACTAAAACACACTGCTGTTGTCTGCTTCAAAAAGGGAACGCTTCAATCACGCTACAACTGGTCTTATTAGTGAGTGGTGTGATTTGTTGGCCATTCGTAGGAGTAAGAAAGTGTAGTTAGGGGAGCAGTAAATGAACTGTCTGATACAGTGAATTTAGCATGCATATTATTCCATATCAAGGTCGGATATTCACAGGGCCTACAGGGAAAAACGCCCTTGAAAGTTCATAAAATGCCACTGAGCTCATAAAACGCTCCTAAAATCAGTTCAGCAGCAAAAATCTATCATGTAATATATTTTAGTAACATTTATGAGTAAAACAATATGGCCAAAGATTATGGGATCATTAAAATATTAAGACACTGGGATGCTTATATTCCCTAGCAGCATTATATCATTTTTTATCACTCTAATTTCCTGTTCAAAAAACAGCAGCATAGGTAATTTATTACACAGTAACACTATTAGTCAAAAGCTTCTGATAAATAAACTTCTACTCAAGGCGGAATTACCAAAGTGGGTAACTGACCTCCAGGTTGTGTGGCAATTATATAGTGGTAATTTGATTAATAACCAATTTGTTTGGTGCGCCACCAAAGCATATCCTTAACGCTACTGGAGTGAATTTAATTAATTCAATTTTTTTTTATCAAAAATTGAATAAAAATATATGAAACGCAAAAGGTATTGCTTGTGATAATTTTCTGATGAAACCACAGATAATTATCAGTATAATAATAATAATAATAATTCAGTTCTTCTTGGTTTTATGAAGTTTTTTAGCATCTTTTGGCTTTATTGCCCGACTCTAAATGAATGCTAATGTTGCTCCGAGTCTGCTGGATGTGTAAATAAGCAACTGTTTGCTAACATGTTTGCCATGTCAACTTTACAAGGTGATAATGTTGTTGTGTTTACACCTTGTTGCCTGCCCCCAAGTGGCCCAATAAACAAACAAACAAACAAAACCAAAAAAAAACAAACAGTTAATGCAGGTTTAAACTAATTTGTGTTAAATTAAATGTACACACATTAACTGATACACAAAACTGGGGCAGGTTGGTCTTCCAGTATAAAAATACTGGTTTGTTTTTAGCACACATGGGCAAAATGGACTAGGGGAATAAGTTTGTGGGGGCTCTTGATGGGGCCCACAGCTCATTTTTAGCTAGGGGCCCCTAGCAGGTAATTTGACTCTACTCTACTGAAATACTGATGCTGTTAATTCAGTGGTTTAGTCCTAACTTATATACAATTTGCCTCCAACATACATCAGTCATTAGTAGTGGCAAAGTATATAGCCCTTTACTACAAGCATGTCTCAAAGGGTTTTATAGAGAAAGAGCCTACCTGGATTTATTAATCTCTTACAAAAAACCCCATAAAACAACGATTCAGTAAGTGCAACAAATCATACAATTATAACAGGGCTATCATAACCTTGCCCAGGTTACCTTATAATTGGCTCCCAACAGCAGGTTTCTATATCGCTGTTGTCTAAATTAAGTCCCAAACCAGACAGCACAGGGTCGGTCATATAAGCGCAGTGAGAATAGATGTGTTTGATTTTGGATTTAAGGGCTTTTTTTTGGAATTTAATTGCAACAGGATTTGGTGCCAGAGATTAGCACCTGGGGAGGAAAAAATGCTCCACTGCTTGCAGATTTTTTCCTTGATTCAGCAAGCTAACAGCATCCTGTAACCGGAGGACATGAAAGGGTAGATGAAGGATGAAGAGGTTGAATGATTTACAGTACAGCATATGTCAACAGGAGCATTTTAAAATCCAGTCTGGCTGAAACTGAAGCCTGTGAAATAAACGTCAGAGCAGGTGTAATTTGGTCAGAATGTCTAATAAATGTCTAATTTCTATTTGATGTTTGGGGAGATACATTTTGTAAAGGATTATATGAACTGGTGGGCTAGAAAACGAGACTTTACAGTAATCAGGTCTTAATGAAATTAATTAAATCGGGTATTGTCAGAGAGTTTCAGCATTAGCCATATGTAATAGAGAATGGATTTTTAAAGCTTACAGAGGTTCAGAAATTAGTCAAACCTAACACAAAGCCTTTAAACTGCGGAACTCTGGATAATCACACCATCCCTAAAATTTAAAGGGATGTCCCTGACATGTAACAACAACTGACATCTTAGGCTTAATGTAGACTTGTGTGTTGTTGGAATAACAGCGACATACAACTGATGTATGTTGTTTTGAGAGGAGGTCACTCGTGGGAAGATACAAGGTTTTCATGGGAATTTGTTAGTATCAAGAGTTGTTGAGCCTGTCTCCCAGTTGCTCAGGAGTCATCAATCCACGGGAACTATATCTTGGGCCCACATAGTTAATCTCTCCGCTATCCTGCTCTGTCAGGATAAGTAACAATACTAAGTCTTCATTTGCCTCCTTTTGCAGCTCACCTCCCTCATAAATAAACTAATTAACTTGGTCTGGGCAGTGGTGTGTGTGTGTAGAGAAGTGTTCCATGTTAGCAAACACACACGTATGGAAATTCACATGGACGCACGTATATATTAAGGTATCATGAACATACATACAGTATACTCATATATTCTTTCCCACTCACTCCTCCTCTCCTTCCATGTTCATGTCATATTGTGTGCAGGTCCAGATGAATACAAATCAGCCCTCTCCTGTCTATCTGGGTTTAAGGGATTGTAGCTTGGTAAATAACCAGAAACAATGCGAGAGCGAGTGGAAGAAGAGATATCACCAAGGACCAACAGATATGAGGATGAACAGTTGAGCAGCTCTCTCATGACATCATTAGTCATCAGCGGTAAGACGACGGACTGGAAATCCTACTTCAACCACAGAGACAAGAGCATTATTTCACGGATGATAATTCTTATCAAACATTCATAGTTTGTGGGTCTTACTGTATGTCCACATATGAATCCCTAAACTGTCAATCCACCAGATTATCCAGAGTAATTACACAAGTGAGAGAAAAAAAAATTAAATGGCAGAAATTTTAGCAACTTTTGCATGGATTGGCATGGAATTTGGTACAGACAGTCATGGTGCCCGAAGGATTAATCCTAAGGATTTTGGTGATCACCTGACATTTGCTTTAGCACCACAGGCAGGTAAAGTTTTAAATTATTCAGTGAAATATCTTGACATCTACCTAATGGATTGGTGCAAATTTGGTCCAGACATTCATCACTCCCAGAGGAGGAATCCTAATGACTTTCGTGATCCCTTGACGTTTCCGTTAGCGTCACCAGCAGGTTGACATTTCAGAATATTTGAATGGATTGCTGCAAAACAGACAGACATTCATGTTGCCCACATGATGACATGTAATAACTTTGGCAATCTCTTCACTTTTCACTCAGGTAAAACATTTAGAGTCCCCCTCCACTCAAAAATATGTTTTTCTTCTTCTTCATTCACTTGTGCAGAATGATGTATGTGCACTGGAAGGCTGTTTTCACATCAATCTGCTGAGTTTCTCTGTGTTAATTGAAAATCTGATTTTAAGAGGGTGAGCCTATGAGCATGATTTGTGACATCACAACTAGTTTGGAAGCCAATCGCGGTTCAGTGTGCAACTTACTGTACAGAAGTGTGATGTGGGAGCTTGAAGCCTCCAGTGCACAAACACTGAGAATGTACTTTATAGTGAAGTGGGAGATATCTTGTGTCCAGCACTTAAACTTTTGAAATGAAGAAAATTTGCATATCCATAAATCCTGTCATTTTTAATGAGGGAGAAGGAGTAGATGTTATTTGAAGGTAATACAATTTATGGTATACTTAGTAATTCTACTTTTTTGTGGAAAAAACACTTCATACACACATTATTCTTCCAAGCAGAGTATTTTTTTAATATGTTTTAATGCATGTCACGAGGGGATCTTTCATTTTTCCAATAGCTCGGTTTACTATTAAGCACTAATTAGCAAATGTATGCAAATTTGAACATTTGAAATCAGCTCGTTTCTCAGCTTCATAATGAGCTATACGGTCTACCTGTCAATTAGTTCTTCTGTATTACTGTGAATCTCATGTCAGCATGTTGCAACAGCACAAAGTCACTGACTGAGTCTATTATATGGATAGCAGGTAATGACTGCAATACTGTATATTCCTTCACGATGCTGTTTTTACTTCCTCAGCAAATCACCTCCTCCACATCTACCAAAGCCTCCCAAATAACCTCCCCTAGTCCTCTGGGAAACAGATATTATACAAAAAGCCAATCTATTGCAAAAGCCCTGACAGAAATCTTATACATTATTTTTGGGGAGAGCGGCGGAAGAGTGAGAGTGGGGGAAAAGGTAATCCATTTTAATAGAGCTGTCTCTCTGTTATTGGCAACTTTCCCTCCGTGCACCTCTTTTCAGTTTCATATAAGACACTACATGCGGTGAGAGTGTGTGTGTCAGCACAATACTGTAAATAATAAAAGAGCCACAGTAGCGATAGGAAACTGCAAGTCTTGAAATAGCTTTGAGGGGAGAGAATATTTATTCACTTTAATGATCATGCCCTTTATTGACTTTTTGGAAAATCCAATATTCAGCCTGCAAGCCAGTGAGAATCTTTCTCATCGCACTGTAATTTCACGATCGTCTCTGGGACAATAAGCATTTATAACCTTCAAACAGACATCACAAACAGGCACACACAGACAACTCCACAGAGCTAGATGCAGAAAATAACGCGCTGTATGTACTTATGTGCACACATAACTCACATTGGCTTTATGCTCAATCATGGATTTCTCATAAATGTCTGTCCTCAGTAATCTGTAACTGATTACTTTCAGTCGTCATATTTTCAGGATGGCATCATGTTTATGTAGATGAGCACAAACGCATGGAGTACATATGGCTGTGTGCATCTGAACATAAGGAAACTCTTGTCACCTTGGTCACTGGTCACACCTGGGCTTTTTTCTTTTGTTCCAATGTCATATGCTGTTGGCCATCATCACACTGCAGTAGCCAAGGATGAGACAAAACATGATTTTGTCTGGCAGCCAGTTTCTGGCACTGCATTGATACATGGTAATCCAGCTGTCAGCGGGGAGCTGGGGGGGAGAAAGCTGCGATAGGGGAAGGAAGAAGTAACAGAAAGAGAAGAAAAACAAAAAGAGTAGGATAAAGAAAGTAATGGTTTTCGATAGAAAACTCAGAATAACAGGCAACACATATACAAACACAATATAGACAGCTTGATGTTTTACAAATATTACAGCAGCCACGTTGAGTGACATCAAGGACTCCAATGAACCGGCTGTGCAAAAATAAAGTCTAAACATATAACATCTTGCTAGTCCTGATGCAAAACACTACAATTTGTAGCTTGGAAAGATTGTGCAAGCAAACCGACTGTTAGTAATCAGTGTTATTGTTAAAATGCAAATTCTAACGACAGTGCTATCTTCCACTGCATTCACAGACCCTTTCCTGTCCAGATACTTTTATCGCAAACAAGCAGACATCATCTAAACACTAGATTGAACAAAAATTCAGTTGGAAATGATCAGTTCCCAGCTAAGAATGTCCACAACTATATATGACACACTGACTGTTTTACATTATTAGTATCCTGCTTATGATCAGGGTTTTGGAATATCCTGGTTATGTTTTGTGCATGTAAACACCATATCCTGGTTTCTGATATCTGGATAATCCTTTATTCTGGTTTTGAGGAACCTTGATATGCTAACTGGAGTACTCCAATAGAAACCAGGATACTGTGGCATGTGAATACCTGATCCAGGTTTCTGAACATCGTCTGTTGGTAGAGAAATGAACGGCTGAGATGACACAATTGGACAGATGATCAGAAACCTGGATACTGTTAGAATCATGTTAAATATAAATGTCATATCCCAAATATGATCAAAACCAGGATGAGACTCCAAACCAAGATACTCGTGTGCATGTAAACACAGCAACTCTGATGAGACAGCAAAGTCGGCTGTTCACAGCTATAATTTGGTTGACCTTTTGGAACACGTAACGATATTTTGCTTCCTAGCCCTCACGCCGTTCAGCCATGATAGAGCCCGCTGTGGAGCTGGTAAATAATCTCTGTCTTGCTCATACACACTTCATCAGAACATGACCCTTGAACCTAAGACGTGATTATCAGCTGGGCATGCAAAACCGATTCATCATTGCCCCTGACCATCAGGAGCACTGAAGGATTGCCAGTAATGCATTTGTGTGTAGATGAATTTATGGTATCTCATTAATGTCAGTTGGAATATGTTCAGCTTCCACGTTCACCAACTCCGCTTATACAGTACCAATCACATAAATGCATTAAATTATCCTGCTATGAGAGCGAGAGAGAGGCTATTGAGAGTGAAGCTGTCTGCATTGACTAAGCGTCTCCAGTTTCAGTATTGATGATGTATTGATTTGCAGTTAGATGTTGGGGCTGATTTGATGGCAAATGTCCAGTGAAAGCTTTTCAATAAAGATTCTGTTGGGTTTTTTCGTATGATTTGATCCTACACCTCACATTTTGACCACAAAAAGCATCCATATGATTATACTATCTAAATAAAGTGTACCCTGATATTTGTGTGCTCTGTAGACAGTCATTACATAATTGAAAATTGAGGCAGTGAACATTTCTCTCTGTGCATTTAGGCTTTTAATTCAAACCTGTCACAGTCACAGTGCACAAATAGGCAAAGCACATGCTTAATTGTATTGAATGTGGTTTACAGGCCTCTATAATACACCTTATGTGGATTAATGGCCCCTAGAGGAGCTGCATCTTCAGGTCTAAGACATTACTTCACAGGCATTTCTGCCCTGTTGCAACCAATTTCTGTATTGTTATTTAGTAAATGAAGGCCTATATCTCATTGTTGAAATATGTACACTTTTCCTGAGTTAATGGTTAATCTATTCTAACATGCTTTTAAACAAATTATGTAGACTATACACGTCTTGGCCTTTCTGCATGTGTGCCGCATCTTGAAATATGATCTGTTAATGGCCGAGTTTTATGCAATTATTGAGAAATCTTTGGTTTAATTCCCATAAATTTGCGGTAATGTGAGTACTCGACTGGAGTTGTACTTAACAGCTCAGATGTGAGGCTGCAGGCTCGATGATGATTGCTAGTTGTGCTGGGGGATGGAGGAAGGTGGCAGGGACCCAGGGAAAGTGACTTCCCCGGGGCGTGTAGGTGGGATAATCCAGACAGGCCTGGACATATTTAATTCCCTTGGAAGGGGTGGTCTGCAGAAGAATTAAGCCACCTTATTGCCCAGTGTCAGTGGAAATGATTCATATATAACTACTGTTAAGCCAGAGTTGTCACAACCTGGCTCAAGGCTGGATAAAGGAAAGGAGATCACACATGAGTTATCACTAAAAAAGTATTATTTTACATAACTAAAAGAGAGAGACAAACTAAATAAGAGTATATTCTAATCATATTTGTATTATATCATGTTATATTACCATGAAAAACAACTGTTTTTGGTTAATTATCTAGACATAATGTCAAACTGTGTTAAAACAAAAAGGACCAAAGCCATTGCTCCTGTACATCCGCATGTTAACTGTATTTATGACGTGCTAGAATCAATCACACAGTTTGTTATTCATGTTATTCATTTATAAATGTGCAAGTGAAGCTCAGAAGTTAAATCCTGTCAATGTATTGCAGATTGTAAGATGTTTTCTCCATGCTGCTGCTGCCATGTTTACTCTAAGGATAAAACTCAGTCTGCATGACATGGCTGTACAGATTTGAAAGTTTTGTGTTTACTCCTGGGCTTCTCGCTGAAGTAGTGGAGCACAGTTGGCATACACAAACATACTTAGCTGTACTTAACTCCCCATGGATACATTTTGAGCAGCACCAAAACAAGTGGTGGTGGTGAAAATCCCGAAGCAGTACCAAGCAAACAACAGAAACAACATACTGCGTGTGTTGAACAGGCTACCACTATGTCTGTATGCTCTGCTTTAATTAATTAACAGGTCAGCTCAAAGCAGTAATGACAACTGCAGCTAATATTTAAAGCACTGCTGCATTGTAGAGCATCATCCAGTGGACAACATATCTCCATGTCCAGAATTAGTGTGGCAGCATATAGTAATAACAACAGTGCTGTGCAGCCCTGTGGAGGGCACTGTGGAGACGTGGACAGAAACAGACAAGTCTGATACAGTTCAGCAGCCCAGTTGATCAGACTGAAGATCTGTTCTAATAGGGACCATGGGATAGACTTATTATGCATCTTGATAACTTCCTCGAGCTCAAGGGATTGCAAAATGAACATTGTACATTGTGATAAACTGTACTCAACACCCTGTATGTGTGTGAATGAAAGACAGACGGTGACTGGATGGACAACTAATCGATACATAGAGTACAGGCCAGATGAAGGGTGCACATACCCAGTTTTGAAGGTGTCACAAATCATGTAATATCCAGTTTTGATACTTTTTAGTTAAGCAACAGTCATGTAAAGTGCTGTCATGGAGTCCAATGACGAGACCGGCTTGAATAATGATAAGCTTCTGCAGTGAGATCAGTTCAATAATGTAACCTTGAATGGTCTAAAAGGGTAGATTTGTTTCCAAATTCAATTTAATTTGTCACAAAAATGCCGTCTTAAGTCTCTGCTACAAATTATATTAGGCATTTTACATATATTTTTTTCTTATGATGTCTGGGATGTTGACAGATCGGATTTTCATTATGAAGGAAGGAAAGCAGTGTGTATTAATAACAGGTAGTGTGTGTGTGTGTTTGTGTGTCTGTGTGTCTGTGTGTGTGAAAGAGAGACAGATGCTGAATGGATGGACAACCAATCAATAGATGGAGTGTCGAGCAGATGAGGAGAGCAGATACTCATTTCTGAAGTAAATAGCCACTTGCTTATTGTGACCAATTGAGTGTGTCATTGATTAGTAAGCATACTCCGAGGAGACTCTCAGCAATGTTGAGCAGCAGCCACAGAGAGACGATACTGTTTTGTGTCCTTGGTCCACAGACGATGTTTCTCACAGTTAAAATGAATATTTTCTATTGTATGAAACTATTCATATTCAGGAGCTGGAACTAACAGTCGTTTAAGCCTTGGGTAACAGATGTCTTCCTTTAACTTATGCAGGATAGAGAGTCTACTTACCTATAGTATCATATAATATTTTGGCAGGTAGGCATAAGTTAAAGCTGCTACAGTACAATCAATATTTTTATATCAATAAGGGCTCAAATTACTGTGTATGAAAAGTGGTTGCTCATAGTGACGAACCCAGAGATAATTATCTCATGACTCTGCAGATCCCCTCAGCACTACAGAGAGTTTTAACTTTTTTTTTAGCTCATTGTTTTGGTTTTACAGCCCGCGACTTTAGTGTTTTGGTAGAATTTATTGTATTTTAACTTGTATTTGTATCAGTTGCACTTGTTGTATTAGTGTTTATGCAGATGGAAATGAGCTCTTAGCTAAATCTAGTACAATACATCCCTACTCCCTTTGTGAGATGAATGTTTTCTTTGGTACGTGGTCCCTGACAAATAAACTAATCATCATCAGAGTTGTAGCAGGCAGCTAAAAAGCTCTCAAAACCCCACTGTATTCTACCTGCCCTGCACCAAACAGCAGACAGACAAAGTTAGATATTTCCCTCAGGAGTTGGTTTGACTTGTATTCATTCATTCATTCAGAAATGTGACTCCAAATGAATGCTAATGTTGTTCCATGTGTGCTAGATGAGTAAAAAGCGAATTTTTGCTAACATGTTCACTATATCAAATATATATGAAATGCTGGTTTCAATCATGTCTCAGATATCTGCATATAAGGTATTATAAGACCCCATATTTATACAACTAATTGAGATAAATGTAATAGTTTATTTAGCTGCCCCTCGTATTTTGTTGAGAGCAGTTAGAATGCAACTAAATGTCAAAAAGTAAAGGTATAAATAAAAACAGCAGTATGACAGTCATTTTGCATACTGAGAGTACATTGAATGCTGTAAGCAATTACTGCCGAGAATTGCTGAGGCCTGAATTTAATAAAACAGAAACCTGTTGTTTATGGCACAGTCATAGTCACAAAGCTGGAAAAAAACCCCACCAAGAATGTAATATGATATTAGTGCAGATACACTGTAGAAATAAATGTAGACTATGTATAGGATCTTATCGTAAACATTTGACAAATAGTACTAGAAACACTGATTACCAGTCAGTGTAAAACGTAAGATGGAAGAAATGTAAAATGAGTGCCGTCTGTATAGGGATATCAGATATATTATATTACATTATTAAAGCAACCAATTCCATAACATGAAAAAAAGCACACCAGCAAATGGACATACAGTCAATTTGTCTGCCATTCAGAGGATTGTGAATGATGCCTCTCTCCCATTACTAAGTGCACAGAAGAAAAGGTTAGTCGTTTTAGATTGGACCCACTGTAAGAAATGTGCAGTGATTTTTACAGTAATCAACTGGCAGCAATTGACAAGTAACTTACTGTAAAAAATAAATTATGGTAAGTTTACTGGGGTTATATTTACAGTAGCAATATTGTAACTGTAAAATGAAACACAGTAATTTAATGACACTGTACTTAAAATCACAGTAAGGAAATCATAACTGTAAAATGAAACATTTGAAATGAAACATTATTCATGTAATGCTGTAAACCACACTTTTAAATGAGTACAGAGCCAGCTCTTTAAATGACAATTATTTATTATTGACTGTTGAACAGGAACAAACATATTTACTTATTTTCATTGTGCGCAGGGATTGTGCATACCGTGTTTACAGAAATCTAATGGCCTTCTTCCATATGGCTGAAACACCCACGCCGAATAGTGAACTGCTGCAATTATATCTGTGATGCACAGTGCAAATGGTTTCCCCTCGGACAGGACAGCAGAACAAACTAAGTTGTTTACCCTTAATGATATATTAGAGGTGCACTGGTTCGCACAAACTGCAGTGAAAGAGCCTGTTGCCTGCTGCTCTTCTTCTACCACCTCACAATGGCTGTTTCCTCTGTTACCCATCCTCCTTTGCAAGATTTAAAACTGATCTGATATGTAACACAAAACATTTTGCTGCGGAGACCAATATTTACTGATTTTCTACAGTAGTAGAATGGTTACTGTGATTTTCTACAGTAGTATAATGGTTTCTGTGATTTTCTACAGTACTATAATGGTTACAGTGATTTTCTACTGTACTATAATGGTTACTGTGTTTTTAGTCCTAATACACAATACTATACTGTAAAAAATTATTCAAAGTAATTAACTGTGCAGAAACACAGCAAACCAGCCATTTTTTACAGTGCACAGCACTGCAGCAACTTTATCAGCACAGATGCTTTTGAAGAACTCCATTTCATAGATTTCATTCTGAAAGAAGGGTTCAAATTGGTGTTTAACTTGACCCTGAGGGCATTAAAATAGGTCAGTGTATCTCCCCTGTCATTTCTAAAGGCAGTCTTCTTTTTTTGAAAGTCTTGGTGGAACCTGAGGACATGAAAGCAACTCATTAAAGATACAGATTTTTCACCGGATTTATGGTATATCAGGAGTCTCTTTCAGGTTGGGCATCTAATTAGACTGCTTTCTCGGGTGGTACTGTACTGCAGGAATGACTGCGGTGAGGACATAGCGAGGGTGTTAAAGAACACTTTAGATGAAACACATGGATGGATGTTTCTGAGTTGGATCTGGAAATGAAGACTTTTGAACAAGGTGACCAGGACAGTTTGTCCTTTTTGCTTGACAGATCTGCCCTGGATGGCCTCAGTATTCAGGCTTAATATAAGAACAAAACTGAACAGTTTTCTTTTGAGCATTTGATCTACTGAATCCTCAAAGGAAATCTGTCATTTCTCCACCAGATATGAATCATGCATGATAACTAGATTATACTGTCAGTGCTGCAGCTTACACCAACGTAGTGTTCACAGTGACATAAGAAACACAACTAGACAGAGATGTGGGAACAGATAACGTTCACACAGGTACAGAATAGCACACACGCACGTACAGACAGATCTGTGCATGTAAGCATGCACGCAAGGTATTTTTAGGGCAATGTCTTTGTTTTTAGAAGCCAACACGTACAGTAAAAGCTGGCAAAATTGCCTGGGGATCTGGAATCAGAGCAGCGCCTACAATTGATTTTGATGTTTGTCCACTCTCTCTGCATCTAAATGAGGACATGAAACGCATGTAAACACTGACAATGCAACAGAGAAAGTCTCAATGCAGGTCGCTCTGGCTACTCAGCCTTAATTTATTAGATAATGTATCACACTTAAACCTTAACATTGTGGCTGTGAGCTTTGTGTAAGTGCACATGCATGTGTGTGTGTGGTGTGAATATAATGCAAATCAGTGGTTCAGCTCTATAGACATGATTGGGGTTACACATTACAGATGCCCCAGCCCACCTTGTTTTGTGCCTCTCTTGCTTACTGGCTCTGTTCAGTTGACTGCTGGCTCATGCCTCCTACACGCCGGACACTCTGAAATACAAATTCACCTTACGTGACATGTTTTTTAATCAGTGTTCCTCACAGCAAAGTAGTTTAAAAAAAAAGACAAATTTGTGTCTAAAGGGAGTTATAACTCAATGTTGTTCTTTAAACAAGGTTACATACCCAACCCACACACAGCGCTATGACATTTTGATTGACGTCTCTTGGTATCCAAAGTAATTATGTATCCAGTGCTTTGCTAGTTGATCTGATCTTTTTCACTTCCCCCCATTGCCAGAAGAACTATAAAATATATGGATACCAGTGTATAGAGCCATTTAAGGAAGATATAAAACATTTTTCTTTAAAAAATACATAATATGTACTCAGTAGAAGTTGTACATCTCAAAAAAGTCTCAAAATGAATCACACTATTACATCAGGGGAAAAATGACAGTGCCAGATAGAAAGAAACCATCAGGGTTCTAACAAACATCAAAATCTTGACAGGAAACTCTTCTGTTGAACATCCCATCATCTGCAAAACAATAAAAAAGTACAGATTTAGCACAGTCCCATTGAGCATTTGCAGTTTTACATCAAGCCAGCCATATTCAATGTCAGACATTGTGATCACCGAGTTCCACCATTAAGTCCTTCCTATGGGACATCAGATATAGAGCATTGCTTGCACTGTTGAGGAGTCCCAATTCATGCATATTTATACACATGCCATGTTCTGATTATGGGTGTTGAATTTGCATGCGCCTTGTCACTTTTTCTCTACCTGTTTGCCAGCTGCAAATCTTCATGTTTGATCATGTTATTTTCATCTGTGAGAGAGGTGAATACGGTATACTTCTCTCAGAGCACGTCTAATTGCAGACACTCATTTGGCTGCATGGCCCCCCGTAGACCTGACACATTTTTGCAAACGTTGTACATGCTACACTTCATCACATACATCATGTTTCCATTCGGATGATACCGAACAGGACACTTTAGCCGAGTGCTGTCGGCACCTAACTGTGTTTTCATTTCACATTCTCAGCGGGAGATTTCTCAGCAAACCCGCACCGCACTGTGCTATTTGTGCTCTGCTTGTGAGCAGAGCCGCGGTGTGATGGTGCCTGCCCTCGACTGAGCTGTATTGACAGCACGGTCAACTGACTGGCTCAAGCGTGTGTGGCCATGCAGGGAACAGGAAGAGAGACGGTGACATTTAAAAGACTCACTTTGTTGAGCGTTCAGCAGTGTTGTTGGAGGAGGGGGGGGGGGGTGCTGCTGTTGTTTAGAGCCAAGTTATACTCTTGTGTCTCTGTTCCACTCATCTAACAGATAGCAGCCTTGCTGTTTTCTGATCAGCTCCCCTTGGTTGGGCTTTTTCACAGCTGTAATGAGGTCCATTACTCCCTTGCAATGTTAATCTCAACCTTTCCTGCTGCTCTTTAACAGAAAAAGCTTTCAAGCTGTGCAATACAGTTAGGCACAGCTCAGGTATCCAGCCTAGGGCAAATCTGTCCTTTGTCTCATTCTTTATTACTTTTTTCCTTGTTTTCCTTGTAAATACATAAATATTTATACATTATTGTATTTCTTGTGATTTGTAGTAGCTGTATGACTCAGTATGTCCCACTGCCATGGAGACAACTGCTGCTAGATCCCTGATAATATCTTCTATAGCTTTTGTAGATTTTTAATTATAGTTTCTCCTTAATATGTTGTGTCAAGATTGTTGGTTTAGTATGCTTTATAACCTTCATTTGGTATATTGTTAATATTCATTTTTCTTTGATGTTCTTGACTACTTGCTGCTGGAATGGACCAGGGATTACTGTTGTTTCCTTACATCAAATTGAATCTGAAATAATCAAAGCGTGAATAGTCAAAGATACCAAACATGAGTAGCTTTTTCTGAACATGAAAAGAGCATTATGAGGGTTTGAAAATTCAGAGGAATGCGGTGAGTTCATAGTTAAGATTAAAGTTTTAGAGAAATAGCTCAATTGTACATACTGCAGTGCTCACTTCCCTGCAGATAAAGGTAATATATTTCCTCTGCCAGTGATAATGCTCAGACACAGAGGAGACGTGTTAGTATCTGAAGCTGAACTGACTGACCTGACTTTGTCTGTCAGTCCAAAAGTACTACGGCTAAATTGATTTCTGTGGATGCTACAGTATGCAGCTGTTTTGGTGAGCCAGGCTTCCATGCACTCACCTATCACTGATTACTATTTAATACCATAACTACTAATTAGGCAAATTGTTCAGATCATACTGCTAGAATAAACTCTGAATGACCAGAAACAGCTACTAGCTAGTATTTATCTTTTGTATCAATTCACAGAAATTCCTTTCCTAGTTTCCTAGTTGCAGTTTTTTGTGTTGCAGTAACCTGTAGCAAAAGGTTACACTGGCAGCTTGTTTTAGTGTATCAACAATAAATAAAATAAAATAAAATATAATAGCACAGGGCCTGTAAAAGGATTAGCTATTTGTCCTGAGCAATTGATGTGATTCATTTTAGCCACTAAAAGTCAATCCATTCACCAACCAAAGTGAGCTGAGACTCTTTTTTAATGCAAGCTAGCTATCATTGTCGTGATAGCTTGATGAACATTTTTTTGTCACTAAACTTCTTATTTTTCGTTCTATATGCTGGCCTACAATTTATTTCTATCAGTCATGCTATCTATCACAGCTCTTCTTGAGTTTTTAAAATGAGTGAAAGTGAAGGTGAAGTGAAGTCAGGTGAAGTTGAAATCCTTTGATCATTTGTGGTCAGTTTTCATGGAACAAGACTATGGAAAAGAAACTGTAAAGTGAACTGTGCAGTCAGCCTAACACAGAAGACATGAATGAATGAAGCATCACTGCCTCCTGTCTCTACACATACACAACTAGAAGAGTGCACTCAACAGAGTGCAGATCTCCGCCAGGTGTGTACAGTCAAGATGGTGGCAAAGATAACAAAAACAGGGATTTATTCATCTCGTATTGTGCCTAACTTTAGTGGATCATAACATATCAGGAATGGAGTTAATCTGCAGATACTCTGGTTCAAGATGAGGCCAAACTTTTCTATGGATGTCAGTTTTTGAGCCACAACAAAGGCCAAAATGTGGCCTGCAAGAGATTAGATAAGCCTTGTTGTGAGCCTAGCCACTTGCCAGAAATGCCTTTTGCTATGTTGTGACACATATCGTAAAATTGCAAGGACTGCTGAAAAGACGAAAGCCTAAGCTTTACTATAGGCTCATAAGGAATCTTATCAATATTTATTTGAATTCACAGCACAACTTGCTCTCAAGGTGCTGAAATTTGGCACCAATTGATCTTACATGGCATCAATGCATGATTGGTTGTCTCTGGAGGAAAAAAGATTCCAAACTGAGTCAGCGGTCAATGGCATTATAAAATAGGTTTTTCATAAAGTGTGAATCACCACAACCACGGGAGGTCCTTGAGCAAACAGTCATAAATGTGCACAAAAAATATTAGGCTGATAAGTCCAGTAGTATGCAAGATTAGCTGCACACAGTTACACACACAGACACAGACACACACACACACACAGGGCCAAACACATGATCCCCTCCAGATAATGAGAATGGAGACAACAATTTCCTGAATATTGCATTTATTGGTTGTCACTTCTCCTGTTGACTGTGTTAATGATTGTAGTTTTTCCATCAGTTTTGTGTGTGTATAATGAGTGATTAGCTTTAATGAGGAAGGAGAATACTGTAGGCCCTGTGGGCTATTTTTATGTTTGCTAAGCATTTAGTTAAGATAAGTCCTGTACTTTACAGGCATAGATGTGTTTTTATGTGAACATAAACTTTTGAAAATCTGTGAATGAAAACTGTGTGTGGTTTTAGTATTCAAAACTGATGTCTGAGTATGTATATGTGACTGAATGTAAACCTGTAGACTAAATATCATCCTGTGGTTTATTAATTGACTGTTACATGGAACAATGCAACAGCACTACTGTGCAAGTCTGAATTTGTTAACTTTGCTAATAAAATGACACAAGGCCCTACTTTATACCTTATTTTTTAATTTTAACATCTTGCTCCTGTGGTTTAAATGGACTGGATTAGACTTTAGTGTCAAACAGCTACTGTCTGAACACAAAATGTAAAATTATAACAACAATATCAGTAAAGGGAATCTTGTATCTTTTTAATCACTTTGATGTGTTACATGTACACATCATCAGCACGCAGTTGTGTCCAGTAATTACAGACAACACAGGAACGATGCTCGGTATAGAGGCACACATTACTGTTGATCACACAGCGTAACGGTTCATGTTTCCTTGACTAAATGTCTGGAGCTAACGAGTCATGAAGATTTGCAGTGTGCAGTCACCCCGTGTGATGCTGTTTCTGTTGTGGGTATCTGATCATTTCAAAAAATGTTATCAATTTGCAACACACTCCTTTAATGTCACACGTTAACTGACTTTTCTAATGTTCCTTTGAATGAATGAGGCTGACCTTTGCAACATCATACATTCATTTATGAATAGAAAATAATTCAGGGCAGCATGAAAATTTGAAGCTGGGAACAGACTTTAAAAAAAGAGCAGAGACACCACATGTAACAACTGTTTTTACAATATACATTTCTTTTTTTTGTACCGGCAGATAGAAAAAAGCAGATACTGACTGAATGAGTAAATACAGACACAAAACAGTAGGTGTTAGGTAGACTATGATTACAGTTGCATCACTTTGCAAGCACCAAAGTCCTGCAAGAATACAAACTCCTGCACTATCTTTTACCAAAACAAAAACAACATTCATGAAAAAGAGTTTGCCTTGTAGGTTTATACTGCAATCCCTGTGCAAAAAAGGAATGAAACAGAATAAAAATGCTGAATTTGGAAGAGATGGCAGATGAAGTTATGACTCAATACAAACTGAAAGAGAGAGTTGGAGGAGAGAGAGTGAACTTAATGTGCGTTTTGGTTCTTCTCTAAACCTGATGAAGTGGATTATAAAATATTGCTACTCTCTTACAGCACATTGCATTAGTTTGACATTTTTTGCTGTTTTTCGCCAGTTTTTCTGCTCACAGACGTATTGTCAGCGGCCAAGATTCCAGCTGCAAATGTCAAACAAGTTTAAAATAATCTAAATGCGAACAACAGACAGTGACCGGATCAGATGTGTCTCTTCTCCTGTAAAAATAAAGACCACTGCTTACATCAACAGTTAAGACAGGTGCTATAGTTCGCTCTGTGCTGGCTGTGCACAGTTGGTTTCCTCTAAACGGTCAAAGGTGCCTGCCATGAACACCCAAAGCAATGTCAGAACATACTATCTATGGCTGTTTAATTTCTTCTGAAGCGGCTTCCTTGAATTGTCTCCTTCCAGTGTAACACAAGCTAATCCTTACACGCCTGTCAAGTCCCTGCATTGTAATGCTGTGTCTTTTGCTTGGAAAGCTGCCGCATTAATTCAGTCTCACCTTATTCAGTGAATGGGAAGGCATTAAAAGTCTCCAAGGTCCCTCATTCTTTTGTGCCACTCTCCAATAGCAGTACCTACAGTATGAATAGAAATGTTATTTCAGTAATTTTGCCAAGAGTCACATTTAAAAAGAGGCTCCATAAAACTCTTAAAGAAATCCTGCAGAACAGGATGATTACATATTCTCAAGTGTGCACTGCCGTTCTTATCAACTGATTAGATAGTTAAGGCAACAGCAGACTCATTTCATGAGGCACAAAAGGGTCATTTATATTTTGTTATTACATCCGATGGTCATAAATGTCACTTGGGCTTGGCTTCACTATTACTGATTGGTTCTTTTTTAGGGGTTATAGTCAAAATAACTTCAATTTGTAAGTTTCCAAATGGACATAAACCTTTTAGTCTGGCTTTAATTTGAGATGTAGACATTTTCGAGATTAGCTGACAACTCATATTGCTTCATCGTGTTACTGTACAAAATGTTTATGGAAATTGTCATGAATGCTGAGCTGTAGCCTGTCCCTAATTTTAGCTGAAGGCATCGGGGGGAGGATGCAACATATTAATAGACTCCAATTGCCCAAATCTTTCTCTGTAGCCGTCTCAATCTTTCATAAATATTGTTTGTTTACAGTCGGTCTCTCCTTATTGAATTGATGTTCATACAGCGAGGACGGAAATGGCTAAAGCAGATCAACAACTGCTTTTTTTGTCAACAGAGCAACAGTGTGATTACAGAGTGATGATCACGCCAGGCACAGTCCCAATCTGATTAGGTGTACTCAAGGCTGAGTACTAAAGAGGAGGCAGGCTGTAATTTTTGGTCAGGCTAATGGGCTATTTCTCACCTCTGCAGAGCATAACTCTGCCATCTGCTGCAGGGAGTCTCTCTCAGCGCCTCGTCCCTCTCTCTGGAACAGGGAATGGACAAATGGCAACCTGAGAGCCGCACTCAACAGCTGAGTACAGGACACACCGCACATGGACTCTTTATTATTCTCCCTCGCCTCATGCCGTCCCCCCCCCCATCCTTCCCCTCCTCCCACTCCTCCTCCTCCCCCCTTTCTCTGTTGTTCTAATTTTTCTTATTTTGGCCTAAAAAAATTGACATACATGCACAAGCATCCTCCAAACCTAAAAGCTTCAGTTTGCAGGAAGTGGACACTTCAATCAAAGGTCATGAAACAACATATATAGACTGCAACCGTTTCTGAAAAAAGCATCACTCGTATAGATGTATATAAATATGTATTTCTATATAAATATAAACCACTTGCAGTGAAATTTCATTTGACAGTAAGTTATTGAGTGTTACTCACAGTCACGTTCAAGCACTCGGTGACAAAACTGGGCAAACATAACTTCACAGCATGCACCTCACTTTCTCTTTCCAGCAGTTTCCACCACCTTGTTATAGATGTCTGAACACTGGCCCTGTGCTAAAATAAACCGAGGCAGATCAGGCGTCTGCTTTGTGCTTCGGCCTGCTCTGTTAAGTCTTCTGCAGTCAGCACAGATAAGCAAACCTGGCAGAGATGCTATCAGACCTTTGGGTTAAAGAAACTGACAACTCCATCACCCCTACTCAGATCAGAAGGGAACTGGAGAGCAATGCATATAGAACAGTTTGAGATGAATCCTTAAGATCCTGTGTATGGCCATTATGCTTCTCTGTGGGATGCTTTGCATGGAATATAACTGCATGGGAGTGCGAAGACTGAAAGCAGGCTTTGAATAAACGAGGAGGAGGGAAGACATTTATAGCTAAGTCTGACATGATGTCCTAAAGTACTGCAATTTGTCTTGGTTTCTCTGTATGTTATATTCTAACATATACTGGATAATGCTGTGCTGTTGAACGTCTATGACTACAGGTTATCTCATGAATGAATAAGGTTAAGAAATTGAAAATCTCATGCATTTTTTTTCAAGGCGACATTTACCATTCTGGTCAGGATTACATATATTAGGACACAGCTTTTAGTGCCTCTCTGACCTAAGGACAGTGGCAAGGTGAAATGTAGAAGGTTACGGAACTGCAGGCCAGTCCAGGAGAAGAAAATTACAACAATTTAGCAGAGTGACAAGCCAGGCCTGGAGGCACGGAGCCATATCACTCATGTTCCCTCATGTACGACAGCCGGGGCACGCTGCCCTCTCGGCCGCCTCAGGAATACAATAATGACTGCACATTGTGTGTGTGTGTGTGTGTGTGTGTGTATCTATGTGAGCCTGTGTGTCTGCACACGCACTTGTGAGTGCATACTGTACTGTATGCGCACAGATTGTGTTTATATGCATACATATGTATGTGTGAAGGCACAGTGCTGCTAAAGCAAGCCTCGGCTCTGCAGAACAAGAGGAGTCATGTTTCCTCTGATGAGCAACACAGTCAGACGATTAGGCTTTGTTTTTATAATATGGTGGCGTTCTGCCTCCAGCCTGCAAGCTGAGGCTTTCTTGGTGCAGGCTGAACACAGAGGCATCTGTATGTGCATCCCCTGAGTAGTCTGAACATGTACTTGGTATTCCTGATAGGACAGAGCTGGCTAACTGAGCTTTCCTGGCAGTCTGGCAGATCTGTAGAACGCAGCTCTGTGGTGCCACATCAGAATAGCAGTACAAAAAACAACAGCAGCTATGCATAGGCTCTGAGTCAACTGAATGGGCTGTGTATTCATGACAGGAGGAGAATAATTGGTCCAATTTATGCTGTGTGGATTTATGGCAAGCTGTCGCACATTTGGTACAGGCAGTTATGTTTTTCTTTCTTCCTCAATTTGTCATTGATGTGTCAGGGTTGAAATAAATGGGAGCGGATAAACATGTGTGATGCTTTGAATGTTGGTAATGTTGCAGATAGGAAAATTTGAAAAAAAAAAAAAAAAACTGTGTGTAAACAGACAAATTAAAATGATCACAATGCAAGATGGAAATAAGATTCTGGAGACTGCAACAGAAATCTTAAAATGTCGTCAGTGAGCAACTTGGTGCAGGCTTTCATACTTCAGTATTTCAGTGAATCCCAGAGCAAATTCCAACTTTACTGTACTGTGTGATCCTGTCTGTTGCATATATGCATTGCATCTTAGGTCTTTCTATCTTGAAAGGTTTTAGGAGTGTTGAGAGAGCAGAAAGATCAATGGATGTACTCCAGTGGAAGCAAGAATGAAACACAAATCCATGTACTCATAACTGTCAGACTTGAGGAATAATATCTTCCTCCTGCAGAGCAGAATATATTAGTTGCTGATGTATATCAGTGCATCTATCCATTAAGATGTAGGCTGTTTTGAAATAAAAGTAAAGAATATTTATCTTTGTGTGCATGTATGTACATGTGCATTAATACTAAAATACTCTGCTTACGAGTTAGGCCATGCAAATGCAAGAATACTGCAAGCATGATAAGCTCTTCTCTGAATCATGAATCATATACAGCAAATCCCAACAAGGTACTTTGATATTCAGTTTTTTAAAGCCCTACAAAGTTTGAATATTAGAATATTTGACAGTTGAATGTAACATGAGATTGCTGTGTATTTCTGAGGACTAGGCAGTGATATGCACTCTCTAAAGTGAAGGAACGAAAAGGAAAAAAAGGCTACTTCAATGACATCTGAGGTAAATGGGCATACTTACACCAAGTATGCTTTATTTCATTTCTATGAATCTATTGTTTTAAAATACATTCAACATATTAGTTGAAATGGTGTAGTTCACAAAATAAATAAGTGGCAGCCAGAAGTTTCAACTGATGCTTGGCAGATGTATCATTCCTCTAAGTGCTGCTGGTTGAAAACTGTATTTGATTTAGTTTATTGTTTGGAGATGAAAAGAAGCTGCCCAAATCCTCCAGCCACATTGTATACTTTGATAAATGACCATATTTTTTAATTAAATTTTCTTCTACTTAATTCTTTTCATACAAAACAGCCTTCGTGAATGAAAATGCTCCAAATTGTGCAGAAAAGAAAATGATGTAGGGAATTTATAATGATAGTTTTCCTGATGGTGGAGTGATAGAAAGCTTCTGAATTTTTAAACTTCCATTTGGCTTAAAAAAAAAAACAACAACAACAAAGAACCAACTCTAAATGTGCTAAAAGCTTTTAAATTACCTCTTTATCTGACACCCATGGCTAAACTGCTGTAGTGTCCTTGAGCAGACTTGAATATCAACTCCAGACACTGATAATTTCCCTGTGGAGATCAGTATATGAGCTAAATACAAAGTGATAGCCAATTTATTTCAACAGTCATTATCAAGGCTAAGATCTCTACAAGTACTGTATAACTTTTACACAATGGAAACGACAGGATTAACAAAAAAAAATAGAGCAGCTTACATTTGTAATACCAAACGTGTGCTCATTGATCTGGCCATGCTTCAGTTTTACCTGACAAACATGTAACGATCCTGTGACAGCTGCAATCATGAAGGAGTGCTGTGGGAGACAGCCTGGAAGCTATTGATGGCCGCTGAAGTGGAAATATGGAACTTTCCCTCTGTTCTCTGCTGCCTGTACACTACAGGATAAATTGTAGGATTCATACTGAGATTCTCACCTTCGCCCACATCACCGGGGCCTGCTGCTGCTTCCTTTACAGAAGCTCCTTGCATCGATTGCTCTGATATCCCTGTGCACCCGGCGCTCGCTTGAAACCGAGTGTTCTTTTCCATGGAAGATTAATAAGGGGCACAGTGGAGGGTCGCTGGAAACGGCAGATGAAAAGAAACAC
Source organism: Thunnus maccoyii (assembly GCF_910596095.1). Classification (NCBI taxonomy): domain Eukaryota; kingdom Metazoa; phylum Chordata; class Actinopteri; order Scombriformes; family Scombridae; genus Thunnus; species Thunnus maccoyii. The sequence continues at coordinate 12,296,677 of NC_056549.1, read as the reverse complement.
GGTTCAGAGAGAAGGTCGTCTGTAGACCCTGCACACCTTTAAAAGAGCATGTGATCGCTGCATCAAATGGGGAAACAGCAAACTCAGTGTGGGCAGATACACTGCTACATTTTTTTTGTTCTTTTGTTTTTGTTTTCTGTCAGCTCCCCCACCCACCCGCGCTCAGCATGAAGCATGTTCTCTCATTCCCCAGGTAACTCTGGGAAGACAAGATTAATCCCGGATACACCACTTGGAGTTCTCTCCATTGCCCCAACACACCTCCCATCCCTCATGTCTGTCGGTGACCTTTCCCTTGCTGCACTGCACAACGGTTATTTCAGTAATAACTAGGCATCATTCAAGGCTACAGTCTGCATAAACAACACTGCCGGTCTCAGACTGTTTCCTAATTGTCGGTGTGGATTCAGCAATCCGTTGTATTTTAAGCATGCGTTTTTTTCGCTGAAGCACAAGAATGTTGAGATTTAAAGGCTGCGAGGTTGTTAGAAGGAAGTACCAGATGGATAAGGACTGTCTGTTGAGTGGCTCCAGGAAATTAAAACTGTCTTTATTACCTCTCCTCCTCATCCTCTACCCAACCCAACCCCCCTCTATACACACATACACACAACACATTCCACTATTACCACTACAATACAGCCAAGCATGGCAGCTCCCAAAGCTCAGAGAGAGAGGAAATGTCAGGATTATATGAAAGTGTGAGCAGTAATGAGATGATAATGGCGTCTCCCATGCTGACGAGTTGACAGAAGGATGAACAGGCTTCTGGGATGTTGCTGTCAATAACCTGCTGAAGCAGATAAAATGACATTACAGTCAATTAGCTCTCGAGCTTGCATGGTTGCATCCTGTAGCACCACGTTTGGTAACACAACACTTGAACCCCCCACAGATCCTGATGACACTTGCTGTTTTGCTGTCACGAGCATGGCCAAACATGTTTTACATGCTGTAAACAAACTATGGTTGTATATTATAGAGTAGCAAATTCTGAACATTTAGGAAAAGGTTAAAAAAAAATGTTAAAAAATGATGTTTGGTTGTTAGCTAAGAGATGGAAACTGATTGCTTCTGGCTTGTAATTGTCCCTGATATAAAACATATTTTTTTTAATATGTCATTCAAAAACCTAATGAGCAGTGGACTGAAAATAACTGAGTTTATTGTCAGCATAGGGTGAAATATTTGATTATAACAGCTCAATGAATGCACAATATCTCGCCCTTCACTTGTGCTGAAGGGCAAAACCCTTGCAGGGGCTCATTTTTGTTTTCATGTTTAATGAACATTGTCAACACTTCCTGCTTCATTTTTACAGATGTTTTTTGCACAAACCGCTTGTTCCTAAAGAAATTAATCCATAGGTACCTTAAAAAAAAAAAAAAAAGGAGCGGAAGAGTTAAAAAAGTCACATATTTATTTGACCCCAAGTGTACAGTCTGTTTCATCTTCGTAAACTCACCTCCACTCCCCTTTCCCTTTCAGTACGCCTCTCGCTCTTTCCATGCGCTCAAATCACCATCTGGGAAAGCCTGATAAGCTCAGAGGCAGACACCAGCATTTGGGCGTTGAGTTGAAGAGCTGCCTTGAGACAGCCGGTAGGTTAACCCGACCAACGCACAACCTTCCAAGCATGGAGGTTAGGAAGTGGCACACAGTTCATTCTCTGCCTGTGTCTCCTTTGTCTATATATTTTTGTCCCCCTTTTTTCATCCTTCCTCCATTTCCACTCCAGGGAAATCGTACTACTGCAGCCTATTTAAAGGGAAGTGAAGAGATTTAGGGTGGAAATATTTGTTAAAGGGACTTAGAGTATGTGTCATCCTGCAGGTGTGAGAGATTATCCTCCTTCTGACAGCTTACGTCCTCCCAATCTAAGGAATTTTCTCTACTGAAGGCCATAATTAAACAAAGCTCATGTTTATTCATTTGATCCTTAAACCCAGACATGATTAACACTGGGGCTCAGTTGTCACAAGCTGGAGTACATGTGTCCAAACTATTAGTCACAACCCTCTTTGTTGAAATCCTGCGTGGAATGGATTTCGGTGTAGCTCGCTGAAGGTCTCCGAAAAAGCTGTGTGTCTGACACGCATAAATACACTTGCAAATGATACTTTGCTAGACTCCAGTATGCTGTCACTAGCACTTGGGTGCATTTAATTTGGTTGCAATTTCCTTCATAAGGGTCTGGATTATGCTCTCGCTTAAAGTTTGGCTGGAATTTCACTGCGCTGCTGTCCATGGCCCTGACTAGAAAATACTTCCATTAAAAACCCATTAACTCAGATACACTCCTTCTCTTACTCTCCACTATTTTTTGTCCTTTTTCCTCTATCTCTGTCTCTCACACACATATATGCACACACAAAGAACACATCTCAACCAATTAATGAAATTCTGCTCATATCTAAATCCAAGGGCTCCGAGGGCTGCCATGTAAACGTGGCAGCTGGGGGAAAAGTCAGAGAGGACTCCTGGGGCCGAGTGTGTCCATGTTTCGCCTCAGAGGACTCTCAGTGTGTTTTTCTGCTCCTCTCACCCAGTGTTGCTCTTTGACCTCCTACTGGGCTCCATTTACACTATGATTTCACTGATGAATACTCCAAGTGACAAAGCACGACTCTGTGTTAACCTCCCCCTTAACTTTTCTGCATATAATAAAAACATTAATGAATAATTAAGTGGAGGCATGACTAAATTAACTGATTAATGAATGATTAAAACTGGAAATAGGTGAATTGCCAAAATAAAAATGTCTCTCCATCAACTAATAGATTCATCTACTAATTGTTTCAGCTTGAGCAACCTTGGAAATCTGCCATCTCAACTGACCCACACTCCCACCCACAATATGGACACACATTTTGTTCAACAGACAAGTACTGTAGAACAAGCTGCATGGCCTGTTTTTATACATATTTAAAGTCCCCCTCCTCTCAAAAATATATTTTGCTTCTCTAAGATATTTGAGTTCCACCATGCAGAATAATGTATGTGCAGAGTTTGCAACTCAAAGACTGTTTTCACAATCATCTGCTGAAAGTGTATGTGTTATTTTGTGTTCACCATATCTGAGGTTATGCCGTGTAGCTATGAGCATGATTTGTAACATCAGAGCTAGTTTGGAGCTATTTGTGGTCCAGTATGTAACTTATGTAACTGTGATGTGGAAACTTGAAGCCTCCAGTGCACATACGCTGAGAAAATTCCCATTCACCCTGTAGTGTTTATGTGTTTACCTGTTTATACGTGCTGAATTTGTAATCCTGTTTGGTTTTTTTTCTAACAGGCTGTTTCTGTCACAGTTTCTGTACACTATAATCAGTAGGGCTGTAGTCAACCACAGAAAATCTTGGTCGACTGAAACCTACTTGTACCTACTCATCAACCAATTGATTGGTCAATGGGGAAAAAAGTGACAGCCATATAATACAGTAAACAAGCCATGTTAGCCCTTCGAGCTAATGTGTGCTAACTTTGCTAAAAATGTAGCATAGTTAGCACCCTACATCGTTAGCGGGTGATATCATGGTGATATCTAATGTCAGCAACTAGATACTAGATATCAAAAGCCAGAGACTATATTTTATTAAATTGCTGTGAGCTGTAAACTCACCACTTCTAAGCAGAAGGCAGAAGATAACCCTATCTCAGAGCCTGACAAGCCTGGGCAAGGCCTCTCTTCCTCCGGGCAGCTCTCCTACTCCAGCCTCCATCTCACTCACCCCGGTTGGCGGCTGTGTCCTCGGCCTGCCGCTGGGTGTGCAGCGTTCGCTTCTTCTTCTTTTTTTCGTTTTATGGTGGGTGGCAACCAGCGTTAAGGTGCATTACCGCTACCTACCATATTGGAGTGTGAACAAGAGTTATCTACCCCCACAAACAAACACAGTGCCATCTTTTCACTAAACTTTCTGGTGTTGGAAGCCCTGGATGCAGTGCCCAGGGTGGGTCCAGGTGTAACATCAGTGATTGTCCAACCAATGAGAATTTGGTTGGACAAGAGCATATCGACCAACAGATCGACCAATTGAACAGAAGACTACCGCTCTGATAATCATTGTCAGCTCAGTGTAGGACAGGCAGCATGCACCAAAGTGACATGATGCATTTGGAGACAGGAGACATGGAGCCGAGCAGTCAGTCGAAGAGAGGATCAAACAGCATGGGACATATACTGTATATCATTTTTAACCTTAAGACTCACTTCTGATTCAGGGGTCAAAATTCCTACGTGATCTAAATGGCAAGTCCACCCTGAATGCAAGGTGCGTTGAAAGTAGGAATCGATTCTTTTCTTTCCTGATACCAATTCTAGTACTCAATTCTCAATTCTGTGTCCAGCTTGTCTTAAAAAAATCTAATTTATTCAGATTTATTTACATTTATAATATAGATGTAGCCTTAGTTTCTTGTGCTTTAAAGATCAAACTGCATAATCCTTCTGTTCAAGTGAGAAATATATATATTTTTAGCCTCCACTGCATACTGCATGTCTACAAGAGAACACATGTTTGCTAGTCATTGTCCTAACCTCATGTTCTTTTCACTGCCCTCTGGCATTGTGCTAACAAGTGCTCAGTAATGGCTGCTTTAAATGCATCCTGGCTTTTTACATGATTGCTCCTATATTATGTGTTTGTCAATATATTTATGTATAGCTATGCTGCCTCCCGTTCAAAGTATTACAGCTAAATATTCATATCAAGTGATCCATAACATTACTCATTCAGGCTGTGACCTTAATTTAGAAGAATGGGAATGTTTTGAGGCAACCTAATGTCGATGCTCACAGATGTGTCTTTCTACCCGTGCCTTTCATGGAGCACTTTGAAACGGCTGCCTTTGTGGTGCTAGCTGCATCAAAACATGTCAAGGCTTTCTCTCTGAGGACTATTGAGCCTTTTGAATATTGTTTTATGTTTTCATTATTTTCTCTTCATCGACATATTGAGCCCCCAACCACATTGCAGCCTTGCCTCCCCTGGTAGCAACCGGCACACTGAACACATTAGCAGCCATTTTGTCGTAACATTTAAAATCAGCCTCCTTTGCTTCAACCCACAAATTTAACCACTGCTCCTTTTTTTGACTGCATGTGTTTCAGTGTCTTGGCATCTCCCTTGAACCATAGAAAAAATGATTAAATATGTAGTTGAATCTGCATGAACCTTTTCACATGAACACGTCGCAATGTGAATCCTGCCCTCGCTAGCATCCCTAAATGGACTGTGTTCCACAAGGCAAGACTGTGGATCCCAGAGGAAATCTAAAGAGATCTAGACAACCCTTCCTGGACACTCACTTATTCATGTGGGGATGTGGGAGGAAGGAGGGAAGGATACACGCCAGCCGAGTAAGCCGAAGGCTATACGGTCTAATGCAATGCAGGATGAGTGTGTTGAAAGGCTTGCAGGACAGATATCAGATAAGGTCAGGGAAAAAGGGATTTGTCATCCATTCCTAGGGATTTGATAAGTTGACCATTTCTAACATGTCCCCTGCAACACTGACACCTTAGGTTTAGTGTGAGGATATCAAAGGTCCCATGGGCAGTGAAAATTAGTTTGGTCGACTCTGCTGTGGGTGATAATGCCTGGATTGATGATTTGAAGATTGAACTACGGCAGACCGATGACTTCACTAATGGGTTATTTAGAAGTGTTGTTCTGAATTTAAAAAAGTAAAAACAGCAATGCAATTAAAGGAAATGAAATGTCATTCCTTGTGTAATTTACACAGGGTCAAGTGAGGATCATGGCTAAGATGCTGCTGAATCTCTTTCACTGTGTAAGCTTTTATTATGTGAAAAAGTGTGGATAAATGTGGATAATAAATGAGGATATTGAAAATAAGAATCAGAGCAGTCTGATCAAAGGTCTAATGTCCTCACATTTTAAACCACGCTTCATTTGGACTCCTTCCATCAACTTAACAGGCTCTCTGGCAGCTGTTTCTGAAGTCCTATAACCTCTGATTATAATTATAACCCCCATACCATAGAAAGGAGATTTATTCAAATTAGTCAAGTCATTATCCCTAAGATCACTCCACTAAATATTACTTACTGATGTCTAGTCACTGACAAAATGTCCTACTCTGTGCTGTCAGACAATGTCAAAGCAAACCCTGGGGATATTAAGCTGAACGTAAACTATGAAAGCATCAAAATATTGGCAAACATATCACCAAATTGGATGCTTCTTCCTGGAAAATGGCCACATTAACAATGGTGAAACTGATATTTAATCTCCACAATGAGTGGGAAATTATTTCTCACCCTCTCCAACATCCACAACATGTCAAAGAGGTTTGGATGATCCTGCATCACATTGAAGCAGCCTTTAATGGCCAATATGTTACAGCAGTGTAAGAAGTACTGCAACGTCCTTGTGCATCTGACTGGCATGGGGTGTAGGACTAGATAACTGGGGTTAGAGTGTGAATATAGAATAATGAACAAAGACAAAAGGAAGATGGATCACATTAATCTGAGCAGCAGAACCCCCCCTCCCCAGCTCTTCTTTTTTACCGTGAATACTGCAGTTGTGTAGCTGACACTGCAGCCTTCCCATTTGATGAGCAATTAGCAAACCCTCGCCTGAGTTTGTATCATGATGATCCATTCATTTCCGTGGTGTAATTATGTGTATAAGGCTGCTCATTTGGAAAACATTGAACTCATCAATCTTTTTGCGCCCGTTTTCTAATTCGGCCCATTGAGAGAACCCTGGGGGACACCAAAACCGCACTTAATTGTCCTCATTCCAGACAGCTTCTAATTACACCCAGTGCTTTAGATCTCGTTAGAAAAAGTTCAAGATCCCTCTTTCCTCTTTTTTTCCATACAGATCAGTTCTCAATGTGTAGGGAGAGAGTAACAGAGAGAGAGCAAGAAATTCCCTCGTCACCTTGCCCTCTTGCAGCTGCGCCCTGGATAAACAAACACGCACCGCTGCACATCAGTCAGCCGGTTGGGAGCTGGGGCTTGATTAAAAAGCTCCCTCTGCTGTATCTCCATGGCCTTGCTCCTGTGAGTGCCCAGATAAATAAATTAATGAATAGCTCTTGTTGACCTAATGGAGGGACCGGGTGCTTGTCTTAACAGCTGCTGTACTGTACTGTGTTGAGTTCCTGTGATTGAGTGGCGAGCGGCGCACATTAAGCCACACTGTAAATCAGTGGTGTCCTGATTAGCACTTAAGCAGATGATTACTAGCAAGAGCACACTTAGCCCTTACCTATCCCTGCCTGCTGCTCTCGACTCCAGATTCCGTTAGACCGCAAATGTTGCACCTGAAAGTCACCACTTCACACCACTCACCAGTCCAGTTTAGGAGTAAAAGATGTGAGAGTTAACTTCAGTTGCTCATTAAGTCAAAGGCTTAAGGTATGATAGACAAGTCAAGTCAAGTCAATTTTATTTAGCTCAATGTGCTTCACACACAACAAATGTGAACAAAATACAATAAATCACAAATACATATATATGAAAAACATAACATTAATTTCATAAAAGCTGTCCTGCAGTCTTTTTTGCAAGTCTGGTAAAAAGGGTATTACAGAAGTCTAGCCTAGAAGAGATGAATGTATGAACCAGTTTTTCAGCATCTGACTCAGACAAGATGGATTTAACTTTTTTAACTTTTATTTTTTAGGTGGTAAAATTCAGGTCAGTTTTGAGTCTTGTGTCTCTGACCTGTAATGCCTACCACAATGATCTCAGTCTTGTCTTTGTTTAACTGCAGAAAGTTTTTGGTCATCCAGTGTTTAATGTCAGCGATACAGCTGACAAGGTCATTTTTAGGGCTGAGGTTATTATGGGAAAGTGAAATATACAATTGTGTATCATCAGCATATGAATGGTAAGATACCTTGTGCTTATGTAATAATAGATGTAGAGTGGCACACACACTTCTGCTGTCCCCAGCCAGGCCACAAGATACCCAAGGACAAACACATTTCTCTGCTGAGAGATAGAAAACAACATCTTTATATAACACATAATGCTCGACAGGAAAACCTTGGTTGTCTGAGAACATATTACACTGTGGTTTAGCCTTCATACAAAACATAGTCGCAATGACCAGTGATTATCTTACAGCTATTTTATCTTTCTGTATCTAAGAGCGACAGGTAACAAAGAAGACATTAGATCTTTTGTAGGGTGGCACTGAACAAATACAATAGCACCATATAATGTATTGAAAGATGTAATTGAAAGGTCAAAGATGCAATCAGTAGGTCTCAAGGTTGTCTGTTATCTGCTAATGAGTGTGCAGAGGTGTAGCTCAAACCAGACATGATATAGGTTGCCTTAAGCAACATGGAAGATCTTAATGCATAACTATAAACATAAAGCCTATCACATTTTTTACTGTATGTTCTATAACAAAGGCCTTTTTTTGCAAAAGATAATTGGGCATGTCGCAGTGGGAAAGGCACAGGTGTAAATAATATCATTAATGATAGCTGAATTTCATTTAGCTGTTTTGTTACAGGGTCTTGGTGTTGTGCATGCTGGGTCACTGTCACACAGTCATAGCTTACTGGAGACTCTTGCAAAGAGCAGAGCCATCGTTAATATTATTAGTAACACCTGTGCTTCTCCTGCTATGACGACTCAAAATGTCTCCTGTGAAAAATTCCAAGTACATCATATGTAGAATAACATAAATATAGCATAAAAAATGTGAGCAATGAAAAGTTGTGACCATTCACAAAAATAAATGAAATAGAAAAATATACCTATGTTTTTTTTATATGAGGTTCACTTGTACTGTAGTTTGTTTACTACTTCTGTCACTGAGTTAAAGAGCTGAAGAGCTCAGAATCGCTGCTATGGCAACAGTGCAGAGCTCTGATAGGCAGCAGAGGCAGCGATGAGCCGCTGGATTTCAAGGTGGAACCAGACTAAATGAAGATTCATGCTTGGGATTGAGAATCTGCTGCCTAATGTTACCCTCCAACTGGGTTAGTGTTCCCCTTTGTGAAATGTATTTTATGCCCTATATACAATGTATATGTGTGTGTGTGTGTGTGTGTGTGTGTGTGTGTGTGTGTGTGTGCAATTTTCTGAACATATTTGTTCTTTCCTGCTGATTGGTTAGTCGGCAGACACAGTCAGATGTGTGTGTTCAGGAGGATATAGAGCACATTCAGATGCACGTACATGCACGAGCACACACATTTTCTTACTCCCTTGTCCTTTTGCACATATGTTAAACATGTAAACCCACACACACACACACACACACACACACACACACACACACAGACCCCTGCCGCCTGCTAAACATCAAGGTTGAACCTGAGCTGTGTGTATCACACAGATGGACCTCTGTGAAGCTGATGACCTTGTACACCTCCCTCTTGCCCCAAGACACCACACACACACACACACACACACACACACACACACACACACACAGACACACACCAAATGCATTATGCAGAAAGCTTACATACATGTAAACATCTATTTAATTCAACACTTTAATTGAATGCCATTTTGACCTATTCTCTGACTTTTTTCATATTAAAACAGCCTCTGCAATCTCTCTCAAAGTAACCATTGAGTAACCAAAAGTCCTGCCATCACTATTCATTTTTTTGATATGTAAGAGCTTCCAATCAGGGTCACATTTGTAGGACAAATGCATTTTGTAATATATGCAAGGAGTCAACAAGAGCATAAACCAGCTGTGTGCACAAACACTTCAGCAGACTTTGAAGTGCTGTACAGTAGAAGAAAGAAAAGTGTGAAATCTGGTGTGACAGCCTAAAGCCTCGGCTGAACTGAATGTGAACTGTAGAATAACAACATTACAGTGTATCGTCTATCGCCTCCATATTTATCCTCTATCAGTGTTCTCATTTTAAACAGGCTATTGTTTGTGATGCTGAAGATGTTGTAGGATGCTGCGGAAACTTCCATGTGTATTTCCAGAAAATGACCAGCTGAGGAGCGTCCAGTGGGATTGATGTCCGGCCGAGGAAAGTCTCCACAGAGCAAACTAAGCAGTAGGGTGTGTCTGAGGGACAAGCTGCTTCATCATTGTATTGATTTGTGCCAATGTTTAACTGACTAGATTGTTGCATGGAGTTTCATGATTGATTATTGATATCAGAGAATGTCATCAACCCAATGCATTAATGAAGCCTCATCCTCTGGCAGTGACTCTCCAAACACTTTCCATTGGAATTGGAAACAAGGAGAGAGCAAGAGCTGTGTGCATGGTAGAGTGAGCTTGTATTTGTGTGTGGCAGGAGAACAGAAAGACCTCTGTGCAGTCTGAATCCTAATCACATCTGTTGTTGGAATTGAATGCACGCAAGCTGATTTCATAGAATATTTAATGACAAAACAACTGTAAAGAATAACTTTTGGGCAGAGGGGGTTAAAGCAACTTTGCAACACTGTGATCTCAGGAGAAGGATGAACTTTCCTTAGCCTCGACATAATAGTCAGTGTATTTTTGCCAGTTATTAGACCAATCGTGTGAAAAAAGCCAGCGTGTGTAAGTGTGTTTGTGTGTGCACAGTGAACGAGACATTTCTGCAGGTACGCGCACATCCAAAGAGATTAGTCAGTCATCTCACACTTTGTGATTCTCAATCCTCAACATAATTTTCTTAATTTGCGTGATTATCAAGGAACACTCACCTGTGAATTTCACAATGTAACACCACAGGATAATCCTGCTTCGCTCAGCATACAAAAATCAGGCAGGCACTACATTGGAGAAATACAGATCCAGTTTTTGTCAGACTGAAAATGCTTTTTCAGACCTCTCTACTGTGTTTCAGCCTCAACAGATCAAATCAAACAGATCTGTGTTAGTTCTTTGCACTTTTCCTTTCTTTTTCCAAGAGTTTAATAATATACATGTATGATAAAGAAGATTAGAGTTTACAGTGATTTTCCATGGGTCCTGTGTGCCTGTCATTTAGTTTACAATGACACCTGGGAAATGTAAGGCCAAGATTTTCAAGGTTTTTTGTGAAAATTAGTCTCTGTGTGCACATATAAAATCACTCTACACACTAATAATTTTGCAAATACTCATCTTATCTAGTTAAAGAGCAATGTAACTGAAAACCTTGTCTTTGCTGATCTCCAGTGGTTTCACCTTGCTGCAGTGATGTAGAAGTGCACTCCAGGCTGTGTCAGTACACCGTGATGTCACTGGTGGGTGTGGTTACAGGTGTAACATACACAGTTCTGAGCGCAGAGGTGAAACAGACTTGAAACTTTTAACTGAACTGCTTTTCAGCCTGTTGTAAAGTTCCTCTTTAACATGTGTGTACAGCTCATGATTTCAAACAGGTAAATAATACAGTATCAAAAAACAGAAGTGAACACCAGTTATTTCTGTATATCTTCCAATTAGATTGCCCCATAGGCTAAAGCGTTATGAATTCAAATGGCAGCACAGGCTACACTCCATTAAAATATACACTAGATGGACCAATATCACTGAAAAGAAGACTTTTATTGATCAGAAAACAGGCATCACTGTAAACATTTCACATGATTCTTGATAATAAGTAAAAGCCACATTTAAAAATGAAACAAAGTTTTCTGAATCTCACACACGCTAGATTTCATACAGTTATACCCACAGAAAGCCTCATCCACTGATGGACTGATGGAATCCTGAGAAAGACCCTCCAGAAAATCTCATCACCTTTGTGGGGGTGCTGAAGTTATCACATTGGGAGACAAACTTGTCAGTACCTCCAAAAAGCCTGTCATCTAGGCTTCTAGCAGGGGGGCAGTACCACAAGTGGCATAGGGTATAAACGGACTTAATATTTCAGCCCACTCAGAACTGAAAAGGAAAGCCAAACCCTTGTCCCTGAATTCACAAAAGCACTTTAAATGACCTTTTTTGACCTTTTTAACCACCTTAATGCCATAATGAGAAAAACAAATCATTGTGCTCAGTTGAAAGATGAGTAAGTGTACCCACAGACAAAGTAAATCCATAGATGTCATGCTATTTTTAGTGTGTCGCTTCTTTATTTTTCATTTAAAGGATGATGTGACACTATTATTTTGTTGTTAGCACAAAACCAGCTGCACAGTGCTTCCTTGAGTGCAGCAACAGCACCACAGCAGTGGCTGATTGGATGATTCTCAGTGGCTAGTACTATTGGCTGCAGGGCATAATACATGATGAATACGACATTTAAACAAAGGGATGTATGCAGATGAATACGGAATGAAATACTGTATGTTTTCACTCATGGAATAAATTCTAAAGAATCAATCAAAGGACAATTAAAAAATTTAATTGTGCCAGATGTGTCAGCTGAAGATCCTGGCTGTAGTGTGTGGTGCTAACAGCCGAGTGGCTCAAAGAAATATTGTACACAATAGGTAACTGGTGGTTAGTTATCACTGATTAATAAATAGATACACAAACAATTTATAAATGCATTTATCAATTCACACAAGGTTGGCATTTATGGATATGAATGAAATCTAAAATAATGATGGAGGTAAACATTACACCTGCTAAACATCAGCATGTTAGCATTGCCATTGTGAGCATACAGTATTAGCATGCTGATGTTAGCATTTAGCTCAAAGCAACACCAAAATACAGACTCACAGAGCTGCTAGCGTAGCTGTAAACTCTTAGTCTTACTAAGACGCATTGGTATTTTGCTAAAATAAAAATACAAAACAACTAAATACAATAATGCTGCAATAAATAATAGTCCTTTAAAGTGTTTCAAACTCTGTCACAAAGGTGCTTCATTATCTCTGTGATTATTTCTGAAGGAGCAGTTATGCAATTGGATTACATTATTTTGTAAGGTATTACACAATATTGCATCATGACATAAGGCATTAAGTACACGTGTACCCACAGTATGTAAATAGCAAAAAAAAAATGTAATAATTAGCTTCTCATCTATGATTAATAGTCTCAAGCACAGACATCTACCACTGTGTTTCTGTGTCTTTCTTCCTAAGGTTTGTTGTTTTTTATCAGATTACAGTTTGCAGATTTTTTTCAAATGTTGTCCTAAAACCAATGCTTCCCAAACCTTTTACGCAGGCCCCCCTTTTGTAGATAAAAATATTTTCAAGCCCCTCCCACCACATGCACCCACATAAACACACTCTCAGAAATGTCCTTTGCTTGCAAACTCCTGTAGAACTGATTTGGAACAAGTCACTTTTAGAGTGAAAGCATTAAAAGTGACACTGCAGCATGCATGTTCCAAATTCTTACTGTGTAACAGCATTCATTGCTTCCAACAGATTTTCTCAAAATTGCCTCTCTGCACGAAAATGGCAAGTTTACCAACTCCCTGAGAATAAACAAAAACCTGAACACTTTCTTTGCAAGAATCACACTTCTAGTCCTGCAATCTTTTCAGTGACTGGTGTGGGCCTGCTTTGTGTTGCAGATCTTCTCAAATCATGGTTGCAGCTGTGAGACAGCCACTCTTAGCTTATTTTCATTGTCCAGCTTTGATATGTATTTTGTCTTGACTGAGGCAGAAAAAAATATCTCACAAAGGTAGGATGTGACAAAATGTGTGGCCTAGCAGTGGGTCGTCCTTTTCCACTTCAATCCAAAATGCAGACTTAGACTTAAACTGTAGCCTCGATGTTCAATCAGAGGTGACATCAAGGAACTGTTCCTCCTCTGTAGTGCTGAAGTCAGCAGCTGGTCTCAGGTCCAGTCATATTTTGCAGCATCCTGCACTGGGAAATACCTCTTGAAATGTTTTTGTGGGGCAGAGATAGAGAGTAGAGAGTTTTCGTACATGGGATCATTGTGTTCTGCAGCTTGTTGACCTCAATGAATGATTTCAGCCTCCTCTCTTTCACTCGCTGCTCCCACATCTCCAGTATTCTTGTGAATGATGTGATTTTATCTGCCAGCTGTGGAAGGTGTGTGTTGGTGCCCTGCATCTGCAGATTTAGTTCACTGAGTTTCTGAAACATGTCAATGAGGTACGCAAGTTTCACAAGGAAGTTGTTATTGTTAAACTTGTGGGCAAGTTCATTACCCTCTTCCTCCAAGAAGATTCTGATCTCATCCCGCAATTCCAGCACCCTTGATAAAACCTTCCCACATGACAGCCATTGGGACTCGCTGTGAAACAAAACAGCTGTGTGATTGGATCCCATTTTGATGTATTTTACTGTGGTGGTGATGTCTGTCATTACAGTTACATCACTCAGCTTGAGACTCAGCTGTTTAGATGCCAGCACCACTCGGTGTATCATACAATGTGTCCACTGCACATTGGGGGAAACGCGCTTGACTAGCACTTGCAGCCCTCCTTGTTTCCCAGCCATTGCCTGGACTCCATCTGTGCAGATCCCCACGCAGTCCTCCCATTTCAGATCAGCCTCTTTCAAGTAAGTGTCAGTGACTTTGAACAATTCGTCTGCAGTGGCTCTGTTAGTTGCATGTTTGCAGAAAAGCAAATCATCCCTCAAATCATGGGCATCAGTGAATCTGACATATGTTATCAATAAACAGTCTTTGTTACAGTCAGTCACATCCATCTGCAGAGCGAAACGGTTGTCTCATATCTTGTCACTAAGCTGCCCCTCTTTTGGCATGTCATAAATGTGCCTTGCGATAGTATTGTTTGACAGAGGAATAGCCTTTAGTTTGCTGGCTGTTGCTTCATCAGTCATAGTTGAAACCATATCAATAGCAGAAGAGAGTCCTCAGCTATAGTGTGCTGCTTTTCACACAGAGCCACTCTGTAGGCCACTTTGTAGGAGGTGAGTTGAGCATTTGAAGACACAGATGCTGCTTTAGAAAAAGCAACTGTGTTGTGAATGAAAGTTGAGTAGTTTTTTTCTGAAGAAATCAACGGGCTTCTCTTTGTGCTCGTAATGTGAAGTGGTGTCTAAACTTGTTTGGCACCATACTGTCAGAAGCTAATATTTTGAGATACACAACACACTGTGGTCTCTCTTCATAACCCACTGTTGTACTGGTGAAGCCGAGGGTAAGATATGCTTCGTCATATTTTCTTGTCTTTGCTTTGGTACTTGTGATGTTTGGTGTAGATTCAACATCTGCTTCACGTTTACCTGGCAGTCCTCTCACAAACTTGTCCATGCTTTGCTAGCAGTGCAGAACAGCATTGCCAGATGAAAAATGTTTAAGTATCGTACCAGAGACTTAAAATGATCATATTTTGAGGAAAATAATCATACACGTGTCATAACCAAGAGAAGTAATAGTCATGTCATGTGAGATGTGAGAAGAAATGCGGAAACAGACGTAGGATCCATATTTTACTATCCTGATCATGTCGGGAAATTATTAAAATGAGATAGCCTTGACTGATTGCAACTACTAATACTAAGTGTCACAAAATGCTCAAATTATCATACATTATGGGACTTTTGGCATTATTGATTGTACATCATCCAGAGGGCAATTTTACCGTACAAATACAGTAATTATTGTACATCTGGCAATGCTGGTGCAGAACTGTGCATCATTTATATTCAGCCTAGGGGTGCACCCCCCAGTTTGGGAACCACTGCCTTAAACTAACATCCTCATGGAGCTGTCACTCACTGCTTGTCCTTCCAAGTGTTTGTTTTGGTTGATGACTGCTTTCGTTGTTACCTGAGCAATGCAAATATTCCAGTAGCTTAATTAGCATTAAACTATGGAAACCTGCATTTATTTTGCTGTCGCTGCACAAAGAGTTCTATGCTGCTTCAAAGAATTTCTTTTTATACATTTGTTAAGCCATACTGGATGTTTTGGAGTGTTAACTTCCCACTGCAGTGTGACTTTTCTTATTTTACGTTAACTGAATGCAAAATAACAAAATCCAATCCAGGGACTCTGTGCACCAAGTTGTTTATCACATAACTTAATGAAAGTTGTTTGACCAAAGCTTGCACTCAATTTAATGATAATTCAAATAGAAATGAGAGTTTTCCATGTGACTCCAGCACGAGTGATCAGTGGAGTATCTAAGCATCTCATTCCTTCCTGCTGTTATAAATATTAGCCTGGTTTGATTTGTTTATATGGTCTACAATAGTCTCACAGATTGATTTATGATTTTACAGACAGTACAAATATTTTCAGGGGTGTCACTACATCTTTAAAACTATGTTTTTTTTACCCCCTAGTCATTAAAAACGTTTTAGACATTGTGTTTTTAATATGATTTATTCCTCAGGATGATCAAGTCACTCACATTTTTTAGATGTTTTTAACAAATGTGCATTTACTCAGTACTACTGTTGATTTACATTAGAAGTGAGATATACGTTTCTATTGTTGAGGCAAGCATATGGCTTAAGTTGTTTTGCGGCTCTTGTTATGCTAAAGGAATATCAATGCCATGCGATCGATTCCCTCAAGGACAGCACAGCCGCATAGAAAGCCACTGGCAGAATATACACAGGCCACAATAATAGCTTCTTTCTCTCTGACATACATTAATATGCCACTGTCATAAAAATTAGATTATTGTCATTTTTTTCATTTGATATACAATCACCATAGTAATGTAACAGTGATTAAATAAAGAATTCTGTATCCCTGTGCTGACAGTTTCCCTATTAATAAAATGTCAAAATCAGGTTATCTAATGCATATTAAAAGTCGGGAGGCTGCATCCTGGCTCACTGGCTCAAAGCTCATCTCAGGTGGTAATTTGCAGCTCATTTTCCATATAAAAGAGACAGATTCCAGTTAATTCATCCAGCTGGAAAACCAGGAGTGTCTAGAGCTCTGATATAGTCATTTGCCACTGTGCTCTGTTATACCTGAACTAGTTTTCAGTTTGTGCTCTGGCTCTGTCTCTGTCAAATATCTTCGTTCCAGCCTTAACCTCCCAACATCTACACACACACAAACACACACACGCACACAAAAAACAAACACTCACACTCACTTATTCTCATGTAGCCATTTCCCAAGGGAGCGGAAGTGCTGTCAGAGCAAGTGTTGTATGTTACGTGTGCATTTTCTGTCTGTGCCAGTTGTGCACGTAAGACTACTTCCTTTGTGTCTCTGGGGATGGAATAAGGCATCATTCACAACACACTTAACCTCAACCTGCCTGATCTTTTCACACACACATGCACACACACACACACACACACACATTGACACAAAGTTTGCCGCTTGTATAAAGGAAACAGAAAGTGGAGAGTGAGTCTGATAGTATTAGCCTGTGGGGATATAGGCTCCAGGTCCGTGTCTAGTGACTCAGGGGTGGTGATGGGCAAAATTACAATACCAGAAAAATTTATAGGATTACAATATTAGATAGACGAAGCATTAAATTAATGCTAGTGGACTGAAATGTTGATGGAGGGCGAGAGAGAGAGAGAGTGCGAAGGGAGTCTTTGCCTTTCTCATATTTCTATTCAATCTCCATTACCAGACCACAAGAAAGAGTATGAACATGGAATTATATTATCAGAAAAAGTTACAGTTAGCTTGCAGTTGTTTTTTAATGCTAGAGAGACTATCTGTTACTCTGTGGGTGAAGGCAAACTGGATTCAAGAATACAAATGTGCCTTTCTGTTACATGCATATCTTTGCTGTACAGCAGAGGATAAGAATAAACATTTCTGTGAGACCGGCGCAATCTCTTAGCTTGTTACTACATCCACAGCAGCGGTTGGTCGTGATCGTGCTGCAAGTTGTCCAGGTGCATCAGCCGGCTCAGGCCCACAGTCTCATCTGTTCAAATCCACCTCATGACCGTTATGCATCTTATCCCATCTGTCTTTGCAGTCTCTCTCTGCTTAACAGCGTGTCATGAAACCAAAATTAGCGATGGGGAAAAAAAGGAAGGTTTGATCAGGATGTAGTTTGGAGAGACTTGTGTCCTATGTGAAACTATAGGAGTCCATGTGAGGTCTGTGGGTGCTCCTGTCTACCTGACTGTGCTCTTTGACCTGACTTTAGAGGGGCCAAGCAAAACAAAAATGTCTCTATGACAAAATCCATGCATGTGATGATAATTTTTAGGCTCTGACTGGTGCAAATCAACTAATCTTGAAGAGTGGTAAAGGTTTCTGTGAGTTTTTCCAAGGCAATCATATAAAAGCACACGTAAATATCAAGTAAATGCTTATAGTTTGATTATAGTTCAGAGCCTTTATCTTTATATTACTGTGGGTAATGTAAGAATATCTTTAGACACAGTATGTACACTTGTCTACTTGAGTGGCAGCAGAGTTAAACGCTTAAGCACACAGTGTCATGAGAAAATATGTAGCATGAGGCAATATATGGAGTCACCACATTGTTTTCACACAAGTTTGTCTTATAGCCACCTGGTTAAGGGCCTTCCAAAGTAATAAAAATACAAAACAAATGGGGACCTGAATGGCAAAATTTATTTGTTGTACAAGATTTTTATGGGGTTATATTTCTGCTGCTTCTCTTTTCCTCCCCGCCTTGGCAAATTTGGATTGAACATCCTTTTACATACAGTAAATGTTGTTAACATGAGGAGGGGCCAAATAAGTGGGATGTGTTTTTTGTGTGTGTTTTTCTTACAGACTGTTGTGCTTGTATACAGTTTTTGAAAATATGCACTTGTTCTCCCTTCTTAATGTTTTTCCTCTCTTTTTCCCCATTGACTTGCATGGGTTTTCATCTAGTTTGTTAAGCTTTACTGGTTCGTCAGTTTTCATATTCGAAGCTCTAGGATTGGCAGTACCTTTGTTGCACTTTTTCTGTGTGTGTTTGAATTCATATTTTAAGTCCTTGGACTGGAGGTACTATTGTTGTACTTTTGGGAGTGTGTAATCTAATATTTCGCCTAGGGCCTCAACATGCAGTAGTCAGGGCCGCCCCTGTCAATAAGTATGTGTACAGAAATAAAATGATGAATATTAAGTTAATGTAACACATAGTACTGTTGAAATTTGCATTTCTTAACTCATTACTATATACGTGTTATGACCTGGCTCGTGGCCATAACAAAAGGGAAACACACCATGTCAATGTTTAACAAAAGATAATTTATTAAATCAAATTAACTAAATATTTACAATATAGGGTATGGATGTCAGTATAATCAGTAGTGTAGTGTGTATGAGTGGAATATGTGTGTGTGAGTGTTGTACAGTGCATAAATGCAAAAACAAAGAACTAAAGCAACATAATCAAATAGAAAAGGCGTCTGTGGGGAAGAAGAGAGAGCTGGCGCAGTAGCTAAGCCAGAGAGTCAGCCAGAGACTGAGCCGTGCTGCAGTCCAGAATTAAATAACCTGAGAACACCTGAGGGTGTTTCCAGTTGTGCTAATGATCACCTGCAAAAACAAAGCAGACAACCAGGTATATTGCACAGCAAACATAGCACACAACAGATGACACCGCAGGCATCATCAAAATAGCACTTAGTGTGATTTTCTGTGCGTGTGTTCTGGGTATGTGTTTCTTATTGCAGCTAAGATGAGAGTTTATGGACATCTGCAACTGTTACTCGTATTACTGTGTTCGGCTCTTTTTTCTTCCACTGTTCCAACAGTTCATCTGATGATGATATTTTAGTATAAGGAGAAAATATGGTTGGACTGTGAGTGTTTCAGTGATGTGTTGATTTTGTGACCCACAACGGTCTGTTGCGGTGCTGATAATTTGTTCTAAGAAGCTATTGAAGCACCATGTAAACAGAGGAACTTAAATTAGTAGCGTTCTCCTAACTCACCACAATAACAACAGTCTTGATCTGATGAATTTCTACATGTTTGTCATGTATGCAGACATTGCTCATATAGAGGTGACAGAGCAAAGAAATCACACCACCCTCTAAGAGTGTTTGGATGTTCACTTCAGCATGACTGTCAGTAACCTGGAGATATGACACCAGAACCTGACCAACACTGTAATACAGTAAAATTAAATATATATATGTATTTAATATTGTTATTATTAGTAAATCCAGAGACAAAATCTGGTCAGGGCTGTTGCCAGACCATTTGTAGTCTTACTCGATGTCACTACAGGTGAGCAATGATTTGCAAGCAATAATAATCAGTAAATTAATTATGGAAGTGTTTAATGTGTTGTCAGTAAGCATATTAAAAAATGATCCAATTAAGTAATCAGTCAACGGCTAAATAATATACATGAAATGAAGACTTCATTTTACATTCTGTGTTGAAAACAATCACTTGCTAATGTAATAACTCATGATGCAATTATAACACATTCAGATATTTTTCACAGGAATGTGAGCAATTATTGAATTACTTCCCTTCACTAATGAACATTATTCAAAGTTCTTCCAACAATCTGGTTTTAAAAATGTGCTCAGAATCACAAATAAATCTTGCCATAATTCAGACCAGAGAGCTTTAGAAATACTGAATAAAAAATCAGATAAACTTAAAGTATTTCTCATTTTTGTTTTGTTGCTCATAATTTTGACAGGGAGCTTTCACTCATGTTGGGGGTTTTATGTTAAAAAGTTATGATGGCAAAGGGAAACAAAAAGAACTGCAAACAATGAAAAATAAAGAGGCATGTTCAAAACCATCACCACTAAGGATGGGAGCAGACACATAAGGAATTCAGATGTCAAGGTATTTCTGCAGAGGTTATTTTCAAATCAATCATGAGAGCTTTGACTGCTAGTATTTAAGTTTAGTACAGAGGGAAAATTCTGCAGTGTCAAACACTTGACACATTCATTTACTGAACTTGGAAAGTTTCTCTGTGCTCACTGAACATCTGAGTTTAAGACGTAACTGTCTGGGATATCAAAAGATGTGGAAAAACTCTATTAGGACTGCAGCTAACGATTATTTTCGATTAATCTGTGGATTATTTTCTTGACTAATCAATAAGTTTTTGTTTTATAAAGATTCAAGATTAAAGTAACTTTATTGTCTGCCACAAAGTAACAGAAATTCCTCTTTGACACGGTTCAGTCAGACAAAGGGAGACAAAAGTACCAATAACAAAGTAGAAACAGTAAAAACATCACAGTAAAATAAGTCATGAATGTTAATAGCAATACTGTTAAAAGACAATTCAGGTGTGAATATATCTGTATGTGCTTAGTGTGATATATTAAGGGCAGAAATGTCAGAAAATGATAAAAAATGTCAATCACCATTTCCCAAAGCCCAAGATGCAACATTAAATATGTTGTTTTGTTCTGACCTATTAATGGTTCACAACCCAAAGATAATCAGTTTACTATGATAGAGGACTAAAGAAACCAGAAATATTCACATTTCAGAGGCTGGAACCAGAGAATTTGGGCATTTTTTTCTTAAAAAAATGACTCAAAGCCATTAATCGATTATCAAAATAGATAGCGATTCATTTTCTGTCAATCAACTAATCCTTGCAGCTTTGAACTCTATGACCAGGCAATGTACTGTAGGATGTGACTGGCTTGGCCAAAGCCTGCCCAGGGAGCAAGCCATTGATATTCATGTGAGGGTCCAGCAAACTAATGCTTCTCATTTGTACCTAAGGCACATCATAAGTGGCAGTCTTTACCCTGACGATCTGGCTCTTTGACTTCAAAGGGTGGCGTGAAGAAAGATCCTATTATTCTGCTGCAGCAGAAATCATTAGACTCCAAATCTCTGATGTGGCTGTTGAGCTAAAGTAAGTGGTGAATTAATACCTAGCCACTGTACTACTGCTGTGGTAAGGGCTTGCTTAGAATATATACAGTATCTCTCTCTCCTTCACTTTGTGTATATCTCCCGAGAGTATGGGAGTGAGCAGGAAGCAAGAGAACAAGTGTTAAAATGGCTAGAAGTGTGAGTGGTCCACAAGAATTAGCTTACACAACATGAAAGCTAATGCTATTTTTGAAAAATAACACTTGCTGCTCAAGTCCAAAGTGCTTTTGAAATAAACAGTTTACAGACTGTTTTTTTTTTCTTTTTTTAGGTTTCAGAAACTCATACACTTGTTTTTTTCTCCCTCCAACATCAGCATGGGCAGGAAACAAGCCTACTGTATGTGTCAGCAAGCAGCACTGCTAAAGCGCCCTTGAGCAAGACACTAAATCCCTACATGTAACTTATAGATGGATGTTGTTGTGTAGGCGAGTGTAGCCTCTGACCTCCTTTTGGTCTAAGACACAGAAAAAAAAAAATCTTATTTAATGCCAAAGTCTTGAACTTTCCTCAGTTTGCACAGTAATGTGGCAACTTTTTTAAGTAATGAGAAGTGTTTATAGCTTGAAAATCAGCTATTACACTACTGTTACAAATCCCAATAACACAATGCTACCTCAACACTTTGGGTTTTGGTTTTAGGTGGTTGGCATGTTTGCTGTCTTACCAGGACTAGTGTGGATAGCGTAGGAGGGCTGATCAATGCCCAATACAATCTGGCAGTCATCACCTGGGTTTTGCTCTGAGTTGGAGGAGTTGTGAACTCTTTTTAAACCACAATACTATGTTTTCTTCTTCTACACGTGTCGAATATAGGTGTAAGGTGAGAGTGTGGAGGCTTTGGAGTCGTTTAAAGGCACTGTTAGGATGGCCGTGTAGCAGCTGAACCAACCAGGTGTTTATTTCGCCCACAATGAAGACACAGTACAACAGTCATAATTCTCCTCATGAAATACTGTGGACCACGGGCAGCATGTGATCCTGACAGCAACAGTGCTGATGGAAACTTGCAGCCTTACATAGCCTGCCACTGGCAACAACCTCGACCCCTACCACAGTATAGGGAAATCTGCCCCTCCCCTAACAGTAAAATTGCACAAAAACCACAAATACATTAAAATGCATTTATACTACACTCATGTCAAATAGTTTACCTAATCTAGATTTATGCTACACATTACAATAGAATCATAGAAAACCTGAACAGCAGATTAAAGTACACTAACACCCCTACACTAATTACCATATGGTATCTCCCGGAACCTTTAAATTAGGGCTCAGATACCCTGGGGACTCTTTTAGCATGAACACCCTGGAGAGGAGACACATCAAAGGTGAGTGACCCACACAAACATTGCACATTATATTATTATGCAATCAAGCCACGATTAGCTACATTCAATCCATTATCATTTTGGCAAAGGTTATACCACGATGAGCTCATTATGCTGAGGTAACCAAACTAGCCACACTGAGTGTATAGGTCTATCTGCACAAGGCCTTCAATCACTTCCAGCTGAGGCAGCTACAATATCTACAAGACACACATCATTAAAATATGCAACAATCTAAATAAAAAACATTCAATCCTTCAAATTTGTGCTTTATTTTCACCAGTAGTGTATGCATATTATGCTACAAAATACTAGTAATGATGAGGACCCTCATTACAGGTATCTTTGTGGTGGCTGTGCTGACTTATTACTTTGGCTGTTCAGTAACTGTAAATTAATATGACTGCTTTTTAAATGAGTAATATGTAATGAGAAATTAATTAGTTGTTGAACCTACATATGAGTGACCTTGATTACAGTGTTTGCAACAGATTTTAAGTAACTTCAGAGACATATTCCCTTTTTCACATGGCAGGGAGGTTTATGCTAAATGAATAAATAAACACATCGACCACATCATGTTCAGTCATAAAAGGAAACCCTGTGTAACAGCTGAATCCCCTCTACTACAGAGTGAGTGATGTGAGCGAATTCACTGTCAGCCTCACAGAGAAGACACCACACTCCTGACTGATTTGTAGACACAACTCAGTACTCAGCAGTGGCAACTAGAATCTTTATCAGCTCTACTGACAAAAATATTTAATGGAGCTGATCCAACCTCCAGCCGTTCTACACAGAGCGACAGTCTATCATTCAGTACCATTGCTGAGTTCTCATTTTGATTTCGTGCCTCTGAACACGCTTCACTCTCTTAACAGCACATGTATGCTCCTACATCTGCTAAACATAATTATCACTCATAGATGTGTGACATTTATATATTTGCATACATGGCTCTGTACATACATATCAAACAACATATGGTTTATGAACATGAGGTGTGACATACAACCTTTATTATTCATCAAAAAAATACACCGTGTGTGATGAAACAACACCAAACCATATTAGTGCACGAGGTATTGTACCATTTGTTTTGCTTACCTTCATCACTCCAAGATTATTGCACTGCCTTTTTTCAGGTTAACCATTAGCATAACTATTATCTGTTTACCCCATTCTGTATGTCTTTTTTAAACTTTTCTTAAAATGCTATCCTAAAGATTACTTAACATAAAAACACAGTAGGTTTATGTTATGACCATTTTGTCTGTCATTTTGGCATGGTGGACAGTTATATCCTTGAGCCAGTCGGAGGTGCAAATCAAAGCCGTAATGAATTCAAAACGCTACGCCATAGTTGCTGAATTCACTCAAAAGTGACACAGAAATTAAAAATGAATTGATTAATGGTGTCAATTGTAAAATCAGTTTTCAAAACACCATCATTTTTAGCTTTACATGTGAATTTTAAGAATTTTAAGCGTAGTGTTTTGTTTTGTTTTGTTTTGGTTTTTTTGCCAATTTCACCTTGGGACATGTAATTAATTCTGAAGTTTTTAGGTATGCAAGCCTGTACTTTCAGCTTTTTTTTTTTTTTTTTTTAATCAAAGAACCAGATTTCCTTTAATGCAGCTGTTCATCTTTTGTACTGATGATTTAACCGGGAGAGTTTCATGCCCATACAAGTCTTAGAAGTGCTCCAACTGTGAGTCACGCAGCATTGTCTGTGGGATGAAAATGAAGAATGAATCCTTCCACTTTACAACTCCATAGTATTTTATGCGAATTAGTCAACAGTGTTTCTGACGCTCGTTCTCATTATTGTCAAGCAATGTGGCAATTTCCTGTTATGACACATGCTCACCACATAAAACACTGAAAACTGTTTAGCTCTGCAGGTACAAAAGGCCACGGTGGTAAAGCTGAAAAAAACAAAACATGTTTATTTATTTATTTTTAATTCACAATTGTTTTTAATTCCAAGTGACTTATAAGATAAGCCTTTATTATATTTAACAAGTGACATTTCTTTCTACACTGGAAATGAATATTAATTAAACATCAGCATTTAACATTCACACACACACACACACACGCCAAGGCCAAGACTGTCTGCACAGTGCAGAACATCTCGTTGAAGGCAATGGCCTCCTTTAAAAAATAAAAATAAAAAAAAATGTGCTGAATTTAAGTCTCAGTTTGCACAGACTGATACAACATGTGTTATGAATATAAACACTGTTCAAATCCCTGCAGTTGTAGCAGTGGAGCCAAAATAATTTGGAGCTTATCATGATGCGCCATGTGTAGTTTTGCCTTTATTTCACATGAAAAATACATTTCTCATGTTTTGACATTCCTTTATATTATTAAAGGATAAGATTAAGATTTCTTTATTGTCGTTTCTCAGTGCTCACATACATTGAAATGAAATTTATCCCCTATAAGGCTGGTGATCCTATGAAAAGACCAAATCCAACAATTAATTTATTCTGTGTAGCCAAAGCCTGATATACAGTACGCAGCTTATTCTTCTGTACTGCAGACCTCTGTTGTCGTTCGGCTGTGCTCTCTGTGATGCCCCACAAGATTATGAGTATTGTTTGCCAAAAATTAATCTCTATCTAGATTTGGACATTTTCAGGGCTTTTGTGTTGGTGAATCTGTTTTAAATGTTGTAAGAGAGTAATGACGAATGAAGATGTAGCGCAAAGTGAAGTGATTACAGTAGATGCAGAGCTGCAGGTGCTTATTGCAGTTTGAGTATATTGTAATGTTCCACCACCGCCCATCAAGGATGCCCAAAACTTACATGCTGTGCTATAAATATCGAGCCAATATCCTTAATGTGAGTGCATGAAGTTCACACAATATGCAGAAGCAGGCAGCACAGCAAAAGCCACATCATATTTAAGATTTAGCCCAACACATACTGTACAGTCCATTTGTTTGTGAGCAGTCTGGATTTTGGCTTGAAACTAATTGTCGTGATTAACGGTGGAGAACAAGCTACCCACTGATTAAAACAGGCATTAGGAAATAAACTGGAGCACTCAGGTCAAATAGACTTAGCTCTTTTTCCTTTAGTCGGCAGCAAGTCATTTGCAAACATCAGAAAACAACCAAAAGCCGCAGGAGTGGAGGAGAGCATACAGAACTATGTAGTGCTATTTAATGCACCCAGCCGCTGTGTGTAACGACAGCATCTCGCAAGCTGAGTGCATGCGCTTGACATCAAGGTGACAACCAGCAGCACGTCAGCATCTCATCCATTTTTCAAAATGCCTCAAAAAGACCTTGAAACATAATTGTGAGAATGAATCTATTCATATCAGTAGTCAGGTGGGAAGTAAAGGCTGAATAATAGACAGGAGTGGCGGAAGCAGTGATGTCATTCACTTGCAACGAAACCCCTTATCAAGAGGAACGTAGGTGTGTAAATAATGTAAAGATTATGTTGTGTTACTAGACAACACATCAGCCTGATCGCTTCGTGTAACCAGAGATGATACCTTGTTAACAAACCGCAAGATCAGTGTGCAGAGTCATTTTCAGTCTGTTTTTCTCATAGTTGCGAGCGTTCGTGAAATTCAATACGAGATAGCCAGAGACAGCGAGCCGCCTGGAGTGACGACAGTCCCGTTAACTTTCAGCAGGTTCTTATGTAGTGTAACTAATCAGTTTACAGGACGATCATGACTCAAACAGCTAATTTAGCCAGATACCATCTACATTACTTTTTGACTAAAAATATTCTTTTTGTGTAAATTGTACTAACTCAATTTTCATGATTAAGACGTTGTGCACTAACAAAAGTCCTGTAAACAAATCCTCCTTTTATGAAGCTGTTAATGTTCAGTTTTGTTTAAACTTTTTCAGTGTTTTTTCAAATCTATGATCAATGTGGAGGCTCCAGATTTTGCTACTGTTATAATGTATTGTACTATACTGGCTGGGATTTCTAATCTTGTGTCCACCCCATTATATCAATGAGGTTTGGCAAAATAACAGAAAACACCTCTCTGTATAATGAAATATAGTTCAGCAGTACCACAAACTACAGCCTCCAAAATGACCATACAGTTGATTTAATGCCTCTCTGAAAACAGTTTCAACAAAAACTGAACATTATAACCTTCATGGAGTGAGGATTTACTGCAGGACTGTTGTATTAGACTGCATTACTTTTAGCAAGGTGGAGATGATACACTGGTAACTAAACTCATTTATGGCAGTTACTATTTGTATTGTTTATTCAAGTAATTCGGCTGTCATTTACAAGAAGATATCTGGCAGACTAATTTGCTTTTCAGGAGAAAGTCACCTTATAGAGTTGTGTTTTCATACTTTGCCATCATTGAAAACCTGGCCTGCTGTCGCCAAGTCCTGCAGCCCTGTCTGATCCTGGACCCCAGCCTCATTTTTGACATCCTCTCCAATAGAGATGGAGACAAACAAGCACCTAATCTACATACCATCCCAGCACAACCCCCAGTGGTGTATCTGCCAGAAGTGCAGGGACATGACAACAGACACATGCACTTTCATAATGGACATAGCATTGTAAACATTTGCCTTTGGATTTATCTTTACTTCTCCCAAATTTGTAATTTTGACTCACAAATCACTTTGTTTTGCATTACATTGTAATAAAAGATTGCATCCGTCTTTGTGATGTCCTAATTTGTTTAAACAGTTATATAATGTTTCATAATAATTGTTTTGGCTAAAAACAACACATATTGTACCTTGTTTTTTTTCTGGCACCATTGGAAAAAGGCACTGCAGTGTGATACATCATTACAGCACTTAAATAACCCAGAGCTGAATCATGAGCTCTCACAGGGTCAGCCAGAGCTGCAGTCTTGAAGCTATAAAAACTGTTTTGCATTGAATTGGTTTGTATCACAATGTACTGCTTAAAACTTATAACTATGTGTCATAACATTACCAAAGCTAAATATATGTATATGTATGTATGTGTATATATATATATATATATATATATATATATATATATATATATATATATATATATATATATATATATATATATCCAAAAGCATGGCAGACAATATGCTATAAAACTTTATATTTAATTACACTTATTATAGAGATGATTACATCTAAATGTCAGCTCTCTACTTGGAAGAATTACCAACCACAACAATGATAACTAAAATGTCAAACTTTAATAACATATACTCTTAAAGTAGTGTTCATCTGCTATCAAGGTGATCTTTTCTTTTCATTTGCCAGGTTGATTGGAAGGCTACTGTTCTGGTCGACTGCTGGTGATTATCACGTGGTTATTATTTTTTACAGAAATATTGTCAAAAAATAGTTTGCAGTGTAGTCAAACAAGAAACAGAATCTTAAATTCATGTTTTCTGCAGTAAGGAAATCTTTTATTCAGAGTCTGGTTTAGGTGCCCTGCTGTTTTGTTAAGGTGTGTTGCTCCAGTAAAGTATGTCAGTTTACCTGTTACCTGACTTGATGCTCCAGGAGCTGCTCTGTGGTCAGGGCTGAAACTCTGAGCTGTCGTGGGTCTGAGGGATGCACCACTCTCTTTCTGGGAATCCCCTCGTCATCAGCCAGCTGTCTTCTCACAATGGCACTCTGCAGGTCTGGCAAGTACCTGTAGTCCTTTGGAAATGCAACAGCATATAAACTCCATCTCCCGGACTTTTTGTTCCAGACTTACCTGAAGAAAAAGATTTGTAGTAGTTGTATTTGTAATTGTAAATATAAATACATGTAAGTCAGTGGTTCAGTAAGGTAATTGGGTTTAACATACAGCAAAATGCTATCCCATGATGGTTATAATCCAGGCCTCAGCGTACATCAAGATGTGGTTGTGAAATGATTCCAGTTCTGCAGTTGATCTACATATAGTACAAATGGCAAATTATAAAACATAGATAAAGGATAAAATAATTTCTTATATCTTCACCTGATATGTCCAAAGTGAACCATGTGATTGTGAACACACACTTTTATTACTAAAAATGCAGAACTATTTAAAATCTGCAAAAACTTTTCCACGTCCCCTCAGCCACAGATCTGGGTCCTGTGTGCAGTCTTGCTCAGTCCAGATGTTGCTTTGGGCTCTCACGCAGCAGTCTGTGGCGGCAGGTGACATGGTGAAAAACACAATGACTGAAATCACACAGACATTTTGGGCAAAATAAGAAAGACAGTTCAAAAAGTAATGCGAGAGTCAATACCAATAAATAATAAAAAATCAATAGTAAGACTTGAACCAAACCAACCTTGTTCCCAGTTGCTGCAGTAGAACATCTTCTGCCAATTCTTCAATTCCTGACAGGATGTCTTCATCTCTGCAGTTAGTAGACACACAGTGTAGTTTAGAGCATATGCTGAAACTCATTATATTGAATATGCTGAGATGCAATATGTCAATACAAGGGCTGACATCACGTCTACAATAGAGATAGCACAACTGTATAGCAAACATCAATTAACAGGTTTGTATGACACTTTTCACAGCTTATATTATGTGCACAGTTTGTAAACATACGGTAGGGAATTAAGCGAGGAAATTATTAAATTGCACAGACATGCTATCATTTGCTATTCCAAACACCACATACCTTTCAATAAAACGGCTGTTCTCTTTTTACTTTCAATCTGTGTGTTCTCTGTTGCTAGCAGCGTGTCCATGTTGCATATGTATATGTCATTTTTACAGAGGTTTTTGAGCTGCAGGCGGCCATGCAGCTCAGGTTGGGTCTGTCTCTCCCACTGCACGGCACACAGCCCTGCATGAGCTTGGGAAGCGGCTGTGCACCTTTACCAGAGGTGGGAGTTTTCTCTCATAAAACTGATATTTACTATTTTAAAACATGTCTGATAAGGAATAAAACTTAGCCCTCCTGACTGTGGCTAGATCATTGTGTAAATTCAAGGGAGTGACACAAGCCACACAAACCGTTGACAGACAACCAAAGTCCTGGGGGAAAAGCGCCTAATTTGTGGATACTGAAACACATTCAGCTGGTGGACATGGGAAAATATAACTCACCTATTGTGAATCAATTCTGCTCTAATACTTGACAGTGACAGCAGACCGCCGGGCTTGTGACTGAGTTTACTTGCATAGATGTGACTGATTGATTCTCATTACTGGAAATAAAAAGAAAGTGACGTAGCTTAGCTTAGCCTGCTGCTGCCATAAACACGCTGCTAGTGTAACTGCACACAGCCCTGCACTAGCCTACTGAAAAGTTTCAGGAAGTTTCCGCTGTGCAACAAGAAAATTTAGTTAGCAGCTTATTTGTCCAGGAGGAGAAAGGGAAGCTTGGCAGCCATTGAATCTGGATTTTGCCATCTGAAGCCATGTGTACGCGCATCTAGGTTTGTAGAACAGCCAATAGGAACGCCCACTCTCCAAAGTGACCCGATTGGCTTAAATCTCCTGTCAGATTTTTCTAAAGCCTGAAAACAGAGCCAAGAGGAGGTGCAGAAGTCTAGTGTTCTCTCAGACCACTTGAATTAAAATATGCTGAAAGGTTATTATGGAATTTTTGCCCAATGACACCAAAAATAAACTGCCTACCTCACCTTTAAGTTTAAATAGCAGAATCCATATCGTCATGGAGAAACTTCTAAAAAACTAAAACTTAAAGATCCCCTTCACATATGTTTTAAGATATATAAAAAAATCTCTGCTTTGAATAATTATTTGTCTGATATGGTTTTTCCACCAAAAGTTCAATTCCTAGTTAGAAATTCTTAAAAAATTACATCTATTCCTTCTCCTTCATTGAAAAATCCAGATGGATATGCAAATATATTTAATTTCTCCAAATTAGTTGAAATGTCACAAATTATGCTTGTAGGTACACACCTCAAACTCACATAGAGAAACTTTCTACTTTCAGCAGATGAATGTGCAAACAGCCTTCAAGTTTCAAACTTTGCACATACGTACATCATTCTGCACAGTGAAGCGCAAATATCCAACTATAGGAACAAGAAGAAAAACACATTCCCAGAATCCTTTACAACCACAGTTGGATCTGCTGGCCACTGAGCGGCTCTATAGAAGCTCTTGGGGGTTAAGCGCCTTGCTCAAGGGCATGTCAGTGGTGGTGATGAGAGGTGGGCAAGAGCTGCTATTTCACTTTCCCCCTCCAGTTTTATCCTGCCTGTCCAGTGGGCATTACAGTACATTACATTTCATTTCAGAGGCTTTAAGAGACATGATGGTAGTAATAAGTAAATCAGGACATGCATAGATACTGTAGCAGCAGCAGGGAAAGCAGCTGCACATAATGAATAGTGACTCTGACAGCCTAAATAGCCTGCCCAATAGGTGTTGACAATATATAAGCTCAGCTAAAGCATCAGCTGAGTTTTCTGCCTGAACTAGCACACAGGCTTCGCATCATTAATATTCAGTGAACAACACTTGAATGCCAACTATCATTCTAGAAGATAAGGTATTACATTAGTCAAATAGTGGATGAATGATGTTATGGATTAAATTTTTTGCAATAAGTGCTTCACACTGCAAGAAATATCAACAGCAGCAGATTTAAACTTTCTACAATTCCAGGAAGAGTGTGCTCCTCTGCTGTTTTCCTTCTTGCATCTCCAACGCTGCTGTTGATATTCTTTCCAGGCAACGGCAAACCACCAAGCACCTCCAAAACCTTTGAAAAATGCATGACTGAAACATCATTCACTTCGATCCTCAATTCCTAGCCAACACTACATACCTCCTCTCTGGTAAGTGCACACATACATCATAAGGCTGCATAAAACAGCCAAAGACCTATAAATCATGCAGTAAGACACATTCTCAGTGCTGCAGTCTATGCTTTTGTCTTCCGTATCCACCGTATCTCTGAAGCTATTTTTCATGAGCACCATGTTTGTGAGACACTCTAATGTATGTGCACAAATATTAAGCATAGAGTGTCGCAGTATGTTGTTTCTAAATTTGGGTTCTCATGTATTTATTATAGTAGTAGTATTATAGTAGTATAGATTATTTCCAGGATTTCACAAGATTTAACAATATATTACACTATTATCACTTTACAAGCTTTAACTGTGATATTTCACAATACTGTACTCTGTGAGTGAAATCAATGCAGGCGTGAACGTTACACAGGAAATCAGTGAAGTTTGAATTTGAACTTGATTGCACAGCATTGTGGGATTGACATGTCAGTTGGGATTTTGGTTCGGATATGGTGGGTAAGGTATAATATTTTATCTTATAACTTAAATACCATTAGCTGTGTATCATGTGTGTTTTTTAAGCTGGAGTTAAGAGTTACTATGCTAACTATCCCACCCAGTAAGTTTGAGCGCGCTAACGTTTAAACAGGCTCATAACTAATGTTACCTGCAACGTTAACCCAACTTTATTATGGCTTGTAGTTACCTTGGAAACATTAGCTTGCTGGTCAGATAGTTTTCGGAGCCTCATTGAACGTTTTAAACAACATCTGTTAGCTAGCTTTTGTCAACGCTAATGGCGCTCCTGTCTTGCTGTTTCCCTCACAGCGTTACTACAGTGCTGGAAACTGTGGAAATTAAAGTGAGAGAGTGCTGGCTTATGGTAAGCAGAAAATTTAACGTTGACATGTTAACGTTTTTACCGACCAGTGGAATAACCATGTGATGATTTAGGATAGCGGCAGAGATTCAGTTTAGCTACGTTAGCGCTAGGGCTTTTTCTGCTGTGTGTATGTGTTTCCAATGCTATGGCGCAACCGCTGGACATCTTCATTACCTGAAAATGTGTGCAGAACGAGCTCTCTGTGAAAGATATTTCTGTAAAAACCTCCCGGCCTGTAGTGTAGAAAATCCCACTGTTAAATGTGCTGTGCGCCAGTAGTTTTCCGCCACATAAGGTTTCACCAAACTGCAGCCATGTTTGGTTTGCAAATGCATAAGTTAGTCACTGAGAATGACTTGTGGTGATTTGTGGCTGGTCAGGTTTGTAGTTATTGGGTTTTTTTTATCAGTTATTGTGACGGTATTATGTACGTTAAAGTCATCTTACAACAGTAGTGACCAGACTGGTGGTGAAGTAATCTATTCAGTTACCATGCTTGACTGTTGGTGAAATAAAACTATTAACTGGAGTTGTGTGGTAGAGATCCCATGTGTTCAAGTTCTGTAAATGCATATGATAGTTCATTTTTAACTGGCTCAGTATTTTTTGGTACTTTTGCTTCACCAATAACTTGGTGTTATTTAGGCAAAGCTACAAGGTACTGTATATTCCAATATACATGCTACTGCATGTGCAGAATGTTACAGTTCAGTTTTATTTTGCAGGCTTATGCTACAGCCACTGATGTCGAATGTACTGCAATACCAGACACCCTTCACTTTATTAACCAAGGTAATATCGATATTTAATATATACCTCACATTGCCAAACTTTGCACAGTAAAACATGATGGGTACATCCTGTTTTGTTTCAGGGGACATAATGAAACTGAGAGCATGAATGACATCCATTTAAGGTCAAGTGT
The DNA here is from genome assembly GCF_910596095.1 of Thunnus maccoyii. Classification (NCBI taxonomy): domain Eukaryota; kingdom Metazoa; phylum Chordata; class Actinopteri; order Scombriformes; family Scombridae; genus Thunnus; species Thunnus maccoyii. Next base: position 12,263,182 of record NC_056549.1, on the reverse strand, counting down.
TCGTGGGACTTCAGGACCTCATAAGTCGTTTGGCTGCATTCTTTGAAAGCTGCTACAATTTCAATCTGCTGTATGCCAAACATGCCTCGTGCACTTGGAATTTCACCAAAGGTAATGACATAATCTTTAAAGTAATATTGTACTTAAGTGCTGGCTATTTCTCTTAACATTCCAGCTTACGTTTCCACTGCTTTTTGCTTGTTGCTAACTATGCCTAGTTTTATCAACGGTTAACACTAGGAGTGGTTGGGTGACTGGCGTTCCTGGTGGCATCCAGTCCTGACATTTAGACCAGAGTATTATACCAGATAACTTTCGCTCCATTGTTGTCCAACAAACTATTAAAGACACGTCAATGAGCCACACCGATGCGCTATGTGACATGTTCCTGCGTCACTGAAGACTGTGGCTATGATAACTTTTTTAGAAACGACTCCAAAGACTAAAAATCATCACCCCCACCGGTGTGGCTCATGATGTTATTTTAATAGTTTTTGGACAATGGCAGAGCTCTGTGGCACAGAAGAATAAGCTATATGAGGCTTTGAATACACACACAATACTTGTAAGTAGGATGAGTTCATTGTTGGTTTGGCTCTGCACATGAGATTTGCTGACAATAAGAATAATATAGAAAATTGCCAGCCAAATCCTTTAACATGCACCATAAAACCATGTGAAACCAGATCAGATCACTGCATTAGTGACCCCTGTTGGCTGGTCAAGGAGCCTAAACCAGATAGTAGCAACCATGGTTAATCCCTTCATCTGATTAGATGTGAATATCAGTCTTAAATAACTGTATTTGGTGTTCTGAGAAACATAATATTATTACATGTGCTTTTGGAGTAACAAGCAACAACTGCACATTGAACTAAAAGCTTTCCGCATTGTCTTTGTGTTTACAGGTCCTTCTTGGACCTGTAAACAAAGAGGCAGCATGGACACATCAACCAATATGTACATTCATTAGAAAACCTGTTGACTTTGAGTGGATGTCATTGTAGACATGCTGTAACAGGACAGTGCAGACTTGCATGTAGTACAAGATATCCTCTATTGGCGTTTTGTCAAAATGAGTGGTTTAAAGTTTATATAAGGTTGTTTTTGTGTGTTTGTCTCACAATTTCACTGTTCAGTTTTCTTGAATGAACCCTAAATGATCAACTGGCAAGGTAAGGCAAGGCAACACAAGGCACATTTATTTGTATAGCACATTTCAACAACAAGCCAATTCAAAGTGCTTTACATAAAACATAAAAGGCATCAAGACAGAATGTAAAAGCAACACAAGGCTATATAAAAAGACATTTAAATACAATCACAATGTGTTAAATTGGAAATAAAAATAGGATAAAACAGAATAAGACAGATAAAATAGAAGAGTTAAAGTTACAGTCAGTGTAAGATATTAATCAAAAGCCTAAAACTTGATTTAAAAAAGGCAGCAGCAAACAGAATAGTCTTCAGCCTTGATTTAAAAGAACTGAGGGTTGCAGCAGACCTGCACTTCTCTTGAGTTTGTTCCAGATATGTGGTGCATTAAAACTGAATGCTGCTTCTCCATGTTTAGTTTTGACTCTGGGGACAGAAAGCAGACCTGTCCCAGATGATCTGAGAGCTCTGGATGGTTCATAATGTAGCAGAAGATCAGAAATGTATTATGGCCCTAAACCATTCAGTGCTTCATAAACCAACAGTCGTATTTTAAAATCAGTTCTTCAACAGACAGGCAGCCAGTGTGAAGCCGTTACAGTAGTCGAGTCTACTGAAGATAAATGCATGGACAAGTTTTTCCAAATCCTGCTGGGACATAAGTCCTTTAATCCTTGATATATTCTTCAGGTGATAGTAGGATGACTTTGTAATTGTCTTAATGTGGCTGTTGAAATTAAGGTGTGAGTCCACGACTACACCAAGATTTCTGGCTTGGTTTGTGGTTTTTAACATTATCGACTGAAGCTGAACGCTGACTTTTAATCATTCTTCCTTGGCTCCAAAAACAATTACTTCAGGTTTATCTTTGTTTCAATAGAAGAAAATTCTGGAACATTTAATAGTTGATTTATTCAATGCACTTATTCAGTGCTTGTATGGCATTATATTCCCCTGGTGATATGGTTATGTAAATTTGTGTGTCGTCTGCATAATTATGGTAACATATTTTGTTGTTTTCCATAATCTGAGCTTGTGAGAGCCTGTAAATGTTGAACAGAAAAGGCCCCAGAATAGAGCCTTGGGGAACTCCACAGGTCATTTATGTCCACTCAGATGTGTAATTACCTATAGACACAAAGTAGTCCCTGTCATTTAAGTAGGGTTCAAACCAGTTTAGTACTGTGCCAGAAAGTCCCACCCAGTTTTTCATTTGGTCTGGTAATATGTAGTGGTTGACTGTCGAATGCAGCACTGAGATCCAATAATACTTATACTGAAATTCTACCATTGTCTGTGTTAAAGTGGATGTCAAGAGCAGTCTCAGTGCAGTGGTGTGGTCAAAATCCTGACTAGAAAACATCAAAACGGTTGTTTAGTGCCATAAAGTTGTTCAGCTGTTGAAAAACAGCTTTTTCAATGATTTTACTTAAAAACAGGAGGTTTGAGATGGGCCTATAATTGTTCATTAGTGAGAGATTAGTGAGTGACTTGATGACTGCAGTTTTCAGGGCCTGTGGATCAAGGCAGCAGGAGGAGGATTTCAGATGTTGTATAATGTCCTCCAAGTTTTTGTGGTTGAGAGGATTAAATTGTGTCATGCTATTAGAATTGATTTTAAGTGGACACAGGGACAACATATATCCTGTACTAATATGGAGGCAATGACTGCTTGTCTAATTTTCAGAATTTTGTCAGTGGAGAAGGAGGCAAATTCATTACAGGCCCTGGTGGACAGAAGTTCACAGGCTATTTGACACAGAAGGGTTTGTTAGCCTGTTGACAGTAGCAAACAAGGCACATGCATTATTATTGTTTTGACGATGATGTCAGAGAAGCAGGACCACCTTGCATTTCTCAGTTCCAAATTGTAAATGTGAAGTCTCCTTTTATAGATGTCATAATGGACCTGAAGATTTGTTTTTTGCCACTTGTGTTCAGCTTTTCGACACTCTTTTTCTCTATTCTGAGCAGCGTGGCTTTTCTCCATGGAGATCTTTTCTTACGAGAGATAACCTTCAACTTAGTGGGTGCAATTGCATCAATAACATTTGTAATTTTAGAATTGAAATCATCTACAAACTCATTGACTGAGACCCAAGAGAGGGCAGGTGTGGAATAGAAAGTCTGAATAAATATTTCACTGGTGTTTTCAGTGATATACTGTTTTGTGATTACCTCTGTTTGAACATTTGTGTGCATGGAGATAGTACTCTCAAAGAAAACACAGGGATGATGAGAGAGAGCAACATCAGTCACCACAACCTTAGAAATGTTCAGACCCTTGAAGATAATTAAGTCCAGAGTGTGCCCCTTTTTGTGTGTGGGCTCCATCACATGCTGAGTCTGTCCATAGTTATCAAGAACAAAACACAGTTCTTGAGTCCCTTTATCCTGGGAGTTGTCAACATGGATGTTAAATTCACCAACAGTAACTGCACAGTCAAAGTCAATACAGATTATAGACTGCAGTTCAGCAAGGTCATTAAAAAAGGTTACACAGTATTTAGTTGCCTTGTAGATATTTAGAAATATACTGTAGCTCGAGAAGAGGAACTCAACTGAAGAGCCACATATTCAAAAGAAGCAAATTTTCCATAAGACATCTGCTTGCACTGGAGGGAATCATTAAAGAAAGTGGCAGCTCCATCTCCTTTCTTATGCACTCTAGCTTCACTCATAAAACTGAAGTTGGGAGGGGTTGACTCGATAAGAACAGCTGCACTGTTATCTTGGTCTAACCAAGTCTCAGTTAAAAACATAAAATTAAGATTGTGCTTAATGATAAAATCATTGATTAAAAATGTTTTTCCTGACAAAGACCTGACGTTTAATAACACTAAATTTAGTGTTTTAAAAACATTATCTGCCTTTTTTGGGACAGGCTGTGGCTGACGAGGAATGGATGCTAAATTTGATAAATTTGCAGAACCGATTCAGTGCTTCTTAGCAGATTCACCATTCTTTTTCTATTACCTATCAAGAAGGGAATTGAGGAAGCTATCGGCACACTGGGCTCTGGCTTTTCATGGAAAGAGTCATGAGTGCCATTAGCCTTGCAGCCTGGACCCAGCACATATCAGTTAGAGCTTGCTGTATTTTGTACACAAATAACTGGATGTGCTGTACTTTTATCAGGCTGGGGAAACAGAGCGCCGTAACTGTGACGAATGTTTCAAAACTGGCTGAGAACATAAAGCCAGTGGTGGAGGTGGATGCTGAGGGGGGTTTAGGGAAGAGAAAATGGGAGTAGGGCAGGGGGTAAGTTTGGTCCCAGCAGTGACCAGCTCTTGCATCTTTGTTGGTGAGGGGGGTGGAGACTCCTCCTCTTGGCTCTGACGTCTCACATGTTTGAAGCTCTCTTCAGGCAGAGGCTGAGTTTCTGCCATGTTGTGTTATGTCTTCTTGTTTTGATCCCTCTCTAGGTTAGAGATTAACAATTTTACAGAAAAGTTGAGATTGTCAATAAAGTGCAGTGAATGGATGGTACATGCAGTTGAAAGCCATGTGGTTAGTGCCAACAATCTGCTGAATCTCTCAATTCTTCTTACTGGCGGTAGAGGGACACTGATAAACACCTCAGCATTCAAAGAGCTGACTGTGTTCAACCGATCACTAAAGTTTTGTTTCAGTACTTCAGACTGTTGTTTCACAACATCATTAGCCCCTGTGTGCATGAGGATGTTTTTCACACTTGGGTGTGCAGCCACAATAAGCAGGATTCTTTCTGTCATGTCAGAGACCATATCCTTGGGAAAACAGAGTATTTTGGTGTTGTTACTGCATATGCTTCTTACATCTTTTACAGCTAAGTCACCCACAATAAGTGTTTGAGGCACAGTCATTAGCTTTCCATGCAGCCTTTTACTGATTTACTCTCAGTCCTTACCCTGCTGTGTGAAGATGAGAGGTTATCCAGGTCATCAAATGGAGATCCAGGGTTCTGCAACAGTGGAGCAAATCTGTTCTCCAGTTGCACACTCGGTTGTTGAGGAGGTTCGTTGCTAGCTCGCAGCTGTCCATGGCTTCAACAGGGGCTGAAGAGGTGCTCTGCCTGAATGATAATGCAAGCCAGCCAGTTGCATCAGAAATCTCAGGGCGCTGGGCTCTGCCTGTTACTTGTCCTTCCATTTCCCAGGGAAATTATTTAGTCTTATGTTTTGCTCCAAGAGAGTTCCAGGGAGGACCACCAGTAGATTTATTACCCGGTACACAGCCCTCCTGTTTCTTGGTAGTCTTGTTGGTGCTAATTAGCCGTGTGTTGGCATGATCTTGTCCACTGCTTTGAGTCCATGGTAATGTGGTGGTGTTCCCACATAGTCCATTCACTTCCACGTTCACTTCTAACCAGTGAATTTCGGTTTCCAGCTCTGCAATCTTCTGTAGAAGTTTGTGGTATTCATCCATGGAGAAGGGGGGCATCTTGCTACTAATTAGCTTCAGCTAAGTACCATGTTTCCAGTCACTGCAGTACAGGCTTGTGCTGTTGGTAAGCCACGCTCACGTAGTACTGAGGAGGTCATAAAAATATTGAAATACGGCAATAGCCCACTATATCTAAATTACATTACAGTCCTAGTGATTTATAAGTATCCAGGAGCCACTGCTCATAGTTTCTCATAGAAGAAAAACAAGAATATCAGCAGAAAAACACAAGCAGAGGTGAGAGCAAGCAGCAAAGTGTACTGTAGGAAAGCAGGAAGCAGAAGCAAGTAAAGGGTTTTAGCAGTACCTAAACCCCTTAAAGCTTCATTAGGGGAGTGTATGACCACTAAGATGACTCAAAAACAACAAACTCACATCAACAGACCACAAAGATGACTCAAAAACAAACTCATATCAACAGCCCTGATAAACATGTGGATTGCCATACTGCCAACACAGTATCTGTAGCTGTCTGGATAGACAGTACAAGCAACCTTTTTGAAATTAGATGGTGTCATCTAATTTAGTGTTCATTTAAAACATCTTTAATAGAGGTTGATAGTGATGCTCAGCTTCATTTTCAATTAGTCTTTACTGATAGTGAAAGCAAGATGGAACGGGTTGAAGAAAAACTGCTAAAATATTATTGGGGATATTACCTAATTCTTCCTTTTGCATTTATTTATAAGCTTTTCCGATGCTTATTTTTGTCTTTAAATGGAACCTGTTATGCTCAAATCGAGCTCTATATTTTTATTCTGGGACTCCACTAGAGTAGCTTTGCACAATTCACAGATCAAAAAACTCCTTATACTGGCCCATTATGCAGCCCCTCAGTCCAGCCTCCATCTCAGGTCAATCCGTGTCAAATCAGACAGAATCCAGGAAAGCGGTTGCAGCACTCTCAGATTTTGTTCAGTTGTCTATATAATGTTTGGGTCCCAAAACTAAGGCCTGTAAAGTATTTTTGTTCAGTTCCAATGTTTTTATGTAATTTTGGCCTTTGAATATTTTTAAATTTTTATACTCTCAAAAACGCCTTATCTGGGAAGCTATGTTTGGGCATTAATATCTTGAACACTATTATTCCTACCCTCACCAAACTTTGTAGAATTGAAAACAAACATGTTCTCAGAATGACTGAACCATTAAAAGTTTGTATTGCATGCCTTGATTTTCTATAAGGCTCTAGATTAGGAAAAAAGTGCAAAATTTAAAAAATGAGGGTGATATTGAGTGTATTGTAAACCAATTTTCTGCACCCATATGGTATCAATCATTATTTTTTCTTCAAATACAATCTTTTATTAATTTTGTACCAATATTTTAGATCTCTACCACAAATGGACATGAGCATATTAAGAATAAAACAAGGCATGGTAGCATTTTTTGGTCATTTTCATGGGACCAAAATGGTATGTGGGGTAGCTAGTAGGAACATGAAAATGTATGTGGAAATAGCTTGATATATGGTCATTTAGTGTAAAATGTGCCAATGTCCTTCCATGTTCCCTTCATAAATAAATATACATAGTTAAAGGCACTGTTCTAACTCTAGGGGAAAAAAATAAAAAATTAAGAAGTAGAGTCTTCCCTCATTATCTGTACTTATGTGTATCCCAGCCTCTGAAATATTGACTGGATCAAAGAAATACATGTTTTGTGTAGGCTCATTTTAATATAGGTCATTAATACAAGCTATATTCTTTACTATCAGGGCCTCATTATAGAAAAAGGCATTAACTCTGATAGATGCTATATTCAATGCAGTGAATTTTAATAAAGTAGTAGTAGTAAATTTTATCTCATATTTAAAAAGAACAAGATACTCAATAAAAAAAATCAAATTAACTTTATTGGAAATTATGTGCAATGTAGCAAATTATGTACCAGAAATGACATAATGTGATGTGATGAAAACTATTATCCTGTAACCATATAACTTGAACAACGGGACTGAACTGGGTATACGCTTGGTGTTTTCATAAGTGGAATTCTTATGTTCCATTATTCGCTGATCGGTGGCTAGGAAGTGCTAAAAGACCACTGCAATATCTTCACGTCTTCTTATTCAGGGAATAAGAATAGCACAAAGCACATAGATGGCGGGCACCCAGCAGATATCATCAGATGTTGGCCATTTAAATGAAGCTGCTGGTCCATTAGGGTGCAGGAATTTCACCTTGTAGTCCTCCTGCTCCTCTGCCCTCTCCAAGGTGTACCCTACCCACCATTTTCCATCATATACACACACTACATACTGCCCTGCTGGCACATTATGCCAAATCTATCTCTCAAATCTGTGTCTATTTTTGTATGAAGGAAAAATGGAAGGACATTGGCACATTGTACCCTTAATAACCATACATCAAGCAATTTCCATGTACATTTTTATGTACCTACTAGCTACCCCACATACCATTTTGGTCCTATGAAAATGACCAAAATATGCTACTACGCCTTGCTTTATTCATAATATCTTCATGCCCATTGGTGGTAGAGACTTCAAATACTGGCACAAAATTAACAAAAAATTTGCAGAAAAAATGATTGATATCATATTGGTGCAAAAATGTGGGTTTGTTGTACCCTCAATATCACACTCATTGAGGAATTTTGCACTTTTTTCCTAATTTAGGGCTTCATAAAAAATAAAATGGCATATAGTACAGGCTTGTAATGGTTATAGCATACAGAAAACATTTGTCTTCCATCCTACAAAGCTTGGTGAGGCTAGGAACAATATGTGTGAAGATATTAATGCCCAAACATGGCTTCAAACATGGTGTTTTTGAGGCTATAAAAATGAAATAATATCAAGGGCTGAAAAAATATGAAAATATAGGATTTGAACAGAAATATTTTTACAGGCCTTGGTTTTGGGACCCATGGATGACACAAAGTCTGAACAAAATCTGAGACTGTGCTACGTTATCTGATTTGACATGGAATGAGGCAGTTTTGGCTCCTGTCTCTTTAAGGACTCCCGCCCGATGAACCCACTCTGTTCTGATTGGCCAGCTTTCTGGAAGCCTGCTGAGGGGCAGCTGTATCAAAGTCGTGTTAAGTTACCACTGATGCAAACCCAACATTTCCTGCCTTACTGCTTCATTTTTAGAGCTTTAAATGACTAAACAAAGGGAGACATTTATTGTGAAGAATTTACAGGAAATGAATTGTGTTCCTCATTGAATTAGCAGAGCCTGTGGCGCTAAAAACCAGTCGATACAACCAGATATGGAGATATGTGTTCAGCGGATCAGTTAAAAATAATGCAAGGAGGAATAGTACAAGCAGAAACAGCCACAGTGAGATGTCTGATGAAGAGCTGCAGATGACCAGCACACCTCCAACAGATAAACAGCTTCTTTTACTTTGCTGTGCTGTGTAATGGAAAAACACTCACAGCATGCCAGCTTGACTCGAGTCTTGTTCGTAGAAAAAAACGTTGGAAACTGGGCGTTCAGGCAGTCTGAAGCTGGTGCTTTTTGGTAACAGGGATTACTTCTGCATATGTTTACCTCGTTATTTTGACACTTTGGCAATGTTTGAACATCCAACATTGTTAACATTATATGTATATATGTGTATATATATATATATATATATATATATATATATATATATATATATATATACTGTATGACTGAAATAAGGAAAAGCATAATAGGTCCCCTTTAACGAATATTTCAGGCTTAGTAGCAGAGAACTATATTGATATCAATTTCCTTCCAGACATGCACAAAGCACCTCATGCACTGCCAAGCATCAAGTCTTGAAGGATAGGTTCAAATTTTTCAAGTCTACCATAACACAATACCATGGGTGCAAGAGCTTGGATGGATTTCTCTCAAAAGTCAATTATTTGTTCCATCATAGTCTGTTTATTTTTACTGCTAACACAAAAAAGGATTTTACTCTGTCATTGCACTTACGCTTTCCGCTTTGTATACGATTAAACAGCAAGTGAAGGAGATGCTTGTTGTTCCAGACATCATTAAATTCCAGCTTCCCGTGGTTGTATATGCATCGATTTATATGTTAATTTTCTCCAAAGTAATCAAAGGTATGGCAATTTTATTTAATGTGAACTTATTTCTCTGTAGGGATGAGTACTGAAACCTCGTATTAAATGGGGCCTGGGGCTAAATTATTAAAGACCGTAGTATTGATAAGCTCCAACATTATCGGTTCTTTTATCAGTACTTTAACATACACACACACACACACACACACACAGAGCAAAGTCAGCGAACAGCTGCTCTGCTGCTCTGCATGGCCATGGAGACAGTGAACCAGTTGAAGTGAAGATAACTTGAAGATTACTCGAGTTGACCACAACTACGCTTGTTACTCTAAGTGCAATAAAACCTTTGTGAGTAAAAAGCCAATACTTTATCAATACACCTGCTCAACAAGCATAAACATGTAAACATATAGAGGCAATACAGTATTTGAATCTGCTCTATCTGCAGTCTCTCATCCACTGCCGGTATGTTTCGCACAACCACAGCGTGCTGGTTAAGCTAATAGCAAATACTTATGAACAAGCTAAAACAAAAGCAGCCTGTATGTCGTCTAACTGTTTATCTTAGTTTGTCACGTATATTAAAATTTGGCAAATTCTTGTAAACTTAGCTGCTGGCTTAGACAAACCAGCCCCCCTCCTTCTACCAGCGGTACCTGCAGGCAGTGAATCACAGCAGCAGCAGAGGGAGGAGGACAGAGGACAGGAGGAAGGACTGATACTGACTGATGTCTGTGTTCTTCTTTCTTTCTAAATTTCACTCAGTGTTGTGATGTCAGGAATATTGTTTATTTTATTGAATATTTTTGATTTGTTTCCAGTGAGATATTATTGAGTTTATATAGTGACTTTGCTGTTGTAAACATTACTGTTGCTGCTTTAAAAACATTTAGTTATATTTAAAATATAAATAAATTCTAATCCTAGTTCTTAATTTATTTATTTTTTAAATAATATATTTTTAAAAAGCAATTATTTAGTAATGAAAACAAACCAATAGAAGTATCAACAAAGAACCAAACCAATAAGGAGTATTGATAAGAGTAGTGATTGTCAGTGTGCAGTCACATGTTAATATGAAAGTGATAAGAATTTTGACATTTTTCTTTTGCTGACTCTAGATTCTGGTTGCCTTTAAAGTTGATAAAGGTGATAAGTACAGATATTTGTGTTATTTTTATTCTGAAATGTAGTAGATAGTTAAAATAAGTAGGCCTACATTTTATACTAGGGATAAAAATCATGACCAGAATGCACCAAATTGCACCATTTTCGGTTCAGTCAAAAAAAAAAAAAACATCTCTCACCAGCACCCATGCAATACTGATATGTCCTCATGTATCTTGAAAAAGTGATTGGTTGGAAGAGAAGAGATTCTAAAGCAATTCCCATGTAAGTGACAGGGCAAAATCTACAGTCCTTCTGTGCAAATTTAAAATTCAGCCAAAGCTAATATAAGGCTTCAGCTTTCTGAGTCAAACAAATCAAGTGGGTTTATTCAAAACTAATGTTTTTAGTGCAATATTCCCTCCTTGTGTTTCCACAGACAGTGTTTCCTTGCTGGGCTGTGACAGAGGGTTTGTCACACAAAGAGGGAAATTTGTACTAACAAATACTGGTGAATTCTTATATTATCTTCAGCTGAACTTTGGAAGTAATTCCTGCACAGAAGGAGGACTTTGGATTTGTTCCTTACGCCTTGTATTGGAATCACATCAGGAGGAGATTTCTTCATGGCCAGTGTAGACAAGATGGTCATGTGAGAATCTTTTTAAGATAGACTTGAAAAAATGTGAACCTATCCTTTCATATATGGTAGTGCACTCAATTTTACTGTGTCAACAGATATGCTATTTTACATTGTGTTGGTAGATATCTTTCTTTTCTTTCTAAATTGAAAACTGCTTCAAGTATGAATTGATGATTATTATTAATGTTCAAGCTTTGAAGATTTTGCAAGGTCAACTCTATCAAAATCATTGCATTGTCCTGCAGTAGTAGCACTGTCCTGAAAAATGTATATAAAATTCCAAAATAAATGTCTTAAATTGATTTTGCTTGTGTCTTTGTTTGTTTGAATCTAACCTTTTTATGTTATAGTATTGTTGTGGATTAACAGAAAAAAATTGTGAACAGGTTGAATTTTATAGTATTTTTCAATGTTATTTTAAGTCTAAATTTAAAGTAAATTACTAGCTATTGAGTTGCATTGCTTTTACAATATATACTGCAAATATACAACAGCATACTGCTATATCACAGTAATCTAGTGGACATTTTTACTGTGAAATCACAATTCAATACAGTAACTCTACAGCAGCACATTGTGTGACTATGAAGTCATAGTATACAACTGTCATTTTAGAGCGATCTTGCATGTTTGATTCAAGTTTAAACTTGCCTCTGTTTCCAAAGATGCAGTGTTCAGAAATTAAATTTGGCTGAATTTCAATTTTCAGATCAATCAGCCTTCTTTTTATCATAACAAGTTTACTGGAAACTATTGTGCAAGATTCATTAGTGGAATGAAAGCGGAGCAATTCTGTTGCAGTCTTTCAGAAACAAATTCATGAGCGCATATTGGCTCTGGACGTCTTAGAGATTGTTAGTAAATTGTTTTGCAGATGAAATGGGCAGGTGACAGGAAGCAAAAGAGCATATCACGGGCATACATCACCCTCCTAGAGTACCTTGGTATTGGTCTTCTATCTGATAGGAGCTCTCTCCTTCCACTTCACTGACTGTCCCCACAAGAGGAGAGCTCTCAGCTCCAACTCCAACCACTTTCACATTATGCAAATGATTTCCCCTCAGAAAAGCTCCACGCCTGGTGCCCATCAATTCAGTGAGGCCTCCAGTTTAAATACATGCACCCCCCACCCCCCACTTCCTCCCTCCATACTTCTGAAAAGGTCTATTTCTGATGCATAGCACTAGTGTTCACATTGCTGTGGTAGGGGAATAGAAAGAGCTCTTAACCAATCAATTTATACAACCTCCTTTGAAGAGTATGCTTTTTTCTATGGTGAGGAGTGAAATTATACCAATGTATGTTGAATACCAGCTGTAAAAAGTAAGTTGCACTCATACAGCCATGGGTTGTTTAGAGTTACGGCATTGCCATTCCAAATGCGTACATCACACCAGGGCATATAAATAAACTTCCCCAACACATTTGATTAACTTCTTAGAGGCCCTGGAGGTGTGTGGCCTTAAAACCTCACCATCATTTAATCCTCTCTTCTGCAGAAAATTCCTGGAGTAATACCATCAAAAATATCTTATTCTCTGCATTGCCACTGGCACAGAGTCCATCTGCAAACTCAATACATAGTGAGCAGCATGAAGCTTATTTT